>NC_137842.1:26005000-26703333 GCF_948465745.1 Chenopodium album
TTGTGATGTGGCCGATGAAAAAATTATCTTTGAATTTTTGAAGTTGCTCAAGACCCCCATGGTTGAAAAATGCTATAGAGTTGATGTTGTGAATGAGGAGCTAGATCGCTTGGGAAGGGTCGTGATGAGGCCTCAAGATCCAATGATTGAAGCCCTTACATGCAAAGAAGAGTTCCACTCTCAAGAGGCTAAAGAATTTGTCATGGAAATGGAGGAATCCTCAAAGGAGGAAGTTGAACAACAAGTTGAGGTCGAGCTTGAGTCCAAGGAGGAGAAATTGGAGGAGAGTACCAAGCCTCCTCCCAAGGTAGAACTCAAACCCCTTCCCTCTTCTTTGAAATATGTTTTTCTTGATAAGGAAGGAAAATACACTATTATTGTCAATGCTACCCTAGATGGTCTTAATTTGGAAAAACTTCTCGATGTTTTAAAGAAATATAGGGATGTGATAGGGTATAGCATTGATGATATTAAAGGTATTAGCCCTTCTTTACGCATGCATCGTATTCATCTTGAAGATGATCATTCCACCTCCATTGAACCTCAAAGAAGGTTGAACCCCCACCTTAAGAGGTTGTGAAGAAATAAAATTTGAAACTACGTGAGGCGGGCATCATCTATGCTATCTCCGATAGCAAATGGGTTAGCCCGGTTCATGTAGTTCCAAAGAAGGGTGGAATGACCATAATCAAGGATGAAAAGGGAGAGGAAATCTCCACCCGGACGGTGACCGGGTGGAGAATGTGCATTGATCATAGGAGATTGAACAAAAACACCAAGAAAGATCATTTTCCTCTCCCTTTCATGGACCAAATGCTTGAAAGGCTTTCTAACCATGCTTTCTTTTGTTTCTTGGATGGGTATTCCGGATTTTTCCAAATCCCTATCCATCCAAGTGATCAAGAGAAAACTACTTTCACATGTCCATATGGGACATTTGCATACCGAAGAATGTCATTCGAATTATGCAATGCTCCCTCTACTTTTCAAAGATGCATGACTTCCATTTTCCCTGAGATGCTTGAAAAAGAAATTGAGGTTTTCATGGATGATTTTAGTATTGGTGGCTCGTCTTTTGACGCTTGTCTTTTTAACCTTGAAAAAGTTTTGAAAAGGTGTCAAGAGACGAGTTTGGTTTTAAATTTGGAAAAGTGCCATTTTCTGGTCGAGGAGGGCATTGTCCTCGGCCATAAGGTTTGAAAAAATGGCATTGACGTTGATCCGGCCAAGGTTTCGGTGATTGAAAAGTTGCCCCATCCTACTTCCATCATGGGGGTACGGGATTTTCTTGGGCATGCCGGTTTTTACCGGAGGTTTATCAAAGATTTTTCTTTAATCGCCAAACCCTTGACTGAATTGCTCAAAAAAGAGGTTGTTTTTAACTTCAATGAGGCTTGCCTTGAGGCGTTTCGTAAGCTCAAGGAAGCTCTCATTTCTTCTCCCGTTGTGCAAGCTCCGGATTGGAGCTTGCCTTTTGAGCTAATGTGCAATGCTAGTGACTTTGCAGTAGGTGCCGTTCTTGGTCAAAAGAAATAAGGAAAATCATGTGTCATCTACTACACAAGTTGGACTCTAGATGAGGCTCAAAGGAATTACACAACAACGGAGAAAGAGATGTTGGCGGTAGTGTTTGCATTCGATAAGTTTCGATCCTATCTCATATGCTCAAAAGCTATCGTGTACACGGATCACATCGCGGTGCGGTATCTCATGACCAAGAAAGAAGCAAAGCCTCGCTTGATCCGTTGGGTTCTCTCTCTCCAAGACTTTCACATGGAAATGAGGGACAAGAAGGGAGCAGAGAACTATGTAGCGGATCATTTGTCTAGGCTACCATTTGAGAACAAGGAGGATGTACCGATTAATGATGAGATAGGATTCGAGGCTCTCATGGATTTGGTGTCAACTTCTACCCCTTGGTACGCGGATATAGCCAACTATATTGCGTGTGGAGTCGTTCCCCCGGAGTACTCTTCTTAACAAAAGAAGAAGTTTTTCAAGGAGGTGAGAAGATACTTTTGGAATGACCCATACCTATTAAAGCAATGTGGAGATGGCCTTTATCGGAAGTGCGTTCCAGATCATGAAATTCAAGGTGTTCTTGAGCATTGCCACTCACTACCATGTGGAGGACATGGTGGTGTTGACAAAACATTGGCAAAAATCTCTCAATTCTTATTGTGGTGGCCGACAATGCATAGAGACGCCCACCAATTCGTTGCGCAATGTGATAGATGTCAAAGGAGCGGAGGCATTACCAAGAGGGACGAAATGCTCCAACAAAGTGTTTTAGAAGTTGAACCCTTCGATGTTTGGGGAGTGGATTTTATGGGGCCTTTCGTTTCTTCTTGTAGGAAACTATATATCATGGTAGCGGTCGATTATGTGACAAAATGGATTGAAGCCATACCCTCACCTACCAATGATCACAAGGCTGTGCTTAAGCTCCTAAAGAAGATCATCTTTCCTAGGTTTGGAGTTCCGAGGGTGCTAATTAGTGATGGAGGGTCCCATTTCGCCAAAAAGCAATTTGAAGCTCTTCTCAAGAGATATGGCGTTCATCACAAGGTTGGATTACCTTACCACTCTCAAACTCTAGGACAAGTGGAGGTCTCGAATCGTGAAATCAAAAATCTTCTTGAAAGGATGGTGAACAAATCAAGGAAAGATTGGTCTCTCAAACTTGATGACACGCTATGGGCTCTAAGGACGGCGTACAAGACTCCAATCGGCACGACCCCCTATAGGTTGGTCTATGGAAAGGCTTGTCACTTGCCGGTTGAGTTGGAATACAAGGCTTGGTGGGCCATCAAAGAGCTCAATATGGATTTATCGTTGGCCGGTGAGAAGAGATTGCTTAAGCTCAATGAACATGAAGAGATTAGATATGATGCTTATGAAAGCTCAAGGTTATATAAGGAGAAGACCAAAAAGTGGCATGACCAACTTATTCGAAACAAGAACTTTAAATTTAGAGACAAGGTTTTGCTTTTCAACTCAAGGCTTCGTTTGTTTCCGGGTAAACTCAAATCAAAGTGGTCGGGTCCTTTTGTGATTTCAAAGACTACTCCTTATGGCTCCTTTGAGTTAGATGCGGATGGTAACAAGTTTATGGTTAATGGTCATCGTTTAAAGCATTACTTTTGCAAGGAATAAGTTGGTATCATCGAATGTATATTGCTTGATCCTTTGGATCCCAAGCCTCCCATTTAAAGAATTTTTCTCATGGTCAAGCTAGTGACCTCATAAAGAAGCGCTTCTCGGGAGGCAACCCGAGTTTCTAACTCCTTTCTAAACTTTTTTTTTAGAATATTCCGATTTCACTTTCTCCTTTTTGAATTTGAATTTGAATTTGATTATTTTTTCACCTTTTTGGTTAATAGGTGTTTAGATGATGAAGGAACAAGGATTTTCTATTTCAAAGATGTGAGGATAAATCGAAATTTACTCTGTGCGACCCTGTGCGCGACATCTGTGCGGGCGCGCAGTGTGATCTATGCGGGCGCGCATGAACTGTCAAAACCCGCATAGATTTATTCCCAGTTTGTCTGGTTTTGGCTTCCAGAACCCTTCCTAGAAAGTGGCTGGAAGTTTGAGTCCAGTTTATTCCTGTTCCTTTTTCTAGATTCCTTCCTAGAAAATGGCTAGAGAAGGCTCTGGAATTGGTTGGTGGGTGGTTGGCCAGTTTTTTCTGGTCTTGTGGTGTTTGGTGTTAGTTATAAATAAGCTTTTGTAAGTTGTAACTTTTTCTCTTTTGGTAATAAAATCCCCTATTTAACAAAAAAAAAAAAGCTTTTTGAATTAAATTAAAGTCAAACACATTCAAGAAAATCTTTTTGAATCAAGTGAAAGCCAAACACATTCAAACAAAGCTTTTTGAATCAAATGAAAGTCAAACACATTCGAAAAAACCTTTTTAAATTAAATAAAAGTCAAACACATTCAGACAAAACTTTTTGAATCAAATGAAAGTAAAACACATTCAAACCAAGCTTTTTGAATCGAATAAAAGTCAAACTCATTCAAACAAAGCGTTTTAAATCAAATGAAAGTCAAACACATTCAAACAAATCTTTTTAAATCAAATGAAAGTCATACACATGTAAAAAAAGCTTTTTGAATCAAATGAAAGTAAAACAAATTCAACAAAGCTATTTAAATCGAATGAAATTCAAACACATTCAAACAAAGATTTTTGAATCAAATGAAGGACAAACACATTAAAACAAAGTTTTTTGAATCGAATGAAAGCCAAATGCATTCAACGAAGCTAATTAAATCAAATAAAATTCAAACACATTGAAATAAAGCATTTTGATTCAAATGAAAGTCAAACACATTCAAAAAAAGCATTTTGATTCAAATGAAAGTCAAACATATTCAAAAAAAGCTTTTTGAATTAAATGAAAGTAATACACATTTAAACAAAGCTTTTTGAATCGAATGAAAGTAAAAAACACATTCAATCAAAGCTTTTTATATCGAATGAAATACAAATGCGTTCAACGAAGCTAATTAAATCAAATGAAAGTCAAACACATTTCAAAAAAGCTTTTTGAACAAATGAAAGTCAAACATATTCAAACAAAGCTTTTTAAATTGAATGAAAGTCAAATACATTTGACAAAGCTAATTCAATCAAATGAAAATAAAATACATTTAAACAAAGCTTTTTGAATCAAATGAATGACAAACACATTCAAACAAAGATTTTTGAATCGAATGAAAGTCAAACACATTTGAACAAAGCTTTTTGAATCAAATGAAGGACAAACACATTCTAACAAAGCTTTTTGAATTGAATGAAAATCAAATGCATTCAACGAAGCTAATTAAATCAAATAAAGCTCAAAAACATTCAAACAAAGGTTTTTGGAATCAAATGAAAGTTAAACACATTCAAACAAAGCTTTTTAAATCAAATGAAAGTCATACACATTCAAAAAAGCTTTTTGAATCAAATGAAAGTAAAAACACATTCAACAAAGCTATTTGAAAAGAATGAAAGACAAACACATTCAAACAAAGCTTTTTGAATCAAATGAAGGACAAACTCATTAAAACAAAACTTTTTGAATCGAATGAAAGTCAAATACATTCAACGAAGCTAATTAAATGAAATAAAATTCAAACACATTCAAAAAAAGCTTTTTGATTTAAATGAAACTGAAACACGTTCAAAAAAAGCTTTTTGAATTAAATGAAAGTAATACACATTCAAACAAAGCCTTTTGAATCGAATGAAAGTGAAACACATTCAAACAAAGTTTTTTTTTTAAACGAATGAAGGATAAAGACATTTAAATAAAGCTTTTTAAATCAAATGAAAGTAAAACACATTCAATCAAAGCTTTTAATATCGAATGAAATTCAAATGCTTTCAACGAAGCTAATTAAATCAAATGAAAGTCAAACACATTCAAACAAAGGTTTTTGAACAAATGAAAGTCAAACATATTAAAACAAAGCTTTTTAAATCGAATGATAGTCAAATACATTCAAACAAAGCTTTTGGAGTCAAAGGAAAGTCAAACACATTCAAACGAAGCTTTTTGAATCGAATGAAATTCAAACACATTTAAACAAATCTTTTTGAATCAAATGAAAGTCAAACACATTGAAACAAAGCTTTTTGAATCAAATGAAAGTCAAACACATTCAAATAAAGCTTTTTGAATCGAATGAAATTCAAACACATTCAAACAAAATCTTTTTGAATCAAATGAAAGTCAAACATATTGAAACAAAACTTTTTGCGTCGAATGAAAGTCAAATGCATTTAACGGAGCCAATTGAATGAAATGTAAGTAAAAAACATTCAAACAAAGCTTCTTAAATTAAATTAAAGTCAAACACATTAAAACAAATCTTTTTGAATCAAATGAAAGTCAAACACATTCAAACAAAGCTTTTTGAATCAAATGAAAGTCAAACACTTTCGAACAAACCTTTTGAAATCAAATGAAATTCAAACACTTTCAAACAAAGCTTTTTGAGTCAAATGAAGGACAAACACATTCAAACAATGTTTTTTAAATAGAACGAAAGTCAAATGCATTCAATGAAGCTAAATAAATTAAATAAACAGTCAAACACATTCTAACAAAGCTTTCTTAATAAAATGAAAGTCAAACAAATTCAAACAAAGCTTTTAAAAACAAAAACACGTTCAAAAAAGCTTTTTGAATCAAATGAAAGTAAAACACATTCAACAAAGCTTTTTAAATCGAATGAAAGTCAAACATATTCAAACAATGCTTTTTGAATCAAATGAAAGTCAAATGCATTCAATGGGGCTAATTAAATAAAAAAACTCCATACACATTCAAAAAAATCTTTTTGAATAAAATTAAAGTCAAACACATTCAAACAAATCTTTTTGAATTTAAAAGGCTATGATTGAATTTGTTTGACTTTCATTTGATTCAAAATGCTTTGTTTGAATGTGTTTATTTTCTTTTGATTCAAAAAACTTTGTTTGAGTGTGTTTATCTTTCATTTGATTGAATTAGCTTTGTTTGAATGTGTTTGTCTTTTATTTGATTCAAAAAACTTTCTTTGAATTTGTTTAACTTACATTTTATTTAAAAAGCATTGTTTGAATGTGTTTGACTTTCATTTGATTCAAAAAGCTTTGTTTGAATGTGTCGGGCATTCATTTGATACAATTTGCATTGTTAAGTACATTTGAATTTCAATTTATTCAAAAAGCTTTTATTCTATGTGTTTAATTGTCATTTAATTTAATTAAATTTGTTTAATATATTTGACTTTCATTTGATTTAAAAAGTTTTGTTTGAATGTGTTTGACTTTCATTTGATTTAATTAACCTTGTTAAATGCATTTGACTTTCATTTAATTTAAAAAGCTCTATTTTAATTTGTTTGACTTTCATGTGATTCAAAGAGTTTTGTTTGAATGTATTTGACTTTAATTTAATTCCAATACCTTTGCTTGAATGTGTTTGACTCTTATTTTATTCAATTTATTTTTGTTTAATGTACTTGATTTTCATTTAATTTAAAAAGTTTGGTTGAAATTTGTTTGACTTTCATTTTATTCAAAAAGCTTTGTTTGAATGTGTTAAACTGTCATTTGATTAAATAAGCTTTGTTTGAATGAGTTTGACTTTAATTTGATTCAATTAACTTTGTTTCAATTTGTTTGACTTTCATTTAATTCAATTAGCTTTTGTTCAAATGTCTTTGACTTTCAATTAATTTAAAAAGCTGCGTTTTAATGTGTTTGACTTTCGTTTGATTTAATTAGCTTTGTTTGAATTTGTTTGACTTTCATTTGAGTTAAAAAGCTTTATTTGAACGTGTTTGACTTTCATTTGATTCAAAAAGCTTTGATGAATGTGTCAGACTTTCATTTTATACAATTACCTTTGTTGAATACATTTGAGTTTCATTTTTTTGAAAAGCATTGTCTGAATGTGTTTGACTCTTATTTAATTCAAAAATCTTTGTTAGAATGTGTTTGACTTTCATATGATTCAATTAGCTTTGTTTGAATGTATTTGACTTTCATTTGATTCAGTTAGCTTTGTTTGAATGTGTTTGACTTTCATTATATTTAAAAAGCTCTTTTTGAATGTGTTTTACTTTCATTTGATTCAATTAGCTTTGTTTGAATTTGTTTAATTTTCATTTGAAATAAAAAGATTTGTTTGAATGTGATTGACTTTAATTTGATCAATTAGCTTTGTTGAATGAATTTAACTTACATTTAAAATAAAAAGCTCTGTTTGAATTTGTTTGACTTTCATTTAATTCTATAGGTTTTTTTTAATATGTTTGACTTTTATTTAATTCAAACACCTTTTTTTGAATGTGTTTGAATTTCATTACATTCAAGTAGCTTTTTTTAATGTGTTTGACTTTCTTTTTATTCAATTTATTTTTGTTGAATGCATTTGATTTTTATTTGGGGTAATTTTACCCTGCCACGTGGCCCAACCAGAAAGTAACACGTGTCTCCCTAGGGTTAGTCCAAAATGGATCAAACCCTGTTTGACACGTGTCATTCCAAAAGAGTGGGAAAAAGGCGGCCTTCATGGCCCAAATCCCGAAAAAGCGAAAATGCGACGCAGCCCCCAATGATTAGAGCTTGATGACCTAATCAGGGGCACAATTCCCAAGGACCCTATAAATAGGGAGATTTCCTCCATTTTGAGGCACGTTTTACCATTTATTACACATTTACTCTTTGAAAGAGACATCTTGAGCTTGGAATCCGAGCAGATACCCACTTAAATTTCCGCACCTTTTTACTCCTATTCAAGTTACTAACTTGGTCATTGGAGGCGGAGCTCCAACCACTCGGAGTCTTTGTTGTTTTGCAGGTACATCTCACGTCAGACCAGACTTTATGACGTAAATCTCCCGAGGGAAAAAACACCCAAAACATTTGGCGCTGTCTGTGGGGAGAGTACCTCAAAGATGGTTCAAGAGTCTGTACCACCTATTGAATTAAACAACCCTCAACCTATTACCCGACCGGGTAATTCAAGCATTTCTCAACCGGTTCATCAATCGGGTAGTTAAAGCATTCCTCCACCGGTACATCAGCCGGAGGTCTTCACTGACCAAGATGATGATGATGATGTGGAGACGTATGTGACCAAGATGGCTTATTCATTTCTAAATACACTTTTTCCAGAGATCAGTAGGAACGTGAAGCAGACCAGGCGGGTCGAATCAGACCCACTGGGAGGCCAGAATGGGAAACCAAGAAGGCCAGAGGATCAACACCGGTCACTTGGGACGAGCTCATGACTTTCATGAACTCCTTCAAGGGTGAAATTAAGGAGAAGATAAACAAAAAAAGGTTGGCCCCAGCAAGGGTCAGCCGGCTAAGAAGACACCTCCATCTGGGCGGAAGAAGACGGTCAAGGGCAGGCAGCATACTCCTCATCCCAAGGAAAAGGAGAGAGCAGCCACAAGACTTGGCTAGACCAAGATCCTTTTGCCAACGGGTCCTTAGAGGCACACCCGACAAGAGCAGCCGGAAGCCACAAAGAAAACTGTTTTCGACGCTCAACAAATCATTGAGCGGAGGAGACACCAGCACCTGTCTAAGTCAGCCTCCACCACGAGCTTTCCAGACTTTAAGGAACACACTGTCCTTACATGAGAGTCGGAGAGGCGGCAAGTCCGTCAACACCGACCCTCAGATGATGATAGGGTCTGTCCCGTTTGCTCCGAGGCGCAATATGGGCAATATAGCCTTCCATTTATGCAACCACCTCCTTTCGGAGGACAGGCGGCATTTAACAACGTCCAACCTTTGGACTGGCAGCTCCAACAGCTCAAATTTGGTGAACAACCCTCTGCGTTCACCAGGAATATAACCAAGACGGCATAGCCGGCCAAAGTTAAGAATGTGTTGGTAGGTACTTATGATGGTACCTCAAACCTAGAAGATCACCTGATGACATACACGAACCTCATGTGACTATAAGGGTGGGATGATGCCACTTGGTGTCGAAGCTTCCCTGCTACATTGAGGGGTATTGCCCAACAAATGTTTGGCAACCTGCTAGCCTGCTCTATTGATTGCTTCAAGAAGCAAACCTTCTTGTTTGCCACAAACTTCTCAATGAACATCCCTGCTAAGAAAACGAGCCTTTATTTGAGCACCGTTAAGCAGGGTGAGAGAGAAGGGCTATGCTTATATGTCAGGTGGCTCAACCTGTTCAGAATCCAGATCTAGGGGCTGTCTGACGAAGTGGCATTCACAAAAGTCTTCAAGGGTCAGAGAGATGGGTCGAACTTTAAGTTTGACCTCGTCATAAAGGGGGCATTTACGCTGTAGGCGGCCCTAAGGGAGGCGGAAAGCTATATTCAAGCTACCGACCTCTACACGCCTGGCAGCCAGTCAGACTCCAAGAAGTCTGACAAACAAAAAGTAAGCTGGACTACTCAGCCGGCAAAAAAGAAAGAACAGAAAAGAAGTCTGGACGGTTAGTGATTATGACCAGCCGTCTCATAAGAAAAAGAGAGATTTTAAACCGTACGTCCCTAGGTATGAGTTTAACAAGGATTCTAACTCCATTCTCATGGAGATAAAGGACCGGCTGACCATTGAGAAGCTGAATCTAATGAAAAGTTCTTTCCAGTCACCGAACAAGAACAAATTTTGCCAGTACCATGAGGAAGTTGGCCATGACACCAACAACTGCTTCAGCCTTCAACGGGCGTTGGACCGTCTGGCTGATAAAGGGATGTTAAAGTCCTACATTTCTAAGTCCAAAGGGACTAATAAGAAGAACAAGGGGCAGTCGTCTGATATGTCCATTTTATATAGTGTTTTACCCCCGTCCCTTGGTCGTTATTAGTAGTGTTTTTGGCTCTTTCGGGCCACTTTTATTACTAATTTGTGTGTTCTAGTGTTTTCGTAGTTTTAGTTGTATTTTACAGGAAACTACACTCGTGGAGCATTTTCCCGGGCTTTATGGGTCAACTACGGAAGCTAGAAGGACACGACCACTTTTAGAGCCCAAGATCGGTGAGAGCCGATGATTAAGGGATCGGTAATTGGGATCCCGAGGCATTTGGACCAAGTATTCAAGACCCGAGGAGGAAATCCGGATAGGGCCGAGAAATCAAGCCCAATCGAAGTCCAAGCTCAAGGAGAAGCAACCGCCCGATCGGGCTACCTCTAGCACGATCGGGCGCGGCAAGGCTTGTTGCTGAGCGTGCTAAGGCGCGCCCGATCGTGCGAGCCTCTAGCACGATCGGGCAATGCTTTTTGGGAAGAATGCGAAGAAAAAGGCGCGCCCGATCGGGCGCGCGTTTTTAGAAGACCGGATTAATTATTTTAGAAAACTTTTAAATACAATTTTGTACGGAATTATTAGATTACCTTCTTTCTTAGACTTTCTCTCTCTAATTAGTATTTTCTCTCTCTTAAATTCTCTCTCAACTTTTGTTCTTAATTCTTCCTTTAATTCAAGATTTCTTTTTGGTAACAATTTCTTCTTTTTAATTTCAGTTATTTTATTTGCTTTCTCGATTATGCTTTTATTTATTTATTTGATTAGTTTAGTCATGATGATTTGTGAGTAGTTTAATTTCTAGGGTTTATGGGGATCTAATGAATGATATGAAGGGGTAATTTTGTGATTGTTAATTATCAATGCTTGGTTGATTTCCTATTGATTGTTTTAATACTATGCAATTAGGTTTGGCCGGATTTAATTGTATGAGTTTAGCTATATTAGTTCGAGATTCGACAGATGAGAATTGATATTTAGGCTTAGTTTCAATAGGCGGATTAATTTATAAATGGTTAAGTCGAGATTCGACAGATGAGATTTAATACCGGTAAATTAACTCTGTGATTATAATACGTAGCGAAAGCCCTTTGTAATCTGATTAACCAATGCTTGATGATTGCTTTTTATGAATTGCCCTGGAATATTGTTTATTAGTGAACCTATGACCTAGGCCTTAAATATTTGATTTTCTCCCTACTTATTCCCATTCGACTCTATTCTCCGTAGTTTAGTTTTTATTCACAAAAATATTGGTTACTTAGATAATTTAGACTATAATAATTAATTAGGAGTAAAAAGACCTGTTTCCCTGTGGAGTTCGACCCTACTCTTCTATCTACTTTAGTTAGAGGACTGAGGTAATTATTTTTGATTAGGGGATACGACTTTACCTTGTCAAAATTTGGCGCCGTTGCCGGGGAAACGGTTTTATTTTTGTTTTCTGATTATATTTTTGTAGTCTAGATTATCCCCTTTTTGCCTCAGAGAACATTAGTTCTTTGAGGCAATTCTCATATTTGTCTTTAGTACTTTATTTATGCCCAGGTGTTCCAGATTAGGTTACATCCCTTTTGACCCTGAGATCGAGCGTTCTTTTCATAGGCAAAGGAAACTCTATAGACAAATTCTGGCGGGTTCTGAGGAGGACAACGATCGAAGAGATCCTCCCCCTGATTCTAGTGACACAGATATTCCTTCAGATTCAGAATAAGAGATGACGACCCAGAAGAAACTCGGTGACTACTCGCAACCGAAGCTCACAGATTTCCCGCACCTTACTCCCACTCCGGCTCTAGATGGAGTTCAATTTGAGATCAAGCCCCAATTTATCACTATGATAGAGAGGAAGCAGTTCAACGGAGCTAAGGGTGAAGATCCTAATCTTCACATCGCAGATTTCTGCCAATATTGTAACACCATTAGACAAGCCAGGGTCACGCAAGACCAAATCAGGGAGATTCTTTTTCCCTTTTCATTATGTGGCGAAGCAAAATTATGGTTTAATGGTTTGAATAGAACTGCACTTGGTATTACTGACTGGGAAACTCTTGCTTTGAATTTCTATAATAAATATTATCCTGCAGAGAGAACAACGGTGCTAAGGAGTGCTATTCAGAACTTCGCTCAAGAGGCCGACGAAACGTTATATGAGGCTTGGGAGAGGTTCAAGGATCTACAGAGAGAGTTCCCCCACCACAATCTAGCACAATGGCAATTGATCCAAGCATTCTATAATGGACTTGGAAATTCTTCTAGATCAGTGCTAGATTCGGCAGCTAGTGGGAGGTTTATGAATTTAAATGTGGATGATGCAGGACAGGTTATCGAAGACATGGCAATACACAATTCCCAATATGAGAATCTGAGAGGGTTTGCAAATAAAGGAAAACATAGTGTCGATTCCGTATCCTTTTTGCAAGCTCAATTAACATCTATTTGTCAAAAATTAGATAATCTTACTGCTGCTCCTAACTCTGTAGCAAATGTTTCTGCTGTTGCTAACCATGAAGCTTTTTTGTGAAAATTGTGGAATTGTAGGCAAAATAACCCTTATTCCAATTCCTACAATGTCGGTTATAAAAATCATCCTTATCTTTCATACCGGAGCACCAATGTACAAAATCCTCCACCTCCACAACAACCACAAAAGCAAACCCCACAACAGCAAAAATATTATCATCCTAATTCCGGCCAGAAAATCCAAGCATCACCCTCATCATCTTCCGACCCTACCATGACAAAAATTAGAGCAATGCTTGCCAACATGCAAAAGCATATGGAGAGTAAGGATGCGCAAATTGATTCTATCCTAGCCCATAATAAAATCATGGACAATCAAATTGCACAACTTTCATCTACCCTACAATCCCGTCAGCAGGGAGCTCTACCATCACAACCTATCCTTCCTACAGATCATGCTAATGCAATCACTCTAAGGAGTGGTTCACATTATGATGGACCTCCTATGCCAAAGGAAGATAGACCAGTTCCTAATCTAGATTCCTCTATACCAAACTCTAATTCTGCTAGCCCTGCAGGGCTACAAATAGATGCTAACCCTACTAATGTTTCTGTGCAGGGTAAATCGCAGGATAAGGGAGGAGATGTCCAGAGCCCGGTTATCAAACTTCCATTCCCTAATAGACAACTGAAGAGTAAGTTTGATAAATAATTCGGTAAGTTTCTAGAGGTTGTGAAAAACCTGCAGGTAAAAGTTCCTTTCACTGATTTAATCACTCAAGTTCCTGCTTATGCTAAATTTATGAAAGACATTCTTATTAGGAAAAGGGCATTTAATGAAGTAGAAACTGTAGCTTTCACAGAGGAGTGTAGCGCTTTATTGCAAAACAAATCCCCTCCTAAATTAAAGGATCCCGGTAGTTTTTCTATCCCTTGTCACATTGGGAATGTTTTTATTGATAAAGCTTTGTGTGATTTGGGTGCTAGTGTCAGTGTCATGCCATCGTCTGTCTGTGCTATACTAAATATGGGAGAATTAAAAATTACTAATATAACTTTGCAAATGGCAGATCGTTCGGTAAAATACCCCTTAGGTATTTTAGAGGACGTACCTGTCAGAGTTGGTAAATTTTTTATTCCTGTTGATTTTGTTGTTTTAGACATGGCAGAGGAGACACAAATACCCATTATATTAGGTAGGCCTTTCCTCCATACTGCAGGAGCGATTATTGAGTTTAAAAATGGTAAAGTAACCCTTTCTGTAGGTAACGATAATGTTACTTTCAATTTAGGGAAGGTTTTGAAAGGGCCTATGTTAGAGGAAAATTGTTGCTACATTGATATAATTGATATAATGGATGATATTTGTGATGATAGCTTGACACAGGTTCTTGCGAAGGATCCCTTAGAGAAAGTTCTCTGCGGGAATTTATCTAGCGACAATGCAAGCGTTTGGGGTAATGAGGTACAGGATATTGAAAAGGCTCTTTCCTTATAAGAGTTAAGCCCCAAGGAAACAATGAAGGTAGTATTTTTAGTTCATGAATCAAAACCTACAGAGGTCAAGAAACCTGAGCTAAAACCTCTCCCTTCTCATTAAAAAATATGTTTTTTTTTATGAACAGGAACTACACCCCGTGATCATCAGTACTGCACTCATTGACCTACAATCTTCCCAACTTCTAGGGGTTCTCAAAACCCATAAGAAGGCAATAGGGTACAGTATTGATGATCTCAAGGGTATTAGCCCTGACTTTTGTATGCATAGGATACATCTAGAGGAAAATTACAAGACCTGCATTCAACCCCAACAAAGATTAAATCCCAACATGCAGGAAGTAGTCAAGAAGGAGGTAATGAAATTACTTGATGCAGGTATTATCTATCCTATTTCTGACTCCAAGTGGGTAAGTCCTGTGCAGGTAGTGCCAAAGAAGGGGGGATGACTGTGATAACAAATGAAAAGAATGAATTAATTCCCACTAGAATTGTAACAGGGTGGCGTATGTGCATAGACTATCGTAGATTAAATATCGCCACTAAAACGGATCACTTCCCTCTTCCCTTTATAGATCAAATGCTTGAGAGGTTAGCCAATCACAAATTCTTTTGCTATTTGGATGGGTATTCGGGATTTTTCAAAATTCCGATTCACCCTGAAGATCAGGAAAAGACTACTTTTACATGCCCTTATGGATCTTTTGCATATTGTAGAATGCCCTTTGGTTTATGTAATGCACCTGCTACCTTTCAACGTTGTATGATGAACATTTTTTCTGATTTCATAGAGTCTATTATGGAGGTCTTTATGGATGATTTTAGCGTATATGGTTCTTCATTTGATTCATGCTTAATTAATCTCGCTAAAATTTTGAAAAGATGTGAAGAGTGCAATTTAGTCCTTAATTGGGAAAAATGTCACTTTATGGTGACAGAGGGAGTAGTCCTAGGTCATATTGTATCTGATAAGGGCATACAAGTAGACAAGGCCAAAATATCAGTGATTGAGCAATTACCTCCCCCAGTTAATGTTAAGGGAGTTAGAAGTTTCTTGGGTCATGCGGGGTTTTATCGCCGCTTTATCAAAGATTTTTCTAAAATTGCTAAACCACTGACACAACTCTTGCTCAAGGATGCCCCATTTATTTTTACTAACGAGTGTCTTGAGGCTTTCAACAGGATTAAGCAGGCTTTGATATCGGCACCCATCATATGTGCTCTCGATTGGAACCTTCCTTTCGAGATCATGTGTGATGCAAGTGACTTTGCACTAGGAGCCGTGCTCGGACAGAGGAAGGACAAGGTTTTGCATGCTATTTATTATGCTAGAAAAACTTTGGATGAAGCCCAAGTCAACTATGCCACTACGGAAAAGGAGTTTCTTGCTGTTATCTATGCTTTAGAAAAATTTAGATCATATCTTGTTGGTTCTAAAGTTATTGTTTTTACTGATCATGCAGCATTGAAATATTTGATAGCTAAGGCGGAATCAAAGCCAAGGATACTCCGGTGGTTTCTCTTTCTCCAACATTTCAACATAGAAATAAAAGATAAAAAGGGAGCAGAGAACATAGTGGCAGACCACTTGTCACGTATCAGGTATGATGAGGGTAAGAATTCTTTACCTATAGATGATTCTTTCCTTGATGACAACCTATATGCAGTTGTAGAGCAACACCATGGTATGCAGATTTTGCTAATTATTTAGTGGGTGGTACTCTACCTCTTGACTTGTCCTACCAACAAAAAAAGAAATTCCTTTCTGATGTTAAACATTATTTTTGGGATGATCCTTTTTTGTTTCGTAAGTGTGGAGATGGATTATTTCGCAGGTGTGTTCCCGAATGGGAAGTCCACGGTGTGCTTACTAGTTTCCACACCTCACCATATGAAGGACATCATGGCCCCACTAAAACGGTGGCCAAGATTAATGAGTCCGGTTTTTATTGGCCTACAATGTTTAAAGATGCTAACATGTTTGTGCAGGCTTGTGACTCTTGCCAGAGGACTGGAAACATCTCGCGGAGGCATGAGATGCCCCAAACAGGAATTCTAGATGTTGAGATTTTTGACTTTTGGGGTGTTGATTACATGGGACCGTTCCCTTCTTCAAAAAGGAACCGTTATATTCTTGTCGCCGTAGATTATGTATCCAAGTAGGTTGAAGCCATCGCCACTCCTACCAATGACGCCAAGGTCGTCCACAAACTTTTTAAAAAGACCATCTTTCCAAGATTTGGTGTACCTAGAGCTATAATAAGTGACGGAGGATCTCACTTTCATGAACGGAAGTTGGACACCCTCCTCAAAAAGTATGGTGTCTACCATAGGACAGGTTTAGCCTACCACCCGTAAACTAGTGGCCAAGTTGAGGTTTCTAACCATGAGATCAAGGCCATTCTAGAGAAGGTGGTGTCAAAATCAAGGAAAGATTGGAGGGACAAGTTGGACGACACTCTTTGGGCATACAGAACTGCATTCAAGACCCCTATAGGTACTACTCTGTATAGACTCGTGTACGGAAAAGCATGTCATCTCCCGGTCGAATTGGAATATAAGGCATTTTGGGGTACTAAGGAGCTCAATCTAGATGCCAAACTAGCGGGGGAAAAGAGGTTACTTCAACTTAACCAACTCGATGAGTTTAGGTTGACGGCCTATGATAGTGCTCGAGTCTACAAAGAGAAGACGAAAAAGTGGCACGACAAGATGATCCTTCAGAGAGAATTTAACGAGGGTGATAAAGTGTTACTATTCAACTCACGACTTAAACTTTTCCCAGGAAAGTTAAGGTCAAGGTGGTCGGGTCCTTTTATCGTAAAAAGGGCCAACAAATTCGGTTCTGTGGAAGTTTTCGACGAACATGGTAATGAGTTCAAGGTTAATGGCCAAAGACTCAAGCTATATCATGAGGGGGCTACAATTGGTGCGGTTGATATACTTCACCTAAGCAGTTCCGATTCACTCTGAGTTTCACTATGGTAAGCGGGTCGTTCGGGACCTAGATAAACCAGCGCTTTGCGGGAGGCAACCCGTATTTCTTGCTTTCTAGACTAGTTTTTTTTTTTAATTTTTTTAATTTTTTTTTTTTTTACTTTAGAGAGGCGAGGAGAGTGAAATTTTACCGTTTATGAGTGTTTTTGTACAGGTATAGGTCTAAGAGGTCAAAAGACTTAGAAGAATTTGAAGACGAAGAAAAGCAAAGGAAACCGACTGGGCACGGGCCCGATCGGGCGGAGCTCGCCTAATCGGGCGCGCAAGGAAGGTGCAGTTTCAGCCTTAAATTCGCCAGATTGGGCGTGGCTGCCCGATCGGGCGCGCAAAGAGAGCTGGAAAGTCGAGCAAATTTCGCCCAATCGGGCGAGGTTGCCTGATCGGGCGCAAGAGGAGAGCTGGGAATCGAGGCTTAATTCGCCAGATCGGCCGCGCAAGTTAAGTCAGAAACTCGAGTAAATTTCGCCCGATCGGGCTCAAATCGAGTGAAGGAAAAGATATGTCGGGCGAGCCATAGGGCGAATTTTTCGTTCATGTTCGCGCCCGATCGGGCGCGCAACTATGATTCTGGAATCACTATTATCCGCTCGATCGGGCGCGCCTATTTTTGGCCTTCCCCTTATATTTTTCCTCTTCTTTCTTTCCTCATTTTCTTCTTACTTCATCTTCTTCTCCTTTACTTTCTCTCTCTAAAACCTCCATTTTTACACCTTCAAACTCACTTATTTTTCAAGATCTTCTCCAATCCTTCCATCAAAACTCAAAATTTTTACATATTTCTAATCCTTTCATCTTTCTCTACAATCTAGACCCAATTTCTACCATTTTCTCTCAATTTTCTCTAAACCCTAAGAGAGAGAAACCACTCAATTCCTATTCTTTCTACCATCAATGGCTTTCAAGAGGTCAAGGACGGTAAGGGGGGAAGGCTCAAGGAACCAAGAGGCGAGAATTGACCCGGATTTGGAAATTCCGGGATGGGAGAGGGTGGTCATCAACACCCAAGAGCAAAAACAGAGGATGCTTAACCTCATCACGAGGCAAGTAATTCCCACTCGTTTCATTCATCACCCTACCCTTATTAGACTAGGAATTAATAAGCATGTAGAAAAATTATTCAAAGGAGTTGGCATGAGCGGTTTCTTTAACATGCATTACGATACTTATGATTATTTAACCTTAGAATTCGTTTCTAGTTTTAATGTCATAAAATCAAATGCTTTAATTTCTCATGTTCAATTTCCGTTATTCAATAATGATATTAGATTGACATTGAAAGAATTTGGTAAAATTTTTGAGTTGAAATCAGATAGGCCCCTTGAACCGCCCCAAGACAACATTGTCGTTGTCTATCAATCCCTTACGGGGGATCCTAATTTGAACCTCCAACATGCTAAAGGTACTTGGATACAACATCCCGTGCCAAAGATTTGGCAACGGTATGTTGGCCTTACCATTTTTGGAAGGCATGAACCCGCCAATGTTAGGCGGGATGAGCTTGAATTACTAGGGTCATACATGATCCCTAGGAGTGAAAAGCTCGATATAGTCCATAAAATGGCCAACCACTTCCAACGGGTGGCCAATGCGGCCGAGGCGGGTAGGTCTAGGGTGCCCATTTACTTTGCTGACCTAGTTACACATATAGCGGTCAAACACCTTAGCTTTGTCCCTAACGATGACGGTAAGATAGCCGGCCCAACTATTATGGACCTACCCTATCTAGGTGGCCTTAACTGGATTAATGTCATGGGAGGGGAGACATGGTGGGTGATTCAACGGGAATCGGGTAGGAGGGATAATGCTTTCATTTTACCCCACCCCACCTTGACCAAATTTGAGAAGGGGAAGCCTTCTTACACTTTTGAGCTTAACGGTCAAGGTGAGGTGCAACCACCTCACCCTTCACCTCAACTCCATCACTATCCAATTGACCACTCACCTCCTCACCATTCACCACATTATCCACCACCTCAACCCTTTACATGCGATATCCCCACTTCCTCTACCAACTACAACATAGACCCTAACGCCCCTTATGACTTCTCGACTTTTAGGAGCCAATTAGATAGGATTGAGACGGGGAAAGGGAGATTTGAGGGTTTGATTAGGGATTTGGATACTAGAGTAGGGTCTCTAGATAGAAGGGTAGGTTATGTGGAGAGGAACCTAGGGAGGGGTTTATACCCCATGTATGATTACTACGCCCGTCGAGGGGCTATTCCCCCCGATTCACTTGCCCCTGATTGGTTCCAATATCCGCAGGGTGGATATACGAACCCAAGTGCCTTTGGTACCTACGTTGACTACTCATCGGTCCATGGTTATGGGACCGATGTACCTTTTGGTGGGATTGGGGGGAATGTAGACCCTAACTACTTAGCAGGTGGTTCGGGTTATGGAGGTGGTGGCTCTAGCCATGGATGAGCCGGTTCTAGCCACGGCGGGGGCTATTCGAGGATGGATGAGGATGAGGATTAGGCTACTCTCCCATGTCAATGAGGGCATTGCTTGATTTGGCTTGGGGGGGTGTTCTTTCACTGGGTAATTCTCTTCCTTTTCTCTTTTTATTTGCTTTCTAGTATAGTTTTATTGCTTTCCTAGTGTAGTTTTTTTTTTATTGCTTTCTTATATATGAAAAATAAAAAAAATTGAAAAATAATAAAAAAATTCAAAAATACGTTCCAATGAATTATGAATCATACTTCCCTGTGCCCCATACTTGAGAAAAGTTTGTTTTGATTCTTGGTTATTGATAATGAGCATTGTGGATTTGTTGGTCATGATTTGAAGTTTAATTGCTTGGATTCCTAAACATGAGTCAATCTTGCCCAACTACTTGTGAATATAGTGCTTGACTAGTTGATTTGGTTAGGAAATGTGTGATAGTTCCATAATTCCTAGTATGTCAATGAATTTGAGTATTGATTTGCAACTATGAGTAGTGTTTCATGACTTATTATTATGCACATGAGGAGGACGAAGGCGTTCATTCTTTTAGGTAGCCTTTAGAGTATTAGATACATTTGTTCCCTTCTTGTTACCCATGTTGTTGCTTGTGCCCTTTTATTGTTTATTTAGCCACATTACAAGCTTATTTGAGCCCCATTGGTTACTAGTCCCAAGCTTGGCTTGGGGGAGCTTTTAGTTGGTGAGGTGAGGGAGTTGTGGTGTGCATATTATTTGCACTATGTGGGAATAAAAGACGAGTGATTGTTCTTTGATTTTTGTTTGGAAAATATTGATATTGTGTTTCAAAGTTGAATTTTCCAATATGAGTTAAAAAAAAAAAGAGCAAAAGAAAAAATTTATTAATGCTCAAATGTTCTATTTGAAGGTTGTTCAGAAAAAAAAAAAAGAAGAGAAAAAATTTTCAAGTAGAAAAAAAAAAGAATGAGTTCAAAGTTTGTTTTTCACTCAAAGTTCTACATTATCATATTTTTATGAGTGATTATTGTGAGTGTTGGGATTGTTTATGATGATTAGAGTTGTATTTGGTGGTTTTTGTTGGAGTTGGTTATGTTGATGGAGATGTATGATCATCATTATTTTGATCATGGGTTTATTAGGTTTTGGCTCCCTTAATGCATAGCTTTTCTCTCACATAATCCCAAATTTATCCTACCTTTACCCTGGCCTTACATTACAAGCTTTAAAGACCTTCCGACCTTGTGCATAGAAGTTATGTAAACGTGAAAGTGTTGTTTGTCAATGCAAGTTATGACTTGGCATATTTCGAGTCGACTAGTAGGATGAGCGTTCAATGTTTTTGTACACACGAGAGTGTGAGTTGGGAGAGAATTGTTCACATTAAAGGGGTTGGGTGGAGAGCGATCGAGTACATCTTTTACTCGCCACATAAATGAGAGTTGAGTGTGTGAGCACTAGTCTTGAATTCTATATGCTCTTGTGGTTTGCTCTACTTGACAATTGTTGGGGAGGAAGGGTGATTAGATGAATAAGATTGATTGATGTTGAAGCGTGTTCATTAGATTTGCCTTGAGTCGTTGGTTTTTGATTTGATTATAGGGGTGAAGTGTGTTTTTTATGTTCATTGATGAGCTCTTTGCTTAGGGACAAGCAAAGGTTTGGCTTGGGGGAGTTTGATATGTCCATTTTATATAGTGTTTTACCCCCGTCCCTTGGTCGTTATTAGTAGTGTTTTTTGCTCTTTCGGGCCACTTTTATTACTAATTTGTGTGTTCTAGTGTTTTCGTAGTTTTAGTTGTATTTTACAGGAAACTGCACTCGTGGAGCATTTTCCCGGGCTTTATGGGTCAACTACGGAAGCTAGAAGGACACGACCACTTTTGGAGCCCAAGATCGGTGAGAGCCGGTGATTAAGGGCTCGGTAATTGGGATCCTGAGGCATTTCGACCAAGTATTCAAGACCCGAGGAGGAAATCCGGATTGGGCCGAGAAATCAAGCCCAATCGAAGTCCAAGCTCAAGGAGAAGCAACCGCCTGATCGGGCTACCTCTAGCACGATCGGGCGCGGCAAGGCTTGTTGCTGAGCGTGCTAAGGCGCGCCCAATCGTGCGAGCCTCTAGCACGATCGGGCGATGCTGCTAGGGAAGAACGCGAAGAAAAAGGCGCGCCCGATCGGGCGGCCCTTCGCCCGATCGGGCGCGCGTTTTTAGAAGACCTGATTAAGTTTTGTTTTAATTCTTGTTTTAGAAAACGTTTAAATACGATTTTGTACGGAATTATTAGATTACCTTCTTTCTTAGACTTTCTCTCTCTACTTAGTATTTTCTCTCTCTTAAATTCTCTCTCAACTTTTGTTCTTAATTCTTCCTTTAATTCCAGATTTCTTTTTGGTAACAATTTCTTCCTTTTTAATTTCAGTTATTTTATTTGCTTTCTCGATTATGCTTTTATTTATTTTTTTGATTAGTTTAGTCATGATGATTTGTGAGTAGTTTAATTTCTAGGGTTTATGGGGATCTAATAAATGATATGAAGGGGTAATTTTGTGATTGTTAATTATCAATGCTTGATTGATTTCCTATTGATTGTTTTAATACTATGCAATTAGGTTTGGCCAGATTTAATTGTATGAGTTTAGCTATATTAGTTCGAGATTCGACAGATGAGAATTGATATTTAGGCTTAGTTTCAATAGGCGGATTAATTTATAAATGGTTAAGTCGAGATTCGACAGATGAGATTTAATACCGGTAAATTAACTCTGTGATTATAATACGTAGCGAAAGCCCTTTGTAATCTGATTAACCAATGCTTGATGAATGCTTTTTATAAATTGCCCTGGAATATTGTTTATTAGTGAACCTATGCCCTAGGCCTTAAATATTTGATTTTCTCCCTACTTATTCCCATTCGACTCTATTCTCCGTAGTTTAGTTTTTATTCACAAAAATATTGGTTACTTAGATAATTTAGACTATAATAATTAATTAGGAGTAAAAAGACATGTTTCCCTGTGGAGTTCGACCCTACTTCCCTATCTACTTTAGTTAGAGGACTTAGGTAATTATTTTTGATTAGGGGATACAAATTTACCCTGTCATCGTCCAAGACTCCCTAGCCTACTAGTAGTTCGGACACCGATAAGGAGCCAGTCTACACCATAGCAGGAGCCCTACCATCCGGGGCACCAAGAGCCATCTTCGAAAGATGGCCAAGGATGATGATGAGCAGGCGTCGGCTAGCTCCTCCTTCCCAGACGTCTTGATCACTGAGAAGGACAGAGACAGCGTCCGCCGTTCGCACGACGACCCGGTCGTCATTGAATGTAAGGTCGCCAACCAGCTGGTTGGGAGAATCCTTATTGACACCGGCAGCTTGTCGGACATCATCAGTCTCCGGTGCCTACAGAAGCTGAAATACAACCTCAGCAACATGCATCCGGTTACCCACCCCTTGGTTGGTTTTGGGGGTGGGATGGTTTACCCAGTCGGTAGGATCGACTTACCTATCCGGCTGGGTGAAAAAGGAAAAGGACGACACCTGGTCGTCAAATTCTTGGTCGTTGAGGAACTGACCGCCTATAACATCATCTTAGGCCGTCCGACCCTCAACGAAGCCAAGGTTGTAATCATCCCTTCTCTCATGCTCATCAAGTATGAGAGGGATGATGGCTCTGTTCTCAGCCGGTCAGGCGACAAATTCCTTTACTTCTTCAAAGAAATCAGGAAGAAGACCAGATTTGAATGGGGGGGATGGTGCTGAGTCGGCCTTTTAAAAGCTAAAAGTGCACTTGCCCTCCTTGCCAAGGCTCGTTATTCCTCTGCCTAAAGAGACACTGTACATGTACCTAGCCGTCTCAGATTATGCCCTCAGTGCCGTTCTCCTTGCTGAACGAGACGACGTCCAGCTCCCGGTCTATTTCATTAGCCATGTACTCAAAAATGCTGAACTCCGATACCCAATGGTTGAAAATTTTAGTCTTGCTCAGTATATGGAATTCAAGAAATTGAAGCCTTATTTTCTGGCACATCCGGTGGTGATATACACCGATCAGCCACTCAAGCGGCCTATGTCCACTGATAAGTGACTTTTATGTCACTTTTAGGGGTGTTTATTGAATACTTTTCCAGCTTATTTCAATAATTAATCTCATTTTATCCTTTATTTCTATTATTTTGCTTATTCTCGTCTTTTATCCTTTTATTTGAGTATTTTGTAGTTTTTAGTTTAATTTAGATTAACTTAGTTTTATTAATTCCTAGTATCTCTCTTTTTATTTATTTTCTTTTAGTTTCTAGTTTGTTTTCTTTATTTTACGTTATTTCATTTAATTTTATTATTTCTTTAGTTTTAGTATTTTATTTTACTTTATTTATCTAACTTTATTTTATTTTATTTTATCTTTTGATGATCCTCTCGTGTTTGATTTTTGGTTGTAGGTGTTTTCGGGTTGACGCTCGATTTCCATGTTCAAATCAAGTTCGAAATTCCGGGTTTGAGTCAAATGTGTCGAAGCCAAGTCATGGGCTCATAGTTGCTGCCACGCAACCCCAACTGCCAACCTCCACCATCAACCACTAAGCTCCCCTGCTCCACCAATTGCAGCAGCCACCTCCAGCTCCCACGCACCTGACCACCAAGGACCACCACAACCACTTCCTCCCTATCCTACACCACAACTCAACCTCACTGCCCTGCTCCCTGCTTTCCCCCAACAACACCAACACCAACAGTAACAGCCGCACCACCACCATCACCCATCAATATCACACACCAATCCTCTGTTCCCTCAATTCACCAAAGCACCACGCACACTAGCCATGCAACCACCTGCGAGCAGCCCCCCAAACCGCCCTAAACCACCAACAACAACCAGCCGCAACAACTCACCACGACACCAAGCAGCAACCCCGCAACATTTCACTCCATTTAATCTACCTCACTCAACTTTTCCCCTGCTCCCATAGCGCCACAGCCACCGTCACCAACCATCTTCAACCTCCTAAACCGAAAACCACTAGCTGCGCCTCCCATTTCGCCACTAATCTCAACCTCCACAGCCGCCGCAACCACCAAACCACTCACCAATTAAACCACCAGCAGCCCCTGCTACCTCACGCAGCTCCCAGCCCACCAACAACACCTACTTGTACAATCTCTTATCAACCACCAAGCAGCCACTCAATTCCGGCCATCACCCTACCAATTCGCGCAAGAAATAGAGCAAAATTAGAGCAAATGGCAAATTAATCAAGTTCGAGCAAACCAATAAGAGTTCGGTCGAAGTATGAGTCAGAAACTTTCAAAGTTTTTTAAATTAAAGAGGTGAGGTCGAACTCACCCATGGTACGACCGAACCAACCCCGTAGTTCGGCCGCACCAACCCATGATTTGACCGAACCATTTCACGAGCTATGCACATGGCTTTTAATGAGGATCGAACGGTGGTGTTTGCTTGATGCCGATTTTCAATGATGATGAGCGGTAGTGATTTGATGATGATGGTTGTTAGCTTGATTTGGTGAGATGCAAAGCATGGGAAAAAACCACATTTTAGAGCAGCAAAATTCGAAGAACAAGAAGAGGGGTGTGGCAGTTTTGGGGGGTTTTGGGGTTTCTTTTTCCTTTTCATTTTCTTTTATTTTATTTTATTTTTGTTTTGTTTTTGAATTCAGTTTTAATTAGTTTTATTTATTTTATTTTATTCGGTTTAACTTGTATTACAAATACCCCCTTTGGGGTTATTTTCTAATAACTTGTAATCAACATTATTTTACCTAGTATTAGATTAGTTTAGTAGGTCGTTGGGACTACTAACCCTGACCAAATTAGAAATTTATAATACCTAAACTTCCACTAAACTAGTTAGTGGCAAGTAAAGGATCGAACCCAAAAGGACTAAGTGTATTAATTTGTGCCAACTAGACTACAAGGAAAGGTCGTGAGATAGAGAGAGGTTAAACTAAACACGACTAAGAACAAACAACTAAAACTAGGGAAAGTGGAATCCAATCACATCAATGTATTAAACAACATCATACAAATAGATGAAAATGACCTCGATTAGGAACATCAACACATTTAACTCACTCTCGCACAATTAAGCATGTTAATTATCCTACTAAACTAATTCACTCACGTGCAACTAGCCTAGCAAAGGTATGGAAGAATTTAGGGATCTCAACCAACTCACTCTCGCACAATTGATTGAAAGCACAATTAAGAGCATAGAATCGATTAGCTAGAAAGATTTTAATCCATAAAAGCATCACCCATACAGAATAATCAAGAAACAATTTCATACTAATCACAATCAATCATTTAGTTCATTAATATAACCTTCATCCAATTTCCCTAGAACAAGACCTAAGCTAACATAATGAAGAAAGACATGGAAAACAAGATAAAATAAGAATAAAAACAAGATTAAACAAATAAACTAATTAATCTACTCAAATCAACAAACAAAAAGCAAAAACTAAGGATTAAGCAAAGAAATCAAGATGGGAGAATGTTAGAAAATGCTCATTGAATAGATGAGAAGAAGTTCCACAAAGTTGCTTCTTCAACCTCTCAAAAACTCCATGGAAATCCAAGCTTTCTCTCTCTACACTACTCCTAAACTAGAGAGAGAAAATCCTAATCTAACCCTAAGAGAGAGAAAATATAGGCTAAACTAATCTAATCTATCTAAAATAAAAATGTTGATTGAAAGTTATGAGAAAATAACCCAAAAGGGGTATTTATAATACAAGTTAAATAAAAATAAAATAAAATAAATTAAAAAGAAATAAAACTAAATAAAACAATTCAAATAACCAAACTACAAACCAAAAAAAAAAAAACAAAACTCGAATAAAATATAATAAAAGAAAATGAAAAGGAAAAGAAACCCCAAAAACCCACAATTCCCACCAAACCCACGAAAACAATCAGACTAATCTTTTTCCCTTTTTCATTTCGTGGCTGCTCCAATTCAAACACCATCAGCCATTATCCCAAACAACCATCATCACCGTTCATCAACATTATCATCATCTAGCATCACCAAATTCTTGGCCTTTGGATTAATTGAAGGGATCGTGGTCGTCCGATCTTCATTAAAATCACGTGAAAAGCTAGTTATTGACCCACATTTGCTCGCCCGCATATAAGTCGCGCATTGGTCGCGCATAACTTACTGCCTCAAATCTGTTTTGGAGTCCAATTTGCGCGCTTTCTGAGAGGGTTGCGCGGCCGCGAATTGACTTGGCTGTGAGTTTGGGTGATGGGCGAATTGCGGCTGCAATTGTTGTTGTTGTTTTGGTGGCTGACGGTGGTCTATTGGAGGTGAGTTCGGTGGTGTATTGGTTGTTGGATGAGGTGAATTGGTGTCAGTTGGTGCTCGGTTTGGGTGGCTGAAGGTGGTGCGCGAAGGTAACAGGGGATTGTGGTGGTTGATGTGTGAGGTTGTGGTTTAATTGGTGTTGCGGGGTGTTGGTGGTGATTTGGTATTGTTGTTGTTGCGTGAAGTGAGGGAGCAGGGGAATTGGTTGTTGCGGTGGTGTTGGTGGTTCAGGTGGTTTGGGATGGTTGGTGAAACAGGGGAAAATTGGGAATGCGGGTCAGTGAGAAGAGGAGAGGGAAATCAGGGGAGAGTGGTGGTTATTGATGCGGTTTTGCGTGAGGGAGGAGGGGTTGCTGGTGGTTGTTTGGTGGTGTTGGTTGGGGTTTATGGGAGCAGGGGAATGGTGTTAAGGGTGGCTGAATGTGGTTGTGATAGGTGGGTGTTGATGGTTGTGCGGCTGTTGCTGTTGGAGTGGAATAGGTGGGCTGATTTGGTTGGTGGTTGCAGCAGGGTGAAAGTGCAGCTGGTACTCAAGAAGGGGGGGGTTGAATTGAGTACAGGGCAGTGTTAGAAATTATTGGATTTTCTTCTATTTATGTAGGGGGACCAGATGATGAACTGGTCCTGCAGCGGAAACAGAAAATACAATAAATAATCAACACAAAGATTTAACGAGGTTCAGCTCAACTCTGAGCCTACGTCCTCCACTACCCTAATTACTTTTATTAATCAACTCTGAAAAACAAAAGCAATTACAAATGATCACACTCGTGATCCCCACACCTAACTCTAGGTGTCACTTCGCACTTGAACTCACAAGCACTTGCACTCACACTCGTAAATGCTACCCAATCACTAACCTCTTAGTGATTCAATACAAACCCTTTGTTTCCCTCTAAATGCTTCCACTCAAAGCTTACAATAGATAATTACAAAACAATTCTTACTGTGTGCATAAATAGTTTGTAAGAGATGAACTAACTATTTCCCTTAGAGTGTATTTCGAGCTTTCAAAGATAGAGAATTTTTTTTCAGAAAAGCTCACTCGAAATTCTGATCGAGTTTATGCTTTTATAAGGTTGGGAGATGAATTCTTTCGTGATCTTTTCAGATCATAACTTAGGAAAATAGAATATCTTTTATTTTGTAAATAAGAGATATTCTAAGATATTATTCTACTTTCCATAAATGGGTAGAATAATATATTCTAAGTTATATGCGAAATAATTCATCTCCAACTCTGCATAAACTGAATCAATTAGTTTAGTAAATATTCTCTAAGGATAGGAAATATATATTCCAGAAAATATTTACTGAACTAATGTCCAGGTTCACGAAACAAGCTACGAAGCAGCTGTTTTCTAACCTGTTAGTGTCCTAGAGATCAGGTCAACTTTTCCTGATCTCTACAACACTAAATATTCTAAGTAAGGGATACAGATAGCTTACGTACAAACATCCATGCACACTTAACATTATAAAGACTACAAAGATCAACTATCCTAATCTTCAAGTCTTGACGGCCTTCCTTGATAGAACATTCTGATACATATTTCTTGAATGCTTTGATTCAAAAGGACTTCATATTGCCTCAAGTACTTGGGATAGCTGTTCCTGTTCAAAATGTCAGTTGATATGATATAAAACCAACAAGAACCAGCTAGTCAGCTGTTTGTCATCACTCAAAACCTTAAGTGACTCAACAAATTCCCCCTTTTTGATGATGACAAACACTTTGAAGTTTCCTGCACCTGCACGTTAGTGAGAAACAGCAAAGTAAAGAAAGTTCTAATCTACACTTAAGAAGACAAGACTTTCTACTAGACTTTCTACACAAGGGATATCTTGTGTAAAAGACTTATGACACTGATGACTGACCAGGATAGCCATCTTTATTTAAAAGAAACAACTTGTTTTTGGATTTTTGGAAAAAGACACTGAAACAGTTAGTTAATCTAACTGTTCTCTCTATTTTAACTTGTTTTTGTGATTATCTGACTCAAGGAAATAAAAGACGCAATCTAATTGTCTAACAAGGCCTTTTCAGAAACTTCAACCTGCTTTTCCCCCTTTTGGCATCATTAAAAAGCATTCAAAAAATAGAATTGCACACCAAAATATCGCAAGTAAGCCAAAAATCAGTAGTTTCAACCACTGATCAATCTCAATGCTGCAGGTTAGCACAAACAGGTTATTCAATCACATGAAACAGAAAAAGCTTAAAACTGTTCAGGATTACACACCAGAAAGTTAGAAACATAATAGAAACCACACTGCATGAAAAACAGTCTAGCAGTGTGGGGGAACAGCAAATATTATGGCAGTTAATGGAAGGGGAGGGGGAGACTGAAGTGATCATTCATCATCATCTTCATCCTCTTCTTCATCCTCTGGGTTGATCTCCTCCTCGAAGTCAGAACCTTCCTCAGCTGTCTTTTCTTCTTCCTTCTTCTCCTTTTCCTCTGTCTCTTCTTCTTCTTCCTCATCAGATTCATTTTCCTCTTCTTCAGAACCCTCTCCTTTTTCAGCATCAGGACCCTTCTCACTGGAGGATTCCTCATCATCCGTCTCAATGATCCTACAGTGTGTAGAGTCAAACTGCATCCCAGACTCTGGGGGCAACAGGTGATCAATCACCCTGCAAATAGTGAGGAATTTCCTGTTGTTCATAAGCTTGTCAAGCTTCCTTTCTTCTTCAGCCAGCACTAGACTGGCAGCCAACTTTATGATCCTCTCATCCTGCCTTTCCAACTTGGCAAGAAGCATTGCCACATCCTCAGGAGTGATTTCCTCCTGGTTCCCTGCATCCCTTGGGCTACTTTCTTGACCTACAAAAGTCAGCCTCTTTCCAGAGTAGTCAATCTTCTTCTGAGTGAGTATTTTCTTGGAGAATAACTGAAGACTCACCACCTCACCAGAAAAAGAAAACTTGGGATTCTGCTCCTTGATGATTTTGCAGATAAAAGAACCATAAGGCAGGGAGTTGTGGGATGAAGCATGGCAGTACAACATGTGCTCCATCATTAGAGCAGGCAGATTAACCTTAACCTTTTTCAGGATCAGATAGATCAGGACCATGTCCATGATCCTAACAGTACCTCTGCCTTGACCCTTGGGCAGAAAGACCTTCAAACACATGGAGTGCAGAACCAACATAATTGCCTCCCTAAAGTCACTAGGGGAACCAGCTTCTTCCTTCTTTCCAAACAAAAACTGAGTAACCTCCTCAGGTGTTACTCCTCCCATTAGGGGCCACCCATCACTGCTATATCTACCAAAACCATCTCTAGGTATACCCAGCAACTCAGATAAAACAGACTCAGAAACATGTACAATACTACCAGAAACAGTTGATGCCACAGACATATCAATGTTTTGCTTTAGATTAACAAAGAACTGACGAACAGGACCAACAAAAGCATCATTTAAATCATTAAACAGAGACATCCATCCTTGGAACGCAAGAAGTTCCTTAACTTGACTCAAAGCAGGAATATCAAAATATTCATTCTCAACACCACAACCAGATAACACAGTCCTAGAACTTAAAGAAGTTGCACCAGTACTGGGGTTAACAGGTTGTTTACCTTTAGCAGCCTTGGAGATACGGGAAACAGATGATGTTGCTTTCCTTTTCTCTCCTCTCTTAGACTCAGATGGTGTAGTCTCCTTCTCTTCTGAGCCCTTAATGACCTTTGAAGCAGCCCTAGTCTGCCTTTTCCTTACAGAACCAGTAGTGGTACCAGCAACCACCTTGGTCACCACTACATCTAGATCCTCCTCCATTTTCTTGTCCTCCTTCTCCTCATTCAATCCTTCATCAGCCAGTTCCTCTAACTGTTTTTCAAGTTTCTTGGCTATCTTTTTAACAGGTTCCCCCTCAGAAGGTGATTTGGGGTTTGAAGAAACGGTTTCAGTTATTTGAGTGAGGGTTTCGATGGATTTCTCTTTTGGGGCCTTTTTGGATTTGGATTTTTGTGGAGAAGGGGTTAAAGTTTTAGTCTTTGATGATGAGGCAGGTTTTTCCTTCAAGACATTCTCTTTTGAAGGAGTTTGTCTCAAGGGAACGGCCTTGATGGGTTCAGTTTCAGAGGGGATGATTTCTGGTGTTGCTTGTGAAGGAGTCTGCTCAGAGACGTTCATAAGAACATCCTTGATTGTTTCTTGAGATTTTGACGAGGGGGAACTAGCCAAACTTGCTTTGGAACCTCCTTTCCTTCCTCCTTTCCTTCCAGTTCCAGCCTTTCTCACCATTGTTGCTTGTCTAAGCTTCGAAGAATTGATCTTGTGTAGAGAGAGAAGTTGAGAATTTTTGATGAATGATGAATAATCACGGAGCAAGGAAAGGGAAGCAAATATATAGCAAGAGGAATTATAGAGACAATCAGAAATAAAATCAGAGAATTAGAAGATATTTGGAAGTTATTTTAATTTGGAAATAACTTCCATAAATGAACAACTGCCCATAATTGCAACTGTCAGAACAAATTGCCGTTGGAGGAAAATAACTGCCATATTTAAAAGATTTTAAAATCAAATAAGAATAAAAAATATTTTCTCACGGTTTAATTTGAAATTAATTTCAAAATTAATCCGTTTGTATTTGCTGCTGTTTCCTCTGCTGGTAGGGTTACTGAAACAGTTGCTCATCTGTTCAATATGGCCTTCAATCCTGAAAGTGATTAGCTGCAATATTGCTCACATAGAGATAAGCAATTAACATTGAGATAATAGACAGATTGCAAAGGTATGATGCACGCACACATTTAAAGAATACTTAATTAGCCAATCATTGGGGAAAACAGCTGAGAGAGGTCTCTTAGTTTGACCTAGTCAGACCTAACATGACTCTAAACTTGCAGAAAGACTCTCTACCCAATGGCTTAGTGAAGATATCTGCAATTTGTTCTTCACTGTTGCAAAAACTCAGCTCTACAAGACCTTTCTCAACATTATCTCTTAGGAAATGATGTCTTATCTCAATATGCTTTGTCCTGGAATGCTGCACAGGATTCTTAGAAATGTTAATAGCACTTGTATTATCACATAAAATAGGTACATTTTCATAGAAAATACCAAAATCTTTCAACTGGTTCCTTATCCACAACAGCTGGGAGCAGCAAGCTGCAGCAGCTATGTATTCAGATTCTGCTGTGGATAAAGCAACAGAATTTTGTTTCTTTGATCCCCATGAAATCAAGCAGGGACCTAAGAAATGTGCCATACCAGATGTGCTCTTTCTGTCTACTAGGAATCCAGCATAATCTGCATCTGTGTATCCTAATAGTTCAATTGAACCACCTTTGGGGTACCACAAGTACAGGTCATCTGTTCCTACTAAGTATCTAAATATTCTCTTGACAGCCTTTAGGTGAGATTCTTTGGGATTGCTTTGAAAACGTGCACACAATCCCACAGAAAACACTATATCTGGCCTACTAGCTGTCAAGTAGAGAAGAGAACCAATCATACCTCTAAACAGTGTAGCTTCCACACTCTCTCCTTTATCATCACTGTCTAGCTTTGCATTTGTAGGAATTGGAGTTGCATATGATTTACTGTCTTGCAATCCATACTTCTTGATTAGTTCCTTTAGATACTTCTGTTGATGTATCATGATCCCATCAACTGTTTGCTTGATCTGCAATCCTAGGAAGAATCCTAGTTCTCCCATCATGCTCATCTCAAATTCACTTTGCATCAGATCTGCAAACTCACTACACAAAATTTGATTAGTAGCACCAAATATTATATCATCTACATATATCTGTACTACAATCAAATCAAAATTCCTGGTTTTGATAAAGAGGGTCTTATCAACCGTTCCCCTTCTATAGTCATGTTCCATCAGAAAGTTGGACAGCCTTTCATACCAAGCTCTAGGAGCTTGTTTAAGACCATAAAGTGCCTTGTCCAGCTTATATACATGATTTGGGAATTGACTATCAGCAAAGCCAGGGGGCTGCTCAACATATACTTCTTCTTTCAAATAACCATTAAGAAATGATGTCTTAACATCCATTTGAAAGAGCTTAATGTTCTTATGAGCAGCAAAGGCAATCAAGATCCTTATTGCCTCAAGTCTAGCTACTGGGGCAAAGGTTTCATCATAATCAATGCCTTCTTGCTGATTATAACCTTGCACGACCAGTCTAGCTTTGTTTCTGACTATAGTACCCAGATCATCCAATTTGTTTCTGAAGACCCACCTGGTACCTATGACTGACCTGTTCTCAGGTCTTGGCTCAAGATGCCATACTTTATTTCTTTCAAATTGATTTAATTCATCTTGCATAGCCAAAACCCAATCAGGATCTTTTAAAGCCATCTTGTAGTCAGTTGGTTCTATATTAGATAAAAATGAGAAAAATGCACAAAAGTTTTCATAAACAGCTCTCCTAGTCTGAATACCTCTACTGATATCACTCAGAATTTGTTCAGTAGGATGAGAAGATTTATATTTAAAAATGCTAGGCCTAGGTGCATTCTCATTTAATCCATCAGAACCATCATGCATCCCTGGTTCATTTGTGCCATCGAATTGGTTTTGCACAGATGGACCAGTATGCTGAGATGTTCCCCCTACCTCCCTTACCTGGGTGGAAAACTTGTCCTGAAAGTTTTCTGTTCCCCCTGAGGTGTTGCTTTCTCCATTTACTTGGGGGCCTTCATCTCCATCCTCATGAGTATCTACTTGTTGAGGATCTCCTTCATTGTGACCAAGTCCTTCACCAGGAGCATCTGGTGAACCAGTAGGTGAACTTGGCTCTTCTAAGGAAACAGCAGTTGATTCTCCTGTAAAATACAAAAGTCCTATCTCATCTAAGTCATCAACCTGCACATTCTCACAACACATATTAACTTCATCAAAGACTACATGAACACTTTCTTCAACACACAAAGTTTTCTTATTGAATACTTTATATGCCTTACTGTGAGAAGAATAACCAAGGAAAACAGCTTCATCACTTCTTGGATCAAATTTATCCAAGCTGTTCTTACCATTATTATGCACATAACACTTACAACCAAAGGTTCTGAAGTATGCTATGTTTGGTTTCCTTCCTCTAAGTAGTTCATATGGAGTCTTCTTCATTTGAGGCCTTAACATCAACCTATTTAACATGTGACAAGCTGTATTTACAGCTTCTGCCCAAAAAGACTTGGGGAGACAACTCTCAATGAGCATTGTTCTTGCCATTTCTTCCAAAGTCCTGTTCTTCCTCTCAACTACTCCATTTTGTTGAGGAGTTCTTGGGGCAGAGAAATTGTGAGAAACTCCATGTTCCCTGCAGAACTCTATGAAGCTAGAGTTATCAAACTCTGATCCATGATCAGATCTTATGGCAGCCAGTTGATGATTGATCTTGTTCTGAACCTGCTTTACTAACACAATGAACTCATCAAAAGTTTCATCTTTAGAAGACAGAAATAGAGCCCATGTGTATCTGGAATAATCATCAACAATGACACACACATATCTAGAACCATTTCTACTTTGGACTCTCATGGGTCCACATAAATCAATATGAATAAGTTCTAGAGGTCTGCTGGTACTGATAGTTTTCTTTGGCTTAAAAAAGGATTTGACCTGTTTCCCTTTAGCACATTCTTCACAAACTCTATCTGCTTCAAACTTGATGTTAGGCAGGCCTATCACCAATTCTTGAGACCTGAGTTTGTTAAGAAGTCTAAAGCTGACATGTCCCATCCTTTTATGCCAAAGCCACTGGTCCCTATCAGAAACAGCACTCAAACAGATGGACTTGTTCTCAGGGATTTGGTTTAAATAAGTAATGTAAACGTTTTCATGTCTGAATCCCTGGCAGACAAGTTCATTTGTTTGCAAATTCACTATGTGACAAAGGTTGTCTTTGAACTCAACTTTATTACCTTTATCACATAATTGTGAAATACTCAAGAGATTATGTTGTAAACCATCAACATAATATACATCACTAATAGCATGGGAAAGTGACTTACCAACCTTACCAATTCCAAGAATGGTACCTTTGCTGTTATCACCAAAAGTCACCTTTCCCCCTTCATGAGCTGTAAGTGAGAGAAACTGTTTCCTATCCCCTGACATGTGTCTTGAGCAGCCACTGTCCAAATACCAGTAGGTATTGTCTCTCACTTCAGCCTGCACAGGAAATTCAAACATTAGCTTTAGGAACCCAAATCTTTTTGGGTCCCTTTCCAACAACAGATTCAAGCAAGTCTTTTCTAACCCAAATCTGCTTAACATTTTTCTTATTTTTATCCAATCTACTTTTCCTGTCTTTACACTCATATTTCTTATGGCCATTCTTGCCACAATGATAGCATACATGCATGTCTTTTGCTAAGACATACTTACCTTTCTTATATTCCTGTAACCATGTAGTATCTCTGGGAGACCAGTTCCTCCTGTTCCCCTTCCCAGTATAACCAAGTCCCCTTCTACCACTGTTTCTAGCAGTTAAAGTTAACTGGTTCAATGAGTTCTGGGATTGGAGGACTTTATCCATTCTCTTCTTAAATTCTATGAACTCTCTGTCCTTTAAGTTCATTTTCTCATGCAGGGATAAATTCTGGTCAACAACTATCTCAAAGTCAAGCTTAGCTCTTTCAAGCTCAGCTTGCAATTTTGAAATATTTGAATCATGCAAAACTACAGAATCACATGAATTAGTCTTTCTAAGCTGGGCTAACTCAACCTGCAAGCTACAAATTTTAGCTTCACATTCATCATGCATATTACTAGAAACAGTTTCAGAACCAGTACTTTTGCTGTTCTTAACTAGGACATATGCTTTATATAGTTCCTCTACATCATCAACTAACAAGTTGAATCCTTCTAACAGTTTAGACCTATTTAGAGCACTTGCCCTAGATTTTATACTATCAAAGTCATACAAGTCATCACCACTATAATCAAGCACATTAATGACACAACTTGTGAACTGTTTCTCACATTCATCATCACTGTCATCACGCAAACCCATATCAGATTTTATTCTCTGAATTTCAAGTTTGCTTTGATCTAAAGCAATCTCTAGTTCAGCTACTTCCTGCTTCAAGTTAGCACAGACACTTTCCAACAGATCACAACTTGAATTAGCAATATCATATTCTTTAGACTTTTCTTTAAACTTTCTCTTAAAATCATGATAAGCAATTCCAAGTTCTAAACATTGATCTAAAGCACTACTAGCACATTCCATCAAGTTTTCTCTATCATAAAAGAGCATATCCTTTTTGATCTGATCAATGTTTACCTGATGTTGATCCAAGGGGTGCTTCTTTGCCATGAGGCAGTGGACATCTGAGCTGGTTCCTTTGCTGTTCCTGGTACCTTCTTCTGAACTTTGATTCAGTATTGCTGTCATACATACATCTGACTGACTTGAATCATCTCCCTCTTCATCACTGTCTGTATCTCCCCAGACAGCAGCAACCATGGCCTTTTTGTAGGCCATCTTGTCTGCTTCCTTGGACTGGTTGTCCTTCCATTGAGGACAATTCTTCACAAGGTGTCCCTTCTCACCACACTTAAAGCATCCTGTTGCAGAGAAGTTGTTAGATTTTTTATTTGATGCATTATTAAACTTACCCTTGATGAATTTTCCCTTCTGGTTTCTGAAACTTCTTTCAAACCTTCTAGCCATCATTCCTATCTCATCATCCTCATCTTCGACTGTTCCCTTTAGTGCAATTCCTTTTGCTGGTACCTTCTCTGACTTAGATCCAACCAGCATTTCATGGGTCATGAGGGAACCTATCAACTGTTCAACTGATAGAATTGAAAGATCCTTTGCTTCATAAATGGCTGTAACCTTGGGAGTCCATTCACCTGTCAAACTTCTCAAAATCTTTCTAACAAGATCTTCATCAGTAAAGCTTTTACCAAGAGATTTTAAATCATTTACAATAGTCATGAATCTACCAAAACAAGTATTAATATCTTCATCCTTAAACATATTAAAAGATTCATATTTTGACATAAGTAAATCAATTTTAGACCTCTTTACCTCACTGGTACCCTCAAAGGCAAGTTCAAGGGTATCCCAGATCTCCTTGGCAGTGGTGCATGCTGAGATCCTGTTTGTCTCATTCTCAGCAATAGCCTGTTGCAGTATTGACATAGCCTTAGCATTTTTCTCCAGCTTTTTGTAATCAGTGGAGATGTATTCATCTTCAGTCTTTGGGACTAGCTTCCCTTCTGGATCAGACTTCTCAATGGTCAAGGGACCATTCTTAACAACCAACCAGCATTCATAATCAATGCCAATGATGATGTTCTTGATTCTGTTCTTCCACCATGCATAGTTCTTCCCATTGAACTTTGGTGTCTTGTTGTCATATCCCATAGCATTCATTTCCTGAGTACTCATGATCTACTTCTCTAGGTGTTACCCTTACAAGAAGCCGAGGCTCTGATACCAATTGAAAGTGCAGCTGGTACTCAAGAAGGGGGGGGGGTTGAATTGAGTATAGGGCAGTGTTAGAAATTATTGGATTTTCTTCTATTTATGTAGGGGGACCAGATGATGAACTGGTCCTGCAGCGGAAACAGAAAATACAATAAATAATCAACACAAAGATTTAACGAGGTTCAGCTCAACTCTGAGCCTACGTCCTCCACTACCCTAATTACTTTTATTAATCAACTCTGAAAAACAAAAGCAATTACAAATGATCACGCTCGTGATCCCCACACCTAACTCTAGGTGTCACTTCGCACTTGAACTCACAAGCACTTGCACTCACACTCGTAAATGCTACCCAATCACTAACCTCTTAGTGATTCAATACAAACCCTTTGTTTCCCTCTAAATGCTTCCACTCAAAGCTTACAAGAGATAATTACAAAACAATTCTTACTGTGTGCATAAATAGTTTGTAAGAGATGAACTAACTATTTCCCTTAGAGTGTATTTCGAGCTTTCAAAGATAGAGAATTTTTTTTCAGAAAAGCTCACTCGAAATTCTGATCGAGTTTATGCTTTTATAAGGTTGGGAGATGAATTCTTTCGTGATCTTTTCAGATCATAACTTAGGAAAATAGAATATCTTTTATTTTGTAAATAAGAGATATTCTAAGATATTATTCTACTTTCCATAAATGGGTAGAATAATATATTCTAAGTTATATGCGAAATAATTCATCTCCAACTCTGCATAAACTGAATCAATTAGTTTAGTAAATATTCTCTAAGGATAGGAAATATATATTCCAGAAAATATTTACTGAACTAATGTCCAGGTTCACGAAACAAGCTACGAAGCAGCTGTTTTCTAACCTGTTAGTGTCCTAGAGATCAGGTCAACTTTTCCTGATCTCTACAACACTAAATATTCTAAGTAAGGGATACAGATAGCTTACGTACAAACATCCATGCACACTTAACATTATAAAGACTACAAAGATCAACTATCCTAATCTGAGAGACTTCATAATCTTCAAGTCTTGACGGCCTTCCTTGATAGAACATTCTGATACATATTTCTTGAATGCTTTGATTCAAAAGGACTTCATATTGCCTCAAGTACTTGGGATAGCTGTTCCTGTTCAAAATGTCAGTTGATATGATATAAAACCAACAAGAACCAGCTAGTCAGCTGTTTGTCATCACTCAAAACCTTAAGTGACTCAACACAGGGGAGTTGGTGATTAGGTTGATTGGAGGTGGTTGCTGGCTTGTGAGTGGTGTTGCGGATTGGTGGTGGGTTGCTGCCTTGTGCGTGGCTGTGTGGTGGAAGGAGGCAGCAGTGGCTTCATGTTGGGTGGCAATTGAAAAGCTTTGACTTGGACCTTGAACTCGAGCCTACACACAAAAAAACCGGAGGATAAAAGTGTGAAACCGAGACAAATAAAATAAAATAAATAAAAAGAAAATAAATAAAATAAAATAGAAAAAGAGAAGTAACACTAAACTAATAAAAATAAATAAATAAAACTAAAATAGAAATAAGAGAAATAAAACTAAAACTACTAAAGACATAAAACTATGCAAGTAAATAAAATAAACTTAAAACTAATTAAAACTATGAAAGTAACAAAGGAAAGGAACGAAATAACATAAATCAAAAGCAAATAAAATACGAAAATAAACTAATTCTAATAAAAACTACGAAAAGAACTAAAACACGACAAAATTACCAAATAAACAAGAATTGTTATTAAAGAGAAAACAAGAGAAAGAAAGGGAAAATAAGATAAAATAAACACGAAGGTAGGATCGTAAACAAAATAAAAATAAAATAAAGATAAAATAAAGTAAAGTAAATACTAAAACTAAAAGAAAATAAATAAAATAAATAAAATAAATAAAATAAATAAAATAAAATAAAGAAAACAAACATGAAAATAAAATAAAATAAAAAAAATGAGAGAAACTAGGAATTATTAACTAAAAATACGAAAATAAACTAAAAACTATTAAAAACTACTAAAATACTCAAAATAAAGATAAAAGACGAGAATAAGCAAAATAATAGAAATAAAGGATAAAATGAGCTTAATTATTGAAATAAGCCGGAAAAGTATTCAATAAACACCCCTAAAAGTTACATAAAAGTCACTTATAAAACTCCCCCAAGCTAACCTTTTTCTCGTCCTCGAGCAAATTAACATGAAACACGGGAGAAGGAGAGTAATTTATTCAAGAAAATCTAAGACACTAAAGGAGACAAGAATGTACACTAACTCACTTTCGTAGGAATCACGGTTTATTTTAGCAACTAAAGACAAGCTCTTTAAACTCCTAGATCGCCCTAGAGGACGAGTGTGCTCTCGTGAGGGTGTCCTAAGAGTTTAAACCACAACTCTAAACAAAATCCAAGGCAAGGCAATATAAAGAAAAGAAAAAGAAACATAAAAAGAGAAAGAAAACACAAAGTTCATATTTGGACAATAGATAGGAACAAGCACCAGTGAATGCAAACCTTTCTAAATAGACATATGTATGCACGTTCTAAGATATCAATGGTTGATTGAAATATAAAATATGCTAAGCATAGAGAACTAATGGGGACACAATCCACCCTAGCCCCAACCAATCGGGCCGCATTCTCTCCACTAGTTTCAAATCAACCCTTAAGCTAGTTTCTCATGATTCCACGAAGGAACCAGAAAAAGATAAAGAAATGAAAAACTTTTGAGAAGGTAATCCCGACATCTCAAATATGCATACTCTCTCCATAGGTTTAAAGTATATCTCCCTACACCGTTCTTTGACTCTACCCTCAAGGGTTTAAGGGTTTTTTCATGGGTTGTAACGTAAGGTTAAGGGTCAAGGCGGGGTAAAAATTTGAAAATTTTGGTGCTATTTCCTAAGTGAAGCAAAAGAGTGGCCTACTCTAACAAACAAACTCAAGAAGTCACAAAATATCAAACAAAAATACCAATAATGCCATCTCCCCCAAGCTTACTCAACACTAACACACAATATGTACAAAAAATGAAGGAACGCTCCCCCCCAAACTTGAACGAAGCATTGTCATCAATGCTTAAACTAGGGTAGAAAACGAAACTAAACTAAAATATATTTGTGTTTTTTTTGTTTCTTTTTCAATTTTTTTTTTGTCCTTGCCTTTTTTTAACCATGGACGACTTTTTCTTAAAACTTCATTTGATTTTCTTGAATTGCATCTTTCTTTTGAAACTTTTCTTGCATATTCTTTTCAAGCTCAACTTTCAATACCGGACTTAAACCAATTCTCAAAATGTCTTGTTCATGATCAACACTCTCAAAACTCAAACCTCACATGCCAATGCTTCACTAACTAAAAGGGTTGATAAACATAGGCCATTAGGTTTGTAACGCGGTTTAAACAAGAGCAGGAAACATTAGGCTCAAATTGGTTAATAAGTAGGTTGATGCAAAGTAGAAAATCAAATTTGTAACAAAGCAAAAAGAAGATAAAGAAAAATGAGAAAAGGTGCCCTTTTCCTTCCCTAGAGTGGCTCGGTCACGATCTTGGGAGCTATAGGTAAAAACAAGGATTAAGACATGCATAATCAAGGATCCTAAATAGCCGCTCAACAAGGTGATGAAGGCTAAAACAAATGAAGCTCACAAGGGATTATAACGAAACAAATACCAACCAAGGGTTTCAAATCCACTATAGAGAGCAACTCCATCTTACCACATTCCCGTGAACTAAGGCTTCATGGACCCCTAAAAGTTCTTAACCCGACTATCTTAGCTTATAGTATCCTAGAGTCAACCAATAACACTCTCAAACCGTGCATACATTTACCACTTAGGAAAAAAAAACATTCAAGGATTCAAGTCCAAAAACAAAATGTCCAAAATAAAAACAAACAAAACACATTTTGCCAAAATTACCTTGAAAGTAAACAAAAATCTTTTTGGATTTTTCAAAATAAAAGAAAAGACATGGAAATGCATATACTCAAGTTTATGGCATAAATGAATCAACATCCCACCAAACATGATAGAATACCCTCCCCCCAAGCTTGAGTGATATAATATACTAAAATATAAACAAAATAATCCATGGGAGGGGAAAAGAAAGAAATCAATTCAACAAACCAATACAAGTCCAACGAGTCACCAACCATTAGAGAAAGATCTAGGAAAGATATTACCGGATATTAGTGGGTGTAATTACCCGCAAATGAACCAATTTAATCTTTCAAAGCCGATTTCCTCTTGAATTGAATCTCGATTTCCATATGCTAGCAAAAATAGGCATTAAACTTCCTTAATTCTTGATCCAAACCAATGCATAAGTGTATATCAAGTTATGTACCTAGCAAAAGTCACACAAACATTTCCATGAGAGAAAATCTAATCTAAAAAGAAAAGAAAATGAAAGCAATAAAAACCCCGGGTTACTTCTCGAGAAAGGCTTGTTTAACGTCCAAGCGAGACCACTATCAATCAATCAATCAATCAATCAAAGCCTTAATCCCAAAAGTGGGGTCGGCTAACATGAACCAAATTTGATTATTCCGTGTAGTCATCAACATAAATCTTTCTCCTCCATCCCTTACGATCCAAAACTTCATCCTCACGTAAATCCATGCACTTCATATCCTTCCTCACTCCTTCCAACCAAGTCATCTTTGGTCTCCCTCTTCCTCGTTTAATCCCTCCATGGTCCCACTCTTCCACTCTTCGCACCGGTGCACCCTCGGGTCTCCGTCTTACATGTCCAAACCAACGCAGACGATTTTCCCTTAATTTATCTACAATGCCCGCCACACCTACTTTCTTCAAACCAAGCGAGACCACTCTAGTAAATAATATTGCAACGAACGTAAGAGCTTATCAAATGCACTACTATACATTTCATATGATAACAAGTAGGCAAATGAAGGGAGGAGGACGTGCAACAAGATTATTTCACGTAAGTGAGGAGGAAGATGCCAAAAGAAAGAAGAAAAATCAAAAGAAAAATCAAGAAAATAAGAAGAGAATGAAGAAGAAAAATAAGGAAAAAATAAAATGGCAAAACCTCCTCAAAATCTTTTTGGGTGGCACAATCACCCATTTCCTCAATAATAAGAGGATGAAAAGGAAAAGTCTCATAAAAAAAGAGAAGGTCCTTAATAGTCTCTTTGACAAAAGAAGGAAGGAACATGGGATAGTAGGAGATGTGATCAAATTTCCTTGAGAAAGGGACATGAGGTAGGGGAGGAGAAACAAGGGTCTCACAAAGCCCCACATCACTAATGAGGGCATGAAAATCAATCATAGAATCCTCAAAAGAACACTCATGACTCACATCTCCCTCAAACAAAAACTCTCCAATAGAAACAACCACATCCTCCTCTCTATCACAACGATGAACAACAACTCCCTCAATATCCTCAAAGCCTAGAGTCTCTAAACCATGCATGAAAGGATAAAGGTTTCTCTCAAACTCATCCCTTTCCCATAAAGTATTGCCAATGAACTCTCTTAAAAGGCTATAATGATTTGTTACACCTTCAATGAACATACTATCCATAACCTCAAATGAGTCCAAAGACTCATGGATAGAAGGGTCACAAACATGCAAGGTAGACTCATCAAGATGGGGAAGGTGGTTGGAAACCTCAAAATCGACATTTTCTTCATTCACAACTCCTCCACCACCACTGAAGGGACTCTCAATATCTCTTGATTTCTCAAACTCACCATCATCATCCCCATAAAATCCCTCATTCAAACATGAAGATGGCTCACTCACATCCTCACCAAGGGAAGCTCTCAAAGGGGGTGAATAAGGGGAAGGATGGCAATCAAGCTCAAATGGGGAATGAAAAGGATCAAAATCCTTAAAAATCCTCTCATCACTAGAAAATCTCCCCTCACCTTAACACCCTTGCCCTACATCATCCTCAAAAACACTCTCACACTCCAAGTGAGGTGCCTCACGTCCATCTAAATCAAACATAGCACTCATCACTTGGGCAAGCCTCACTTCTCTCAATTTTTGTTCCTCTTGAAGCTCTTGGAGTTGTTGGGTGAGATATTGCATTTGAGAGAGAATTTGGGCGTCAATGTTATTGGGTTGAGGTTCATGATCAAAGTCAAATTGCACATCATCAAAATTAGCACAAACCTCATCAAAATGAGCATAAGGGGGAAAGGTGTCAATTGGCATATTTGGATCTTCACAAGGCACATAAGAAGCATCAAGAGAATTCATGCAAAAATTAAAAGAATCTTGGCATTGAGAATCAAAATAAGAAACATAAGATTCTCTATCTAAAGAATCCCTAGCAAACCATGTGAAGAAATCCCAAGCATCATGCATAGACAAATTTCAAAATTTACCATTATTCATGTCCTAAACCATTCCCCAAGTATACTCATTCATGCCCCAATAAGCTATACCACAAGCATCACTAAGAGAACACCCATGGTAACTAAGGAAACCATCAAGTCTTTCAAAGTAAGCATAGAAGGGTTCACCATCAAATTGAGGAAAATATAAGCATGCCATTTTTATTCAAAGAACAAATAAAAGCAAATAAAAATAAAATAATATACAAGAACCTAGCTAATCTAATCAACACAAACTAATAAACGCCTTAGTCCCCGCCAACGGCGCTAAAATTTGATCGAGGGTGGAAGTAGGTCATTGGGACTACTAACCCTAACAAAATTAGAAATTTATAATACCTAACTTACACTAAACTAGTTAGTGGCAAATAAAGGGTCGAACCCAAAAGGACTAAGTGTATTAATTTGTGCCAACTAGACTACTAGGAAAGGTCGTGAGATAGAGAGAGGTTAAACTAAACACGACTAAGAACAAACAACTAAAACTAGGGAAAGTGGGATCCAATCACATCAATGTATTAAACAACATCATACAAATAGATGAAAATGACCTCGATTAGGAACATCAACACATTTAACTCACTCTCGCACAATTAAGCATGTTAATAATCCTACTAAACTAATTCACTCACGTGCAACTAGCCTAGCAAAGGTATGGAAGAATTTAGGGCTTTCAACCAACTCACTCTCGTACAATTGATTGAAAGCACAATTAAGAGCATAAAATCGATTAGCTAGAAAGATTCTAATCCATAAAAGCATCACCCATACACAATAATCAAGAAACAATTTCATACTAATCACAATCAATCATTTAATTCATTAATATAACCTTCATCCAATTCCCTAGAACAAGACCTAAGCTAACATAATGAAGAAAGACATGGAAAACAAGATAAAATAAGAATAAAAACAAGATTAAACAAATTAACTAATTCATCTACACAAATTAACAAACAAAAAGCAAAAACTAAGGATTAAGCAAAGAAATAAGGATGAGAGAATGTTAGAAAATTCTCATTGAATAGATGAGAAGAAGTTCCACATTAAAGTTGCTTCTTCAACCTCTCAAAAAATCTATTGAAATCCAAGCTTTCTCTCTCTACACTACTCCTAAACTAGAGAGAGAAAATCCTAATCTAACCCTAAGAGAGAGAAAATATAGGCTAAACTAATCTAATCTATCTAAATTAAAAATGTTGATTAAAAGTTATGAGAAAATAACCCCAAAGGGGTATTTATTATACAAGTTAAATAAAAATAAAATAAAAGAAATTACAAAGAAATAAAACTAAATAAAACAATTAAAATAACTAAACTAAAAACCAAAAAAAAAAAAAAAAACTCCAATAAAATAAAATAAAAGAAAATGCAAAGGAAAAGAAACCCCAAAAACCCACAATTCCCACCAAACCCACGAAAACAATCAGACTAATCTTTTTCCCTTCTTCATTTCGTGGCTGCTCCAATTCAAACACCATCAGCCATCATCCCAAACAACCATCATCACCGTTCATCAATATTATCATCATCTAGCATCACCGAATTCTCGGTCTTTAGATTAATTGAAGGGATTGTGGTCGTCCGATCTTCATTAAAATCTCGTGAAAAGCTCGTGATTGACCCACATTTACGCGCCCGCACAGAAGTCGCGCAGAACTTATTGCCTACAATCTGTTTTGGAGTCCAGTTTGCGCGCTTTTTGATAGGGCTGCGCGGCCGCAAATTGGCTTGGCTGTGAGTTTAGGTGTTGGGCGAATTGCGGCTGCAATTGTTGTTGTTGTTTTGGTGGCTGACGGTGGTCTATTGGAGGTGAGTTCGGTGGTGTATTGGTTGTTGGATGAGGTGAATTTGTGTCAGTTGGTGCTCGGTTTGGGTGGCTGAAGGTGGTACGCGAAGGTAGCAGGGGATTGTGGTGGTTGATGTGTGAGTTTGTGGTTTAATTGGTGTTGCGGGGTGTTGGTTGTAATTTGGTATTGTGGTTGTTGCGTGAAGTGAGGGAGCAGGGGAATTGGTTGTTGCGGTGGTGTTGGTGGTTCAGGTGGTTTGGGATGGTTGGTGAAACAGGGGAAAATTGGGAATGCAGGTCAGTGAGAAGGGGAGAGGGAAATCAGGGGAGTGTGGTGGTTATTAATGATGCGGTTTTGCGTGAGGGAGGAGGGGTTGCTGGTGGTTGTTTGGTGGTGTTGGTTGGGGTTTATGGGAGCAGGGGAATGGTGTTAAGGGTGGCTGAATGTGGTTGTGACAGGTGGGTGCTGGTGGCTGTGCGGCTGTTGCTGTTGGAGTGGAATTGGTGGGCTGATTTGGTTGGTGGTTGCAGTAGGGGAGTTGGTGATTAGGTTTATTGGAGGTGGTTGATGGCTGGTGAGTGGTGTTGCGGATCGGTGGTGGGTTGCTGCCAGGTGCGTGGATGTGTGGTGGAAGGAGGCAGCAATGGCTTGATGTTGGGTGGCAATTGAAAAGCTTTGACTTGGACCTTGAACTCGAGCCTACACACAAACAAACCTAAGGATAAAAGTGTTAAACCGAGACAAATAAAATAAAATAAATAAAAAGGAAATAAATAAAATAAAACAGAAAAAGAGAAGTAACATTAAACTAATAAAAATAAATTAATAAAAGTAAAATAGAAATAAGAGAAATAAAACTAAAACTAATAAAGACATACAACTATACAAGTAAATAAAATAAACTTAAAACTAATTAAAACTATAAAAGTAACAAAGGAAAGGAACGAAATAACATAAATCAAAAGCAAATAAAATACGAAAATAAACAAATTCTAATAAAAACTACGAAAAGAACTAAAACACGATAAAATTACCAAATAAACAAGAAATGTTATTAAAGAGAAAACAAGAGAAAGAAAGGGAAAATTAGATAAAATAAACACGAAGGTAGAATCGTAAACAAAATAAAAATAAAATAAAAATAAAATAAAGTAAAGTAAAATACTAAAACTAAAACTATAAAAGTAACAAAGGAAAGGAACGAAATAACATAAATCAAAAGCAAATAAAATACGAAAATAAACAAATTCTAATAAAAACTACGAAAAGAACTAAAACACGATAAAATTACCAAATAAACAAGAAATGTTATTAAAGAGAAAACAAGAGAAAGAAAGGGAAAATTAGATAAAATAAACATGAAGGTAAAATCGTAAACAAAATAAAAATAAAATAAAAATAAAATAAAGTAAAGTAAAATACTAAAACTAAAAGAAAATAAATAAAATAAAATAAAATAAAGAAAACAAACATGAAAATAAAATAAAATAAGAAAATGAGAGAAACTAGGAATTATTAACTAAAAATACGAAAATAAACTAAAAACTATTAAAAACTACTAAAATACTCAAAATAAAGATAAAAGACGAGAATAAGTAAAATAATAGAAATAAAGGATAAAATGAGCTTAATTATTGAAATAAGCCGGAAAAGTATTCAATAAACACCCCTAAAAGTGACATAAAAGTCACTTATAAAACTCCCCCAAGCTAATCTTTTGCTCGTCCTCGAGCAAATTAACATGAAACACGGGAGAAGGAGAGTAATTTATTCAAGAAAATCTAAGACACTAAAGGAGACAAGAATGTACACTAACTCACTTTCGTAGGAATCATGGTCAATTTTAGCAACTAAAGACAAGCCCTTTAAACCCCTAGATCGCCCTAGAGGACGAGTGTGCTCTCGTGAGGGTGTCCTAAGAGTTTAAACAACAACTCTAAACTAAAGCCAAGGAAAGGAAATAAAAAGAAAAGAAAAAGAAACATAAAAAGAGAAAGAAAACACAAAATTCATATTTGGACAAGAGATAGTAACAAGCACCAGTGAATGCAAACCTTTCTAAATAGACAGATGTATGCACATTCCAAGATGTCAATGGTTGATTGAAACATAACATATGCTAAGCATAGAGAACTAATGGGGACACAATCCACCCTAGCCCCAACCAATCGGGCCGCGTTCTCTCCACTAGATTCAAATCAACCCTTAAGCTAGTTTCTCATGATTCCACGAAGGAACCGGAAAAAGATAAAGAAATGAAAAACTTTGAGAAAGTAATCCTGATATCTCAACTATGCATACTCTCTCCATAGGTTTATAGTATATCTCCCTCCACCGTTCTTTGACTCTACCCTCAAAGGTCTAAGGGTTTTTTCATGGGTTGTAACGTAAGGTTAAGGGTCAAGGCGGGGTAAAAATTTGAAAATTTTGGTGATATTTCCTAAGTGAAGCAAAAGAGTGGCCTACTCTCAAAAACAAACTCAAGAAGTCACAAAATATCAAACAAAAATACCAATAATGCCATCTCCCCCAAGCTTACTCAACACTAACACACAATATATACAAAAAAATGAAGGAACACTCCCCCCCCAAGCTTGAACAAAGCATTGTCCACAATGCTTAAACTAGGGTAGAAAAGAAACTAAACTAAAATATATTTGTGTTTTTTTTGTTTCTTTTTCAATATTTTTTTTTGTCCTTAACCATGGACGACTTTTTCTTGAAACTTCATTTGATTTTCTTGTATTGCATCTTTCTTTTCAAACTTTTCTTGCATATTCTTTTAAAGCTCAACTTTCAATACCGTACTTAAACCAATTCTCAAAATGTCTTCTTCATGATCAACACTCTCAAAACTCAAACCTCACATGCCAATGCTTCACTAACTAAAAGGGTTGGTAAACATAGGCCATTAGGTTTGTAACGCGGTTTAAACAAGAGCAGGAAACTTTTGGCTCAAATTGGTTAAAAAGTAGGTTGATGCAAAGTAGAAAACCAAATTTGTAACAAAACAAAAATAAGATAAAGAAAAATGAGAAAAGGTGCCCTTTTCCTCCCCTAGAGTGGCTCGGTCACGATCTTGGGAGCTAGAGGTTAAAACAAGGATTAAGACATGCATAGTCAAGGATCCTAAATAGCCGCTCAATAAGGTGATGAAGGCTAGAACAAATGAAGCTCACAAGGGATTATAACCAAACAAATACCAACCAAGGGTTCCAAATCCACTATAGAGAGAAACTCCATCTTACCACATTCCCGTGAATTAAGGCTTCATGGACCCCTAAAAGCTCTTAACCCGACTATCTTAGCTTATAGTATCCTAGAGTCAACCAATAACACTCTCAAACCGTGCATTCATTTACAACTTAGGAAGAAAAACATTCAAGGATTCAAGTCCCAAAACAAAATGTCCAAAATAAGAACAAACAAAACACATTTTGCCAAAATTACCTTGAAAGTAAACAAAAATCTTTTTGGATTTTTCAAAATAAAAGCAAAGACATGGAAATGCATATACTCAAGTGCATGGCATAAATGAATTAACATCCTACCAAACATGGTAGAATACCCTCCCCCCAAGCTTGAGTGAGATAATATACTCAAATATAAACAAAATAATCCATAGGAGGGGAAAAGAAAGAAATCAATCCAACAAACCAACACAAGTCCAACGTGTCACCAACCATTAGAGAAAGATCTGGGAAAGATATTACCGGATATTAGTGGGTGTAATTACCCGCAAATGAACCAATTTAATCTTTCAAAGCCGATTTCCTCTTGAATTGAATCTCGATTTCCATATGCTAGCAAAAATAGGCATTAAACTTCCTTAATTCTTTATCCAAACCAATGCATAAGTGTATATCAAGTTATGTACCTAGCAAAAGGCACACAAACATTTCCATGAGAGAAAATCTAATCTAAAAAGAAAAGAAAATGAAAGCAATAAAAACCCCGGGTTACTTCCCGAGAAAGGCTTGTTTAACTTCCAAGCGAGACCACTCTAGTAAATAATATTGCAACGAACGTAAGAGCTTATCAAATGCACTACTACACATTTCATATGATAACAAGTAGGCAAATGAAGGGAAGAGGACGTGCAGCAAGATTATTGCACGTAAGTGAGGAGGAAGATGCCAAAAGAAAGAAGAAAAATTAAAAGAAAAATCAAGAAAATAAGAAGAGAAAGAAGAAGAAGAAAAATAAGGAAAAGAATAAAATGGAAAAACCTCCTCAAAATCTTTTTGGGTGGCACAATCACCCATTTCCTCAATAATAGGAAGATGAAAAGGAAAAGTCTCATCAAACAAGAGAAGGTCCTCAATAGGCTCTTTGACAAAAGAAGGATGGAACATGGGATAGTAGGAGATGTGGTCAAAGTTTCTTGAGAAAGGGACATGAGTTAAGGGAGGAGAAACAAGGGTCTCACAAAGCCCCACATCACTAAAGAGGGCTTGAAAATCAAGCATAGAATCCTCAAAATAACACTCATGACTCACATCTCCCTCAAACAAAAACTCTCCAATAGAAACAAACTCATCCTCCTCTCTATCACAACGATGAACAACAACTCCCTCAAGATCCTCAAAGCCTAGAGTCTCTAAACCATGCATGAAAGGATAAAGGTTTCTCTAAAACTCATCCCTTTCCCATGAAGCATCGCCAATGAACTCTCTCAAAAGGCTATAATGATTTGTTACACCTTCAATGAACATACTACTTATAACCTCAAATGATTCCAAAGACTCATGGATAGAAGGGTCACAAACATGCAAGGTAGACTCATCAATATGGGGAAGGGGGTTGGAAACCTCAAAATCGACATTTTCTTCATTCACAACACCTCCACCACCAATCAAGGGACTCTCAATCTCTCTTGATTTCTCAAACTCACCATCATCATCCTCATGAAATCCCTCATTCAAACATAAAGATGGCTCACTCACATCCTCACCAAGGGAAGCTCTCAAAGGGGGTGAATAAGGGGAAGGATGGCAATCAAGCTCAAATGGGGAATGAAAAGGATCAAAATCCTCAAAAATCCTCTCATCACGAGAAAATCTCCCCTCACCTTCACACCCTTGCCCTACTTCATCCTCAAAAACACTCTCACACTCCAAGTGAGGTGCCTCACGTCCATCTAAATCAAACATAGCACTCATCATTTGGGCAAGCCTCACTTCTCTCAATTTTTGTTCCTTTTGAAGCTCTTGGAGTTGTTGGGTAAGATATTGCATTTGATAGATAATTTGGGCATCTATGTTGTTGAGTTGAGGTTCATAATCAAAGTCAAATTGCACATCATCAAAATTAGCACAAACCTCATCAAAATGAGCATAAGGAGGAAAGGTGTCAATTTGCATACTTGGATCTTCACAAGGAACATAAGAAGCATCAAGAGAATTCATGCAAAAATTAAAAGAATCTTGGCATTGAGAATAAAAATAAGAAACATAAGATTTTCTATCTAAAGAATCCCTAGCAAACCATGTGAAGAAATCCCAAGCATAATGTATAGACAAATGACAAAATCTACTATTATTCATGTCCTCAACAATTCCCCAAGTATACTCATTCATGCCTCAATAAGCTATACCACAAGCATCACTAAGAGAACACCCATGGTAACTAAGGAAACCATCTAGTCTTTCAAAGTAAGCATAGAAGGGTTCACCATCAAATTTAGGAAAAGATAAGCATGCCATTTTTATACAAAGAACAAATAAAAGCAAATAAAAATCAAATAATATACAAGAACCTAGCTAATCTAATCAACACAAACTAATAAACGCCTTAGCCCCCGGCAACGGCGCTAAAATTTGATCGAGGGTGGAAGTAGGTCATTGGGACTACTAACCCTAACAAAATTAGAATTTTATAATAGCTAACTTACACTAAACTAGTTAGTGACAAGTAAAGGATCGAACCCAAAAGGACTAAGTGTATTAATTTGTGCCAACTAGACTACTAGGAAAGGCCGTGAGATAGAGAGAGGTTAAACTAAACACGACTAAGAACAAACAACTAAAACTAGGGAAAGTGGAATCCAATCACATCAATGTATTAAACAACATCATACAAATGGATGAAAATGACCTCGATTAGGAACATCAACACATTTAACCCACTCTCGCACAATTAAGCATGTTAATTATCCTACTAAACTGATTCACTCACGTGCAACTAGCCTAGCAAAGGTATGGAAGAATTTAGGGCTCTCAACCAACTCACTCTCGCACAATTGATTGAAAGCACAATAAAGAGCATAGAATCGATTAGCTAGAAAGATTCTAATCCATAAAAGCATCACCCATACACAGTATTCAAGAAACAATTTCATACTAATCACAATCAATCATTTAATTCATTAATATAACCTTCATCCAATTCCCTAGAACAAGACCTAAGCTAACATAATGAAGAAAGACATGGAAAACAAGATAAAATAAGAATAAAAACAAGATTAAACAAATAAACTAATTAATCTACACAAATTAACAAACAAAAAGCAAAATCTAAGGATTAAGCAAATAAATAACGATGAGAGAATGTTAGAAAATTCTCATTGAATAGATGAGAAGAAGTTCCACATTAAAGTTGCTTCTTCAACCTCTCAAAAACTCTATGGAAATCCAAGCTTTCTCTCTCTACACTACTCCTAAACTAGAGAGAGAAAATCCTAATCTAACCCTAAGAGAGAGAAAATATAGGCTAAACTAATCTAATCTATCTAAATTAAAAATGTTGATTAAAAGTTATAAGAAAATAACCCCAAAGGGGTATTTATAATACAAGTTAAATAAAAATAAAATAAAAGAAATTAAAAAGAAATAAAACTAAATAAAACAATTAAAATAACTAAACTAAAAACCAAAAAAAAAAACTCCAATAAAATAAAATAAAAGAAAATGAAAAGGAAAAGAAACCCCAAAAACCCACAATTCCCACCAAACCCACGAAAACAATCAGACTAATCTTTTTCCCTTCTTCATTTCGTGGCTGCTCCAATTCAAACACCATCAGCCATCATCCCAAACAACCATCATCACCGTTCATCAACATTATCATCATCTAGCATCACCAAATTCTCGGCCTCTGGATTAATTGAAGGGATCGTGGCCGTCCTATCTTCATTAAAATCACGTGAAAAGCTCGTGATTGACCTACATTTACGCGCCCGCACAGAAGTCGCGCATTGGTCGCGCATAACTTACTGCCTACAATCTGTTTAGGAGTCCAATTTGCGCGGTTTTTGTCAGGGCTGCGCGGCCGCTAATAGGCTTGGTTGTGAGTTTGGGTGTTGGGCGAATTGCGGCTGCAATTGTTGTTGTTGTTTTGGTGGCTGATGGTGGTCTATTAGAGGTGAGTTCGGCGGTGTATTGGTTATTGGATGAGGTGAATTGCTGTCAGTTGGTGCTCGGTTTGGGTTGCTGAAGGTGGTGCGCGAAGGTAGCAGGGGATTGTGGTGGTTGATGTGTGAGTTTGTGGTTTAATTGGTGTTGCGGGGTGTTGGTGGTGATTTGGTATTGTTGTTGTTGCGTGAAGTGAGGGAGCAGGGGAATTGGTTGTTGCGGTGGTGTTGGTGGTTCAGGTGGTTTGGGATGGTTGGTGAAACAGGGGAAAATTGGGAATGCGGGTCAGTGAGAAGAGGAGAGGGAAATCAGGGGAGTGTGGTGGTTATTGATACGGTTCTGCGTGAGGGATCAGGGGTTGCTGGTGGTTGTTTGGTGGTGTTGGTTGGGGTTTATGGGAGCAGGGGAATGGTGTTAAGGGTGGCTGAATGTGGTTGTGATAGGTTGGTGCTGGTGGTTGTGCGGCTGTTGCTGTTGGAGTGGAATTGGTGGGATGATTTGGTTAGTGGTTGCAGCAGGGGAGTTGGTGATTAGGTTGATTGGATGTGGTTTCTGGCTTGTGAGTGGTGTTGCGGATTGGTGGTGGGTTGCTGCCAGGTGCGTGGTTGTGTGGTGGAAGGAGGCAGCAGTGGCTTGATGTTGGGTGGCAATTGAAAAGCTTTGACTTGGACCTTGAACTCGAGCCTACACAAAAACAAACCCGAGGATAAAAGTGTGAAACCGAGACAAATAAAATAAAATAAATAAAAAGGAAATAAATAAAATAAAATAGAAAAAGAGAAGTAACACTAAACTAATAAAAATAAATAAATAAAAGTAAAATAGAAATAAGAGAAATAAAACTAAAACTAATAAAGACGTAAAACTATACAAGTAAATAAAATAAACTTAAAACTAATTAAAACTATAAAAGTAACAAAGGAAAGGAACGAAATAACATAAATCAAAAGCAAATAAAATACGAAAATAAACTAATTCTAATAAAAACTACGAAAAGAACTAAAACACGACAAAATTACCAAATAAACAAGAAATGTTATTAAAGAGAAAACAAGAGAAAGAAAGGGAAAATAAGATAAAATAAACACGAAGGTAGGATCGTAAACAAAATATAAATAAAATAGAGATAAAATAATGTAAAGTAAAATACTAAAACTAAATGAAAATAAATAAAATCAAAACAAAATAAATAAAATAAAATAAAGAAAACAAACATGAAAATAAAATAAAATAAGAAAATGAGATAAACTTGGAATTATTAACTAAAAATACGAAAATAAACTAAAAACTATTAAAAACTATTAAAAACTACTAAAATACTCAAAATAAAGATAAAAGACGAGAATAAGCAAAATAATATAAATAAAGGATAAAATAAGCTTAATTATTGAAATAAGCCGGAAAAGTATTCAATAAACACCCCTAAAAGTGACATAAAAGTCACTTATCACGAGCCTACTCTTTGAGTCATGCTTTATGATGAAGAGACAAACTAGGATATACCGTTTGAGAATGACAAGAGCCTACAACAAGAAAGTGCACAAGTGCCCTTTGAAAGTTGGCGACTTCGTGTTACGGAAAATGGAGGCAACCGGTAGGACAAATGAATTGGGAATGTTAACTCCTAATTGGGAGGCCCTTACCGGATCTATGCTGAAGTAAGAGACGATACCTACCGCCTAGAAACCCTAGAAGGGAGACGCCTGTCTAGGACTTGGAATGTAGACAATTTAAAAAGTACTACTTCTAAGTTGTAAATTTTTGTAAGCAAGAAGTCTGTTAATAAGAAATCGCTTTTTGTTTTCAATTATGTTATTTCCTTTTTCAGCTTTAAGACCGTTTGGGCAATTCACAGACGGCCCAATTGTTGAACTCTCTAAGTTGGAAACTTATTAGAAAATCAAATGTTCAATTTACATGAGGCCACTGGCCAGATAACTAAACTAGGCACAAAACCGCTTAATGACTATACAGCCGGTCTCAACCTAGAATAGAGGCCAATGGCCGGATGGTTGTTTGTTTTATAAAATCGCCTGTCCCAAAATGGATAAAGGCGTCCGGCGACACCCCTCCGAGTGCAATCGTCGCAGAGAGCAGCCTACCTTCCGAAATTATACGCATCTTCCCAATTGGGTAGAAGACTGGATAGTATAATTGTATTGCAAACCCCCCAGGCGGCCATTTGCCTCCTATCTTATGAAAGGACAGGCGGCTTTTCACCTCCTGCAAGTTTCTCAGATGGTCTTTTTCCATCTGGTTGAAATTCTGGAGCGCCTGTCATTTGGACGGCTGTGTACTTTGTTTGGGGAAATCACTGTTGTGATTGATTGACTTGCTAACATATCATGCTCTTTAAAGCATCAGACGTTTCCAAGCCAATCAATTGACTTTAAGTTGAAACCAACCACACAGCCGCCCAGGGGCAAAAACAGTCGGATTGTCAATTGCCGCATGCTTCCCGTAAGTTAGGAAAAAATATCAATCATACTTACAAAACTAAAAGTGCAAAATTCAAGCGCAAAATGATCAAAACCGACTCAGTCGATACATTCATTAAAAAGTACCCAACCAAGCAGTTCTGGTAGAGCGTTGTTAACCGGACCCCGTCTGGGAAGTGAAGCAAATATTCAAATAACCCGGCTCCTTAGCCGGTAAAGACAACAGTAACTCGGCACGCAGGCTGGAAAGAAAGTAATTTGGCATACATGCGCTGAGTAAGAAAAAATAAAAATGGCATACTGCTGCAGAAAATCATTGTTGAGCTGCAGATGGGTCCACCTGGTCATTGGCCCCTTCATCTTCTTCATCAGAAGGAATTTCATGCGCTTGACCCTAGACGGGATGCTCAGGCTCCGGCGGCTTAGTATTTTCCCAGACTTCAAAAGACTCCGGCTCTGGCTCGCCCCTCTCCCTCAAGTATACAACCTCCTCAGCATACTTGTGAGCTAGTGTCCAAACGCCGTACTCCTTGGTTGGATACAAGACGTTCCAGGCAATCTTCATCCGGGCGCCATTATCAGCCTCACTCTCGGCAACCAGGCGCTCTTGTTCCTCCTGCAAGGTTGCTGCAAAGTTAAGCTGCACCTGGGCAGCCACCTCCTCTAGCTATTTGACCTTGGACTTGAGGTCGGTGTTCTCTTGGGAAACACCCTTGAGCTTGTTCAGCTTCGCCTGAGCCTTGCCAAGTCCCTCTTGAGCTTTTTTGAGCGTCGTCTCAACATCGTCGACCTTCTGCTTGGCTGCCTCCAAGTCCTTCTCTAGCTGCTCAATCTTCGCCGCATGTGTCATTATTGTGGCTTTAGTCTCAAGTTCAATTATTTTACAAGAGTATATATCAACGTTGTCAGCGTCTCTGGCTGACTTATTGGCTCTCTTTACCTTTTCCCTCTTGCGGGAGTAGGGACGTTTGAGACCGTCTACCCGCAACAGAGCTTGCAAGAATAAATCATGTCATATAAGCAAGCGGAATAAAACTTGAAGTTTATCTTCATTACTTCTCACCTCAGCCAGAAGGGATAGAATGCGTTCCAGATTGAACGTCTCTATCCCAGGGATATCGTCTTTGTCCCTCTTACGAACGACATCAAGCATGGCCTTGGCATGCATCTGGATGTCTAGCTAACGGGGAGAGTGATATGCACCACAATCAACATTTGATGAGTGCGAAATATAGGAGGCACCAATGTGTTGTCGACCGTTTGAGGAAGAAGTCTATTAGTAGTGGGATTTCACTCGCAAAGGCCACCCTAACTTAGGCGGGGACTAAAATGGGTTTTCCTTACCTTCAGAGGCAGCTAGGCGGGAGCCATGATCGGGATTAAGTAGGTCGTTGGTTCTACTAACCCTAATCAAATTAACAATTTATAATGCCTAAACTTACACTAAACTAGTTAGTGGCAAGTAAAGGGTCGAACCACTAAGGAAGCTCACTCGTCCAACATCAATATCACTAATGCAAGAGTCAAGAGGGGAAATGTTTTTGTTGATATATTGGATAAAAAGCACTAAAACTATGAATAAGCAAAGATAAAGACGAATAAAATCAAGAAAGAACAACGCTAGGGATACGGGGGTGTCAAACATGATTAGAAAAAAGGGGAATAATCGTAGTTATCATGAAGAACATGCCAAAGAACACAAGATCCTACCTAAACAATTCATTTTCATGCAATAGTCTAGGCAAATCAATGAAAGAGGTCTATGCTAATTAGGATCATTCTCATGCATCCCATTAGGCACAAGCTAACCAAGGAATAAAGGGGCACAATACATGGAACTCCATTTTTAACAACTCATTCTCATGCAATCATTAAAATAGAGGTGATCTAAATCTAGTTCAAATCATTTTCATGCATTTAAACTAGAAGGCAATCAAATAAAGTGCTACAATAGTCTCAAGTCAATAAAAATCATATCTTTCATCAATTTAAGGCATGTAATCAATCCACTATCATCATTCATCCAACATTCAACACATATTTTCCACCCCCTTCCCCTAGCTAAAAGGTTAGCCTAGAGAAAGGAGATTAAACATAATAGCAAAACCAAAAATATATTCAAGAAACACAAAACAAAACATGATTAAAAACAATGAAAACAATAATAACTAGATGAACTAAAAAGACTAACAAAAATAAGCAACAATAAAGCAAATAAATAAAGCTAAAGGAAAGGATTAGAGATTACTAGAGAGAGGATTAATGAAAGATGAAAACTTGAAGGAATTGCTTGATTGGAAATTAAACTTGACCAAAATTGATTACTTGGAAGAAAATTGAGCAATAATCTACTTTTTTCTCTCTAAAAACTATCTAATCTAACCCTAAGAGGGAGAAGCTCTCCTAAACTAACTAAGAAAATAGCATAATGGCCTACCCTCTAATTACCCCCAAAAATGGGTATTTATACAAAGCTCATAAAACTAAGAAAAATAAAAGAAATAAAAGAATGAGAAAATTAAGGAAAAACAAAAGAAAAAATAAAATAGAAAGGAAATAAGAAAAGGAAAAGGAAAATATAAAAAGAATTAAGAAAATAAAATAAAATAAAAGAAAAAGAAATTAAAATAAACCCACAAATCCCCCAAATTCCCTCAGCCACGATTTCCCCTTCTCTTTCATTTGGCTGCTCTGATTTGCATCACCTTCATCACCATCACCACGCATCCCCTCATCTTCACCGTTCATCATCATCATCTTCATCAAGCATCATTAAAACACGGCCGTTGGATTTCATTAAAATCACGTGCAAAGCTCGTGATGTGGTTCAAATTGAACCCCGATCTACGCGCCCGCGAAGACACCGCGCAGAGGTCGCACAAATGCTACTGTATCATTCTGATTTTGGACTCCATTTGCGCGCCTTCTGACAGTGCTGCGCGGCCGCGAGTAGCTCCTCTCGAATTGGGGCTAAATTTGGGTAATTAATTACCAATTGCGAGGCTGCAAATTCTGATTGATGGGCGATTGATGCGAGGTGAGAACAGGGTGTGTGCGCGGCGGTGGCTGGTGCTGCTGGTTGTTGTTGTTGGGTTGCGCGTTGGTGGAGAAGAATTGGAGGTGGTTTGGTTGGAGTTGCGGGGTGGCTGTTGCTGTTGGTGTGTGTGTGTGGGATTGCGTGGGTATCGACTGGTGGCAGAGGTGTTTAGGCTGGGTGGCTGGCGCGGCTGTGGTCGCAGGTGGAAGCTGGTCTGGTTGGAGGTGCTGCATGGCTGGGATTGGTGGAGTTGCGTGGTGGTTTCGATGCGATTGGAGGTGGTTTGGTGGTGGCTGGTGCTGCGAATTATTGCGGTTTGGTGATGTTGGGTGGTTAGTGGTGAGCTGCGAATTGTTGTTGTTGGGGTTGTGAGGTTGTGTTGAGAAGGCAGGGAGCAGGGGAAGTGATGTTGTGTGTGTTGTTTGGGGTGGTGTAGGATAGGAGATGGGTGTGGTGTAGGTTAAGAGGGCAGCAGCAGGTTGGCTTGTGCATTATGCCTCGAACCTTGGACTTTGAACTCAAACATGACCTTGAAACCCGGAACACCTACAACCAAAAACACGAGGGTGAATTGGAAAATAAAATAAAATAAATAAAATAAAGTAAAATAAAATAAGATAAATAAAGTAAAATAAAATAAAATGCTAAAACTAAAAAAATAATAAAATAAAATTAAATAAAATAAAATACGAAACTAAAATAAATAAGAAAATGAGATAAAAAGAGAAATTATTAAAAATAAAAACTAACGACTTAAACTACAAACATTAAAAGAAAGAAAAATAAAATAAAACACGAAAATAAACTAAAAACTATAGAAAATTACAAAAATACTCAAAATAAAGATAAAAGACGAGAATAATAAAATAATAGAAATAAAGGATATAAAAGGTGAAATTATTGGAAAATAAGCCGGAATACGACTCAATAAACACCCTAAAAGTGACATAAAAGTCACTTATCAAACTCCCCCAAGCTTACCTTTTGCTCGTCCTCGAGCGAATTAACATGAAACACGAAAGAAGGAGAATGATTTATTCAAGCAAAGCTAACACACTAAAGGAGACAAGAATGTACACTAACTCACTTTCGTAGGAATCACGGTCACTTTTAGCAACTAATGACAAGCCCTTTAAACCCCTAGATCGCCCTAGAGGACGAGTGTGCTCTCGTGAGGGTGTCCTAAGAGTTTAACCCACAACTCTAAACAAAACCAAGGCAAAACAAAAAGAAAAAGAAAAGCAAAAACAAAAAGCAAGCACAACCACGACCAACATGACATGACAAGGCTTAAGAAAACCAAACAAGCTTTTAGATAGAAAATGCTCTATTCGGACTCAAAACATAGAGACATGCACCAAAGAATGCTCACCTTTCTTAATTAAATGAGGGAATACACGTTCCGAGATGCTCATGGTTGAAAGAGACAAACCTAAGCTAAGCATAGAGAACTAATGATTTCACTCTCCGCCCTAGCCCCATCCAAGACGGTCCACGTTCTCTCCACTAGCTTCAAATCATCCCTTAGTTAGCTCCTCATGATTCCTCGAGGGAACCGAAAAAAGAAATTTTTATGTGGAATCATAAGGTCATCCCGACATCTCAACTATGCATACTCTCTCCATAGGGTTGAAATCTATCTCCCTCCACCGGTCATTGACCTCACCCCTCTAAAGTCAAAGGGTCTTTACTAGAGTTGTAACGTAAGGCTAAGGGTCAAGGCGGGGCAAAAATTTGAAAATTTTGGTGATATTTCCTAAGTGAAGCAAAAGGGTGATCAAACCTCAAAAACAAACTCAAGAAATCACCAAACATCAAACAAAAATACCAATAATGCCACCTCCCCCAAGCTTATTCGACACCGACACTCAATAAAAACAAAAACGAAGTAACGCTCCCCCCCAAGCTTGAACAAAGCATTGTCCTCAATGCTTAAACTAGGGAAGAAAACGAAACCAAACTAATTTTAAATTTTTTTTTTTTTATTTTATTTGTTGTCCTTGCCTTTTTTTACTTTAGACGGCTTTTTCTTAACATTTGCTTTATTTCACACAATATATACAATTTACTTTTCTTGCTTGGTACAAAAAACATAATACTTTCTCAATTTATTACAACACAAAACAAACTCTTAAACCGAAATGCTTCACAAACTAAGGGTTAGGGAAACGAAAGGTCATAAGGTTTGTAATGTGGCTCATAATCAAGAAAGGGAATAGGCTCAAAGGGTTGGCAAGAGGAGCAAATGCAAAATAAGAACAAAATAAGTAACAAAACAAAAAGAAGATAAAGAAAAAAAAAGAAAAATGGTGCCCTTTTCCTCCCCTAGAGTTGCTTGGTCACGATCTTGGGAGCTAGAGAACAACACAAGGATTAAGTTATGCATAGTTAAGGATCCTAAATGCCGCTCACAAGAATGATGAAGGCTAGAACAAATGACGCTCACACAGGATAAGAAATAAGCAAATACCAACCAAGGGAATCCTATTCACCATAGAGAGCAACACCATTTTACCACTTTCCCGTGAACTAGGGGTTCAAACGTCCTCAAGAGTTCTAAATCGGGCTACCTTAGCTTACAATGTGTCTAATTCAACCTGAAGCACTCTCAAACCGTGTAAACCCTCATCAACTAGGAAGATAAGCATTCAAAGACACATCATCATGAAAGGCACACAAATCCAAATGAATGAGCAATTCCAAATCAAAATAATTTCAACTCGTCATAGCCATGTTTGTCAGATAAAAAGGGAAAAACAACACAAAAACAAGAGGAAGAAATAAAAAGGTTCACAAATGAGGCATGTAATTCAAGTAAATCCCAATCGTCATACAAATGACCGTTGATAACAACATCAACGATCCCAGGTTCCTTAGAACCAATGCAAACACCCTCGAACCATTCAACTTCTTCCTAAACTAACCTTAAACTAAGCACTCAAAGAAAAATTAAAAGAGTGAAAACAAGAAAGGTCTCACCGAGAGGTTGGCTTAAAAGAATAATGGAGCATAAAATCGAGTTCACCAAATGTCACTCCGCTCCAAGCTTCCAAAATGCAACCTACAAGGCAAGACAAGACATAAAAGAAAACATTAAAAGAAAACAAAGAAAGAAAACAAAAAAGAAAAAGAAAGGAGGGGGAGAGAAAGGGGTAGAAATCCTCCGGGTTGCCTCCCGGGAAGCGCTTGTTTATGGTCTCTAGCTTGACCCTTCACCTCCTTCAAGGTGGAATAAAGAACATCACCCTCATCAACTTGAGGATTGAATCATAAATGCCCCCAAGCTTGAGGACTAGCATTCCTTGAGGTCTCAAATCACCACAAGGGAAAGGAGGGAATAAATCAAGAGCCAATGGTGGCTCATCTTTTCTTTTTCTCTTCTTCTTGTCGTTTCTTCTAAAAGGGCGATGAAGCTTGGAATCCTCGATATTAGGAAGGGAAACCTCACCTTCCTCAAGAGAGCCTTCAAACCAAGTAGGAACTTCAAGAAAGTCATCATACCTCATTGTCACCTTACCGTCACATGGAGGTAAGCTCTCATTATCCATCACACCATCGACCACATCAACTCTACATACGCTCACCGCCATAGGGCTCTTCAAAACAACATTCTCAACTAGCCTACAAGGGAAGGGAACCGGGCCTTCAAACTTGTTTGGTTCACTAAAATCTAATGGCTCCTCATTTTGTTCTTGAACCTTCTTCTCAACCACATCCTCCACAACCTTGTCTTCCTTACTTTCATCCTCCTTGCAAGTTTCGAGATGATAAGCATATGAAGGGTTAGTAGATGATTGTAAGGGGAGTTTTGCGGTTAAATGGAGAGAAGAAATGTTGTCTAGTTGGGAGTCAACAACTTCATTGTGAGATTTGATCTCTTGGAATTGTTGAGTGAGAATTTGGCGTTGTTGAAGAATTTGGGTTTGTGTGTGGTCGAGTGGGGATTGTTCTTCATACGCTTGAGGATTTTGGTCATGATGTTGACCTTGAAAGTTCCCCATTTGGATGGAAGGGTAAGAAAAATTTTCGGTTAGAGGATTGAAAAGAGGTTCATCTTGGAGGTAGGAGTTTTCTTGTTTTGGAGGTTGTTGAAGTTGTTGAGAATGAGCTTGGGTTACAAACTCTCCTTCCCTCAAAGTCAAAGCCTCACCTTGCTTGGGATTGAACTCTCTACAATACGATGCATCATGATCCGTCCCACCACAACAAGCACATGAGAAATCAATGATTTGTGACAGTTTTGAACCCAAACCAACACTTGAGTTCAACTTGGAAAGACCTTCATTCAAGAGTTCAACTATGTGCTTAAGTTGACCGACTTTCTCCAACTCATAAAGATCACCTTGCTTTCCTTGGGACCTTCTTTGACCTCCCCAAGAATAGCTAGTAGCCACCTCTTCAATTATAGCTTCAACTTGGCTTTGAGGGATCTTAATCAATTGGCCACCGGCACCCGCATCTAGATTGGTTCTTGAAATTGGCTCTAAGCCATCATAAAAGAATCTCATGAGCAAATTATGGTTGAATCCATGGTTAGGACATGCTCAATCATATCCTTAAACCTTTCCCATGCTTCCCCAAGAGTTTCATCCGGTTCTTGCTCAAAAGAAGCTATCTTCCTCCTCATTTTTGCGGTTTGCTCATCGGAAATGAACCTCTTGAGAAAGGCCTTCGCAACATCTTTCCATGTGGTGAGAGAGTTGGGCTTCAAAAGCTTGAGCCATTTCTTTGCTCTTCCGGTGAGAGATTGCCGAAAGAGATGCATACGAATGTAATCTTGGCTCACTTCATTTGTTTGCATCATTGCACACAACTCAAGGAATCGGTCCAAATGCTCAATGGGGTCTTCACTTGCACTTCCGGAAAATTGCTCGACTTGTACCATCCTAGCATATTGTGGATGGATTGTGAAATTAGACTCTGTGGTTGGGAGAAGTATACCACTCGTGAGCTCATAGACTTCCGGATTTCCAAACTCCCTAAAAAGAAGGTCATCCTCTTGTCTTGCCATATCTTTCTTTGAATACAACAAAGCTAAGCACACGATTAGCAATGACAAGTAGGATTAAAAAAAAGGCAAAATAATAAAAAGAAAGCAAATAAAATGACTCTAACAATAGCAAAAACAAATGCTAAACAAGCCGCTTCCCCGGCAACGGCGCCAAAATTTGATCGGGATTAAGTAGGTCGTTGGTTCTACTAACCCTAATCAAATTAACAATTTATAATGCCTAAACTTACACTAAACTAGTTAGTGGCAAGTAAAGGGTCGAACCACTAAGGAAGCTCACTCGTCCAACATCAATATCACTAATGCAAGAGTCAAGAGGGGAAATGTTTTTGTTGATATATTGGATAAAAAGCACTAAAACTATGAATAAGCAAAGATAAAGACGAATAAAATCAAGAAAGAACAACGCTAGGGATACGGGGGTGTCAAACATGATTAGAAAAAAGGGGAATAATCGTAGTTATCATGAAGAACATGCCAAAGAACACAAGATCCTACCTAAACAATTCATTTTCATGCAATAGTCTAGGCAAATCAATGAAAGAGGTCTATGCTAATTAGGATCATTCTCATGCATCCCATTAGGCACAAGCTAACCAAGGAATAAAGGGGCACAATACATGGAACTCCATTTTTAACAACTCATTCTCATGCAATCATTAAAATAGAGGTGATCTAAATCTAGTTCAAATCATTTTCATGCATTTAAACTAGAAGGCAATCAAATAAAGTGCTACAATAGTCTCAAGTCAATAAAAATCATATCTTTCATCAATTTAAGGCATGTAATCAATCCACTATCATCATTCATCCAACATTCAACACATATTTTCCACCCCCTTCCCCTAGCTAAAAGGTTAGCCTAGAGAAAGGAGATTAAACATAATAGCAAAACCAAAAATATATTCAAGAAACACAAAACAAAACATGATTAAAAACAATGAAAACAATAATAACTAGATGAACTAAAAAGACTAACAAAAATAAGCAACAATAAAGCAAATAAATAAAGCTAAAGGAAAGGATTAGAGATTACTAGAGAGAGGATTAATGAAAGATGAAAACTTGAAGGAATTGCTTGATTGGAAATTAAACTTGACCAAAATTGATTACTTGGAAGAAAATTGAGCAATAATCTACTTTTTTCTCTCTAAAAACTATCTAATCTAACCCTAAGAGGGAGAAGCTCTCCTAAACTAACTAAGAAAATAGCATAATGGCCTACCCTCTAATTACCCCCAAAAATGGGTATTTATACAAAGCTCATAAAACTAAGAAAAATAAAAGAAATAAAAGAATGAGAAAATTAAGGAAAAACAAAAGAAAAAATAAAATAGAAAGGAAATAAGAAAAGGAAAAGGAAAATATAAAAAGAATTAAGAAAATAAAATAAAATAAAAGAAAAAGAAATTAAAATAAACCCACAAATCCCCCAAATTCCCTCAGCCACGATTTCCCCTTCTCTTTCATTTGGCTGCTCTGATTTGCATCACCTTCATCACCATCACCACGCATCCCCTCATCTTCACCGTTCATCATCATCATCTTCATCAAGCATCATTAAAACACGGCCGTTGGATTTCATTAAAATCACGTGCAAAGCTCGTGATGTGGTTCAAATTGAACCCCGATCTACGCGCCCGCGAAGACACCGCGCAGAGGTCGCACAAATGCTACTGTATCATTCTGATTTTGGACTCCATTTGCGCGCCTTCTGACAGTGCTGCGCGGCCGCGAGTAGCTCCTCTCGAATTGGGGCTAAATTTGGGTAATTAATTACCAATTGCGAGGCTGCAAATTCCGATTGATGGGCGATTGATGCGAGGTGAGAACAGGGTGTGTGCGCGGCGGTGGCTGGTGCTGCTGGTTGTTGTTGTTGGGTTGCGCGTTGGTGGAAAAGAATTGGAGGTGGTTTGGTTGGAGTTGCGGGGTGGCTGTTGCTGTTGGTGTGTGTGTGTGGGATTGCGTGGGTATCGACTGGTGGCAGAGGTGTTTAGGCTGGGTGGCTGGCGCGGCTGTGGTCGCAGGTGGAAGCTGGTCTGGTTGGAGGTGCTGCATGGCTGGGATTGGTGGAGTTGCGTGGTGGTTTCGATGCGATTGGAGGTGGTTTGGTGGTGGCTGGTGCTGCGAATTATTGCGGTTTGGTGATGTTGGGTGGTTAGTGGTGAGCTGCGAATTGTTGTTGTTGGGGTTGTGAGGTTGTGTTGAGAAGGCAGGGAGCAGGGGAAGTGATGTTGTGTGTGTTGTTTGGGGTGGTGTAGGATAGGAGATGGGTGTGGTGTAGGTTAAGAGGGCAGCAGCAGGTTGGCTTGTGCATTATGCCTCGAACCTTGGACTTTGAACTCAAACATGACCTTGAAACCCGGAACACCTACAACCAAAAACACGAGGGTGAATTGGAAAATAAAATAAAATAAATAAAATAAAGTAAAATAAAATAAGATAAATAAAGTAAAATAAAATAAAATGCTAAAACTAAAAAAATAATAAAATAAAATTAAATAAAATAAAATACGAAACTAAAATAAATAAGAAAATGAGATAAAAAGAGAAATTATTAAAAATAAAAACTAACGACTTAAACTACAAACATTAAAAGAAAGAAAAATAAAATAAAACACGAAAATAAACTAAAAACTATAGAAAATTACAAAAATACTCAAAATAAAGATAAAAGACGAGAATAATAAAATAATAGAAATAAAGGATATAAAAGGTGAAATTATTGGAAAATAAGCCGGAATACGACTCAATAAACACCCTAAAAGTGACATAAAAGTCACTTATCAAGCCACCCACACGTAGTGTTAAACATCCGCCTGTTGACAGAGGGTTGGCAAGGTCAAGACCCAAGCTTTTGGATATCTCATAAGTCTTCCCCTTAATGCGCATTTGTGTCTCCCGGCTTTGGCTCCAGGAGTCAATGAGGAGGCAGACTTCTTAGACTTTGAGGGGGTAGTGACAGAGTCATCCCTTGCCCATATGAGGCTCTTCTCAAACGTTAATGGGATTTTTCCTCCCTGCAAAGAGAATTCAAGCCAGTTATGCATCCGGGAATGGAACTTGTTAAGTTAAGGAAAAAGGGGTCAAGCTTCTTACCTTGGCCCTGATCTGAGCCGCTTGTTTCTCCGCAAGCTCTCTGCGGATGGTGGCTGAGGACCGTTTGGGTGTTTTGTCGTCTGGGAGCATGGCCAAATCTTCTTCTACAAAAAGAACAAAGATATCAGTACTTACACAACAGCTGACATGGAAATAGCGCTGACAGTCAAAATGTTAGGGGCATACGTTTGGAAAACATTGTGCTGAGTCCACGGGCGGACAAAAAGGCCTCGTCCCAAAACCAGGCACTTTTTGGGATCCAGTTCTTCGAAACTTTTATTGATTCCCCGGTTGACATGGTAGCAGTCTCAAGACCAAAAAAGTTGGCTCAATTATTTTGTCAAAGTCCTCATCCGAAATCCAGGGAAGACAACACTTCCGGCCCAGAAGGTCGGGCTTTTTATTATACCGACGCAGTTCAATATTCTCTCGCCGACTGGGTGCAGACTGCAAATAGAAGCGGTGCTTCCAGCCGTCAAATTTAGACACTTTGTCCAAAGTCATCATGTAATGAGGATGTGTGGTAAACGTATACCATGCCCTCCATCCGCCTAGGTTGCGGCTAAGATAATGCATATGGGCAAAGGCCTCCCAACCGGGATGAAACCCTTGAAATTCGCAGGCGGCAACATACCCCAAGATGTTAGCCCAGGAATTGGGGGTTAGTTGCCACACTCCAAGGCCATATCCTCTTAAAATTGCCTTCACCGCCTAGTGAAGGGGAAATCTCAGCCCGGCTAGGAACAAATCCATAACAGCCAAAGTAGGCATTGTTGTTCCTGTCGTCATCCTTCCAGGAGACGGTGCCGACTTCAGGCGGCACCCGGATGCTGTAGTTACCGGCTAGGGGGCGCATAAGTTTGAACTTCTCTAAGTCCTTCTCCATGTTTTCCCTATCTTTGGTAGAGATGTTTATCTTGAAGGGGTCGTCCTTCTCACTCTATTTTTTCCTCTCCTCTACCTCACCATCCTCAAGCGGTGACATAGGTTCGTCACTACTCACGAACTGGAGGCGGAGCTTTCTCCGGATGACTCCTCATCTTGCAAGAAGGGCATAGAGATGGCTTCCTCACCGTCTCCCTGATCGCATTCATCGAGGAAGGAATCTGCATGGGTTGAAGGGGCACGCGCAGGGAACTTCTCAGCAGCCGTCAGGTTTTCCCTTCCTGACGTCTTCCTCTCAAGCGGTTGCCCGCCTAAGCCCTCGCTCCTATAATCAGGATCTATGGCTGTCTTCATTGTCCGAGCCATTGTGTCCTGCACAGACACATAGACGGTCAGATTCCAAGCATAAGGGTGGTCCCAACACCCTAAGGCGGCACTCCCAGTCCTAAAATCAGTCGTACCCTTAGACCGGCTGGACTCTAACCTAGGTTGTGCCATGTGTGTTGATGATGCATCCATTTATTGCAAGAAATATATACAAGCGTAAAAAATGAAAAAAGCTAAGAGAGACAGAGACAGTACCTTTAGATTTAATATCTAAAGGTAAGACGGAACTGACTATGGTAGACGGGAATGAGCTTGATTGCTTGCGCTTAACATAGATGTAAAAGCAGACTCCCTCTCTCTAAGTTTATCTCTCTTAAAGTTTTTGCAAACGTACAAATAATGAGGGTAAACAGCTATATATAGGGGGTAAATCCGAGTGCATCTCCGTAATTTCCGCAGAAGGTGAACAATAAAAAACTTGCGGTAAAATCACCCCCCAATGGAAGAGTGACACGTGTCACAGATGCCACGTGGAATGCCACGTCACATCTGTGAGGGGCAAATGTTTGGGGTAATTTTACCCTACTACGTGCCCCAACCAGAAAGTAACATGTGTCACCCTAGGGTTAGTTCAAAACGGACCAACCTCTGTTTGACACGTGTCATTCCAAAAGAGTGGGAAAAAGGCGGCTTTCATGGCCCAAATCTCGAGAAAGCCGCAATGCGGCGCAGCCCCCCAATGATTAGGGCTTGATGACCTAATTAGGGGCACAATTCTCAAGGACCCTATTAATAAGGAAATTTCCTCCATTTGGATGCATGTTTTACCATTTATTACACATTTACTCTTTGAAAGAGACATCTCGAGCTTGGAATCCGAGCAGATACCCACCTAAATTTCGGCACCTTTTTACACCTATTCAAGTTACTAACTTGATCGTCGGAGGCGGAACTCCAACCATCCGGAGTCTCTGTTGTTTTACAGGTACAACTCACGCTGGACCAGACTTTTTGACGTAACTCTCCCGAGGGACAAAAACACCCAAAACAACTTTCATTTAATTTAAAAGGTTCTGTTTAAATGTGTTTAACTTTCATTTGATTCAACTAGCTTTGATTAAAGGTGTTTAACTCTAATTTGATTTAAAAAGCTTTGTTTGAATGTGTTTGACTTTCATTTGATTCAATTAGCTTTGTTGAATGCATTTGACTTTCATTTAATTTAAAAGGCTATATTTAAATGTGTTTGACTTTCATCTGATTTAAAAACCTTTGTTTGAATGTGTTGGACTTTCATTTGATACAATTAGCTTTGTTGAATACATTTGACTTTCGTTTTATTCAAAAACTTTGTTTGAATGTGTTTGACTTTCATTAGATTGAATTAGCTTTGTTGAATACATTTGACTTTTGTTTGGTTTAAAAATCTTTGTTTGAATGTGTTTTTACTTGCACATGATTCAATCAGCTTTGTTGAATACATTTAACTTTTGTTTGATTTAAAAAGTTTTATTGGACTGTGTTTTTTTTTCATTTTTTTTCAATTAGCTTTATTTAATGCATTTGATTTTTGTTTTTTTGAAAAAGTATTGTTTAAATATGTTTAACTTTCATTTGATTCAATTAGCTTTGATGAATGCATTTGACTTTCATTTAATTTAAAAAATTATGTTTTTATTTGTTTAACTTTGACATGATTCAAAAAGCTTAGTTTAAATGTGTTTAAATTTCATATGATTTAAAAAAAAATTGTCTGAATGTTTTTTCCTTTCATTTGATTCAACTAGCTTTGTTTGAATATGTTTCACTTTCATTTGATTCAATAAGCTTTGTTGAATGCATATGACTTTTTTTTAACTTAAAAAGCTCTATTTAAATGTGTTTGACTTTAAATTGATTCAAAAAGCTTTGTTTAAATGTGTAAGACTTTCGTTTCATACAATTAGCTTTGTTTAATGCATTTGAATTTCATTTGACAACTCAAAAAGCTCTGTTTATATGTGTTTGACTTTCATTTGATTCAATAAGATTTATTGAATAAATAAAACATTTGTTTGATTTAAAAAGCTTTGTTTGAATGTGTTTAACTTACATTTGATGCAAAAAGCTTTGTTTGAATGTGTTTAATTTTCATTTGATTCAAAAAACTTTGTTTGAATGAGTTTAACATTAAATTAATTCAATTAGCTTTGTTGTATACATTTGACTTTGATTTAATTTAAAAATCTCAATTTGAATATGTTTGATTTTTATTTGATTCAAAAAGTTTTGTTCGAAAGTGTTTGACTTTCATTTGATTCAAATACCTTATTTAAAGGTGTTTGACTTTCATTTGAATCAATTAACTTTGTTTGAATGTGTTTGAATTTCATTTAATTCAATTTATTTTTTTTAATGCATTTGAATTTCATTTAATTTAAAAAGTTCTGTTTGAATTTGTTTACTTTCATTTTATTTAAAAAGCATTTTATGAAGGAGTTTGACTCTCATTTGATTTAAAACGCTTTGTTTAAATGTGTTATACTTTCATTTTATTCAATTAGCTTTGTTGAGTGCATTTGATTTTCATTTAATATAAAAAGCTCTGTTTGAATTTGTTTTATTTCATTAGATTCAAAAAATTTTGTTTGAATATGTTTGACTCAAATTAGATTAAAAAAGTTTTATATAAATGTGTTTAATTATCATTTAATTCAATAAGCTATGTTTGAATGTTTTTTTACATTCATTTGATTCAATTAGTTTTGTTAAATGCATTTGACTATCATTTAATTCAAAAAACTTTGTTTGAATGTGTTTGACTTTCATTTGATTCAATTAGCTTTGTTGAATGCATTTCACTTTCATTTAATTTAAAAAGCTCTATTTGATTTTGTTTAACTTTCATTTGATTCAAAAAGCTTGGTTTGAATTTGTTTGACTTTTATTAGATGAAAAAGCTTTGTTTGAATGTGTTGGTTTTTCCGTTGATTCAAAAAGATTTGATTGAGTTTGTATGACTTTTATATGATTAAAAAACTTTGAATGAATGTGTTTGACTTTCATTTAAATTAAACTACCTTTGTTTAAATGTGTCTGACTTTCATTTGATTCAATTAGCTTCCTATGAATGTGTTTGACTTTCATTTCATTTAAAATGTTGTATATAAATGTGTTTGACTTTCATTTGATTTAATTAGCTTTGTTTGAATTTGTTTAACTTTCACTAGAGTTTAAAAGCTTTCTTTGAAAGTGTTTGACTTTCATTTGATTCAAAAAGCTTTGTTTGAATGCGTCGGACTTTCATTTTATACAATTACCTTTGCAGAATACATTTTAATTTTGTTTAATTCAAAAAGCTTTGTTTAAATGTGTTTAACTTTCATTATATTGAATTAGATATCTTGAATATATTTGACTTTCGTTTGATTTAAAAACCTTTGTTTGAATTTGTTTGACTTTCATTTGATTCAAAAAGCTTTGTTTGAATGTGTTTGCTTTTCTTTTCATTCAACAAACTTTGTTTGAATGTGCTTAACTTTCATTTAATTTAAATAGCTTTGTTTGAATGTGTAGACTTATTTGATTTAATTAACTTAGTTCAATGCATTTGACTTTCATTTAATTTAAAAAGCTCTATTTGAATGTGTTTGACTATCATTTGATTCAAAAAGCTTTGTTTGTATTTGTCTAACTTTTATTTGATTCAAAAAGCTTTGTTTTAATGTGTTTGACTTTCATTTGATTCAAAGATCTTTGTTTGAATGTGTCGGACTCTCATTTTATTTAATTAGCTGTGTTGAATACATTTGACTTTCGTATAATTTTAAAAGCTTTTTTTTTAAAATGTGTTAGACTTTGATTTGATTAAATTAGCTTTGTGTAATAAATTTCACACTCGTTTGATTTAAAAAGCTTTATTTGATTGTGTTTTTTTTTTGTGGTGAATACATTTAACTTTTGTATAATTCAAAAAGCCTTATTTTATTGTGTTAGACTTTCATTTGTTTGTATTAGCTTTGTTGAATAAATTTCACATTCGTTTGATTTTAAAAGCTTTATTTGAATGTGTTTCTTTTTTATATGATTCAATCCCTCCTTTAATTTTCTCGTTCTTCTCGAAACAATCCTACCTTTTAATATTCGCAAAATAATCCCACCTTTGACCTCAATATTCTTCTAACAAACCATTACCGGTTTTGATAGGTTCGTAACTTGGTAGAGAAGGTAAGTTGACACGTGTTGAGTTTTTATTGGTCTAATTCTTATAAAAAAAAAGTTTTTTTTTACATAAATAAACATCTTATCCTATACCCGCCTCCTCAAGTCCTCAGTCCTCCCATGGCTTACCAGCCACCTTTCGCTTCCTTTTCCATTAAAATACCGATGCTGCCCCACAATGACTGAGAACCACCACCAAACCACCTTGTCTTGTCGTCAACAACAAACCAACAACAACAACAACCCCAAAATCCCTCCGAAAACATGAGCTATAAGGCCCAAGTATAAAAAAATAAAAAAATAAATAAAAAATAAAAAAAACAAAAAAACAAAAGAAATGCTTATTAATTTTAAAGCTTTTGCTTTCCATTATTACTAATAAAAATTTTAATTAATTAAATGAATTGTCTAATAAATATAATTTGTAGAATTACAGTCTTATCGTAGCAGCTTAATTAATGCGGCTTCGCGGCTTCTTGATGTTTATGTGTGTAGGAGAGACCGAGGGAGTAGTGGGTTGGGCAAGGGAGCATGACTGTTGGTGGTGGTTGCAATGAAAGGGAGATGTTATCAGCGTGATGTGAGAGTTGATGTGCGGTCGTACGGATTTGGAAGATGAAGGTGTAGTTGGCAGGATGTAGGTTTTAGTGGGTGGGATTTTGTGTGGGTTTGGTGGGCAGTGGCAGACTGGTCGAAAGGTCAGGGTGAGAAGGTGTTTTCAAAATTTCAATGGTTGTTCGAAGGTAGTGGTTGTGTCAGTGGGGTGGAATTGAGTTAGTTCCTTAGCTTGGTGGTTGGGGACAGGAGAGAGATTTAAGAAAAAAGCAATAAATGAATAAATAAATAAACAAAATAAACTAAAAGATCAAACTGTTATATAGATGAGGGTTAAAACAACTATTAAAAGAAGATGAGGGTTGAAGGTGGGGTTTTTTCAGGATTAATTGAAGGTAGGATTGTTTTCGGAAGATGGGTCTAAGCTTTGTTTAAATGTGTTTGTCTTTCATTTTATTCAATTAGCTTTCTTGAATGCATGTGATTTTCGTTTGATTGATAAAGTTATGTTTGAATGTTTTTTACTTTAATTTGATTCAAAAAGCTTAGTTTGAATACATTTGACTTTCGTTTGATTCAAAAAGCTTTGTTTGAATGTGTTTAACTGTCATTTGATTGAATTAGCTTTGTTAAATACATTTGGCTTTCGTTTGATTTAAAATGCTTTGTTTGAATGTGTTTCACTTTCATTTTATTTAATTTGCTTTGTTGAATAAATTTTATTTTCGTTTGATTTAAAAAGCTTTGTTTTAATGTGTTTGACTTTCATTTGATTAAAAAAGTTGTGTTTGAAAGTGATTGACTTTCATTTGATTCATTCAAAAAACTTTGTTCGAATGTGTTTGACTTTGATTTGATTCACTTAGCTTTGTTGAATGCATTTGACTTTCATTTAATTTAAAAAGCTATGTTTGAATTTTTTTGACTTTCATTTAATTAAAAAGTTTTGTTTGAATGTGTTTGACTTTCATTTGATTTAAAAAACTTTGTTTGAAAATTGACTTTCATTTTATTCAATTAGCTTTGTTTGAATGTGTTTGAATTTCGTTAGATTTAAATAGCTTTGTTGAATGCATTTGACTTTCATTTAATTTTAAAAGCTCTATTTGATTGTGTTTAACTTTCATTAGATTAAAAAAAGCATTGGTTAAATTTGTTTGACTTTCATTTGATTCAAAAAGCTTTGTTTGAATGTGTTTGACTTTAATTTGAGTCAATTAGATTTATTGAATATATTTCAATTTCGTTGGATTTAAAAAGCTTTGTTTGAATGTGTTTAATTTTCATTTGATTCAATTAGCTTTGTTAAATGCATTTGATTTTCGTTTGATTGAAAAAGTTTTGTTTGAATGTTTTTGACTTTCTTTTGATTAAAAAACTTTGTTTGAATGTGGTTGACTTTCATTTGACTCAATTAGCTTTTTTCATGCATTTGAATTTCAATTAATTGAAAAGGCTATGTTTGAATTTGTTTGACTTTCATTTGATTAAAAACGCTTTGTTTGAATGTGTTTACTTTCTTTTTATTCAAAAAATTTGTTTGAGTATGTTTGCTTTTCATTTGATTTAAAAAGCTTTGTTTGAATGTGTCGGACTTTCATTTGATACAATTAGCTTTCATAAGTACATTATAATTTCAATTGATTCAAAAAGCTTTTATTCTTTGTGTTTGACTTTCATTTGATTCAAATAAATTTGTTGAATATATTTGACTTTTGTTTAATTTAAAAAGCTTTGTTCGAATATGTTTGACTTTCATTTGATTTAATTAGCCTTGTTGAATGCATTAGACTTTCATTTAGTTAAAAAAGCTCTGTTTGAATTTGTTTGACTTTCATTTGATTTAAAAAGTTTTGTTTAAATGTATTTGACTCTCTTTTAATTCAAACACCTAAGTTTGAATGTGTTTTATTTTCATTTGATTTAATTAGCTTTGTTTGAATGTGTTAGACTTTCATTTGATTCAATTAATTTTTGTTGCATGCTTTTGACTTTTATTTAATTTAAATGGAAAAATGTAATCTAATAATCCCACCTTTAGTCAGTTTTCCATAAACAATCCGACCTTTTAAAATTCCAGAAACAATCCCACCTTTGACCCTCATCTTCCACTAACGATCCCATTGACTTACAACCCGTTAAATAAGTTAATTTCCTTTTTTTTTTTTACTTTTTAAACTACTTTTATTCTCAAGCCACTAGTCCAACCACCATGGCCACCCCAACACTCACTCCTTACCGCCACCCTCACCTACTAAGCCACCACGAAACCCTCCAACCGTGCCAGAAAACCCTATAACAACCCCCTAATCCCAACGACAGCCTCGAAAACTCCACCCACAGCCACCAAAAAACCCCACCCTTGCCCTGAAACTCAATCCGCTACCCCGAAATATTCCACCCCAGCCCCAAAATTTCACCCACAACCTCGAAAAATGCCACCCATCATCTCTTAATTTGATTTTTGGCTTGAAATTAAACGCAAATTATGATTTCAGTCAACTGAAAAGTCGAATTGAAAAGGAATTGATGATTTAGAGGAGATAAACATACCAAAGAGAAGAGGGAAAGAGCTGGAGAAGGAGAAAGAGGGGTTGCGACAGTAGTTGCGGTCATTGTGGGTGCTTGAGATTTGCGGCAATGCTTTTTTGGTTGGGTTTGCTAGAAAAGCAAGGGAGGGGATGCGGTGGCGGGGATGGGGAGGGGATGCGCTTGCTATGGATGGGGGTTTTGGTTTTTTTATTTTTAAATAAAAAATAAACCAATTAAAATTTGACATGTGTCTTATAACCTAAGAGAACCGGTTATCAAAACAATCCAACCCATTAGGGATCGTTAGTGGAAGATTGGGGTCATGGGTTGGATTATTTCTAGAATTTCAAAAGGTGGGATTGTTTATGGAATACCGACTAAAGGTGGGATTATAAGATTACATTTTTCCATTTAAAAAGCTTTTTTGAAATTTGTTTAACTTTCATTCTAATCTAAAATCTTAGTTTGAATGTGTTTAACTCTCATTTGATTAAAAAAGCTTTATTTGAATATGTTTGAATTTCATTTTATTCAATTAACTTTGTTTCAATGTATTTGACTTTCATTTAATTAAATTAGATTTGTTCGAATGTCTTTGACTTTCATTTAATTTAAAAAGCTCTTTTTGAATGTGTTTGACTTTTATTTGATTCAAATAGCTTTGTTTGAATGTGTTTAACTTTTATTTTATTCAAAAGACTTTGTTTGAATGTGTTTGACTTTCATTTTATTCAATTTGTTTTTGTTGAATGCATTTGACTTTCAATTATTCAAAAAGCTTTATTTAAATTTGTTTGACTCTAATTTTATTCAATTAGCTTTTTTTTTTGGTAAATAAATATTTTTATTACCAAAAGAGAGAATTACAACTTACAAAGCTAAGTTATAACAGACACCCAAACAACACAAGACCTGCAAAACAACAGGCCAAACAACCACCAGACAAAGGTTCTAGATTCAAGCCTAGCCACCTTCTAGAAAGGGTTCTAGGAAGAACCAAGAACACAACTGGACTTAGACTATCAGCCAACTTCTAGGAAGGGTTCTGAAAGACAGGACCAGAATAGACACCAAAAGCAAACAACATAGCAGACAAGCCTGCAACTGCAAAACCAACAGCAGACTAAACAAATAACAAATACTTCTCACTAGGGTTACATCTGCAAACAACTAAAAACACAATGTCCCTAATAAACACTCTTAAAAGATTTACAATCTCCATTAAACATCATAGAATTTCTCTGCATCCAAATATTATAAACAGTTTCAGCAAACAGCATATCAATTAATCTGTTCCTAACAGTAGACTTCCTATAACACTTAGCAATCCATTGTTGTTCTTCAGAAAACTACAAAACAGGTCTGGAAAAACCCAGCAGATGCAAAACAGATCTCCAGATTTCTTTTGAGTATGGGCAGTCAAAGAACAGATGTTCCACAGATTCAACAGCTCCAGAGCAAAGAAAATAGATAGGGTCACATGGAATGTGCCAGGAAAGTAACCTATCTTTAGTCACCAGTCTGTTCATCAAAACTAACCAAGTTATGAAAAGGCTTTTAGGAGAAGCATGGTTGTTACAGATGATTCTTTTCCACTCAACTTTGGGGCCTTGAGGTCTGATTAAATCATAGAGTTTTTTTTATACTCATTTTACCCTTGAAAGTCACAACATACCACCCCCCAACATCATTAATCATGTCTCTACAGGACATGATCTTTTTAAGAACCCAGGATGACTTCTTAGGAATAGAAGCAGTCCAGAATTTCTTATTAGCAAAATAATAGGTGTGAATCCACTTAACCCATAAGTCATCAGACTTATGAGCACAATCCCAAAAAAATCTTAGCAATAGCAGCTTTATTCCAATCTTCAAGGAAAGTGATGTTCCACCCACCACAAGACTTGGGAAGAGACATAAACTTCCAAGCAACCAAAGCTTTCTTAGAAGGATTGCCATTGCCTGTCCAAAGAAACCATCTAAACTTTGATTCAATTTCTCTAATGATTTTCTTTGGGAGAACAAAAATCTTAGCCCAATAAGCTTGAATACCAAATAGCACACTCTTGACAAGTTGGAGCCTACTATCATAGGACAAATGTTTAGTAGTCCAAGAGTCAATTCTAGAGGTGATTCTCTTAACTAAAGGCCTACATTGTTAGATTGTAAGCTTTATAGCAGAAAGAGGAACACCAAGATACCTAAAAGGCAAAGTACCCTTATTCATTCCCAAGGTTCCCTTTAAAGAGTCTTGCTCTGAATCAGTGAGGCCACCAAAATAGACATCACTTTTATCAAGATTAGCAACAAGAAAAGAAGCACTAGAGAATTTCTGAAAAGCCTGAAGAAGAAGATGCACTGAAATAAGATCACCTTTAGAGAAAAGAAGTAGATCATCAGCAAACATAATATGAGTAATTCCCAACTTTTCACATTTAGGGTGAAAATTAAAGTTTGGATCCTCAGTCATCTCAGATAAACACCTAGAAAGATATTCCATGCAAATGGCAAAAAGAAAGGGAGACATAGGATCCCCTTATCTTAAGCCTTTCCTAGCTGGAAAAAGAAGCAGTAGGGTAGCCATTCAGAAGAATAGAATAAGAAACAGTGGTCATACAGCTCATAATCCAATCAATAACTTTGTTAGGAAAACCTAACTCTCCAAGAACAGTTCTAAGAAACCCCCATTCAACAGAATTATAAGCCTTCCTCAAGTCAATCTTGAGCATGCATCTAGGAGTGATGAATCTGTGAAAGTAACCTTTAGTAAGCTTAGTAGCAAGTAAGATGTTATCACCAATATGCCTACCAGGAATGAACCCAGCTTGAGAAGAGCTAATAGCAGAATTGATAACCTGAGCAATCCTAGCTGTAAGAACCTTAGAAATAAGCTTATACACCATAGTACAGTAGGCAATAGGTCTGTATTCCTTGACATAGGAAGGGCATTGAACTTTGGGCACAAGAGTAATTATAGTGCAATTCCACTGTCTAGCAATCTGACCATGATCAAAGAAATCAAGAACAACACTGTAAACATCACCTTTGATCTGACTCCAAGTTTGTTTAAAGAACACAGCATTAAAACCATCATTACCAGGAGCTTTGTCATCACCAATAGCAGCTAGAGCTTGGTCAATTTCAGAGTGAGTAACAGGCTTAGACAGAAGTAAACAGTCTTCAGGGCTAAGCTGTTTTCCAGCTCTGAGAGTATTAAGGTCAGCAGTAGGTAAAGAGGTAACAGCTGACCCTAGCAGGGCCTTATAAAACTTTTGAACCTCAGCCTCAATCAGAGTAGGATCCTTATGCTAATCACTAGAATCATTATAGATAGTATCAATTCTCTTCCTGTTCTGCCTTTGCTTAAGGACAAAAAAGAAATAGTGAGAGTTTGAATCACCCACCTTAATCCAGTTCACTCTTGATTTCTGCTTCAAAATACTCTCTTGAATATTCATCCAATATTTAACTTTCTCAATGGCCTTAGCTTCCTGAAACTGAAGACTAGCATTAAAAAAGTCATTAGCAAGCTTGGATTTAATATCATGCAAAAGATTTCTAGCATTTTCAAAACTCTCAGGAACCATAGAAAAGTGCTTAATATTTAAGTTTTTCAGACCACTTTTAACAGATTTCAATTTGTTCCAAATTGCAACCATAGAGGTACCAGGACAGAAATATTCCAATGAGAAGAGACAATATCATCAAAATCAACATGAGAATCTAAATAGTTCATAAATCTGAAAGGTCTGCCTTTCTCTGCCATAGTGTGCCCAATATCCACCAGAACAGGACAATGGTCAGAAAGATCAGGAGGAAGATAGATAGCCTCAGCATGCCCATAAGAAAGCATCCAAGACTCATTTACCAAACCCCTATCAATTCTAGTAGTTGTTCTATTAGACCCATGCCCTTTATTATTCTAGGAATAAAAAGACCCCTTGCTCTTGATTTCAGCAAGATCCAAATCAAAAATGAAATCTAGAAAATCTTTCACTTCATAATCAGTGATTGGGTTACCATTCAATCTGTCATCAGAAGAAAGAACAGTATTAAAATCACCTATATAGAACCAGGGAAGCTAAATAGTGCCCAAATTCTTAATGTCACTCCACATAGGTTTCCTATGTTGAATAGAATGAAGGCCATAGACAAAAGTACAAGCCATCTGGTGCTGCAGATCCTTAGTAGACACAATATTATGAATAAACTGTTCATTTATAGAAATAACATCAACATTCACAGTATCACACTTCCAACCAACCCATATTCTACCTTTAAGAGAGAGAGAATAGTTACAACTCTAATCCCAAGCTCTCCCAAATTTCTTCTGAAAAGCAATAAGATTATGAGACTTGACTTTAGTTTCCAGTATAGTAATAACATCAATAGAATGATCCTTGAGTAACTGCTTTACAGCAGTTACTTGTTAGGGTAATTAAGACCCCTGATGTTCCAGGTTGTAATAATCTTGGAACCAAAGAGGGATTACCATCACCCTCGATAGGTTCTTGACTATCTTCAAAAAGGGCAGAGTAAGGATTAGTACTAGGAACAATTTGATTCATCTAAGCAGTACTATGACTTCTATGCTTCCTGCCAACAACTCTCCAATCATTATCAGAGTTTGCTTGCTGAGTTGTAAGAGCAGGAGTAAAAATACCAGTGCCATGGACGATACCATTTGCAGCATTATCACCAGAATTAGGACCTACAGGGGCAGAGGCAGGGATAAGGTGAGCCTAAGGAACCTACACCTTTGCCTGTCCTTTTGACTGAACTTTAGTAGTTCCTTGTTTATTTAGAGGTTGAGTCTTTTTAGTGGTGCAATCATGGCCTACCTTATTACATTTCTTGCAAAAAGGGGGGGGGGGTCCATTCAAAAAGCACCTTTTGCTCAATTAGAATACCATCTGGACTTTCAATCCAGATAGTTTTAGGGAGAGACTTGGCGATGTCAATTTCAATAAGCAATCGGGCAAAAGAAACTCTCAATTGCTGTGAAGTACACTCATCAGCACAAATAGGGACACCAAAAAGACTCCCCATTCTACTCAAAGTATCAACTCCCCAGCAGTTCAGAGGTAAGTTTGGAAGCTTGACCCAAATAGGGACAGTTCTCAATACCTCAGCATGAAAATCAAACTTCTCAGACCAAGGTTTCACAATAGCAGCCTAACCAAAGAACATATGAGGGCCAGCACAAAGAAATGTATTCATATCATCACTATTATGCATTTTAATCAAGAAATAACCATCATCATGCCAAAAAAATCCGGTTTAGCTATATTAGGCCAGTTTTAAGTAATATACCTATGAACAGCAGCAATATTGGGAGAATAACCTATGACATAGAAAACAATAGTAAATCTCCACTTAAGGGTACCTTCTTTGAGCTCAGCTTGCTGTAACTAAGCCACAGCTTTCCCATCCTTAAGAACAGGAGCTACAAAGGAGAGAGCAGAATCCTTTGCAGTGAGCTTAGAAGAAGCTATCTTCTAAGTGGAAGGAATCATTTTAGGCTGATCAGGCACTTCAACTTCAACCTCAGGAACAACTGATTTAGAAACAGGAACAAAATTGGGCTCAGAAACCAATGAAACAATATCTTCATGAACCCTAGGTATTGTTGGACTTGGATTTCTGGGAATAGTCCCAAAATTAAGTTCGGGATTACCTTTAGGCAACTAAGAATTAGTAATTGAAGTGATTCCTAGAGTATTTCAAGTAGAGTTAGTCCTCAAATCCAATGGAATAGTAGTTTTTGGTACTATTTGATTGGCTTTGATCAACCGGGCATGGAAATCCTCAAGAGCTCTCAGTTCAGTCCTAGTAACCTTCCCACCTGAAAAACGACTCAGATGAGACGGAGGAGTGATAAGCTCCTCAGGATCTTCATCAATTTCTAGAATCGGGATGCGATGGCTGATTTGACACGTGTCATTATATTAGCATTCTCAACCTTAAGAACCAAGGTGATAGAAGTTACATTCACTTGCTTTAATAGTTGACCATTAGCAAAGAAATCAAGCACAGCCTTGGTCACATCAGAACCAGTAACAGACCAAGTTGCCTTAAAGAATTTGCTTGAAAACCTATCAGGCCCAGGGCTTTATCATTCTCAATACTCCAAAGGGCAATTTTCACATCTTTATCAGTGAAACCCCTACACAGCCTATACCTTTAAACTGCAGACAAACTGTAACACCCCAATAATTCTCTCTTAAAACCTATAAATACCCTGAACAAAATCCAAGAGAATTACTGGCGTGATACCGCCACGTGTTCAAACGTTAAGGCTATATAAAATATTAGCAGCGGAAAAACTAAATCAGTTAGAAATAAGTTTCAAAACCAACAAATAAAACCAAATTAAGTGATACAAGCTGGAACCATTAAGGCCCTTATTCAAATCCCAACAAAAGTAGTAAATAAATAAAATCAGAGTTTAAATAAATTCAAACTTATGAAAAGAGATAAGTTGCGAATAATAACCAACTCTCCACTCAAAATCCAACCAACTTAATGCAAGTCCAAACTATATAAACACCTGTGATGAGTTTGCTCCCCAATATCACAAGTGTAAAGATTGGATCATTACAGGGTCATTAAAAGGCGAAGGCCATGACCAAAGAAGGACACACAAAGCACGCAATCAGCAAAGCTGAGTACATACAAGCTGCGAAACATAATAAGAAATCCCTAGCATGCTACTAATAATTCATCATCACACATCATTAGTTGTAGACTCGACACATGACTCAACTATTTATATTACTATGACTCCATTAATTAATAATAGGTAAATCATTATTTTTATTCATTGGATTACGTAATAGACAAAGTTGTCCAACCCCATGATCCATTTGGAACATCAATAAAAGAAAAACCCCATGCCTCCTTTCGGAAACATTAATTAACATCCAATGACCACGGGCGCGACTCCGTGACCGTAGTTAGTATGATATCTCATCTAACTCCTATTTTTGAAAAGTATTTTAAATAAGAGACTCGTAGTTCAGACGACCTCGAGAAAAGTACACGACTAATACCCCATGTACCCTAACCCCTGATTGTCATTACTCTTGATGTGCACCAATCCAGAGTTTTATTGCTCATCCATCTAGCACTTTACGTGATTTACAGGTTTAGATTTGGTGATGACTCATATGCATAACAATACAAACATTTCAAACACAATTCAATCAAACAAGGCAAATTTCCAATTTAAATTCTTGATTTATTAGTGACAAACAACATTTATTATTTATTCCTTTACTACCTCGGTGTACAAAAACCTTGAGTGCATAAGGCACCCCAAAACTTTAACCTCGTCTTATAAGACTTGAATTCCTCCTTTACTCATCCTGTTTGCATAATCATGAATGAGTTATAAATTAATCTTTACACCAACCACATACATTTGCCTTTAAGCGCACCTTGCATAATTAGAGCACAAATAATACTTGCAATATAAAATAGTGCACATCATATGAAATTCACAATGTATAACCAAACAATTTAACCCAGTCATCCCTATACATGATACTAAGTTCTCGATCCGTCCTTAAACATGCACCTAAAAGCAAGGCTTCGTAACTTGTATGTACCTTGAATAAACGAATTGGCATGCCACTTTACTATCTAGAACTCTCCTTCAATAAACTCCTCTCCTAAACAAAACAATAACATCTCAATCAATGCCCAATCTATCAAATTTACAGCAATACCAACTTACTTTAAAACCTTCAAAATCCAAATCAACCAACACTTTAAAACCTTCCCTTTAGTTAAAATTTAAGGCTTATATATAGTTATTTAAATTTTCTTTATAAAAACCATAAAATATACTCTGATACATGAAATTACAGCAAGTTTAAAGTTTAATAAAAATCTTAAAATTATTGAAAACCCCCTAATAATCTCCCTTTTTAATGGGTGATTAAACCCTCTTTATAAATCATCAAAAGTAGTACTTAGAAACTATTTCCAGCACTTAAAACTTCAATAAAAACAGATATTATGCTGAATTAACTTTAAACATAATTAATTTTATTAATCAAACTCAAGGATAATATTTTAAGTATAAAAAAAACTTGTTAAAATAAAAAACTGCCCGAAACTCATATTTGGAGGTTGAATTTGGCCACGAGAGGGTGGTGCTCATTACCGAGTCTTTCTTAAAACATTGTTTCTAAATGGAAAACTTTACTTTTTTTTATCAAAATTGGATGAGTTCGGAACCTGACGGGGATTAAAACGGGATTAATATTAACGAACGAAAATCTAAAAATTAAAACACGAATTTACATGTTCAAAATAATCTGGAATTATGTTAAACTAATCATTAGTTATATTCACCAAAATTTCAAAACATCATTACTATAAAATCCCTAAATCAATTGTTCATAAAAACACTAAAATCATGATTTTCAATAATTAAAAACCCTAGGTTATAAAATTTACAAAATCTGAAAATTATGACATTTTTAAAATCTAAAATTATCAAATTTAATCATCAAAATACAATTTGATACTAATTAAATTAATTTCAAACAATAAAATCAAAACCCATTAATCAATAATTATAATTATACAAATTAATAAAACAAAGGAGAAAATAAGACTAACCTTTTTGTGTGGGAAAATTTTGGGGATTAATGGGGTATTTATAGGGGAGAATGTTGTAGGGTAAATAGAATGATTGGGCCTCATGAGTGAAGGTTTCCGGAGGTTATGCTTGGTGAATTGGGGTTTCCTAACAGGGTCGTAAATTGGATAATGGGATGTATAACTTCTGTCTCTTACTCAGTTATGATTAATGGCTATCCTTCTGTCCCTTTCCAGGCAAAATAAGGCTTGAGGCAAGGCGATCCTATGTCCCCTTTCCTGTTTGCTTTGTGTATGGAGTATCTCTCAAGGTGTTTGCAGGACATGACTAAAAATCCAGATTTTAAATTTCATCCTAGATGTGAGAAACTAGGGATTACTCATTTGATGTTTGCCGATGATCTACTGCTGTTTGCTAGGGCTGATTTAGAGTCTATTAGGCTTCTTTTTCAGGCTTTCTAGAAATTTTCTGAGGCTTTTGGGTTGTCTAAAAACATGGATAAGAGTGATGCCTATTTTGGGGGTGTCTTGGAACATGAGAAAACTGATCTTCAGCAAGTGCTGGGAATGGCTAATGGTTCCTTGCCTTTTAAGTACCTTGGTGTTCCTCTTTCTTCTAAAAAGATCACTATTTCTGAGTGTAGGCCTTTAGTTGAAAGGGTTACTTGTAGAATTGATACTTGGGCTGCCAAACATCTCTCCTATGTTGGAAGATTACAACTGATTAAAAGTGTTCTTTTTGGCATTCATGCTTTTTGGGCTCAGATTTTTATTCTGCCAAAGAAGATTATAAGGGAAATGGAGTCCAGGTTTAGGTGCTTTTTGTGGACTGGAAAAAGTAACCCCTCTAAGAAAGCCTTGGTTGCTTGGAAGTTTTTATGCTTACCTAAGTCTTGTGGGGGTTGGAATATTACTTCTTTGGAAGATTGGAATAAGGCAGCTATAGCTAAGGTTCTTTGGGATCTAACTAGAAAATCTGATAACCTAAGAGTAAAATGGGTAAATATCTTCTATTTTGCAGGCAAGGATATATGGACTACTACAATTCCTAAGAAAGCTTCATGTATTTTGAAGAAGATTCTTGCTTCAAGAATGCTTGTGAGTGATATTGGTGGTTGGGATAGTGTCATTATTAATGGGAAAATGCAAATCAAGAAGCTTTACAATGTCATTAAGCCCCAGGGGCCTAACGTTCCTTGGAAGAGAATTCTCTACAACAACCAGGCTTCCCGTAAAAGTTTATTTGTCACCTTGCTTTCTATTCTTGATAGGCTAGTCACTAAAGATAGGTTGCTGTCTTGGAAGATTACTTGTGACCCTTATTGTTTTTTCTGTGCTGCAGAAAGTGAAACAGTGGAACATTTATTGTTTGACTGCAGGTTTTTTAAAGAAATTTTGTCTTCATTGCTGTAGATTCTAGGTTTCTCTAGATCTACTCTCAGTTTCTCTGAGGAGCAGAAGTGGGTTGCTAAGCACTGCAGGAAGGCTAACAATAGAAGCAGAATTGTGGCTATGTGTTTTTCTGAAACAGTTTATAATATTTGGCTGCAAAGGAATGCTTTGATGTTTTATAGGGAATTGCAAAACAGGCACTGCTTTCTTTAGAGATATTATATTTCTTGTTGCTTGTAGATGTAATAGTGTTGGCTAGTTTTTATTGTATGCTGTTTAAGTTCTTTGTCTGGTCCTGGTGCTTAGTACCCTTCCTAGAAGGTGCCTAAGTTCCTGAGTCCAGTAGTTGTGTTCCTGGTTCTTCCTAGAACCCTTCCTAGAAGGTGGCTAGGGTAGAGCTAGGAACTGTTTTTGGTGTTTGTTGGCCTTTGTGGTCTCTTAGTGTTTGGGTTGTTGCAACTTAGCTTATTGTAGGTTGTAACTTGCTTCTCTTTTGGTAATAAAATCTCTATTTACCAAAAAAAAAAAATGACAAACACATTTAAATAAAGCTTTTTGAATCAAATGAAAGCATAACACATTCTAACAAATATTTTTGAATCAAATGAAATTCAAACACTTTTAAACAAAGCTTTTTTAGTCAAATGAAGAACAAACACATACAAACAATGTTTTTTAAATCGAACAAAAGTCAAATGCATTCAAAGAAGCTAAATAAATAAAATAAAAATTCAAACGCATTCCAACAAAGATTTCTTAATAAAATGAAAGTCAAACACATTCAAACAAAGCCTTTTAAATCAAATTAAAGTAAAACACATTCAAAAAAGCTTTTTGAATCACATGAATGTAAAACACATTCAACAAAGCTTTTTAAATCGAATGAAAGTCAAACATATTCAAACAAAGCTTTTTGAATCAAATGAAAGTCAAATGCATTCAACGAAGCTAATTAAATCAAATAAAAGTCAAACACATTCAAACAAAGCATTTTGAATTGCTCCCAGGAAGTGCTCTTGGGTGCTGAGTAGAATTTTGAAATGTAGATCTGTTATTGATGATATTGGTGGTTGGGATGCTGTTAAACAGGGTGACAAAATCAAGATTAAAAAAATCTATATGAAGATTATGACTCAAGCTCCAAAAGTTCCTTGGAGAAGAATGTTCTGTAACAATTTTACTACCTCTAAGAGCTTGTTTATTCTCTGGCTTGCTGTTAGGAATAAATTGCTTACAAAAGACAGATTGACTCTATGGAATATGCAATGTGATCCTACATGTTTTCTTTGTAATCTGCATCTTGAGTCTGTTCAGCATTTATTTTTTGATTGCAGATTTGCTAAGGACATTTGGGGAAGGATTTTGGCTATTTTTGGTTACAAAAGATCTATTTTGGCCTTTGATGCTGAAGTCATGTGGGTTTCTAAAATCTACAGGAAAGACAGAGCTAAAAACAAACTGTTGGGGATGTGTTTTGCTAAAGTTGTTCACCATATTGGTTGTAAAGGAATTCTTTGATCTTTACAAGAAGTTGCAAGCCTGGTGAAGCTGTTCAAACAAAGCTTTTGAATCAAAAGAAAGTAAAACACATTCGAAAAAACCTTTTTGAATTAAATAAAAGTCAAACACATTCAGACAAAGCTTTTTGAATTAAATAAAAGTAAGACACATTCAAACAAAGCTTTTTGAATCGAATAAAAGTCAAACACATTCAAACAAAGCATTTTGAATCAAATGAAAGTCAAACACATTCAAACAAAGCTTTTTAAATCAAATGAAAGTCATACACATTTCAAAAAAGCTTTTTGAATCAAAAGAAAGTAAAACACAATCAACAAAGCTATTTAAACCGAATGAAATTCAAACACATTCAAACAAAGCTTTTTGAATCAAATGAAGGACAAACACATTAAAACAAAGCTTTTTGAATAGAATGAAAGTCAATTGCATTAAACAAAGCTAATTAAATCAAATAAAATTCAAACACATTCAAATAAATCTTGTTGATTCAAATAAAGTCAAACACATTCAATAAAAGCTTTTTGAATTAAATGAAAGTAATACACATTCAAACAAAGCTTTTTGAATCAAATGAAAGTAAAACACATTCAATCAAAGCTTTTTATATCAAATGAAATTCAAATTCATTCAACGAAGCTAATTAAATCAAATGAAAGTCAAACACATTAAACACATTCACAAACAAATTATTGAGGGTTGACTTCTCTTGACTTTTCTCTCTACCATGGCGATTTTCTGAGCTGGTTTTTTTATTCGGTTTGATTAATTATGGCTAAGAAGAAGAAGCAGGAAACTCCAACTCCTCAACCCTCAAACTTAGCATCATCGACTTCATTGAATTCTGGCTTGAATCAGCTCAATGCTGATGGTTTTTCTGCAAGTATTTCTTCGATTCCTGAGGAGTCTGATATGGATGAACTGGTTACACCACCTTCTCATCTGGTGAATCCTTCTTCTGTTGCTGGTAAGATTACTAGAGCTTAACTTAGAGCCCTTGAATTGAATTATCAATCTGTTTTACCTAGTTTTTTGCAGAAATCCAATGAAACAGTAACTAGGGTTTCTCGGGTTACTGTTCCAATGGATGCTGGAGCTATTAAGGGAAATCCAACTCAATTGAATGGTGTTAGCAGCAATTCCGATGTTCCTAATGCTGGTGCTAGTCTTAGTTTTGGAGATATTGCTCCTGATCTAACTCAATCAGTTGTTAGGGCTCCTCGAGTTACTGTTCCATTGAATACTGGAGCTGGTTCTGCTACTGATGATCTGGTTGTGCCTGAGATGCTGGTGGTTTTCTTGTGGGTGCTGAAGTGCCTCAGGAAGCTAATCCTTGGTCCAATTCCAAACTCACTGCTAAAGGAGCTTCCTTATCATTTGTTGCTCCTATTCTTAAGGATGGAAAGTCTATTGCTTAGTTGCAGAGTGCTGAACTACAAGCAGGTAATCTTAAATGGAAAAACTCTGTCGTTTTCTATGTTATTGGTTACTACCCTACAATTGATGCTGTTCATAGATACATTTCTGAGAACTAGAATTCTATTGCTAAACCTGATATATTATGGCATGATGATGGTTACTTCTTGATTAAGATGCAAAACTGTGATGATATGCAGACTTTTATGAATGCTAGTCCACATATGTTCTATGGCAGGGCAGCTATTGTTAAACCTTGGAGTGATAAGTTTGACTTTCATTTTGAGGTTCTCAAAACTGTTCCTTTATGGGTGAGACTTCCTAATCTTCCTCTCAATTGCTTGGGGTTGATACCTTGAGTAGATTTGGAAGTGTTATTGGGGTGCCTCTGTATGCCGATGACTGTACTTCAAAGCAATTAAGGGTTACTTTTGCTAGATTGCTTATTGAAGTTGATATTACTAAACCTTTGCCTAAGAGTATTTGGGTTGAGAATCCAGATGGCAACCTCATTGAACAGAAGCTTATCTTTGAATGGTCTCCTCCTTTTTGCAAGAAATGTAATAAGGTAGGTCATGACTGTAGTGCTCCTGCTAAGCCTAAGACTCAGGCTCAGAAGAAACAACCTGGTACTAAGGAGCAAGCTAAGGTTTGGGTTCTTAGGCAGCCTAATCCTGCTCCTGCTACTGCTACTGTTGTTCCTGTCTCTAATGCTAGTGTGAATGAGACAGGTCATGGTGCTGCTATTATTACTCCTGCTTCTACTACACACAAAGCTAATTCTGATTATGATTGGAGAATAGTTGAAAGAAAGCATAGAAGTCTTAGTGTGTCTCATCCCGTGCCAGATTTGTCTAGTTCTAATCCTTCTTCTTCTTTGTTTGAAGATACTCACACTAATCCTATCGGGGGTGATGGTAATCCCCCTCTAGGAGGATGATTGTTGTCTCTTGGAATATTAGGGGTCTTAATGACCCTAATAAAGTAGCTTCTGTCAAGAAGTTACTCTCTGAGCAGTTTGTTGATGTAATTGGTATTCTGGAAACCAAGGTGAAACTGAAGAATTGTGTCAAGTTACAGAAGAAGTTTGGCAAAGTTTGGTCCTGGTTTTGCAATTATGATGTAGAATTTGGATTGGTTGGTTACAGGATAAGGTGAATGTGACTGTTCTCTCTTCTCATGAGCAGTATGTTCATGTTGATATTTGTTCTAAAGACTTACATCATCATTTTTTAGTTACTTTTGTGTATGGTCTTCACTCTATACATGATAGGGTCCCTATCTGGACAGGTATTAGCAACATTTCAGTGTCTGCTGATCCTTGGCTTCTCATTGATGACTTTAATTCTGTTCTTCATGATGGTGATAGGTTTAATGGTATTCCTATTACTGATTACTAGGTGAAGCACTTTAAAGAGTGTATTGAGATCATGGATTTATGTGAAATCAAGAGTAAGGGTTCTTTCTATTCTTGGAATAATAAAGGGCATGGTGATGATAGGGTTGCTACTAGAATTGATAGAGGTCTGGTTAACCAAGCCTGGATGTCTATTTACAGTTCTGCTGAAGCTATTTTTCTCCCTCCCTTGCTTTCTGATCACTGTCCTTTTTTGGTGGAGGTTTGTTCTCATATCCCTGGGAAGGGAAGGCCCTCCAGATTCTTGAATTGCCTTGCTAATCACAAAGATTTTTGCTCTGTTGTTGAAGCTGTTTAGGTTAAGGTGTCTAAGAGCACTACTATGGCTGATATTTGGCAGAATTTGAAAAATGTCAAACAAGGTCTTAAGAGCTTAAACATCAAATACTTTGCAAATATTGATGATAGAGTGGATCAAGCTAATTCTGCTTTAACTCAAATCTAAGAGAAGCTTGCTGTTGATATTACCAATAAAAATTTGCATTTACAGGAAGCTGCTGCTATTGAACAAAGTAAGCATTGGATGAATATTCAGGAGAACATATACAAACAGAAAGCTAGAGTGGATTGGATCAAATTAGGAGACTCTAACTCTCACTATTTCTTTTCTGTTATGAAGCAAAGGTAAAGCAGGAATAGAATTGATTCTATTTTTACTGATCTTGATGTTTTGCTGAAGGATCCTATTCAAGCGAAAAATGAGATTGTTGGATTCTATAAGGTTATGCTGGGTACTAGAGCTCCCTCTTTGCCTGCTGTTGATATTCAAACTATGAGAGCTGGTAAACAACTGGACAAAACTGCTATGGATATCTTGTCTGCAGAGGTTACTTATTCTGAAATTGATGCTGCTTTGGCTAGTATTGGCAATGACAAGGCTCCTGGTATTGATGGCTTTAATGCTGTCTTTTTCAAGAAGGCTTGGCATATTATTAAGCATGACATCTATACTGCTGTTACTCAGTTCTTTCAAACTGGTATTATTGCTAAGCAATGGAGTTGCACTACAGTAACTTTAGTTCCTAAAGTTCCCCATCCTTCTTATGTTAAAGAATACAGACCCATTGCTTGTTGCACTATGGTTTATAAGTTAATCTCTAAAGTGCTTACTCATAGAATTGCTCAGGTTGTGGGATCTGTTGTTAGTGAATCTCAATCTGGCTTTATCCCTGGGAAGCATATTGGGGGTAATATTTTTTTTGCTACTGAGCTTATCAAGGGCTACACTTACAAATTTATCACTCTTAGATGTATGCTCAAGATTGATTTGAGGAAAGCTTATGATTCTGTTGAATGGAGCTTTCTTAAGACTGTTCTTAAGGAAACTAGCTTTCCTCAAAAGGTGGTTAATTGGATTATGGCTTGTGTATCCTCTGTTTCTTATTCTATAATGGTGAATGGTTTTCCTTCTAAGCCTTTCCCAACTCAAAAAGGGTTGAGACAAGGTGATCCTATGTCTCCTTTCCTTTTTGCTCTTTGTATGGAGTATCTGTCTAGGTGCTTGAAATAGATGACTCATGATCCTAACTTCAATTTTCACCCTAGATGTTAGAAGCTTGGTATTACTCATATGATGTTTGCTGATGACTTATTGCTCTTTGCCAGAGCTGATGCTGACTCTATTCAGCTTCTTTTGAATGCTTTTCAGAAGTTTTCTAATGCCTCTGGTTTGTCTGCTAACCTTACCAAAAGTGAGGTGTACTTTGGTGGTTTGCTTGAAGCTGAAAAAGATAACTTACAGGCTATTCTTGGGATGAGTAGGGGTAATCTTCCTTTCAAGTATCTTGGTGTTCCCCTGTCTTCTAAGAAGCTGACTATTGCTTAGTGTAGACCCTTGATTGAGAAAGTTACTACTAGGATTGATAACTGGTCTGCTAGACATCTCTCTTATGCAGGAAGATTACAACTCATTAAAAGTGTTCTTTTTGGCATCCAAGCTTATTGGGCTCAGATCTTCATTCTTCCCAAAAAGGTGCTTAGGGAAATTGAGTCTAGATTTAGGGTGTTTTTTTGGACTGGTAAAACTGCTTATTCTAAGAAAGCCCCTGTTTCTTGGAATCATATGACCCTTCCTAAAGTTTGTGGTTGTTGGAATATCACTTTGCTGAGTGATTGGAACAAAGTTGCTATATGTAAGATTTTATGGGATTTAGCTCATAAATCTGATAATTTATGGGTTAAATGGGTCCATACATACTATTTCAGCAACAAGAATCTTTGGTCTGCTACTATTCCTAATAAGTGCACTTGGGTTTTAAAGAAAATTTTAGGGTGCAGGGAAGTTATTGACAGCATTGGTGGTTGGCCTGCAGTTACTCACAATGGAAAAATGAGTATCTATAGAGTATACTCTAAAATAAGACCTCAGGCTGATAAAGTGAGCTGGAAGAGGCTCGTCTGCAACAATCAAGCTTCTCCTAAGAGTATTTTCATAACTTGGATGGCATTGAAGAATAGAATGGTGACTAAGGATAGGCTTATTCAATGGCATATTAACTATGATCCTTTGTGTTTATTTTGCCAGAACTGTGATGAAAGTGTTACTCATTTATTCTTTTCATGTTCTTATTCTAGAGAAATTTGGCAGAAAATCCTTGATTTGCTGAAAATTCAGAAGACAGTTCAATGCTTTGAACTTGAACAGCAATGGGCTGCAAGGTTTTGCAGGAAAGCTAACAGGAAGTGTAGGCTTTATTTGATGTTCTTTGCTGAAACTGTTCATAGTATTTGGCTTCAGAGGAACAGTTTGATGTTCAATGGTAGCTGTCAGCCTGCTGATTTGGTCTTTAGAGAGATTGTTTATAGGATTGCAGTTAGGTGTTCTGAGTCTGACAGGAAATTCCTGTACTTTTGATGTTCTTGTTCTGAGTCTGTTGTCTTATAAGCTCAGGCCTGTCTGTTTTTGTTTGTTGCTGTTCTTGTCTTGTCCGGTCCTTGCTTCCAAAACCCTTCCTAGAAGGTGGCTGGAAGTTTGAGTCCAGTTCTGGTCCTTGGTTCTGTCTGGCACCCTTCCTAGAAGGTGGCTTGATAGTTTCTTGGATCTTTAGTGTTTGTTTGGCCTTTTTGGGTCTTGTGGTGTTTGTTGTTGGTTATAACTTAGCTTTCTGTAAGTTGTAACTTTTTCTCTTTGGTAATAAAATTCTTTATTTACCAAAAAAAAAAAAAAAGTCAAACACATTTAAACAAAGCTTTTTGAACAAATGAAAGTCAAACATATTCAAACAAAGCTTTTTGAATTGAGTAAAAGTCAAATACATTTGACAAAGCTAATTAAATAAAATGAAAGTAAAATACATTTAAGCAAAGCTTTTTGAATAAAATGAATGATAAACACATTCAAACAAAGCTTTTTGAATTGAATGAAAGTCAAACACATTCGAATAAAGCTTTTTGAATCAAATGAAGGACAAACACATTCTAACAAAGCTTTTTGAATCGAATGAAAATCAAATGTATTCAAAGAAGCTAATTAAATCAAATAAAACTCATACATATTCAAACAAAGCTTTTTTGTAATCAAATGAAATTAAACAAATTCAAACAAAGCTTTTTGAATCAAATGAAAGTCATACACATTTCAATAAAGCTTTTTTAATCAAATGAAAGTAAAACACATTCAACAAAGCTATTTGAATCGAATGAAAGTCAAACACATTCAAATAAAGCTTTTTGAATCAAATGAAGGACAAACACATTAAAACAAAGCTTTTTGAATCGAATGAAAGTCAAATGCATTCAACGAAGCTAATTAAATGAAATAAAATTCAAACACATTAAAACAAAGCTTTTTGATTCAAATGAAAGTCAAACACATTCAAAAAAAGCTTTTTGAACAAAATTAAAGTAATACACATTCAATCAAAGCCTTTTGAATCGAATGAAAGTCAAACACATTCAAACAAAGTTTTTTTATAATCGAATGAAGGATAAAGACATTTAAATAAAGCTTTTTGAATCAAATAAAAGTAAAACACAATCCATCAAAGCTTTTTATAACGAATGAAATTCAAATGCTTTCAACGAAGCTAATGAAATTAAATGAAAGTCAAACACATTTAAACAAAGCTTTTTAAACAAAGGAAAGTCAAACATATTCAAACAACGCTTTGTGAATCGAATGAAAGTCAAAGACTTTTAAGAAAGCTAATTAAATAAAATGAAAGTAAAACACATTCAAACAAAGCTTTTTATATCGAATGAAATTCAAATGCGTTCAACGAAACTTATTAAATCAAATGAAAGTCAAAGACATTCAAACAAAACTTTTTGAACAAATAAAAGACAAACACATTGAAACAAAGCTTTTTCAATCGAATGAAAGTCAAATACCTTTAACAAAGTTAATTAAATCAAATGAAAGTAAAATATATTTAAACAATGCCTTTTGAATCATATGAATGACAAACACATTTAAATAAAGCTTTTTTGAATTACTTGTAAGCCTAACACATTCAAACAAGTATTTTTGAATCAAATGAAAGTCAAACACTTTTAACATAAGCTTTTTGAGTCAAATGAAGGACAATCACATTCAAACAATGTTTTTTAAATCGATTGAAAGTCAAATGCATCCCACAAAGCTAATTAAATTAAATAAAAAGACAAACACATTCAAATAAAGCTTATTTAATAAAATGAAAGTCAAACACATTCAAACAAAGCATTTTAAATCAAATTAAAGCAAAACACATTCACAAAAGCTTTTTTAATCAAATGAAAGTAGAACACATTCAACAAAGCTTTTTAAATCGAATGAAAGTCAAACACATTCAAACAAAGCTTTTTGAATCAAATGAAGGACAAACTCATTCAAACAAAGCTTTTTGAATCAAATGAAAGTCAAATGCATTCAACGAATCTAATTAAATCAAATGAAAGTCAAACACATTCAAACAAAGCTTTTTGAATCAAAAGAAAGTCAAACACATTCAAACAAAGCTTTTAGAATCGAATGAAAGGCAATCACATTCAAACAAAGCCTTTTGAGTAAAATGAAAGTCAAACACTTTCAAATAAAGCTTTTTGAATCGAACGAAAGTAAAACTCATTCAAACAAATATTCTTAAGTCAAATTAAAGTCAAACTCATTCAAATAAAGCCTTTTGAATCGAATGAAACTCAAACACATTCAAACAAATCTTTTGGAATCAAATGAAAGTCAAACACATTGAAACAAAGCTTTTTGAATCGAATGAAAGTCAAATGGATTCAACGAAGCTAATTGAATCAAATGTCAGTAAAACACATTGAAATAAAGCATTTTGTATTCAGTTAAAGTCAAACACATTCAACCAAATCTTTTTGAATAAAATGAAAGTCAAACACATTCAAATAAAGTTTTCCAAATCAAATGAAAGTAAAATACATTCGAACAAAGATTTTTGAATTCAATAAAAGTCAAACACATTCAAACAAAGCTTTTTGAATCAAATGAAAGTAAAACACATTCAAACAATGCTTTTTGAATCGATTCAAAGTCAAACACATTAAAACAAAGATTTTTTAATCAAATGAAAGTCAAACACATTCAAACAAAGCTTTTTGAATCAAATGAAAGTAAAACACATTCAAACAAAGATTTTTATATCAAATGAAATTCAAATGCGTTCAACAAAGCTAATTAAATCAAATCTAAGTCAAACACATTCAAATAAAGCTTTTTGAATCGAATGAAAGTCAAATAAATTCAAACAAAGCTTTTTGAGTCAAATGAAAGTCAAACACATTCAAACGAAGCTTTTTGAATCAAATGAAATTCAAACACATTTAAACAAATCTTTTTGAATCAAATGAAAGTCAAACACATTGAAACAAACCTTTTTGAATCAAATGAAAGTCAAAAACATTCATATAAAGCTTTTTGAATCGAATGAAATTCAAACATATTTAAACAAAATCTTTTTAAATCAAATGAAAATCAAACATATTGAAACAAAGCTTTTTGAATCGAATGAAAGTGAAATGCATTTAACGGAGGTAATTGAATCAAATGTAAGTAAAACACATTCAAACAAAGCTTTTTGAATCAAATGAAAGTCAAACACATTCAAACAAAGCATTTTAAATCAAATGAAAGTCAAACACATTCGAACAAACCTTTTAGAATTAAAAAAAAGTCAAACACATTCAAACAAAGCTTTTTGAATCTAATTAAAGTAAAACAAATTCAAACAAATCTTTTTGAATCGAATGAAAGTCAAACACATTCAAACAAATCTTTTTGAATCAAATGAAAGTCATACACATTTCAAAAAAGCATTTTGAATCAAATGAAAGTCAAACACATTCAACAAAGCTTTTTGAATCAAATGAAAGTAAAACAAATTAAAACAAAGCTTTTTGAATCGAATGTAAGTTAAATGCATTCAACGAAGCTAATTAAATCAAATAAAGGTAAAACACATTCAAACAAACCTTTTTGATTCAAAAGAAAGTTAAACACATTCTAAAAAAGATTTTTTAATTAAATAAAAGTAATACACATTCAAACAAAGCTTTTAGAATCGAATGAAAGGCAATCACATTCAAACAAAGCCTTTTGAGTCAAATGAAAGTCAAACACTTTCAAATAAAGCTTTTTGAATCGAACGAAAGTAAAACACATTCAAAAAAATATTCTTAAGTCAAATTAAAGTCAAACTCATTCAAATAAAGCCTTTTGAATCGAATGAAACTAAAACACATTCAAACAAATCTTTTGGAATCAAATGAAAGTCAAACACTTTGAAACAAAGCTTTTTGAATCGAATGAAAGTCAAATGGATTCAACGAAGCTAATTGAATCAAATGTCAGTAAAACACATTGAAATAAAGCATTTTGTATTCAATTAAAGTCAAACACATTCAACCAAATCTTTTTAAATAAAATGAAAGTCAAACACATTCAAATAAAGTTTTCCAAATCAAATGAAAGTAAAATACATTCGAACAAAGCTTTTTTAATTCAATAAAAGTCAAACACATTCAAACAAAGCTTTTTGAATCAAATGAAAGTAAAACACATTCAAACAATGCTTTTTGAATCGATTCAAAGTCAAACACTTTAAAACAAAGATTTTTTAATCAAATGAAAGTCAAACACATTCAAACAAAGCTTTTTGAATCAAATGAAAGTAAAACACATTCAAACAAAGATTTTTATATCAAATGAAATTCAAATGCGTTCAACAAAGCTAATTAAATCAAATCTAAGTCAAACACATTCAAATAAAGCTTTTTGAATCGAATGAAAGTCAAATAAACTCAAACAAAGCTTTTTGAATCAAATGAAATTCAAACACATTCAAACGAAGCTTTTTGAATCAAATGAAATTCAAACACATTTAAACAAATCTTTTTGAATCAAATGAAAGTCAAACACATTGAAACCAACCTTTTTGAATCAAATGAAAGTCAAACACATTCATATAAAGCTTTTTGAATCGAATGAAATTCAAACATATTTAAACAAAATCTTTTTAAATCAAATGAAAATCTAACATATTGAAACAAAGCTTTTTGAATCGAATGAAAGTGAAATGCATTTAACGGAGGTAATTGAATCAAATGTAAGTAAAACACATTCAAACAAAGCTTTTTGAATCAAATGAAAGTCAAACACATTCAAACAAAGCATTTTGAATCAAATGAAAGTCAAACACATTCGAACAAACCTTTTAGAATTAAAAAAAAGTCAAACACATTCAAACAAAGCTTTTTGAATCTAATTAAAGTAAAACAAATTCAAACAAATCTTTTTGAATCGAATGAAAGTCAAACACATTCAAACAAATCTTTTTGAATCAAATGAAAGTCATACACATTTCAAAAAAGCATTTTGAATCAAATGAAAGTCAAACACATTCAACAAAGCTTTTTGAATCAAATGAAAGTAAAACAAATTAAAACAAAGGTTTTTGAATCGAATGTAAGTTAAATGCATTCAACGAAGCTAATTAAATCAAATAAAAGTAAAACACATTCAAACAAACCTTTTTGATTCAAAAGAAAGTTAAACACATTCTAAAAAAGATTTTTGAATTAAATAAAAGTAATACACATTTAAACAAAGCTTTTTGAATCGAATGAAAGTCAAATACATTCAAACAAAGTTTTTTTAATTAAATGAAGGATAAACACATTCAAAGAAAGCATTTTGAATCAAATGAAAGTAAAACACGTTCAAACCAAGCTTTTTATATTGAATAAAATAAAAATGCGTTCAACGAAGCTAATTAAATAATATGAAAGTCAAACACATTCAAACAAAGGTTTTTAAACAAATGAAAGTCAAACACATTCAAACAAAGCTTTTTGAATCGTATGAAAGTTAAATACATTTTACAAAGCTAATTAAATCAAATGAAAGAAAATACATTTAAACAAAGATTTTTGAGTTAAATGAATGACAAACAAATTTAAATAAAGCTTTTTGAATAAAATGAAAGCATAACACATTCTAACAAATATTTTTGAATCAAATGAAATTCAAACACTTTTAAACAAAGCTTTTTAAGTAAAATGAAGAACAAACACATACAAAAAATGCTTTTTAAATCGAACACATGTTAAATGCATTCAATGAAGCTAAATAAATTAAATAAAACGTCAAACACATTCCAAGAAAGCTTTCTTAATAAAATTAAAGTCAAACAAATTCAAACAAATCCTTTTAAATCTAAAACACGTTCAAAAAAGCTTTTTAAATCAAATGAAAGTAAAACACATTCAACAAAGCTTTTTAAATCGAATAAATGTCAAATACATTCAAACAAAGCTTTTTGAGTCAAATGAAAGTCAAACACATTCAAACAAAGCTTTTTGAATCGAATAAAAGTCAAATACATTCAAACAAAGCTTTTTGAGTCAAATGAAAGTCAAACAGATTCAAACGAAGCTTTTTGAATCGAATGAAATTCAAACACATTCAAACAAATCTTTTTGAATCAAATGAAAGTCAAACACATTGAAACAAAGGTTTTTTAATCAAATGAAAGTCAAACACATTCATATAAAGCTTTTTGAATTGAATGAAATTCAAACATATTCAAACAAAATCTTTTTGAATCAAATGAAAGTCAAACATATTGAAACAAAGCTTTTTGAATTGAATGAAATTCAAATGCATTTAACCGAGCTAATTGAATCAAATGTAAGTAAAACTAATTCAAACAAAGCTTTTTAAATTAAATTAAAGTCAAACACATTCAAACAAATCTCTTTGAATCAAATAAAAGTCAAACACATTCAAACAAAGCTTTCAATCAAATAAAAGTCAAACATATTCGAACAAACCTTTTAGAATTAAATAAAAGTCAAACACATTCAAACAAAGCTTTTTGAATCTAATGAAAGTCATACACATTTCAAAAAAGCATTTTGAATCAAATGAAAGTCAAACACATTCAACAAAGCTTTTTGAATCAAATGAAAGTAAAACAAATTAAAACAAAGCTTTTTGAGTAGAATATAAGTCAAATGCATTCAACGAAGCTAATTAAATTAAATAAAAGTCAAACACATTCAAACAAACCTTTTTGATTCAAATGAAAGTTAAACACATTCTATAAAAGATTTTTGAATCAAATAAAAGTAATACACATTTAAACAAAGATTTTTGAATCGAACGAAAGTGAAATACATTCAAACAAAGTTTTTTTAATCAAATGAAGGATAAACACATTCAAACAAAGCTTTTTGAATCAAATGAAAGTCAAACACATTCAAACAAAGAATTTTGAATCAAATGAAAGTCAAACACATTCGAACAAACCTTTTAGAATTAAAAAAAAAGTCAAACACATTCAAACAAAGCTTTTCGAATCTAATTAAAGTAAAACAAATTCAAACAAATCTTTTTGAATCGAATGAAAGTCAAACACATTCAAACAAATCTTTTTGAATCAAATGAAAGTCATACAAATTTCAAAAAAGCATTTTGAATCAAATGAAAGTCAAACACATTCAACAAAGCTTTTTGAATCAAATGAAAGTAAAACAAATTAAAACCAAGCTTTTTGAATCGAATGTAAGTTAAATGCATTCAACGAAGCTAATTAAATAAAAAAAAAGTAAAACACATTCAAACAAACCTTTTTGATTCAAAAGAAAGTTAAACACATTCTAAAAAAGATTTTAGAATTAAATAAAAGTACTACAAATTTAAACAAAGCTTTTTGAATCGAATGAAAGTCAAATACATTCAAACAAAGTTTTTTAAATCAAATGAAGGATAAACACATTCAAAGAAAGCATTTTGAATCAAATGAAAGTAAAACACATTCAAACCAAGCTTTTTATATTGAATGAAATAAAAATGCGTTCAACGAAGCTAATTAAATAATATGAAAGTCAAACAAATTCAAACAAAGGTTTTTAAACAAATGAAAGTCACACACATTCAAACAAAGGTTTTTGAACCGAATGAAAGTCAAATACATTTTACAAAGCTAATTAAATCAAATGAAAGAAAATACATTTAAACAAAGATTTTTGAATTAAATGAATGACAAACAAATTTAAATAAAGCTTTTTGAATCAAATGAAAGCATATCGCATTCTAACAAATATTTTTGAATCAAATGAAATTCAAACACTTTTAAACAAAGCTTTTTAAGTCAAATGAAGGACAAACACATACAAACTCTGTTTTTTAAATCGAACAGAAGTCAAATGCATTCAATGAAGCTAAAAAAATTAAATAAAAATTCAAACACATTCCAAGAAAGCTTTCTTAATAAAATTAAAATCAAACAAATTCAAACAAAGCCTTTTAAATCAAAAACACGTTCAAAAAAGCTTTTTAAATCAAATGAAAGTAAAACAAATTCAACAAAGCTTTTTAAATCGAATAAAAGTCAAATACATTCAAACAAAGGTTTTTGAGTCAAATGAAAGTCAAACACATTCAAACAAATCTTTTTGAATCGAATGAAAGTCAAATACATTCAAACAAAGCTTTTTGAGTCAAAGAAAGTCAAACAGATTCAAACGAAGCTTTTTGAATCGAATGAAATTCAAACACATTCAAACAAATCTTTTTGAATCAAATGAAAGTCAAACACATTGAAACAAAGGTTTTTGAATCAAATGAAAGTCAAACACATTCATATAAAGCTTTTTGAATTGAATGAAATTCAAACATATTCAAACAAAGTCTTTTTGACTCAAATAAAAGTCAAACATATTGAATCAAAGCTTTTTGAATTGAATGAAAGTCAAATGCATTTAACGGAGCTAATTGAATCAAATGTAAGTAAAACACATTCAAACAAAGGTTTTTAAATTAAATTAAAGTCAAACACATTTAAACAAATTTTTTTGAATCAAATAAAAGTCAAACACATTCAAACAAAGCTTTGAATCAAATGAAAGTCAAACACATTCGAACAAACCTTTTAGAATTAAATAAAAGTCAAACACATTCAAACAAAGCTTTTCGAATCTAATTAAAGTAAAACAAATTCAAACAAATCATTTTGAATCGAATGAAAGTCAAACACATTCAAACAAAGCTTTTTGAATCAAATGAAAGTCATACACATTTCAAAAAAGCATTTTGAATTAAATGAAAGTCAAACACATTCAACAAAGCTTTTTGGATCAAATGAAAGTAAAACAAATTAAAACAAAGCTTTTTGAATAGAATGTAAGTCAAATGCATTAAACGAAGCTAATTAAATCAAATAAAAGTCAAACACATTCAAACAAACCTTTTTTATTCAAATGAAAGTCAAACACATTCTAAAAAAGATATTTAAATAAAAAAAAGTAATACACATTTAAACAAAGCTTTTTGAATCGAATGAAAGTCAAATACATTCAAACAAAGTTTTTTTAATCAAATGAAGGATAAACACATTCAAACAAATCTTTTTGAATCAAATGAAAGTAAAACACATTCAAAAAAAGCTTTTTATAGTGAATGAAATAAAAATGCGTTCAACGATGCTAATTAAATAATATGAAAGTCAAACACATTCAAACAAAGGTTTTTAAACATATGAAAGTCAAACACATTCAAACAAAGCTTTTTGAATCGTATGAAAGTTAAATACATTTTACAAAGCTAATTAAATCAAATGAAAGAAAATACATTTAAACAAAGATTTTTGAGTTAAATGAATGACAAACAAATTTAAATGAAGCTTTTTGAATCAAATGAAAGCATAACGCATTCTAACAAATATTTATGAATCAAATGAAATTCAAACACTTTTAAACAAAGCTTTTTAAGTCAAATGAAGGACAAACACATACAAACAATGTTTTTTAAATCGAACAAAAGTGAAATGCATTCAATGAAGCTAAATAAATTAAATAAAAAGTCAAACATATTCCATCAAAGATTTCTTAATAAAATGAAAGTCAAACAAATTCAAACAAAGCGTTTTAAATAAAAAAAAAACACGTTCAAAAAAGCTTTTTATATCAAATGAAAGTAAAACATATTTAACAAAGCTTTTTAAATCGAATGAAAGTCAAACATATTCAAGCAAAGCTTTTTGAATCAAATGAAAGTCAAATGCATTCAACGAAGCTAATTAAATAAAAAAAAAAGCCATACACATTCAAACAAAGCTTTTTGAATTTAATTAAAGTCAAACACATTCAAACAAATCTTTTTGAATCAAATAAAAGTCAAACACATTCAAACAAAGCTTTTTGAATCAAACAAAATTCAAGCACATTCGAACAAACGTTTTTGAATTAAATAAAAGTCAAACACTGATGAGTGACATTTATGTCACTCCTAGGATAGTGTTTATGCCTTGCTTTAGCTTGTCTTAGGGTGTATTGTAGTTGTTTTGTTTGTATTTTGTAGTTTTTTTGTTCAAATAATGCGTGCATACATGTCTCGATGTGTTTTTAATGAAATCGCGTATATTCTTGAATGCTTGCCTTCATTGCGTGTTTGCACCATTCCCTATACCTTATTGCTTCCCTTTGTGTTTGTACTTAGGTATTTGAAGTCTTGGATTTCATAGAAGAAGCCAAGGAAGCATGAGAGAAGAATCGAAGAAAGCAAGGTGTGCGGGCGCGCGGCTGGAGTGTGCGGGCGCGCAGACCTGTCAGAACCCGCGCAAAAGAGGCGAAATTGCAGAGTCGAGGCAGAAAGTTTTGCGCGGCCTGCGCGCAACTTGTGCGCGGGCGCGCAGCCAGCAACACGGGCGCACACACCCAAATACAAGCCACGCAACCCACAAATACGCGAGCAAACAGATTTGTGCGAGGGCGCACAGCGAGCCCTTGTTCAGTTTTTTTCGCGACTTCCTTTACATTTGCGAGCCTTGATTTTGTACGGGGGAACTTCATTTTCCTTTAGATCTTTTTCCTAGTTTTAGGATAGCTTCTCTCTCTTAGGGTTAGATTAGGATTTTCTCTCTCTAGTTTAGGAGTAGTTATAGAGAGAGAAAGCTTGGATTTCCATGGAGTTTTTGAGAGGTTGAAGAAGAAACTTTGTGGAACTTCTACTCATCTATTCAATGAGCATTTTCTAACTTTCTCTCATCTTTATTGCTTTGCTTAATTCTTAGTTTTTGCTTTTTGTTTGTTAATTTGAGTAGATTAATTAGTGTGTTTGTTTAATCTTGTTTTTATTCTTATTTTACCTTGTTTTCCATGTCTATCTTCATTATGTTAGCTTAGGTCTTGTTCTAGGGAATTGGATGAAGGTAATATTAATGAATTGAATGATTGATTGTGATTAGTATGAAATTGTTTCTTGATTATTGTGTATGGATGATGCTTTTATGGATTAGAATCTTTCTAGCTAATCGATTATATGCTCTTAATTGTGCTTTCAATCAATTGTGCGAGAGTGAGTTGGTTGAGAGCCCTAAATTCTTCCAAACCTTTGCTAGGCTAGTTGCACGAGAGTGAATTAGTTTAGTAGGATAATTAACATGCTTAATTGTACGATAGGGAGTTAAATGTGTTGATGTTCCTAATCGAGGTCATTTTCATCTAATTGTATAATGTTGTTGAATGCATTGAAGTAATTGGATTCCACTTTCCCTAGTTTTAGTTATTTGCTCTATGTACTATTTGGTTTAATCTCTCTCTATCTCACAACCTTTCCTACTAGTCTAATTTGCACAAATTGATACACTTAGTCTTCGTGGTTCGACCCTTTACTTGCCACGAACTAGTTTAGTGTAAGTTTAGGTATTATAAATTTCTAATTTGGTTAGGGTTAGTAGACCAACGACTTACTTTTACCCGCGATCAAACCCATTCAAGCAAAGCTTTTTGAATTAAATAAAAGTAAAACACATTCAAACAAAGCTTTTTGAATCGAATAAAAGTCAAACACATTCGAACAAAGAGTTTTGAATCAAATGAAAGTCAAACAAATTCAAACAAAGCTTTTTAAATCAAATGAAAGTCATACACATTTCAAAAAAGGTTTTTGAATCAAAAGAAAGTAAAACACATTCAACAAAGCTATTTGAATCGAATGAAAGTCAAACACATTCAAACAGAGCTTTTTTGAATCGAATGAAGGACAAACACATTAAAACAAAGCTTTTTGAATCGAATGAAAGTCAAATGCATTCAACGAAGCTAATTAAATCAAATAAAATTCGAACACATTCAAATAAAGCTTTTTGATTCAAATGAAAGTCAAACATATTCAAAAAAAGCTTTTTGAATTAAATGAAAGTAATACACATTAAAACAAAGCTTTTTGAATCGAATTAAAGTAAAACACATTCAATTAAAGCTTTTCATATCGAATGAAATTTAAATGTGTTCAATGAAGCTAATTCAATCAAATGAAAGTCAAACACATTCAAACAAAGCTCTTTGATCAAATGAAAGTCAAACAAATTCAAACAAAGCTTTTTGAATCAAATGAAAGTCAAATACATTTAACAAAGCTAATTAAATCAAATGAAAGTAAAATACATTTAAACAAAACTTTTTGAATCAAATGAATGAAAGACACATTTAAATAAAGTTTTTTGAATCAAATGAAAGCATTACACATTCTAACAAATATTTTTTAATAAAATGAAATTCAAACACTTTCAAACAAAGCTTTTTGAGTCAAATGAAGGACAAACATGATTTGGGTAATTTTACCCGGCCAGGTGGCCCAATCAGAAACCGCCATGTGACATTGGTAAAGGTGCCATCTGGACCTTTAAGATGGTGACACGTGGTAGGCAGACTTTCTTCCGTTCAGGAGAGATTGATGATCCAGCACGGATCAATTAGAGGGCGACACGTGTCACCCTAAGAGATGCCCAAAAACCTTTTGGGCTCTATGACACGTGTCACTCAGACATTGTTTCAGGAATGACGGCCTTCAAGAGCCCAAACCTTGAGGCGCCGTTTTACGGCGTGACCTAATCCCTAGGTCACCGAATCCTAGGGAGGGTACACTTATCAAAAAGACCCTATAAATAGGTACAGTTCCTCCATTTATTAGGACACAGAATACACGCAATACGAGACAACACGTCACTTTCACAGAGCTGTCGTTTTCAAGAAACATACAACACCTTACCTGAGCTTGGAATCCGAGCAGATAACTTTATTTCCGCACGTTTTACTCCGAATACTTACTAACTTAATCTTCGGAGGCGGACCACCGACCATCCGGCGGTCCGTTTGCTTTGCAGGTACAGGCGCCCTTTGCTTAATTTAGTCTTAGTGTTGTAACTCTCCCAAGGGACAAAAACCCCTGAAACATTTGGCGCTGTCTGTGGGGAGAGTACCTCTGAAATAGCTTCACAAGTCCCTGTACCGAATCCTGAGACCAATCGGCCTCCAAAAGACATAGTGGTCCAAACGGACCATGACTCAGGGGAAGACGCAGACGTTGAAACCTATGTGGATCCTAACGGGTCCCTCATCTCAAGATGCATCCGCAGTGGAAAAAGCGGGAGCGTCACACTGATCAGGCGGGGCCAAGCAAAACTGCTGGTCAGCCAAAAAAGACCTCGGTGCGGACGGGTGATCCTTCCCAGGCGGCAGGACCGACTCCCGTCACTAGAGCTGAACTCATGAAACTCCTGAGCAATCTTAGGGGTTAAATCAAACAACTCGCCTCCAAGAAGTCTCCTACTCCTAGAAAGTAGCAGTCGGCTAAGAAGCCAGCCCAAGCTGGCAAACAGAAGTCGGTCAGGGACCGTCAGCCGACTCCTCATCCTGCCCCTACGGAGAAGGCTCGGCCCCAATTTGACCTCACCAGGCTCCGTTTTCCAGAATTGGGCATAAGAAAGGCCATCCGGCACATACAGCCAGATGGTAGCAAGAAAACATTCTGTGATGCTCGACAATACATTGAGCAGAAGAAGACCCAGCTATCAAAGTTGGCTTCAACGTCGACCTACCATGATAGCTTTCGGAATACCTATGTGAGGTATTCCCAGTCTGTACATGAGACCCCAGCAAGCAGCCCATGGGTTCAGTCTGGTCCTCATGTGATCCAATCGGCCCAGTACATGGCTCCGCCATTGTACCAGTCACCGACTTTACCTTACTTACATCCAGCCCTCTTTGAAGGCTAGGCGGCATATGGCTATCAGCCGATGGACTGGCACCTCAGGCTGCAACACCTTGGAGATCAACCCTCTACCTTCTCTAGGGAAATAACCGAAGCCGAACAGCCGGCTAAGGTTAAAAATGTTCTAGTTAGAACCTATGAAGGGACCTCCAACCCAGAATACCACCTGCCAGCATACACCCACCTCATGTATTTACAGGGGTTGGACGATGCCGCATGGTGTCGTTGTTTTCCAGCCACCCTGAAGGGCATAGCCCAACAGTGGTTCGGCAATCTGCCGGCTTGTTGTATTAATAGCTTCAAGACGCTTGCGTTCTTGTTCGCTTCAAACTTCTTTATGAACATCCCTGCCAAAAAGACAAGCCTTGATTTGGGCAATGTACAGCAGGGAGATAGAGAAGGCCTGCGTTCCTATGTCAGGCGGTTCAATCTGGTACGAATCCAAATTCATGGGCTGTCTGATGAGGTCGCCTTCAAAGACTTCTTTAAGGGTCTGAAGGACGGGTCTACTTTTAAGTATGAACTCGCCCGCAAACAAATTTTTACTTTGCAAGGAGCCTTACGAGAGGTGGAAGCCTATATACAGGCGACTGAACTCTGCTCCTCCAATAAGCAGTCGGACCCTAAGAAGTCCGACCGACAGAAGGAGAGTCGGCCTGCTCAGCCGGCTCCTAAGCCAGAAGAGAGCAAAAAGAAAAAACAAATCTGGGCCATTGATAACTCTGATCAACCGGCCCAGAAGAAGAAAAAAGAGTGGAAATCGTACGTCCCAAGGTACGAGTTACACAAGGACTGCTGCTCCATCCTCTTTGAAATTAAAGATCGGCTGACTCTTGAGAAGCTGACTCCTATGAAAGGTTCCGCTGAAAATCGGAATAAAAACAAGCATTACCATTTCCATGAGGATATCGACTATGACACGAACGACTGCTTTAGTCTCAAGCGGGAGCTCGACCGTCTGACCGACAAAGGATAGCTGAAGTCCTATGTGAAGTCCAAAGTGACTTCAAAGGCAAATCCGGGGCAGTCCAAGAAAAAGACTCCCTGGCCTGCTATGAGTGTCGAAACTAATGAAGATCCGGTATACACCATAGCAGGCGGATTTGCCGGTGGTGGCCCGACCATTTGGGGCACCAAGGACCATCTAAGAAAGATGGTCAACTCTGTTGAAGAAGGAGAGGCAGTAGGCACATCCGCCTTCCCTAAAGTTGTCATCACCGAGAAGGACAGAGGCAAAGTCCGTCGGCCGCATGATGACCCTGTGGTCATTGAATGCAAGGTGGCCAACCAGCTGGTTGGTCGAATTTTGATTGACATAGGAAGCTCCTCGGACCTCATCAGCCTCAAATGCTTATCTAATCTCAAATACAGACCGGATAGCATGATGAAGGTCCCACACCCTTTTTGGGTTCGGGGGAGGACTTTTGCACCCAGTCGGACGAATTGACTTACCTGTCCGCCTGGGGAACCGAGGAGATGGTCGACACATGACCATCCGTTTCCTTGTGGTTAAAGAGCTCACAGCTTACAACCTCATCTTTGGCTGACCCACTCTAAATGAGTGTAAGGCCGTCATTATCCCTGCTCTCATGCTGTTCAAGTATGAGAAGGATGATGGAACAGTCGGCTCCCTCAATGGGGACCAAAAGACGACTCGAGAGTGTTATCTCTCGGACGTCAAGCCCACGGCCGCAGCATCCGGCCGGGGCAAGCAAATGATCGACCTCGACAATGTCGAGGAAGAACAGTCGGCCCCACCAGCCGGAAAGAATAGAAAGACAGATCAGCTAGTGGTGGTCAAAAAAGAAAAACAATAGCAATCACTGACCGGGGAACGGTCGGATGATCTCCGTCCCCAGCCTGCTGGCGAGCACATTGATATCCCTCTGGACGAAAGCCACCCAGAGCGGACGGTTAAGGTGGGGACGGTTGCATTTGCAAAGCTGGGTGAGAGCCTACACCAGCTGTTGAGAGAATTCAAAGAAATCTTTGCCTTTGAAGTGGAAGAGATGCCAGGCATGAGCCCAGATCTAGCTTTCCACAAACTCGCCGTGGATCTTAAAAAGAAGCCCTTCCGGCAAAAGAAAAGAAACCGTGGGGAGGAAAGAAGTCATGCAGCAGCCGCCGAAGTTAAAAAGTTGCTGGACGCCAACGTTGTGTTAGTAAAAAAGCCGAATGGAACTTGGCGCATGTGTGTTGATTACACAGACCTCAACAAGGCATGTCCAAAAAATAGCTATCCACTGCCTAAGATCGACAGTCTGGTCGATTAAACAGCTGGACATGCCCTGATGAGTTTTATGGACGCCTATTCAGGTTTCCATCAGATCCCCCTGTGGAAAAACGATCAAGAAAGACGACATTCGTCACTGATCAGGGGTTGTTCTATTATACGGTAATGTCGTTTGGTTTGAAGAATGCGCCTGCTACTTTCCATCGAATGATTAATACGGTCTTCATTAATTAAATCGGAAGGAATGTTGAGGCGTACATTGATGACATGATAGTCAAATCAAAACAACTGGCGGATCATCTTGCTGATCTCCGAGAAACATTCGCCACACTCAGGCGGCACAAGGTCATGCTAAACCCAAAAAAGTGTATCTTTGGCGTTGAGTCTGGGAAGTTTCTCGGATTTTTGATTGACCAAAGGGGAATAGAGGCCAACCCTGAGAAAATACAGGCGGTAATCGACATGCAGTCGCCCCGTACTGTGAAGGAAGTGCAAAAGTTAACAAGTTGCCTGGCAGCCTTGGGGAGATTCCTCAGTCGGTCAGGCAACAAGTGTCTCTATTTCTTCCTGGCAATAAAAAAGAAGACTAACTTTGAATGGGGGACGATGCAGAGGCGGCCTTTCAAAAGCTGAAAACTCATCTGCACTCTTTACCGAGGCTTGTTATTCCTTTGCCCAAAGAGAAGCTCTTCATGTATTTAGCCGTCTCTGATCATGCCCTCAGTGCCGTTCTCTTAGCTCAAAGAGACGGCATCCAGCTCCCGGTGTATTTCATTAGTCATGTTCTTAGAAATGCAGAGCTTCGGTACCCCATGGTTGAAATATTTGGCCTTACCCTTTACATGGCCATCAAGAAGCTAAAACCCTACTTCTTGGCGCATGCGGTAGAGGTCTATACTGACCGACTGATCAAGCGGCCAATCACAACCTTGGAGTCTTCTAGAGGAATGCTTAAATGGGCGATTGAAATGCAAGGATAAGAAATCACTTACGAACCAAGGAAGGAAATAAAGGGGCAAGCATTCGCCGACTTTATTGTTGAAATGACAAGGCCGGTTGCACCGGATAATACTGACCAGGTTTGGAAAGTGTATGTGGACGGGAGCTCCGCTACGAACGGCTGCGGTGCAGGGATTATCTGTCAATCTCCTGAAGGAGATAAGTACGAATATGCATTGCGATTCAAGTTCCAGGTCTCTAACAATGAGGCTGAATATGAGGCCCTGCTAGCCGGCATTCGGTATTGCAAGGCGGCAGGGGCAAAGAAAATTGACGCCTGCTCCGATTCTCAACTTGTCGTACTCCAGGTCAATGGAACGTACGAGGCCACTCATCCGGCCATGATAAAATATTTGCAGGCGGTCAAAAGTGAAGTTGGGACACTTGAGGAGTTCCATTTAACTCAGGTGCCCAGCTTCAAACAATCAAGCGGATGCTCTGTCAAAACTAGCATCATCTGCCTCCTGTGAAACGCCTCGGTAGGTTTTCTGGGAAGTCATGGAAAAGAGAAGTATATCTAATGAAGACCCCATTGGAATTCTAGACCGAAGCTCTACCCGGATGGACAGCATCCGAGATTATCTTGTAGACGACATGCTCCCTAATTCACCCCAGGAGGCGGCTGTTCTGAAGAAGAAAGAGGCAAACTTCGAGCTGAGACAAGGAGAACTCTTCAAAGTTGGTTTCTTGAAACCCCTGTTGAAGTGTGCTACCCCAAAAAAGGGTAAAGAGGTCCTCGAAGATTTGCATACGGGTTTCTGCACCTCCCATGTAGGCGGCAGGTCTTTAGCTGCCAAGGCCAGGCGGCTCTATTTCTGGCCTACTCTGGAGTCGGATGCCATGGAAATGGTAAAAAAATGTGACTAGTGCCAAAAGTTTGGCAAGCTCATCCATCGTCCGGCCACAAAACTGACGGCCATCCATAGCCCAATACCCTTTGCCAAATGGGGCATGGACATACTTGGGCCATACACAGCAGCACCAAGCGGCAAGCGCTATATATTGGTAGCTGTGGATTCCTCATGATGTATGGTGCAGAAGTTGTCCTGCCCATTGAACACTATGAACCTACTCTTCGAGTCATGTTATATGACGAAGAAGTAAACTGTAAGGCCATGCGGCTGGCATTGGACTCACTTATAGAGCGCAGGGGCAATGCTGCCTTGCGCCATGAGATTTACCGTCTGAGAATGACATGGGCTTACAACAAAAGAGTACACAAGCGTCCTCTCAAGGTGGGGGACTTTGTGCTACGGAAAATGGAGGCAATCGGTAGGGCGAATAAGCAGGGAAAGCTAACCCTAAATTGGGAAGGCCCCTACCGAATATATGAGGAAGTAAGAGACGGCACCTACCGCTTGGAAGAACCAGACGGCAGGCAGCTGCCTAGAACTATGAATGTAGACAACTTGAAAAAGTACTATTTCTAAGTACGAATGTAAATACCTCAAATTTTGTCATTTCAAATTTTGCTAATGAGAATATGCCTTCATTTCCCAACTTGTCTTTTTTATTAGTGTCACCTGTACAAAATACAGACGACCAATGTATTTGGAAAGCGTTTGTCCCAACAGCAGACGCCCCAATGTCTCTGAAAGAGACGACTGCTTTAAAGCAGTCGTTCCTACGAAATTCTTTAAGTTTATTCTAACACTTAACGAATATTTGCTTAATTCTTTAAAAGGCCTAAGGCCAGATAAAATCATTTTGAGGCCAATGGCCGGATATTAAAAAACAAATAGAGGTCGAATGGTCACAGTCTACTCCAACATGAGTATGACCGTCTGCTCCAACATGAGTCAGATAACCGGCGATGTCCATTCGGGCGAATTCGTTAAGGAGAAGCATCCCCCATTTGGGTGGCACATTGCTCTACAAATACATTAAGCGGCGCTACCGAATTCTAAGGTAGCATTCGCACTCATTTGATTTAATCGAAAGTGAAATCTAAAAGGCCGGAATTTTCTAACTATTCTAGCACAGTCGAAAAAGGGTCACTGTTTCATAAGTAGAGGCTATTGAGGCATTAGGCCGGATGCGCCTGTTTTTGCTCTGGGGCAAGACAAGCGGAAAATTTTTACTGATCTACAAGTCAAGATTAACTTATGAGGCCTTTGGCAAGATACGCCTGTTTCTGCCCAAACGCAGGATAGGAGGACTATTACTTACGAAGAAAACGAGCTAAAATACTTAGTAGATTAAGAAAGAGGCCTGTGGGTCGGATGCGCTTGTTCTTTGCTCTTGGGACAAGACAGGCGGATTATTCTTCTTAAGAAAAATTAAGCTAAGTTAAAACATAGCATCTTATCTCGACGAGGCCTATGGCCGGATGCGCCCGTTTTTAGCTCTTGGGGCAACACAGGCGGAGGTTATCTTTTTAGCAAATTTTCCAAGTCAAGAATTTTGTATTTTGTTTGTGTCAATGACCGAATGAAAACAATTATTTATTAGCTCCGGATGGCCGTCTGTCGCGTGGTTTGGGGCAATCACCATAGTGATTGATTGACTTAGAAACCATGCATACTCTTCCAAGTATCAATAATTTCTAAGTCAATCAATCCAAACAACCGAAACTACTCGACATCCGTCCAGGGGCAAGAACATTTGCATGGTATACAGGTTATAATACATAGCCAAAAAACATGCAATGAAAAAATTTTAAAGGACAACAATATGAATTTTCAGCCAAACGACCGAAAGTCCTTGAATTAAAAAGCCTAATCGCCACCAGACGACTGGGTAAGATTGTTTGCTGGCAAAGCCAGAGAAATTGTTAATTTACCCGACCCCTCGGTTGGTAAAGATACACAAATACACGGCGCACAGGCCGGAAAGATAAATATATGGCCATTCGGCCATAGAAAGACAGGTAAAGCTTAAAGATCAGGGGAGCTTCTCAGCATCGGCATCCGCGTTTCCCTCCGGCGCATGCTCTCTATTTTCCTCGCCCTCCTCCAAATCATCCTCCTCCTCGTCCCCGGACGAGCCGCCAGACGAGCTAGACTCCCCCGAGGCACTCTTGGCAGTCGCATCCTTCTAGGCCGCCTCTTGAGCCTCTCTAAGGAGACGGGCATTGAACTCGTCATTAGCCTTATCAAACTGGACCTTCCAGGTTTGATAATCGGCAGACGACTGAGCAGCCACCCAGGCCGCACGCATGATGACTTTGTTGTCGTCCATCATTTGTTTGACCATGGCTTGTTTCTCCTCATCCATCAAGGACCTATACTTGGTCCAGAGTTGTTTCTCCTGGTTACTCAGCCGACCTCTGAGTCTCTTGACCGTCGCCTCTAGGCTAGTCGCTTTGGACTCCGCCTCCTTGAGGTTGTCCAGCTGCTCGTTGAGGCCCTTGACCTGGTCTTGGAGCTCCCTCACCCGCTGCTTGGCCGCGTCCAAGTTCTGCTGAACTTGCAGGTTGGCAGACGCCTGGGAATACAACATATCAAGTGTCGGAATCTCATTTTGAGCAATCTCAAACTGATCTTTGTCCAAAGTAGAGGCGACCCGAGCATTCGCTGCCTTTACCTCCCTGGTCTTCTCGTTGAGGGGCCCTTTGAGACCACTAACGCGCAGTATAGCCTGCAAGCGCCTCGATCAAAGAAACATGTCAGTAACCATTCGACAAAAATATGTACATAAGTTAAGATGTAAGGAATTGTACCTCGCCAAGAAGCGCCAGAATGGCGTCCAGATCCAGGGTGCCTGAAAGTGCAGCTGGTACTCAAGAAGGGGGGGGGGGTTGAATTGAGTACAGGGCAGTGTTAGAAATTATTGGATTTTCTTCTATTTATGTAGGGGGACCAGATGATGAACTGGTCCTGCAGCGGAAACAGAAAATACAATAAATAATCAACACAAAGATTTAACGAGGTTCAGCTCAACTCTGAGCCTACGTCCTCCACTACCCTAATTACTTTTATTAATCAACTCTGAAAAACAAAAGCAATTACAAATGATCACACTCGTGATCCCCACACCTAACTCTAGGTGTCACTTCGCACTTGAACTCACAAGCACTTGCACTCACACTCGTAAATGCTACCCAATCACTAACCTCTTAGTGATTCAATACAAACCCTTTGTTTCCCTCTAAATGCTTCCACTCAAAGCTTACAAGAGATAATTACAAAACAATTCTTACTGTGTGCATAAATAGTTTGTAAGAGATGAACTAACTATTTCCCTTAGAGTGTATTTCGAGCTTTCAAAGATAGAGAATTTTTTTTCAGAAAAGCTCACTCAAAATTCTGATCGAGTTTATGCTTTTATAAGGTTGGGAGATGAATTCTTTCGTGATCTTTTCAGATCATAACTTAGGAAAATAGAATATCTTTTATTTTGTAAATAAGAGATATTCTAAGATATTATTCTACTTTCCATAAATGGGTAGAATAATATATTCTAAGTTATATGCGAAATAATTCATCTCCAACTCTGCATAAACTGAATCAATTAGTTTAGTAAATATTCTCTAAGGATAGGAAATATATATTCCAGAAAATATTTACTGAACTAATGTCCAGGTTCACGAAACAAGCTACGAAGCAGCTGTTTCCTAACCTGTTAGTGTCCTAGAGATCAGGTCAACTTTTCCTGATCTCTACAACACTAAATATTCTAAGTAAGGGATACAGATAGCTTACGTACAAACATCCATGCACACTTAACATTATAAAGACTACAAAGATCAACTATCCTAATCTGAGAGACTTCATAATCTTCAAGTCTTGACGGCCTTCCTTGATAGAACATTCTGATACATATTTCTTGAATGCTTTGATTCAAAAGGACTTCATATTGCCTCAAGTACTTGGGATAGCTGTTCCTGTTCAAAATGTCAGTTGATATGATATAAAACCAACAAGAACCAGCTAGTCAGCTGTTTGTCATCACTCAAAACCTTAAGTGACTCAACAAATTCCCCCTTTTTGATGATGACAAACACTTTGAAGTTTCCTGCACCTGCACGTTAGTGAGAAACAGCAAAGTAAAGAAAGTTCTAATCTACACTTAAGAAGACAAGACTTTCTACTAGACTTTCTACACAAGGGATATCTTGTGTAAAAGACTTATGACACTGATGACTGACCAGGATAGCCATCTTTATTTAAAAGAAACAACTTGTTTTTGGATTTTTGGAAAAAGACACTGAAACAGTTAGTTAATCTAACTGTTCTCTCTATTTTAACTTGTTTTTGTGATTATCTGACTCAAGGAAATAAAAGACGCAATCTAATTGTCTAACAAGGCCTTTTCAGAAACTTCAACCTGCTTTTCCCCCTTTTGGCATCATTAAAAAGCATTCAAAAAATAGAATTGCACACCAAAATATCGCAAGTAAGCCAAAAATCAGTAGTTTCAACCACTGATCAATCTCAATGCTGCAGGTTAGCACAAACAGGTTATTCAATCACATGAAACAGAAAAAGCTTAAAACTGTTCAGGATTACACACCAGAAAGTTAGAAACATAATAGAAACCACACTGCATGAAAAACAGTCTAGCAGTGTGGGGGAACAGCAAATATTATGGCAGTTAATGGAAGGGGAGGGGGAGACTGAAGTGATCATTCATCATCATCTTCATCCTCTTCTTCATCCTCTGGGTTGATCTCCTCCTCGAAGTCAGAACCTTCCTCAGCTGTCTTTTCTTCTTCCTTCTTCTCCTTTTCCTCTGTCTCTTCTTCTTCTTCCTCATCAGATTCATTTTCCTCTTCTTCAGAACCCTCTCCTTTTTCAGCATCAGGACCCTTCTCACTGGAGGATTCCTCATCATCCGTCTCAATGATCCTACAGTGTGTAGAGTCAAACTGCATCCCAGACTCTGGGGGCAACAGGTGATCAATCACCCTGCAAATAGTGAGGAATTTCCTGTTGTTCATAAGCTTGTCAAGCTTCCTTTCTTCTTCAGCCAGCACTAGACTGGCAGCCAACTTTATGATCCTCTCATCCTGCCTTTCCAACTTGGCAAGAAGCATTGCCACATCCTCAGGAGTGATTTCCTCCTGGTTCCCTGCATCCCTTGGGCTACTTTCTTGACCTACAAAAGTCAGCCTCTTTCCAGAGTAGTCAATCTTCTTCTGAGTGAGTATTTTCTTGGAGAACAACTGAAGACTCACCACCTCACCAGAAAAAGAAAACTTGGGATTCTGCTCCTTGATGATTTTGCAGATAAAAGAACCATAAGGCAGGGAGTTGTGGGATGAAGCATGGCAGTACAATATGTGCTCCATCATTAGAGCAGGTAGATTAACCTTAACCTTTTTCAGGATCAGATAGATCAGGACCATGTCCATGATCCTAACAGTACCTCTGCCTTGACCCTTGGGCAGAAAGACCTTCAAACACATGGAGTGCAGAACCAACATAATTGCCTCCCTAAAGTCACTAGGGGAACCAGCTTCTTCCTTCTTTCCAAACAAAAACTGAGTAACCTCCTCAGGTGTTACTCCTCCCATTAGGGGCCACCCATCACTGCTATATCTACCAAAACCATCTCTAGGTATACCCAGCAACTCAGATAAAACAGACTCAGAAACATGGACAATACTACCAGAAACAGTTGATGCCACAGACATATCAATGTTTTGCTTCAGATTAACAAAAAACTGACGAACAGGACCAACAAAAGCATCATTTAAATCATTAAACAGAGACATCCATCCTTGGAACGCAAGAAGTTCCTTAACTTGACTCAAAGCAGGAATATCAAAATATTCATTCTCAACACCACAACCAGATAACACAGTCCTAGAACTTAAAGAAGTTGCACCAGTACTGGGGTTAACAGGTTGTTTACCTTTAGCAGCCTTGGAGATACGGGAAACAGATGATGTTGCTTTCCTTTTCTCTCCTCTCTTAGACTCAGATGGTGTAGTCTCCTTCTCTTCTGAGCCCTTAATGACCTTTGAAGCAGCCCTAGTCTGCCTTTTCCTTACAGAACCAGTAGTGGTACCAGCAACCACCTTGGTCACCACTACATCTAGATCCTCCTCCATCTTCTTGTCCTCCTTCTCCTCATCCAATCCTTCATCAGCCAGTTCCTCTAACTGTTTTTCAAGTTTCTTGGCTATCTTTTTAACAGGTTCCCCCTCAGAAGGTGATTTGGGGTTTGAAGAAACGGTTTCAGTTATTTGAGTGAGGGTTTCGATGGATTTCTCTTTTGGGGCCTTTTTGGATTTGGATTTTTGTGGAGAAGGGGTTAAAGTTTTAGTCTTTGATGATGAGGCAGGTTTTTCCTTCAAGACATTCTCTTTTGAAGGAGTTTGTCTCAAGGGAACGGCCTTGATGGGTTCAGTTTCAGAGGGGATGATTTCTGGTGTTGCTTGTGAAGGAGTCTGCTCAGAGACGTTCATAAGGACATCCTTGATTGTTTCTTGAGATTTTGACGAGGGGGAACTAGCCAAACTTGCTTTGGAACCTCCTTTCCTTCCTCCTTTCCTTCCAGTTCCAGCCTTTCTCACCATTGTTGCTTGTCTAAGCTTCGAGGAATTGATCTTGTGTAGAGAGAGAAGTTGAGAATTTTTGATGAATGATGAATAATCACGGAGCAAGGAAAGGGAAGCAAATATATAGCAAGAGGAATTATAGAGACAATCAGAAATAAAATCAGAGAATCAGAAGATATTTGGAAGTTATTTTAATTTGGAAATAACTTCCACAAATGAACAACTGCCCATAATTGCAACTGTCAGAACAAATTGCCGTTGGAGGAAAATAACTGCCATATTTAAAAGATTTTAAAATCAAATAAGAATAAAAAATATTTTCTCACGGTTTAATTTGAAATTAATTTCAAAATTAATCCGTTTGTATTTGCTGCTGTTTCCTCTGCTGGTAGGGTTACTGAAACAGTTGCTCATCTGTTCAATATGGCCTTCAATCCTGAAAGTGATTAGCTGCAATATTGCTCACATAGAGATAAGCAATTAACATTGAGATAATAGACAGATTGCAAAGGTATGATGCACGCACACATTTAAAGAATACTTAATTAGCCAATCATTGGGGAAAACAGCTGAGAGAGGTCTCTTAGTTTGACCTAGTCAGACCTAACATGACTCTAAACTTGCAGAAAGACTCTCTACCCAATGGCTTAGTGAAGATATCTGCAATTTGTTCTTCACTGTTGCAAAAACTCAGCTCTACAAGACCTTTCTCAACATTATCTCTTAGGAAATGATGTCTTATCTCAATATGCTTTGTCCTGGAATGCTGCACAGGATTCTTAGAAATGTTAATAGCACTTGTATTATCACATAAAATAGGTACATTTTCATAGAAAATACCAAAATCTTTCAACTGGTTCCTTATCCACAACAGCTGGGAGCAGCAAGCTGCAGCAGCTATGTATTCAGATTCTGCTGTGGATAAAGCAACAGAATTTTGTTTCTTTGATCCCCATGAAATCAAGCAGGGACCTAAGAAATGTGCCATACCAGATGTGCTCTTTCTGTCTACTAGGAATCCAGCATAATCTGCATCTGTGTATCCTAATAGTTCAATTGAACCACCTTTGGGGTACCACAAGTACAGGTCATCTGTTCCTACTAAGTATCTAAATATTCTCTTGACAGCCTTTAGGTGAGATTCTTTGGGATTGCTTTGAAAACGTGCACACAATCCCACAGAAAACACTATATCTGGCCTACTAGCTGTCAAGTAGAGAAGAGAACCAATCATACCTCTAAACAGTGTAGCTTCCACACTCTCTCCTTTATCATCACTGTCTAGCTTTGCATTTGTAGGAATTGGAGTTGCATATGATTTACTGTCTTGCAATCCATACTTCTTGATTAGTTCCTTTAGATACTTCTGTTGATGTATCATGATCCCATCAACTGTTTGCTTGATCTGCAATCCTAGGAAGAATCCTAGTTCTCCCATCATGCTCATCTCAAATTCACTTTGCATCAGATCTGCAAACTCACTACACAAAATTTGATTAGTAGCACCAAATATTATATCATCTACATATATCTGTACTACAATCAAATCAAAATTCCTGGTTTTGATAAAGAGGGTCTTATCAACCGTTCCCCTTCTATAGTCATGTTCCATCAGAAAGTTGGACAGCCTTTCATACCAAGCTCTAGGAGCTTGTTTAAGACCATAAAGTGCCTTGTCCAGCTTATATACATGATTTGGGAATTGACTATCAGCAAAGCCAGGGGGCTGCTCAACATATACTTCTTCTTTCAAATAACCATTAAGAAATGCTGTCTTAACATCCATTTGAAAGAGCTTAATGTTCTTATGAGTAGCAAAGGCAATCAAGATCCTTATTGCCTCAAGTCTAGCTACTGGGGCAAAGGTTTCATCATAATCAATGCCTTCTTGCTGATTATAACCTTTCACGACCAGTCTAGCTTTGTTTCTGACTATAGTACCCAGATCATCCAATTTGTTTCTGAATACCCACCTGGTACCTATGACTGACCTGTTCTCAGGTCTTGGCTCAAGATGCCATACTTTATTTCTTTCAAATTGATTTAATTCATCTTGCATAGCCAAAACCCAATCAGGATCTTTTAAAGCCATCTTGTAGTCAGTTGGTTCTATATTAGATAAAAATGAGAAAAATGCACAAAAGTTTTCATAAACAGCTCTCCTAGTCTGAATACCTCTACTGATATCACTCAGAATTTGTTCAGTAGGATGAGAAGATTTATATTTAAAAATGCTAGGCCTAGGTGCATTCTCATTTAATCCATCAGAACCATCATGCATCCCTGGTTCATTTGTGCCATCGAATTGGTTTTGCACAGATGGACCAGTATGCTGAGATGTTCCCCCTACCTCCCTTACCTGGGTGGAAAACTTGTCCTGAAAGTTTTCTGTTCCCCCTGAGGTGTTGCTTTCTCCATTTACTTGGGGGCCTTCATCTCCATCCTCATGAGTATCTACTTGTTGAGGATCTCCTTCATTGTGACCAAGTCCTTCACCAGCAGCATCTGGTGAACCAGTAGGTGAACCTGGCTCTTCTAAGGAAACAGCAGTTGATTCTCCTGTAAAATACAAAAGTCCTATCTCATCTAAGTCATCAACCTGCACATTCTCACAATACATATTAACTTCATCAAAGACTACATGAACACTTTCTTCAACACACAAAGTTTTCTTATTGAATACTTTATATGCCTTACTGTGAGAAGAATAACCAAGGAAAACAGCTTCATCACTTCTTGGATCAAATTTATCCAAGCTGTTCTTACCATTATTATGCACATAACACTTACAACCAAAGGTTCTGAAGTATGCTATGTTTGGTTTCCTTCCTCTAAGTAGTTCATATGGAGTCTTCTTCATTTGAGGCCTTAACATCAACCTATTTAACATGTGACAAGCTGTATTTACAGCTTCTGCCCAAAAAGACTTGGGGAGACAACTCTCAATGAGCATTGTTCTTGCCATTTCTTCCAAAGTCCTGTTCTTCCTCTCAACTACTCCATTTTGTTGAGGAGTTCTTGGGGCAGAGAAATTGTGAGAAACTCCATGTTCCCTGCAGAACTCTATGAAGCTAGAGTTATCAAACTCTGATCCATGATCAGATATTATGGCAGCCAGTTGATGATTGATCTTGTTCTGAACCTGCTTTACTAACACAATGAACTCATCAAAAGTTTCATCTTTAGAAGACAGAAATAGAGCCCATGTGTATCTGGAATAATCATCAACAATGACACACACATATCTAGAACCATTTCTACTTTGGACTCTCATGGGTCCACATAAATCAATATGAATAAGTTCTAGAGGTCTGCTGGTACTGATAGTTTTCTTTGGCTTAAAAAAGGATTTGACCTGTTTCCCTTTAGCACATTCTTCACAAACTCTATCTGCTTCAAACTTGATGTTAGGCAGGCCTATCACCAATTCTTGAGACCTGAGTTTATTAAGAAGTCTAAAGCTGACATGTCCCATCCTTTTATGCCAAAGCCACTGGTCCCTATCAGAAACAGCACTCAAACAGATGGACTTGTTCTCAGGGATTTGGTTTAAATAAGTAATGTAAACGTTTTCATGTCTGAATCCCTGGCAGACAAGGTCATTTGTTTGCAAATTCACTATGTGACAAAGGTTGTCTTTGAACTCAACTTTATTACCTTTATCACATAATTGTGAAATACTCAAGAGATTATGTTGTAAACCATCAACATAATATACATCACTAATAGCATGGGAAAGTGACTTACCAACCTTACCAATTCCAAGAATGGTACCTTTGCTGTTATCACCAAAAGTCACCTTTCCCCCTTCATGAGCTGTAAGTGAGAGAAACTGTTTCCTATCCCCTGACATGTGTCTTGAGCAGCCACTGTCCAAATACCAGTAGGTATTGTCTCTCACTTCAGCCTGCACAGGAAATTCAAACATTAGCTTTAGGAACCCAAATCTTTTTGGGTCCCTTTCCAACAACAGATTCAAGCAAGTCTTTTCTAACCCAAATCTGCTTAACATTTTTCTTATTTTTATCCAATCTACTTTTCCTGTCTTTACACTCATATTTCTTATGGCCATTCTTGCCACAATGATAGCATACATGCATGTCTTTTGCTAAGACATACTTACCTTTCTTATATTCCTGTAACCATGTAGTATCTCTGGGAGACCAGTTCCTCCTGTTCCCCTTCCCAGTATAACCAAGTCCCCTTCTACCACTGTTTCTAGCAGTTAAAGTTAACTGGTTCAATGAGTTCTGGGATTGGAGGACTTTATCCATTCTCTTCTTAAATTCTATGAACTCTCTGTCCTTTAAGTTCATTTTCTCATGCAGGGATAAATTCTGGTCAACAACTATCTCAAAGTCAAGCTTAGCTCTTTCAAGCTCAGCTTGCAATTTTGAAATATTTGAATCATGCAAAACTACAGAATCACATGAATTAGTCTTTCTAAGCTGGGCTAACTCAACCTGCAAGCTACAAATTTTAGCTTCACATTCATCATGCATATTACTAGAAACAGTTTCAGAACCAGTACTTTTGCTGTTCTTAACTAGGACATATGCTTTATATAGTTCCTCTACATCATCAACTAACAAGTTGAATCCTTCTAACAGTTTAGACCTATTTAGAGCACTTGCCCTAGATTTTATACTATCAAAGTCATACAAGTCATCACCACTATAATCAAGCACATTAATGACACAACTTGTGAACTGTTTCTCACATTCATCATCACTGTCATCACGCAAACCCATATCAGATTTTATTCTCTGAATTTCAAGTTTGCTTTGATCTAAAGCAATCTCTAGTTCAGCTACTTCCTGCTTCAAGTTAGCACAGACACTTTCCAACAGATCACAACTTGAATTAGCAATATCATATTCTTTAGACTTTTCTTTAAACTTTCTCTTAAAATCATGATAAGCAATTCCAAGTTCTAAACATTGATCTAAAGCACTACTAGCACATTCCATCAAGTTTTCTCTATCATAAAAGAGCATATCCTTTTTGATCTGATCAATGTTTACCTGATGTTGATCCAAGGGGTGCTTCTTTGCCATGAGGCAGTGGACATCTGAGCTGGTTCCTTTGCTGTTCCTGGTACCTTCTTCTGAACTTTGATTCAGTATTGCTGTCATACATACATCTGACTGACTTGAATCATCTCCCTCTTCATCACTGTCTGTATCTCCCCAGACAGCAGCAACCATGGCCTTTTTGTAGGCCATCTTGTCTGCTTCCTTGGACTGGTTGTCCTTCCATTGAGGACAATTCTTCACAAGGTGTCCCTTCTCACCACACTTAAAGCATCCTGTTGCAGAGAAGTTGTTAGATTTTTTATTTGATGCATTATTAAACTTACCCTTGATGAATTTTCCCTTCTGGTTTCTGAAACTTCTTTCAAACCTTCTAGCCATCATTCCTATCTCATCATCCTCATCTTCGACTGTTCCCTTTAGTGCAATTCCTTTTGCTGGTACCTTCTCTAACTTAGATCCAACCAGCATTTCATGGGTCATGAGGGAACCTATCAACTGTTCAACTGATAGAATTGAAAGATCCTTTGCTTCATAAATGGCTGTAACCTTGGGAGTCCATTCACCTGTCAAACTTCTCAAAATCTTTCTAACAAGATCTTCATCAGTAAAGCTTTTACCAAGAGATTTTAAATCATTTACAATAGTCATGAATCTACCAAAACAAGTATTAATATCTTCATCCTTAAACATATTAAAAGATTCATATTTTGACATAAGTAAATCAATTTTAGACCTCTTTACCTCACTGGTACCCTCAAAGGCAAGTTCAAGGGTATCCCAGATCTCCTTGGCAGTGGTGCATGCTGAGATCCTGTTTGTCTCATTCTCAGCAATAGCCTGTTGCAGTATTGACATAGCCTTAGCATTTTTCTCCAGCTTTTTGTAATCAGTGGAGATGTATTCATCTTCAGTCTTTGGGACTAGCTTCCCTTCTGGATCAGACTTCTCAATGGTCAAGGGACCATTCTTAACAACCAACCAGCATTCATAATCAATGCCAATGATGATGTTCTTGATTCTGTTCTTCCACCATGCATAGTTCTTCCCATTGAACTTTGGTGTCTTGTTGTCATATCCCATAGCATTCATTTCCTGAGTACTCATGATCTACTTCTCTAGGTGTTACCCTTACAAGAAGCCGAGGCTCTGATACCAATTGAAAGTGCAGCTGGTACTCAAGAAGGGGGGGGTTGAATTGAGTACAGGGAAGTGTTAGAAATTATTGGATTTTCTTCTATTTATGTAGGGGGACCAGATGATGAACTGGTCCTGCAGCGGAAACAGAAAATACAATAAATAATCAACACAAAGATTTAACGAGGTTCAGCTCAACTCTGAGCCTACGTCCTCCACTACCCTAATTACTTTTATTAATCAACTCTGAAAAACAAAAGCAATTACAAATGATCACACTCGTGATCCCCACACCTAACTCTAGGTGTCACTTCGCACTTGAACTCACAAGCACTTGCACTCACACTCGTAAATGCTACCCAATCACTAACCTCTTAGTGATTCAATACAAACCCTTTGTTTCCCTCTAAATGCTTCCACTCAAAGCTTACAAGAGATAATTACAAAACAATTCTTACTGTGTGCATAAATAGTTTGTAAGAGATGAACTAACTATTTCCCTTAGAGTGTATTTCGAGCTTTCAAAGATAGAGAATTTTTTTTCAGAAAAGCTCACTCAAAATTCTGATCGAGTTTATGCTTTTATAAGGTTGGGAGATGAATTCTTTCGTGATCTTTTCAGATCATAACTTAGGAAAATAGAATATCTTTTATTTTGTAAATAAGAGATATTCTAAGATATTATTCTACTTTCCATAAATGGGTAGAATAATATATTCTAAGTTATATGCGAAATAATTCATCTCCAACTCTGCATTAACTGAATCAATTAGTTTAGTAAATATTCTCTAAGGATAGGAAATATATATTCCAGAAAATATTTACTGAACTAATGTCCAGGTTCACGAAACAAGCTACGAAGCAGCTGTTTCCTAACCTGTTAGTGTCCTAGAGATCAGGTCAACTTTTCCTGATCTCTACAACACTAAATATTCTAAGTAAGGGATACAGATAGCTTACGTACAAACATCCATGCACACTTAACATTATAAAGACTACAAAGATCAACTATCCTAATCTGAGAGACTTCTTAATCTTCAAGTCTTGACGGCCTTCCTTGATAGAACATTCTGATACATATTTCTTGAATGCTTTGATTCAAAAGGACTTCATATTGCCTCAAGTACTTGGGATAGCTGTTCCTGTTCAAAATGTCAGTTGATATGATATAAAACCAACAAGAACCAGCTAGTCAGCTGTTTGTCATCACTCAAAACCTTAAGTGACTCAACAGTGCCGACTCCTCTGACGAACGCCTTGTCCTCAGGGTCAAGCGACTTTAGCATCCGCCTGGCCATCTGGAGGACAGTTGGCCTCACTGGGGCATCTATCAAACAAATACAGCTAAGTCAGAAACTGAATATTGTGCCCTTTATGAAGTGCATTGTCGAATGGTCAGATGGCTTACCTCCCTCTCCCCCGGCAGCTTCGCTGCAGCCTGCTGTGCCGCTAGTAGTGGTAAGTGGCGTTTTGCCACTTTTCGACACTCGTTGAAGAGCGTCCGGCTTTGATGGTGTTTTGGTGGGGGAAGAGGCGCCTGTCCCCTTCTTAGCAGGTTTGCTGGCGACGTGTTTCCTCCGGCTCTGGGAGACGTCACCAGCCGCCTGCTTTCGCAGCTTGGGGTCCGGCTGAGAGAAAGGGGGGGCTTTGATGAAGCACTTTGAACGGAAGTCCAAGTATGAGTTTCATAAACAAATTAAAGTATGAGAATACAATTCACTAAGGGAAGCCTTTGCAGACTCATTACCTTAGGAGTTCGCTTGCCGGCTGCTCATCCGTCTGCTTTATGTTTGCGCGGTAGAAGGCGGCGGAGAGGGCTGGTTTCTTGCGGGCCGGAAGCTTTGCAATTGCTTTATCTGCAACAAGAAACAAAGTGTTAGCAAAAAATAAATAGTCGCAAGTAAGCAAAAGGTAGTAAAATCATGCGGCCAGCTACCTCTCGGCATCTCCGTACTTAGCCCAAAGGCAGCCAAGTACGTCCTGTCCGAGAGCCACTCGAATCGGGGAATATAGCTCTGGGGGGGTAACCTCCTTAACCCCCGTCTCTTTGTTCGTCCGGAAGTCCATAGAGAAGAGGCCCCGGTCAAAGATCTCCTCTTGGGCCCGCCTGGGAACAGGCGGAAGAGCCTTTTTCCCAGCCATGAGGAGAGGATATTGAGTCCAGCGGTTGTACCGCTTGTTCCTTTGGGCGTCTAGGGAAGAGACTATATAAAACTTGGTCCGCCAGTCCTTCCATTTGTTCTCTTTCCCCAGCGTCATCATGTACTTGGTATGGCTGGTCAGCGTAAACCAGCCGATACCACTTGGATTGGGCGTCCAGCTCAGATAGTTCATATGAGCAAACGCCTCAAAGCTAGGATCCACCTCCAGCATCTCACAGGCGGCAACGTAGCCCAAGATATTTACCCAAGAGTTGGGGACTAGTTGCTAGATACCCATCTGGTATCCGTCCAAGATCCTCTCCATGGCCGGATGGAGAGGAAAGCGAAGTCCTGCCTAGATGGCCGCCTCGTAGCAACCGAAACACTGGTCACCATAAACAGCCATCTCAGGCCCAGTGACCGTGTCTTCACCATCCGGCACAGACAGAAGATACCCATGCCCCATGACATGAGTAGAAAGAAATTTGGGAAGATCATCCGCCATGATCTTCCGCCTGCCTTCCGGAACGTGCATATAGTAGGGCGCACGTTCATGCCGCTTGGAGGCAGACGGATCTGCCCAACCCTCTCCCTTCTCAACGGAGAGGGACTCTCTGTCAGCCTTTAAGTTTGACTGCGCCTCCTCTGAGTTAAGGGGGACGCAGTTGGAAGACGATGACGCCGAGTCATCAGAACTCTCATCGGAGCTAGGGGACTGCCGGCTGTTGCCAGCAGTGTCGTCCCCCAACTCATCATCCGACACCGATCCACTCGGCCCGGGGTTCTCAAATTCCTCGTCGTACTCCTCCAAAAACGAGTCATTTGGAGTGCTGACGGTGCTAGGCGGGTCTCTGCTAACCTCAGAGACAGGCACCCTAATGGAGCCATCGGAATTGACAGTCTCACTGTTCGAATGGTAAAAGCTACCATCCGCGCTATATCTCTTGGTCGTTTGCTTTGTTCTGGACATCGTGTCCTACAGAGGCACAGACACTGTCGGATTTAAAGATGTACTTAAAGAAAAGTTCTCGAACGAGCTTTCGACACTCCTAGTTCTAGATTCAGCCGTCCCCGGTAACTGGCTGATCGCTAACCTAGGCCGTGCCGTGTGCGTTTGGGAAACCATTTCGATAAAAGGAAAATGCAAAAAATAAGTGAAAAAGGGATCAGGCGGTTACCTTAGAAGAAGGTAACGAGAGACGTCAGTCTTGGGCGCTTGATGAAGCAGGTGAACTAAGGGGGCCGGCTGTCGGATGCTCAGGAAAGTCAAAGTCTTTGAAAGTCAGAAGATTCAAGATTCCTTAAAGATTCACGCAAATGTGAATAAGTCAAACCCTTCTATTTATAGAAAGGGCAAACCTTAATTTTTCCCCCCAAAAAGTAATTTGAAAATCCGGCCAGTCGGTTGATGACACCTGTCACAAGTGTCATGTGCAATGCACGTGACCCCTGTGAGGGGCAAATGATTTGGGTATTTTTACCCGGCCAGGTGGCCCAATCAGAAACCTCCATGTGTCATTGGTAAAGGTGCCATCTGGACCTTTAAGATGGTGACACGTGGTAGGCGGACTTTCTTCCGTTCAGGAGAGATTGATGATCCAGCACGGATCATTAAGAGGGCGACACGTGTCACCCTAAGAGATGCCCAAAAACCTTTTGGGCTCAGTGACATGTGTCACTCAGACATTGTTTCTGGAATGGCGGCCTTCAAGGGCCCAAACCTTGAGGCGCCGTTTTACAGCGTGACCTAATCCCTAGGTCACCAGATCCTAGGGAGGGCACACTTATCAAAAAGACCCTATAAATAGGGACAATTCCTCCATTTTTTAGGACACAGAATACACGCAATACGAGACAACACGTCACTTTCACAGAGCCGTCGTTTTCAAGAAACAGACAACACCTTACCTGAGCTTGGAATCCGAGTAGATAACTTTATTTCCGCACGTTTTACTCCGAATACTTACTAACTTAATCTTCGGAGGAGGACCACCGACCATCCGGCGGTCCGTTTGCTTTGCAGGTACAGGCGCCCTTTGTAGAATCCAGTCTCAGTGTTGTAACTCTCCCAAGGGACAAAAACCCCCAAAACAAAACACATTCAAACAATGTTTTTTAAATCAAATGAAAGTCAAATGCATTCAACGAAACTAAATAAATTAAATATAAAGTCAAACACATTCCAACAAATCTTTCTTAATAAAATGAAAGTCAAACAAATTCTTGCTAGTACAGTTGGTAGGCATGTTTGCTAGTTGTTGTTTTACAAAGTGGCTGTTTTTTTTTTTTTTTTTTTGTTGTCTGGTCCTGGTTTCCAGAGCCCTTCTAGAAGGTAGCTAAAAGTCTGAGTCCAGTTTGTTCTAGGTCCTTCCTAGAACCCTTCCTAGAAGGTGGCTAGGGTGGGTCCTAGAATTGGTGTTTGGGGTGTGGTCTGTTTTTCAGGTCTTGTGGTGTTTTGGTGGTAGTTATAACTTAGCTATTGTAAGTTGTAACTCTCTTTCTTTGGTAATAAAATCTTTATTTGCCAAAAAAAAAAAGTCAAACAAAGCCTTTTAAATCAAAAACACGTTCAAAAAAGCTTTTTAAATCAAATGAAAGTAAAACACATTCAAAAAAGCTTTTTGAATCAAATGAAAGTAAGACACATTCAACAAAGCTTTTTGAATCAAATGAAAGTCAAATACATTCAAACAAAGTTTTCTTAGTCAAATGAAAATCAAACACATTCAAACGAAACTTTTTGAATCGAATGAAATTGAAACACATTCAAACAAATCTTATTAAATTAAATGAATGTCAAACACATTGAAACAAAGCTTTTTGAATCTAATGAAAGTCAAACACATTCAAATAAAGCTTTTGAATCGAATGATATTCAAACACATTCAAACAAAATCTTTTTGAATCAAATGAAAGTCAAACATATTGAAACAAAGCTATTTGAATCGAATGAAAGTCAAATGCATTTGACGGAGCTAATTGAATCAAAACTAAGTAAAACACATTCAAACAAAACTTTTTGAATTAAATTAAAGTCAAACACATTCAAACAAATCTTTTTGAATCAAATGAAAGTCATACACATTCAATCAAAGCTTTTTGAATTAAATAAAGTCAAACACATTCGAACAAACCTCTTTGAATCAAATAAAAGTCAAAAACATTCAAACAAAGCTTTTTGAATCTAATAAAAGTAAAACAAGTTCAAACAAAGCCTTTTGAATCGGATGAAAGTCAAACACATTCAAACAAATCTTTTTAAATCAAATGAAATTCAAACACATTCAAACAAAGCTTTTTGAATCAAATGAAAGTCAAACACATTCAAACAAACCTTTTTGAATTAAATAAAAGTCAAACACATTCAAACAAAGCTTTTTGAATCTAATGAAAGTAAAACAAATTCAAACAAAGCTTTTTGAATCGAATGAAAGTAAAACACATTCAAACAAAGCTTTTTGAATGAATTGAAAGTAAAACACATCCAATCAAAGCTTTTTGAATCGAATTAAAGTCAAACGTATCAAACAAAGCGTTTTGAATAAAATGAAAGTAAAAAAACATTCAAACAAAGATTTTTAAATCAAATGAAAGTCACACACATTTCAAAAAAGCTTTTTGAATTAAAAGAAAGTAAAACACATTCAACAAAGCTATTTGAATCGAATGAGAGTCAAACTCATTCAAACAGAGCTCTTTGAATCAACTAAAGGACAAACAAATTAAAACAAAGCTTTTTGAATTAAATGAAATTCAAATGCATTCAACGAAGCTAATTAAATCAAATAAAATTCAAACACATACAAATAAAGCTTTTTGATTCAAATGAAAGTCAAACACATTCAAAAAAAGGTTTTTGAATTAAATGAAAGTAATATACATTCAAACGAAGCTTTTTGAATCGAATGAAAGTAAAGCACATTCAATCAAAGCTTATTATATCAAATGAAATTTAAATGTGTCAATGAATCTAATTAAATCAAATGAAAGTCAAACACATTCAAACACAGCTTTTTGAATAAATGAAAGTCAAATAAATTCAAACAAAACTTTTTGAATTGAATGAAAGTCAAATACATTTAACAAAGCTAATTAAATCAAATGAAAGTAAAATACATTTAAACAAAACTTTTTGAATCAAATGAATGACAAACACATTTAAATAAAGCTTTTTGAATCAAATGAAAGCATAACACATTCTAACAAATTATTTTAATGAATGAAATTCAAACACTTTCAAACAAAGCTTTTTGAGTCAAATGAAGGACAAACACCTTCAAACAATGTTTTTTAAATCGAACGAAAGACAAAAGCAATCAACGAACCTAAATAAATTTTAAAAAAAAGTCAAACACATTCCAACAATGCTTTCTTAATAAAATGAAAGTAAAACACATTCAAACAAAGCCTATTAAATTAAATTAAAGTAAAACACATTCAAAAAAGATTTTTGAATCAAATGAAAGTAAAACACATTCAACAAAGCTTTTTAAATCTAATGAAAGTCAAACATATTCAATTAAAGCATTTTGAATCAAATGAAGGACAAACAAATTCAAACAAAGCTTTTTGAATCAAATAAAAGTCAAATGCATTCAACTAAGCTAATTAAATCATATAAAAGTCAAACACATTCAAACAAAGCTTTTGAAATCAAATGAAAGTAAAACACATTCACACAAAACATTTTTAATCAAATGAAAGGCAAACCTATTCAATAAAAGCTTTTTGAATCAAATGAAAGTCTAACACATTCAAACAAAGCGTTTTGAATCAAATGAATGTCAAACACATTCAAACAAAAGCTTTTTGAATAAAAAAAAAGGACAAACACATTTAAACAAAGTTTTTAAATCGAATGAAAGTCATATGCATTCAACGAAGCTAAATAAATCAACTAAAAGTCAAACACATTCAAACAAATCTTTTCGAATCAAATGAATGTAAAACACATTTAAACAAAGCTTTTTATATCAAATAAAATTCAAATGCGTTCAACCAAGCTAATTAAATCAAATTAAAGTCAAACACATTCAAATAAAGCTTTTTGAACAAATGAAAGTCAAACACATTCAAACAAAACTTATTAAATCAAATGGAAGTAAAATACATTTAAATAAAGCTTCTGAAATTAAATAATTGACAAACACATTTAATATAGCTTTTTGAATCAAATGAAAGCCTAACACATTAAAACAAATATTTTTAAATCAAATGAAACCAAACACTTTCAAACAATGCTTTTTGAGTCAAATGAAGGACAAATACATTCAAACAATGTTTTTTAAATTGAATGAAAGTCCAATGCATTCAACGAAACTAATTGAAAAAAATGAAAAGTTAAACACATTCCAACAAAGCTTTTCTAGTCCAATGAAAGTATAACACATTCAACAATGCTTTTTAAATCGAACGAAAGTCAAACATATTCAAACAAAAATTTTTGAATCAAATGAAGGACAACCACATTAAAACTAAGCTTTTTTATTCAAGTGAAAGTATATCGAATGAAATTTAAATGCGTTCAATGAAACTAATTAAATTAAATGAAAGTCAAACACATTCAAACAAAGCTTTTTTAACAAATGAAAGTAAAAAAAATTCAAACAAAGCTTTTTGAATCGAATGAAAGTCAAATACATTTAACAAAGCTAATTAAATCAAATGAAAGTAAAATACATTCAAACAAAGCTTTTTGAATCAAATAAATGACAAACACATTTAAATAAAGATTTTTGAATCAAATGAAAGCATAACACATTCTAACAAATATTTTTTAATCAAATGAAATTAAAATACTTTCAAACAAAGCTTTTTGAGTCAAATGAAGGACAAACACATTCAAACAATGTTCTTTAAATCGAACGAAAGTCAAATGCATTCAACGAATCTAAATAAATTAAAAAAAAAGTCAAACACATTCCAACAAAGCTTTCTTAATAAAATGAATGTCAAACACATTCAAACAAAACCTTTTAAATAAAATTAAAGTAAAACACATTCAAAAAAGCTTTTTGAATCAGATGAAAGTAAAACACATTCAAACAAAGCTTTTTGAGTCAAATGAAAGTCAAACACATTCAAACGAAGCTTTTTGAATCGAATGAAATTCAAACACATTCAAACAACTATTTTTAAATCAAATGAAAGTCAAACACATTGAAACAAAGCTTTTTTAATCTAATGAAAGTCAAACACATTCAAATAAAGCTTTTTGAATCGAATGAAATTCAAACACATTCAAACAAAATCTTTTTGAATCAAATGAAAGTCAAACATATTGAAATAAAGCTTTTTGAATCGAATGAAAGTCAAATGCGTATAACGGAGCTAATTGAATCAAATGTAAGTTGAACACATTCAAACAATGATTTTTGAATTAGATTTAAGTAAAACACATTCAAACAAATCTTTTTGAATCAAATGAAAGTCAAACACATTCAAACAAAACTTTTTGAATCAAATAAAAGTCAAACACATTCGAACAAACCTTTTTGAATTAAATAAAATAAAAAACATTAAAACAAAGCTTTTTGAATCTAATGAAAGTATAACAAATTCAAACAAAGCTTTTTAATCGAATGAAAGTCAAACACATTAAAAAAAAGAGCTTTTTGAATCAAATGAATGTCATACACATTTCAAAAAAGCATTTTGAATCAAATAAAAGTAAAACACATTCAACGAAGCTAATTGAATCAAAAGTAAGTCAAACACATTCCAACAAAGCTTTCTTAATAAAATGAAAATCAAACACATTCAAAAAAGCTTTTTGAATCAAATGAAAGTCAAACACATTCAACAAAGCTTTTTAAATCGAATGAAAATAAAACATATTCAAACAAAGCTTTTTGAATCAAATGAAGGACAAACAAATTCAAAGAAATTTTTTTGAATCAAATAAAAGTCAAATGCATTCGACGAAGCTAATTAAATCAAATAAAAGTCAAAAATATTCAAAAATCTTTTTGGAATAAAATGAAAGTAAAACACATTCAAACAAAACATTTATAATCAAATGAAAGTCAAGCCCATTCAAACAGAGCTTTTTGAATCAAATGAATGTCAAACACATTCAAACAAAGCTTTTTGAATCAAATGAAAGTCAAAGACATTCAAACAAAAGCTTTTTGAGTCAAATGAAGGACAACCACATTGAAACAAAGTTTTTGAATCGAATGAAAGTTAAAGGCATTCAACGAAGCTAATTAAATCAACTAAAAGTCAAACACATTCAAACAAAGCTTTTCTAATCAAATGAATGTAAAACACATTCAAACAAAGCTTTTTATATCGAATGAAATTCAAATGCGTTCAACCAAGCTAAATAAATCAAATAAAGTCCAACCCATTCAAATAAAGCTTTTTGAACAAATAAAAGTCAAATACATTCAAACAAAGCTTTTTGAATCGAATGTAAGTCAAATACATTTAACAAAGCTTATTAAATAAAATGGAAGTTAAATACATTTAAATAAAGCTTTTTGAATCAAATGAATGACAAACACATTTAAATAAAGCTTTTTGAATCAAATGAAAGCTTAACACATTCAAACAAATATTTTGGAATCAAATGAAAGTAAAAAACTTTCAAACAAAGCTTTTTGCGTCAAATGAAGGACTAATACATTCAAACAAAGTTTTTTTAATCGAATGAAAGTCAAATGCATTCAACGAAGCTAATTTAAATAAATATAAAGTCAAACACATTCCAACAAAGCTTTTTGAATCAAATGAAAGTAAAACACATTCAACAATGCTTTTTAAATCGAACGAAAATCAAACGTAGTCAAACAAAGCTTTTTGAATCAAATAAAGAACAAACATATTAAATCAAAGCTTTTTGAATTAAATGAAAGTAAATAAAATTCAAACAAAACATTTTTAATCAAATGAAAGTCAAACACATTCAAACAAAGCTTTTTGAGTCAAATGAAAGTCAAACACATTCAAACAAAGCTTTTTTAATCGAATGAAAGTCAAACATATTTAAACAAAGATTTTTGAGTCAATCGAAAGTCAAACACATTCAAATAAAGATTTTTGAATCAAATGAAATTCAAAATCATTTAAACAAATCTTTTTAATTAAATTGAAAGTTTAACACATTGAAACAAAGCTTTTTGAATCGAATGAAAGTCAAATGCATTTCACGAAGCTAATTGAATCAAATTTAAGAAAACAACATTCAAACAAACCTTTTTGAATCGAATGAAATCCAAACACATTCCAATAAAGCTTTTGTAATAAAATGAAAGTCAAACACATTCAAACAAAGCCTTTTATATCAAATTAAAATAAAACACATTCAAAAAGCTTTATGAATCAAATGAAAGTAAAACACATTCAACAAAGCTTTTTAAATCGAATGAAAGTCAAACACATTCAAACAAAGCTTTTTGATACAAATGAAAGTCAAACACTTTCGAACAAGCCATTTTTAATTAAATACAAAATCAACCACATTCAAACAAAGATTTTTGAATCAAATGAAAGTAAAACACATTCAAACAAAGCTTTTTGAATCGAATAAAAGTCAAACACATTCAAACAAATCTTTTTGAATCAAATGAAAGTCAAACACATTCAAACAAAGCATTTTAAATTAAATGAAAGTCATACACATTTCAAAAAAGCTTTTTGAATCAAATGAAAGTAAAACACATTCAACAAAGCTATTTGAATCGAATGAAAGTCAAACACATTAAAACAACGCTTTTTGAATCAAATGATGGACAAACACATTAACACATAGCTTTTTGAATCGAATGAAAGTCAAATGCATTCAACAAAGCTAATTAAATCAAATAAAAGTCAAATACATTAAAACAAAGCTTTTTGATTCAAATGAAAGTCAAACATATTCAAAAAAACGTTTTTTGAATTAAATGAATGTAATACACATTCAAACAAAGCTTTTTGAATCGAATGAAAGTCAAACACTTTCAAACAAAGTTTTTTTTAATGAAATGAAGGACACAGACATTTAAATAAAGCTTTTTGAATCAAATGAAAGTAAAACACATTCAATCAAAGCTTTTTATATCGAATGAAATTCAATTGCTTTCAACGAAGCTAATTAAATCAAATGAAAGTCAAACACATTTAAACATAGCTTTTTGAACAAATGAAAATCAACCGTAATCAAACAAAGCTTTTTGAATCGAATGAAAGTCAAAGACATTTAACAAAGCTAATTAAATCAAATGAAAGTAAAATACATTTAAACAAAACATTTTGAATCAAATAAATGACAAACACATTCAAACAAAGCTTTTTGAATCGAATGAAATTCAAACACATTCAAACAAAGTTTTTTGAATCAAATGAAGGACAAACACAGTCTAACAAAGCTTTTTCAATCGAATGAAAGTCAAATGCATTCAACGAAGCTAATTAAACCTTTCAGATTCTTTAATATGTGGATTGATGCTCCTGGTTTTTTGGATGCTGTATAGGAAGCTTGGGCTACTGGGTTCCAGGGAACTGATATATTTTAATTGGTTAGGAAGTTAACTGAAGCTAAAGAGAAACTTAAGAGCATTAATTTGACTAGATTTACTTGTGTTGAGACAGCTGATGCTATTGCTGAGAAGAAGTTGTTAGATATACAGTCTCAAATGCAGAGTGAACCTAGGGATGAAGGTTTAATCTTGCAAGAGAAGATAGCAAGGGAGGAGTATAATCAGGCTCATAATGCTAGGTATAATTTTTTGAAGCAGAAAGCCAAGGTTCATTGGTTAAAAGATGGAGACATGAACTCTGCATTCTTTCATGCAATTCTGAGGAAAAGGAGTATTCAGAACAGTGTTTATTCTATTGCTTGTGAGGATGGGACTGTATTGGCTGAATCTAGGAAAGTATGTGAGGCTTTTCTGGATAACTATAAATCTCTCCTAGGTAGCAGTGCTGTTGCTACTGGTGAGTTTCATGGTAGTGTTATTCAGGAAGGGAATTGTTTGAGTATGGAGCAGTCAGATAGTTTATGCAGAAGTTTTAGTGAGAAAGATGTGAAAGAGGCTCTTTGGAGTATTGATGATGATAAAGCCCCGGGCCCTGATGGTTTTTCAAGTAAATTCTTCAAGAGTACTTGGGATATTATTGGTCAAGCTGTCACTAAAGTTGTGCTGAATTTTTTGGCTAAGGGTAAGTTGCTGAAGCAAGTTAATGCTACTACTCGGACCCTGGTGGCTAAAGTTGAAAATACAAATAAAGTGACTCAGTTTAGGCCAATTGCTTGCTGTAATGTTGTTTATAAGATCATCTCTAAGCTCATATGTGCTAGGCTTAAGGATGTACTTCCTGATTTAGTTGATTCTTGCCAGGATGCTTTTGTTGCTGGGAGATTCATATTGGATAATATCTTTGTTTGCCAAGATATGCTTAAGGGTTACAGTAATATAAGAATGCCCCCTAGATGTACTGTTAAGATGGATTTGAGGAAAGCTTATGATTCTATAAGTTGGAGCTTTATAAAAAATATGCTTGAAGCTTTGGGGTTTCCTGTAAAGTTTACTGGTTGGATTATGGAGTGTGTTAGTACTCCTTCTTTCTATTTGATGTTAAATGGTGGTTTGCATGGTTTTTTTGTTGGGAAAAAGGGGATAAGACAAGGTGATCCTATGTCTCCCCTATTATTTGTGTTGGTAATGGAGTACTTGACTAGGATGTTGAAGAAAATTGGGAAGAAAAAAGCTTTTAAATATCATCAGAGATGTAAGAGCTTAGCTTTGAACCACCTTATCTTTGCTGATGATTTGATGCTCTTTTCTTATTGGAATGTGGATTCAGTTAAGCTTCTTCTCAGAGCTCTAAGTCTTTTGAAAGAAGATTTGGGTTACAGGTTAACACTGATAAGACAGCTGTGTACTTTGGTGACAAGAGGAAAATATATGTCGTTATCTACTCTTCCTCCAAGTCAAACTAAATTTGTAAACACCTAACCAACCTTATATGAATATAGGGTAAGTTAAGGGTCGATCCCTAGGGAATGCAATGATGAAAACTAGAGTCTAAGTCAAGCTACCTCGAAGATGGGGTTTAGGTAATGGTTTGCACTATGGTAAACTAAAACAAGTCTAATCAAGTAAATCAAAGGTCTGAACACTAGTGATATGGGTTCCACATGCAAGTTCAATGATAATGCTAGTTTAGAGCTCAATTAATTAATTCAAGTATTGCAATGGACAAACAATAGTAGCAATCAAGAGAGTTCAAAAGCTATCTCCTATAAGCCAATCTAGGTGTCACTATGAAAGGCAAATCAAGAAGAATCACAAGCAAACCCAATCAATTAGAGCAACCTTCAATTCAATTGTTCATGTCATTAAGAATTGCAATGCAATCTAGATTAATCTTATAGGTTGATCACTCCTAGTCCGATCAATCACATGCAAAACTATGTCAACCAATTTAATTGCAACAAATAAATAAATCAAAGAGCATCAACTAGCAATTTCATTAATCAAACATGCTTCCCCCTTTCCCTAGCAACTAATCTACTCACTAATCATGGTGAAATTCAAGAACAAATAACTAGAAATTGCATTAATCTTCATTCTATATTAAAATCTAAGAGAAATCAAAATATTCAACAAAATCAAATTCAAATCCAAAGAAAAACAAGCAACAAGCATAAATCAAATAGCAAGTAAGTAAGAAATGAAAGAAGGAAGAGATTCTCACTAATATTGATGATTGAAAATGAAGAAATCCAAACTTGATTGATCAAATGTTGAGTCACAAATCCAAAACCAAGAACTTATCTCTAACCTCTCTCTAATTTCTCTCTAAAACTAAGCTAATGAAATATTCTCAAAAGTCCCTTTTCAAAAAGGAAATACAGTTCTATTTATAGGTAAAGAAGAAACCGGCAAATCCCGCGGTCTCTCTCGATGAATCCGCGGCCACGGAGAAATGGGTATGGAACCCTCCGAGGGCTTTCTGGGCAGCACCCGCGCCCGCGGCAAGATAGACCCGCGCCCGCGGCCAAAGATGCCGCGCCCGCGGCTAATCCCCTGCTCCCAAAACTCAATCAGGGGACCGTGGTCTCTCTGAGATGGAGCGCCCTCTCCAGATTTCCCGCAACCGCGGGAAGCTCCTGCCAAAATCTTGGAATTTGCTTTTCTTAAGCCCGCGCCCGCGGCTCCACTGACCTGCGCCCGCGGCCTGCTGGAAATACCTTGGAGACCTCTCCGAGGCCTCTCCAAGGCCTCTCTAAGCCCTCTCTAGCCAAATGCTTCTTCCTTACTTGATCATTAAGGCCCCAACTCGATTCCTTTGCAAAGGTGATTCTCCAAATACCTACACAAGCAAACAAAGAAAGGAAATAAAAGGAAAACATGAGAACCATACAGAAAAGAGGAGAAAGAGAAACCTAAGGAAAAAGGACAAAAAATAAGAGAAGAAAGCATGAAAAAGGGAAAGAAATAACCCTAAAAGACTACCCTATGAGTGCCATAAATGACACTCTTCATTTGGTAATATCTTTGAATTCCTTTGAATTACAAGTATTTGAGAGTCACTGACTATGATGCTATAGTTGACAAAATGCTTAATAAGATTCAGTGTTGGAGTAGTAGGAATTTGTCCTTTGCTGCTAGAGCTACCTTGATTAATGCAGTGTTTATGAGCCTGCACACTTATTGGGCTCAATGCTTATTACTTCCTAAGACTGTGATGCTCTGGATTGTGCAACTCTGCAAAGCTTTTTTATGGGATGGTAAGGCTATTCTGAGTAGAGCTCCTCCCCTAGCCTAGGATTGGGTTTGTAGGCCAAAAAATGCTGGTGGGTTGGGAGTTAGAAACTGTTTGCTTTGGAACAGGGCAGCTATTGGTAGCTATGTATGGAAGATTGCCAAGAACACTGAGTCTTTGTGGGTGAAATGGGTGCACTCAGTTTACCTTAAAGAGCATGATTGGTGGCATTACATTCCCAAGAGAAGTGCTGGTTGGGGGTGGAAATTGATGTGTAAGGTCAAGGAGGAGCTAAAGGAAGGATTTACTAGTAATATGTGGCTTAGCAAATAGTATAAAATTGCAGATTGCTATAAGTGGTTGTAGGGCAATTTGGATAAGGTCCCTTGGAGCAAATGGGTGTGGAACAAGTTCAATGTACCTAAGCATTCTTTTGTAATTTGGTTGGCAATGTTGGGGAGACTCAAAACTAGGGATAAGCTCTCAAGGTTTGGGGTTTGCTCTGATGATTTGTGTCTTCTATGTGGAGAAGAGACTGCAACTGTTACCCATTTGTTTTTTGTCTGTAAGTACAGTAAGAGATGTTTGACTGGTGTTTGCAGTTGGCTAGACATTGGTCTGCAGCAGGATAATATTGGTGAGGCTTGGAAGAGCTGGAGGAAGCTGGGAAAAATAAGATTCAGAGCAGTTTTTATCTTGCCACATTGAGTGCTGCTATTTACAACATTTGGTTAGCCAGGATTCATGTGTTCTGGCAGCATGCTGTAATACATCCTGAGGTGCTGGTAAAAGCAATCAGAAGAGAGGTTGGTGGAAGAGCTCAACAGCTTATTGATGCTAAATGGAAGACAGCATATTGTAAATGGCTATTTAAACTTAGGCATATGCTGTAATTGCTGCTTAGTTGTTCTGATGTTAGTTTATTTTTGAAGTGTTTTGTGTTGTTGCCTGAGTCTAGCTCTTCCTGTGCCCTTCATAGAAGGTAGCAGGATCTGTGTGGTCTCTCAGAAGAGTTACCTGTTTTTTCTAGGCTTCTAGGGGTTAGTTTGGGCCTTTGGCCATTGTGCAGTTTTGGGTAGCCTTCACAGGCTGTTGTATTTTTACACTATGTACAGTTTTTTTGTGATCAATATATTTGCTTACTTACCAAAAAAAACAAAAAAAAAATCAAATAAAAGTCAAACATTCAAACAAAGCTTTTGGAATCAAATGAAAGTAAACCACATTCAAACATAACTTTTTTAATCAAAAGAAAGTAAAAGACATTTAAACAAAGATTTTTTGATCCAGTGAAAGTCAAACACATTCCAACAAAGCTTTTGTATTCAAATGAAGGACAAACACATTCTAACAAAGCTTTTTGAATCTATGAAAATCAAATGCATTCAACGAAGCTAATTAAATCAAATAAAAGTCAAACACATTCATACAAAGCTTTTTGAATCGAATGAAAGTCAAACACATTCAAACAAAGTATTTTAAATTAAATGAAAGTGCAGTTGGGTTTTAAAGAAAATTCTAGGGTGCAGGGAAGTTATTGACAGCATTGGTGGTTGGCCTGCAGTTACTCATAATGGAAAAATGAGTATCTCTAGAGTGTACTCTAAAATAAGACCTCAGGCTGATAAAGTGAGCTGGAAGAGACTTGTTTGCAACAATCAAGCTTCTCCTAAGAGCATTTTCATAACTTGGATGGCTTTGAAGAATAGAATGGTGACTAAGGATAGGCTTATTCAATGGCATATTAACTGTGATCCTTTGTGTTTCTTTTGCCATAACTGTGATGAAAGTGTTGCTCATTTATTCTTTACTTGCTCTTATTCTAGAGAAATTTAGCAGAAAATTCTTGATTTACTGAAAATTCAGAAGACAGTGCAATGTTTTGAGCTTGAAAACAATGCGCTACAAGGTTTTGCAGGAAATCTAATAGAAAGTGTAGGCTCTATTTGATGTTCTTTGGTGAAACTGTTCATAGCATTTGGCTTTCGAGGAACAGTTTAATGTTCACTGGTAGCTGTCAGCCTGCTGAGTTGGTCTTCAGAGAAATTGTGTATAGGGTTTTAGTTAGGTGTTCTGAGTCTGACAGGAAATTCCTGTACTTTTGATGTTCTGGTTCTGGGTCTGCTGTCTTGGAAGCTCAGACCTGTCTGTTTTTGTTGTTGCTGTTTTGTCTTGTCTGGTCCCCGCTTCCAGAACCCTTCCTAGAAGGTGGCTGGAGCTTGAGTCCAGTTTTAGCCCCTAGTTCTGTCTAGCTCCCTTCCCTGAGGGTGTCTTGATAGTTTCCTGTTTCTTTGGTGTCTGTTTGGTTGTTTTTGGTTTTGTGGTGTCTGTTGTTAGTTATAACTTAGCTTGCTGTAAGTCGTAACTTTTCTCTTTAGTAATAATATTTTCTATTTACCAAAAAAAAAAAAAAAAAAAAAAAAAAAGTGAAACACATTCAAACAAAGCTTTTTGAATCTAACAAAAGTCAAACACATTCAAAAAAAGTTTTTGCATCAAATGAAAGTAAAACACAATCAAACAAAGCTTTTTAAATCCAATGAAAGTCAAACACATTCAAACAAAAGCTTTTTGAATCAAATGAAGGACAAACACATTCAAACAAAGATTTTTTAATCGAAAGAAAGTCAAATGCATTCAACGAGGCTAATTAAATCACTAAAAGTCAAACACATTCAAACAAAGCTTTTGGAATCAAATGTAAGTAAAAGACATTCAAACAAAGCTTTTCATATCCAATGAAATTCAAATGCGTTCAACGAAGCTTATTAAATCAAATGAAAGTCAAATACATTCAAACCAAGCTTTTTGAACAAATGAAAGTCAAACACATTCAAACAAAGCTTTTGGAATCGAATGAAAGTCAAATACATTCAACGAAGCTAATTAAATAAAATGAAAGAAAAATACATTCAAACAAAGATTTTTGAATCAAATGAATGACAAACACATTCAAAAAAAGTTTTTTTGAATAAAATGAAAGCCTACTACATTCAAACAAATATTTTTTTAAAATGAAAGTCAAATACTTTCAAACAATTTTTTTTAGTCAAACTCAGGACAAACACATTCAAAAAATGTATTTTGAAATGAATGAAAGTCAAATGCATTTAAGAAAACTAAATAAATTAAATAAAAAAACAAACACATTCCAACGAAGCTTTTGTAATAAAATGAAAGTCAACACATTCAAACAAAGCCTTTTAAATCAAATTAAATTAAAAAACATTCAAACAAAAGCTTTTTGAAACAAATGAAGGACAAACACATTCAAACAAAGATTTTTTAATCGAATGAAAGTCAAATGCATTCAACGACGCTAATTAAATCACTAAAAGTCAAACCCATTCAAACAAAGCTTTTGGAATCAAATGTAAGTAAAATACATTCAAACAAAGCTTTTCATATCCAATGAAATTCAAATGCGTTCAACGAAACTTATTAAATCAAATGAAAGTCAAATACATTCAAACCAAGCTTTTTGAACAAATGAAAGTCAAACACATTCAAACAAAGCTTTTGGAATCGAATGAAAGTCAAATACATTCAACGAAGCTAATTAAATCAAATGAAAGAAAAATACATTTGAACAAAGATTTTTGAATCAAATGAATGACAAACACATTCAAACAAAGCTTTTTGAATCAAATGAAAGTTGAACACATATTCAGCAAAGCTCTTTAAATCAAATGAAAGTCAAACACATTCAAACAAAACTTTGTGAATCAAATGAAGGAAAAAAACATTCAAATAAAGTTTTTTAAATCAAATGAAAGTCAAATGCATTCAACGAAGCTAATTATATCAAATAAAAGTCAAACACATTCAAACAAAGCTTTTGGAATCAAATTAAAGTAAAACTCATTCAAACAAATATTTTTAATCAAATGAAAGTCAAACACATTCAAACAAAGCTTTTTGAATCAAATGAAAGTCAAACACATTGAAACAAAGCTTTTGGAATCAAATGTAAGTAAAAGACATTCAAACAAAGCTTTTCATATCCAATGAAATTCAAATGCGTTCAACGAAGCTTATTAAATCAAATGAAAGTCAAATACATTCAAACCAAGCTTTTTGAACAAATGAAAGTCAAACACATTCAAACAAAGCTTTTGGAATCGAATGAAAGTCAAATACATTCAACAAAGCTAATTAAATAAAATGAAAGAAAAATACATTCAAACAAAGATTTTTGAATCAAAAGAATGACAAACACATTCAAAAAAAGTTTTTTTTGAATCAAATGAAAGCCTACTACATTCAAATAAATATTTTTTTAAAATGAAAGTCAAATACTTTCAAACAATGTTTTTTTAGTCAAACTCAGGACAAACACATTCAAAAAATGTATTTTGAAATGAATGAAAGTCAAATGCATTTAAGAAAACTAAATAAATTAAATAAAAAAACAAACACATTCCAACGAAGCTTTTGTAATAAAATGAAAGTCAACACATTCAAACAAAGCCTTTTAAATCAAATTAAATTAAAAAACATTCAAACAAAAGCTTTTTGAATCAAATGAAGGACAAACACATTCAAACAAAGATTTTTTAATCGAATGAAAGTCAAATGCATTCAACGACGCTAATTAAATCACTAAAAGTCAAACCCATACAAACAAAGCTTTTGGAATCATATGTAAGTAAAATACATTCAAACAAAGCTTTTCATATCCAATGAAATTCAAATGCGTTCAACGAAGCTTATTAAATCAAATGAAAGTCAAATACATTCAAACCAAGCTTTTTGAACAAATGAAAGTCAAACACATTCAAACAAAGCTTTTGGAATCGAATGAAAGTCAAATACATTCAACGAAGCTAATTAAATCAAATGAAAGAAAAATACATTTGAACAAAGATTTTTGAATCAAATGAATGACAAACACATTCAAACAAAGCTTTTTGAATCAAATGAAAGTTGAACACATATTCACCAAAGCTCTTTAAATCAAATGAAAGTCAAACACATTCAAACAAAACTTTGTGAATCAAATGAAGGAAAAAAACATTCAAATAAAGTTTTTTAAATCAAATGAAAGTCAAATGCATTCAACGAGGCTAATTAAATCAACTAAAAGTCAAACACATTTAAACAAAGCTTTTGGAAGCAAATGAAAGTAAAACACATTCAAACAAAGCTTTTTAATAAAATAAAAGTCAAACACATTTAAGCAACACCTTTTATATCAAATTAAAGTAAAACACATTCAAACAAAAGCTTTTTGAATCAAATGAAGGACAAACACATTCAAACAAAGATTTTTTAATCGAATGAAAGTCAAATGCATTCAACGAGGCTAATTAAATCAACTAAAAGTCAAACACATTTAAACAAAGCTTTTGGAAGCAAATGAAAGTAAAACACATTCAAACAAAGCTTTTTATATCCAATGAAATTCAAATGCGTTCAACGAAGCTTATTAAATCAAATGAAAGTCAAATACATTTAAACAAAGCTTTTTGAACAAATGAAAGTCAAACACATTCAAACAAAACTTTTGGAATCGAATGAAAGACAAATACATTCAACGAAGCTAATTAAATCAAATGAAAGAAAAATACATTCAAACAAAGATTTTTGATTCAAATGAATGACAAACACATTCAAACAAAGTTTTTTGAATCAAATGAAAGTTGAACACATATTCAGCAAAGCTCTTTAAATCAAATGAAAGTCAACACACATTCAAACGAAACTTTTTGAATCAAATGAAGGAAAAACACATTCAAGAAAAGTTTTTTAAATCAAATGAAAGTCAAATGCATTCAACGAAGCTAACTATATCAAATAAAAGTCAAACACATTCAAACAAAGCTTTTGGAATCAAATTAAAGTAATACTCATTCAAACAAACATTTTTAATCAAATGAAAGTCAAACACATTCAAACAAAACTTTTTGAATCAAATGAAAGTCAAACACATTGAAACAAAGCTATTTGAATCGAATGAAAGTCAAATGCATTCAACGAAGCTAATCGAATCAAATGTAAATAAAAAACATTCAAAGAAAGCTTTTTGAATCAAATGAAATTAAAATAAAAGTCAAACACATTTAAGCAAAACCTTTTATATCAAATTAAAGTAAAACACATTCAAAAAAAAAATTTTAAATCAAATGAAAGTAAAACATATTAAAAAAATCTTTTAAAATCGAATGAAAGTCAAACACATTCAAACAAAGCTTTTTGAATCAAATGAAGGACAAACACATTCAAACAAAGTTTTTTGAATCAAATGAAAGTAAAATGCATTTAACGAAGCTAATTAAATAAAATAAAAGTCAAACACATTCAAATAAAGCTTTTTAAATCAAATTAAAGTAAAACACATTCGAACAAAGCTTTTGAAATTAAAAAAAAGTCAAACACATTCAAACAAAACGTTTTGAATCAAATGAAAGTAAAACACTTTCAAACAAAGCTTTTTAAATAGATTGAAAGTAAAACACATTCAAACAAAGCTTTTTGAATCAAATGAAAGTAAAACACATTCAAACATAACTTTTTGATTTAAATAAAAGTTAAACACATTAAAAAAAGTTGTATGAATCAAATGAAAGTGAAACACATTCAAACATAACTTTTTGAAAAAAATGAAAATCAAACACATTCAACAAAGCTTTTTAAATCAAATAAAAGTAAAACACATTTAAACAAAGCTTTTTGAATCACATTTAAATAAAACACATTCAACAAAGCTTTTTTAATCGAACGAAAGTAAAATACATTCAAACAAAGCTTTTTGAATCAAATGAAAGTCAAACACATTCAACAAAGCTTTTTGAATCGAACGAAAGTAAAATACATTCAAACAAAGCTTTTTGAATCAAATGAAAGTCAAACACATTTGAACAAACCTTTTTGAATTAAATAAAAGTCAAACACATTAAAACAAAGAATTTTGAATCTAATGAAAGTAAATCAAATTCAAACAAAGCTTTTTGAATCGAATGAAAGTCAAACCCATTAAAAAAAAGAGCTTTTTGAATCAAATGAATGTCATACATATTTCAAAAAAGCATTTTGAATCAATTAAAAGTAAAACACATTCAAGAAAGATAATTGAATTGAATAAAAGTCAAACACATTCAAATAAAGCTTTTTGAATCAAATGAAAGTAAAACACATTAAAACAAAGGTTTTTGAATCGAATGTAAGTCAAATGCATTCTGCGAATCTAATTAAATCAAACGTAAGTCAAACACATTCCAACAAAGCTTTCTTAATAAAATTAAATTCAAACATATTCAAACAAAGCCTTTTCTATCAAATTAAAGTAAAACACATTTAAAAAAGCTTTTTGAATCAAATGAAAGTCAAACACATTCTGTAGACACCTAAAAATGTCTCCCCAAAACCAAACCCGATAATGAACAACCTTTTACCGCCACTATTGGTCGGGTTTAGTATTTAATCCCGAGAGTGCTTAAATTCATGTTTTTTGAACAGTTCATGGATTAGCCTTGATGTTTGGTAAAAGCATAGTTTTAATTTCAGCCCAAACTTATTAATTAATTTTAAGCCCTAACCTTTTTTTATTTTATTGTTTTATTATTTATTTTTGGCCCAAACCTTTTATTTATTTTTTTTTAATTATTTTCTTATTTTAGCCCGAATAATAAATGTCAGAAAAGGCCCGAAATTATCAATCGACACTTAAAAAGCCGAAGGAAATTAGGGTTAAAAATGTATTTAGACGGAAAATGGACAGGAAATTCCCGCGCCACGGCAGACTGCCACCGTGTCACGGGAATCCTTCCTGTCTGACGGTGGGATTTCCCGTGACACGGGAGGTCTTCCGTGACACGGGACATTCCGTGTCTTTTCCACGTAAACCCTTGACGCGTTTTATATCCCGTTTTCTGAAAATTTCCTGCGTCACGCCAAAAGTGTACCGTGTCACGGGAAAGAGTGTCGTCTGACGGTGGAGCTTCCCGTGTCACGGTACAGGTTGACCGTGTCACGGGATACTTTTTTAGGGTTTTTATCATTTTAGGGTTCCGTGTGCTCCCTCAGCACATTTTCCCTATAAATACCCCCTCATTTCTGATGTACGGGGCACCGAGTAATTCTCTGATTTAATTTTTCTCTCTTCTATGCTTTAGCCTAAACACTAGCCTACCCGTTTTCTACTTCAAAATTCCTTCTTCAAGTACTCAAAGGAGTCCATACTTCACTCGCGGTTCCATCCTTAAGCCTAGGCGTGAAAGGTAGAATTGTTTGAGGGTTTGGCCCCAAAATCAACTTTACTTAATTTAATTTAATTTAATTTAATTATTGCTTTATTATTTCCTTGAAGTTACAAACTCGTTTATTATTTTGTAGTTGCAAACAAACAGAATCAAAGTAAGAGTCATGCTCCTTTTATTTTTATTATTTTTCTAACGATTTTATGTTGTTGGAAATGTGATTAAATTGGTTTTAATATTAATGTTGTTTTATTATATTTATGATCACCATATTGCATGTTTAAAGGGAATATGTAATTGAAAATCACGCCTAATAAGATAATTTGGACAACCGGTTTAGGATCCTTTTTAATCTTATTATTAATTGAAGTGATCACCAATATTTTAGAATTATGTGTGCATTAATATTATAACAATTTAGTTAAATAATAGTTTGGAGCGAATTGAATTATTGTTTGTATGCCTTTGAGATCACATGAATGCTTTTCAATATAAGAATCGAGTAGAGGCCAATACGGGCGAATGTGACTCCATGACTCACTTCGTACCATCATCCCTGATCCTCCTTTCGTGGTTCCGAACCATATGGAGTTAGTAATCTCATGGATTATGAATGGGGTGTAAGCTTCACGGGTCAATCGTTGTTGCCTTCGTTGTCCCTTATCGTGGTTGTCTTTTATGATCCGTGAACGGTTTACAAGTTCCTAAAAAACTTGTTGGCGGCTCCCTACTTTCCTTGTCCCTAATCGTGTCCCTTACCGTATATGTCAATTCCCACTTCCTATGAGTGCCAAGCATATTCACACATGCTTTTTAACGTAGGCGCACTTCGAGCGACGCCTACACATTCAACAAAGCTTTTTAAATCGAATGAAAATCAAACATATTCAAACAAAGGTTTTTGAATCAAATGAAGGACAAACAAATTCAAACAAAACTTTTTGAATCAAATAAAAGTCAAATGCATTCGACGAAGCTAATTAAATCAAATAAAAGTAAAAAATATTCAAACAATGCTTTTGGAATTAAATGAAAGTAAAACACTTTCAAACAAAACATTTTTAATCAAATCAAAATCAAACCCATTCAAACAAAGCTTTTTGAATCAAATGAATGTCAAACACATTCAAACAAAGCTTTTTGAATCAAATGAAAATCAAACACATTCAAACAAAAGCTTTTTGAATCAAATGAAGGACAACCACATTCAAAGAAAGTTTTTGAATCCAATGAAAGTCAAATGCTTTCAACGAAGCTAATTAAATCAACTAAAAGTAAAACACATTAAAACAAAGCTTTTCTAATCAAATGAATGTAAAACACATTCAAACAAAGCTTTTTATATCGAATGAAATTCTAATGTGTTCAACCAAGCTAATGGAATCAAATGAAAATAAAACACATTTAAACAAAGCTTTTTGAATCAAATGAAAGTCAAACACATTCAAACAAAGCATTTTAAATTAAATGAAAGTCATACACATTTCAAAAAAGCTTTTTGAATCAAATGAAAGTAAAACACATTCAACAAAGCTATTTGAATCGAATGGAAGTCAAACACATTAAAACAACGCTTTTTGAATCAAATGAAGGACAAACACATTAACACAAAGCTTTTTAAATTGAATAAAAGTCAAATGCATTCAACGAAGCTAATTTAATCAAATAAAAGTCAAACACATTCATACAAAGATTTTTGATTCAAATGAAAGTCAAACATATTCAAAAAAAAGTTTTTTGAATTAAATGAATGTAATACACATTCAAACAAAGCTTTTTGAATCGAATGAAAGTCAAACACTTTCAATCAAATTTTTTTTAATTAAATGAAGGACAAAGACATTTAAATAAAGCTTTTTGAATCAAATGAAAGTAAAACATATTCAATCAAAGCTTTTTATAACGAATGAAATTCAATTGCTTTAAACGAATCTAATTAAATCAAATGAAAGTCAAACACATTTAAACATAGCTTTTTGAACAAATGAAAGTCAAACGTAATCAAACAAAGCTTTTTGAATCGAATGAAAGTCAAAGACATTTAACAAAGCTAATTAAATCAAATGAAAGTAAAATACATTTAAACAAAGCTTTTTGAATCAAATAAATGACAAACACATTCAAACAAAGCTTTTTGAATCAAATAAAAGTCAAACACATTCAAACAAAGTATTTGGAATCAAATGAAAGTGAAACACATTCAATCAAAGCTTTTTATATCGAATGAAATTCAATTGCTTTCAACGAAGCTAATTGAATCAAATGAAAGTTAAACACATTTAAACATAGCTTTTTGAACAAATGAAAGTCAAACGTAATCAAACAAAGCTTTTTGAATCGAATGAAAGTCAGAGACATTTAACAAAGCTAATTAAATCATATGAAAGTAAAATACATTTAAACAAAGCTTTTTGAATTAAATAAATGACAAACACATTCAAACAAAGCTTTTTGAATCGAATGAAAGTCAAACACATTCAAACAAAGTTTTTTGAATCAAATAAAGGACAAACACATTCTAACAAAGCTTTTTCAATAGAATGAAAGTCAAATGCATTCAACGAATCTAATTAAATCAAATAAAAGTCAAACACATTCAAACAAAGCTTTTGGAATCAAATGAAAGTAAAACACATTCAAACAAAACTTTTTGAATCAGATGACAGTCAAACACATTAAAAAAAAGCATTTTTAATCAAAAGAAAGTAAAAGACATTCAAACAAAGGTTTTTAAATCCAGTGAAAGTCAAACACATTCCAACAAAGCTTTTGTATTCAATTGAAGGACAAATACATTCTAACAAAGCTTTTTGTATCGAATGTAAATCAAATGCATTCAACGAATCTAATTAAATCAAATAAAAGTCAAACACATTCAAACAAAGCTTTTTGAATCGAATAAGTCAAACAAATTTAAACAAAGTATTTTGAATCAAATGAAAGTGAAACACATTCAAACAAAGCTTTTTAAATCAAACGAAAGTTAAAAACATTCAAAAAAAACTTTTTTGCATCAAATGAAAGTAAAACACAATTAAACAAAGCTTTTTAAATAGAATGAAAGTCAAACACATTCAAACAAAAGCTTTTTGAATCAAATGAAGGACAAAGACATTCAAACAAAGATTTTTTAATCTCATGAAAGTCCAATGCATTCAACGAGGCTTATTAAATTAAATGAAAGTCAACTACATTCAAACAAAGTTTTTTGAAAAAATGAAAGTCAAACACATTCAAACAAAGCTTTTGGAATCGAATGAAAGTCAAATACATTTAACGAAGCTAATTAAATCAAATGAAAGAAAAATACATTCAAACAAAGATTTTTGAATCAAATGAATGACAAACACATTCAAAAAAAGCTTTCTGATTAAAATGAAAGCCTAATACATTCAAACAAATATTTTTGAAAAATGAAAGTCAAATACTTTCAAACAAAGTTTTTTTAGTCAAATTCAGGACAAACACATTCAAACAATGTTTTTTGAAACGAATGAAAGTCAAATGCATTTAAGAAAACTAATTAAATAAATTAAAAAAAACAAACACATTCCAACGAAGCTTTTTTAATAAAATGAAAGTCAAACACATTCAAACAAAGCCTTTTATATCAAAATAAAATAAAACATATTCAAAAAAGCTTTTTTGAATCAAATGAAAGTAAAACACATTCAACAAAGCTTTTTAAATCGAATGAAAGTCAAACACATTCAAACAAAGTTTTTTTAATCAAATACAGGACAAACACATTCAAACAAAGCTTTTTGAATTAAAAGAAAGTCAAATGCATTCAATGAAGCAAAATTAATCAGATAAAAGTCAAACACATTGAAACAAAGCTTTTTTATTCAAATGAAAGTCAAACACATTCAAACAAAACTTTTTGATACAAATGAAAGTCAAACACTTACGAACAAGCCTTTTTTAATTAAATATAAGTCAACCCTACTCAAACAAAGCTTTTTGAATCAAATAAAAGTAAAACACATTCAAACAAAGCTTTTTGAATCAAATAAAAGTCAAACGCATTCAAACAAAGCTTTTTGAATCAAATGAAAGTCAAATACATTCAAACAAAGTATTTTAAATTAAATGAAAGTCATAAACATTTCAAAAAAGCTTTATGAATCAAATGAAAGTAAAACACATTCAACAAAGCTATTTGAATCGAATGAAAGTCAAACACATTAAAATAACTCTTTTTGAATCAAATGAAGGACAAAACCATTAACACGAAGATTTTTGAATCGAATGAAAGTCAAATGCAATCAACGAAGCTAATTAAATCAAATAAAAGTCAAACACAATCAAACAAAGATTTTTTATTCTAATGAAAGTCAAACATATTCAAAAAAAAGTTTTTTGAATTAAATGATTGTAATACACATTCAAACAAAGCTTTTTGATTCGAATGAAAGTCAAATGTAATCAAACAAAGCATTTTGAATCGAATGAAAATTAAAGACATTTAACAAAGCTAATTAAGTCAAATGAAAGTAAAATACATTTAAACAAAGCTTTTTGAATAAAATAAATGACAAACACATTTAAACAAAGCTTTTTGAATCGAATGAAAGTAAAACACATTCAAACAAAGTTTTTTGAATCAAATGAAGGACAAACACATTCGAACAAAGCTTTTTCAATCGAATGAAAGTCAAATGCATTCAACGAATCTAACTAAATCAAATAAAGTCAAACACATTCAAACAAAGCTTTTGGAATCAAATGAAAGTAAAACACATTGAAACAAAACTTTTAATCAAAAGAAAGTAAAAGACATTCAAACAAAGCTTTTTAAATCCAGTGAAAGTCAAACACATTCCAACAAAGCTTTTGTATTCAAATGAAGGACAAACACATTCTAACAAAGCTTTCTAAATCAAATGTAAATCAAATGCATTCAACGAAGCTAATTAAATAAAATAAAAGTCAAACACATTCAAACAAAGCTTTTTGAATCGAATAAAAGTCAAAAACATTCAAATAAAGTATTTTGAATCAAATGAAAGTGAAACACATTCAATCAAAGCTTTTTATATCGAATGAAATTCAATTGCTTTCAACGAAGCTAATTAAATCAAATGAAAGTCAAACACATTTAAACATATCTTTTTGAACAAATGAAAGTCAAACGTAATCAAACAAAGCTTGTTGAATCGAATGAAAGTCAAAGACATTTAACAAAGCTAATTAAATCAAATGAAAGTAAAATACATTTAAACAAAGCTTTTAGAATCAAATAAATGACAAACACATTCAAACAAAGCTTTTTGAATCGAATGAAAGTCAAACACGTTCAAACAAAGTTTTTTTAATCAAATGAAGGAAAAACACATTCTAACAAAGCTTTTTCAATCGAATGAAAGTCAAATGCATTCAAACAAAGCTTTTTGAATAATATGAAAGTCAAACACATTGAAACAAAGCTTTTTGAATTGAATGAAAGTCAAATGCATTCAACGAAGCTAATTGAATCAAATGTAACTAAAAAACATTCAAACCAAGCTTTTTGAATCAAATGAAATTCAAACATATTCCAACAAAGCTTTTTTAATAAAATGAAAGTTAAACACATTTAAGCAAAGCCTCTTATATCAAATTAAAGTAAAGCACATTCAAATTAACCTTTTTGAATCAAATTAAGGAAAAAACATTCAAACAAAGTTTTTTGAATCGAATGAAAGTCAAACACATTCAAACATAGCTTTTTGAATTAAATAAAAGTTAAACACATTTAAAAAAAAAGCTTTATGAATAAAATGAAAGTGAAACACATTAAAACATAGCTTTTTGAATCAAATGAAAATCAAACACATTCAAACAAAGGTTTTTGAATCAAATGAAAGTAAAACACATTCAAACAAAGTTTTTTGAATTGAATGAAAATAAAACACATTCAACAAAGCTTTTTGAATTGAATGAAAGTAAAATACATTCAAACAAAGTTTTTTGGATCAAATGAAAGTCAAACACAATCAAACACAGCTTTTTGAATCGAATGAAAGTTAAAAGCATTGAACGAAGCTAATTAAATCAAATAAAAGTCAAACACATTCAACGATATCATTTTGATTCAAATGAAAGTCAAACACATTCAAAAAAAGATTTTTGAATTGAATGAATGTCAAATGCGTTCAAAGAAGCTAATTAAATCAAATAAAAGTCAAACACATTTAATGAAAGCTTTTTTATTCGAATGAAAGTCAAACACATTCAAAAAAAGCTTTTTGAATCAAATGAAAGTAATACACATTCAAACAAAGCTTTTTTAATCGAATAAAAATAAACACATTAAAACAAAGTTTTTTTTAATCAAATGAAGGATAAACACATTCGAAAAAAGCTTTTTGAATCAAATGAAAGTCAAACACATACAAAAAAAACTTTTTGAATCAGATGAAAGTAAAACACATTCAAAAAAACTTTATGAATCAAATGAAAGTAAAACACATTTAAACAAAGCTTTTTAAACAAGTGAAAGTCAAACACATTCAAACAAAACTATTTGAATCTAATGAAAGTCAAACGAATTGAAAAAAACTTTATGAATCAAATGAAAGTCAAACACATTTAAACAAAGCTTTTTGAATAAATGAAAGTCAAACACATTTAAACAAAGCTTTTTGAATCGAATGAAAGTTTAACACATTCAAACAAAGCTTTGTGAGTCAAATGAAAGTCAAACACATTTAAACAAAGATTTTTGATTCAAATGAAAGTCAAACACATTCAAATAAAGCTTTTTGAATCGAATAAAATTTAAACACATTCAAACAAATCTTTTTGAATCAATTGAAAGTGAAACACATTGAAACATAGATTTTTGACTCGAATGAAAGTAAAATGCATATAACGAAGCTAATTGACTCAAATGTATGTAAAACACATTCAAAGCAAGCATTTTGAATTAAATTAAAGTCAAACACATTCTAACAAATCTTTTTGAATCAAATGAAAGTCAAATACATTCAAATTAAGCTTTTTGAATCAAATGAAAGTAAAACACATTCAAACAAAGTCAAACACATTCAAATAAAGCTTTTTGAATCAAGTAAATGTGAAACACAATCAAACAAAGCTTTTTAAATCGATTGAAAGTCAAACACATTCAAACAAACTTTTTGAATCAAATGAAAGTCAAACTTATTCAAACAAAGCTTTTTTAAATAAATGAAATTCATATACATTTTTAAAAAGCTTTTTGAATCAAATGAAAATAAAACACATTCAACAAAGTTTTTTGAATCGAATAAAAGTAAAACACGTTCAAACAAAGCTTTTTGAATCAAATGAAGTACAAACACATTAAAACAAAGCTTTTTGAATCGAAAAAAAATCAAATGCATTCAACAAAGCTAATGAAATCAAATAAAAGTCAAACACATTCAAACAAAGCTTTTTGAATAAAAATGAAGGACAAACACATTAAAACAAAGGTTTTTGAATCGAATGAAAGTCAAATGCATTTAACGAAGCTAATTAAATCAAATAAAAGTTAAACACATTCAAAGAAAGCTTTTTGATTCAAATGAAAGTCAAACACATTCAAAAAAAGATTTTTGAATCAAATGAAAGTAATACACATTCGAATAAAGCTTTTTGAATCGAATGAAAATCAAACACATTCAAGCAAAAACTTTTTAATCAAATGAAGGATAAACACATTCAAACAAAGCTTTTTGAATCAAATGAAAGTCAAACACAGACAAAAAAAAACTTTTTGAATCAAATGAAAGTCAAACACATTCACAAAATTTGAGCCCAATAGGTTTGAACACCAAAAAGAACACTTTTGATCAGTTGCAACCTACCAGCATAAGAAAGAAACCTTGTAGCCCGCCCATTGATTCTAGTATTCACTTTATCAATCAAAGGTTTAAACTTAGCAATTGTGAGTTTCTTTAAAGAGAGAGGAACTCCCAGGTACCTAAAAGGGATAACTCCAGGAGCAACACCCACCAAAGACCTGAGATTAGCTTGATCATCCTCAGCTAACCCACCAAAATAGATCTCACTCTTATCCAGATTTGCCGAAAGCCTTGAAGCTTCAGAAAACTTGGTGAAATCCTGGAAGAGAAGAGAGACAGAACCAACATCTGCTCTGCAGAACATAAGCAGATCATCAGCAAACATGAGATGAGTCAGATTCATTCTTTCACACCTAGGGTGATAATTAAAGTCAAGGTCTTGATTCAGCTCAAAAAGACATCTTGACAGATACTCCATCCCAATTGCAAAAAGGAAGGGGGACATAGAGTCACCTTGTCTAAGCCCCATCCTAGCTGGAAAAGGTTTGGCAAGGACACCATTGATCAAGATTGAAAAAGTAACAGTAGAAAGACAGCTCTTAACCCAACTGGTAAACTGAGCAGGAAAACTGAGCTCAGCCATAACAGTCTCAAGAAAGCTCCATTCAACTGAATCATAAGCTTTTTTAAGGTCAACCTTGAGCATACACCTTGGGGTGATGTATTTATGAGTGTAACCCTAAATTAACTCAGTTGCAAGCAATATGTTGTCTCCTATATGCTTACCAGGAATAAACCCAGCTTGAGCATTATCAATAATTTCATGCAAAACAGCAGTCAGAATCTTAGAAATCAGCTTATACAGGACAGTACAGCAAGCAATTGGCCTATAATCCTTAGCATAAGAAGGGCTCTGCACCTTAGGAACTAAGGTAACAGTAGTGCAGTTCCAATGCCTCATCATGTTACCAGTATTAAAGAAATGCATAACACTAGCATAAACATCAGCTTTCACAATATTCCAAGCCTTTTTAAAGAAAAAGGAATTAAAACCATCTATCCTAGGAGCCTTAGTATTGTTAATACCCTTAAGAGCCAAATCAATCTCAGGAGTAGTAACAGGGGCAATAAGGGAATCTTTAGCAGACTTAGATAGCTGTCTACCTTTTCTCATTATATTCAAATCAAACCCAGGAAGAACATGAGCTCTAGAACCAAGAAGTTTCTTGTAGAAACATGTAACCTCATCTTCAATAGCAGCAGGAGTTTTCAGCAGAACACCTTGCTCAGTATAGATAGTATCAATCCTATTTCTGCTTTGTCTTTGCTTCATGACTGAGAAAAAATAATGATTATTCCCATTACCAAGTTGCATCCAGTCAATCCTAGATTTCTGTCTATAAACACTTTCCTGGATACCAAACCAATGCTTCATATTGCAATAGCTGCCATCTCTAGAGCATACAAATCAGTATTAGTAACATCATTAGAGATTTGCTGCTGAATATCAGTAAGATGGTTTTGGGCAGAATTAAGCTTTGCACTGATATCAGCAAACTTCTGAGTGTTTAAATTTTTCAAAGAAGCCTTAACATGCTTAAGCTTACACCAAATGTCATGAGGATTACTAGAATCAGTGCTTTGCAAAGCAGTTTCCACAACAGACAAGAAATTATCATGCTCAGCAAGACAATTGAGAAACCTAAAAGGTCTTCCTTTCCTAGGCAAAGCATGAAAGATGTCATAAAAAATAGGGTTATGATCAGAAAGGGAAGGAGGCAATTAAATAGCTTCAACATGACCATAACAAATAATCCACTCTTGATTAACAAGACCTCTATCAATCCTACAAAAAGTTTTGGGGCCTTCATGACCTTTATTACACCAAGAGAAAAAGGAGCCCTTACTCATGATTTCAACAAGAGCTAGATCATCAATACACTGCTGAAAGTCTCTAGTCTCATACTCAGAGACAGCAGCTCCATTTAACCTATCATCAACAGACAAGATAGAATTGAAGTCTCCAGTACATAACCAAGGCAAGAGAGTACTAGGCAAACCCTTGAGCCCACTCCATAACTACAATCTATCTTGAATAGTATGCAGACCTTAGACAAAGGTAACCATAATCTGAGTCTGCAAATCTTTAGTAATAAGTAAACAATGAACCAACTGTTCAGCAGAAAAAAGGACATCCAAAGTAAGACACTCAGCTTTCCACCCAACCCAAATTCTACCTTTAGGAGAGTGAGAGTAGCTACAGTGCCAAGACCAAGAGAAGTCAAATTTCTTCTGAATATTCACACTATTTTTCTGCTTTACTTTAGTTTCTAGAAGACAAACAACATCAATATTTTGCTCTGAAAGAAGTTTCTTAACAGAAACTATCTTCCCAGGGTCATTAAGACCCCTTATATTCCATGATAGCACTAACATGCTCCCAAAGAGGGATTAGCATCACCCCCGTTAGGATCAGCAACTTCATCATCAATATTAACCACAACATCATTATCATTGGCCAAAGGAAGGTAAGAGTTTGAGTTTGTAACAGTTGCAGGGAAAGAGATTTTCCTGTTAGCTTTTTTCTTTGATTTTTTGGCCAGGAACCTGCCATTCTCCTGGTTTCTGAACTTGAGGAACTAAGACTTCCTTAACAGGTTCAGCAACTTTATTAGCACCAGCAGGATTGGCTTTCTTAGGCACCCAAACTTTCTTACTCTGAGCTGGAGCAGTTTTCTGAACATCATCTTGCTTCCGCTTAGGCATCCTAGGTACAACACAGTCATGCCCCACCTTGTTGCATTTTTTGCAGAATGGTGGTGTCCATTCAAACAAGACTTTAACTCAATTAATTCTCCAGCAGGACTCTCAACCCAGACAGAACTTGGCAGAGGTTTAGTAACATCAATTTCCACAAGGAGCCTAGCAAATGAGACCCTAAGCTGTCTAAATGTACACTCATCAGCACATACAGGGACACCCAGCAGACTACCAATTCTACTTAGAGTTTCAGCACCCCAGCAATTCAGAGGCAAATTAGGTAGCTTAATCCATAGAGGTATAGTTCTCAAGATTTCAGCATGAAAATCAAACTTATCAGACCAAGCTTTCACAATAGCAGGTTTACCAAAGAACATATGGGGACCAGAACATAGTATAGCATTCTTATCATCTACAGATTTCAAATTAACAATGAAATATCCTTCATCATGCCAAAAAATGTCTGGTTTAGCTAGAAAATTCCAATTATCAGCAATGAACTTATGAAATGCAGAAATAGTGGGTGAATAACCAACTACATAGAAAATAAGAGCATTACCCCATTTCCTATTGCCTTCAAGAATATCAGCAGAGCTAAGTTTTGCAATTGATTTACCATCCCTTACCTCAGGAACAATGAAAGACAGGGAGGTTCCTTTTGCATTCAGCTTCCCCGTGAATAAGTCCTTTCATTCTTCAGTAGGATCTTCAGAAACATGATTTGGGTCATCAAATCCCTTAAACGTTTCAGGATTAACACCAGGAGTAGCCGTCGAAGTCTTATTTTCCCCTATAACCAATGGAACAGTAACCGCAGAAACCCTAGTTATTGTTCTATTGGATTGAGCTTGATTCTGGGCAATCGAACTCCTGTGAACACTTTCTAGCATCCTCAAATCACTTCTGGATACCTTTCCAGCAGTTGGATGCACCAGATATGCAGGAGGAGTTACCATTTCATCAGCTTCAGGAATCTAGTCATTTGAAGAAATCCTAGATTTCCTCAAATTATCTAAGTGATGAGTGACATTTATGTCACTCTTAGGGAGTAGTTTTAGAGTCATTTTCGTGTTTATTTTATCTTATTTTCCTTTCTTTCTCTTTAATAAAGTTTCTTGTTTATTTTGGTAATTTTGTCGTGTTTTAGTTCTTTTCGTAGTTTTTAGTTTATTTTCGTATTTTATTTGCTTTTGATTTGTTATATTTCGTTCTTTATTTTTCCCTTGAAAGTATTCTAATTTACTTTTATTTATTTTAATTGGTTTTGAGTCTATTTTATTTCACTTTCTTTACTTGTATAGTTTTATTTAATTTTTATTAGTTTAGTGTTATTTATCTTATTTTATTTTACTTTATTTTACTTTATTTCATTTTATTTTATTTTATCTCTTAGTAATACCCTCGTGTTTTTGGTTGTAGGTGTCCCGGGTTTCAAGGTCATGTTCGTGTTCGGAGGTCCAAGGTTCGAGGCGCAAAACTTGAGCCAACCCAAGCTGCTGCCTCCTATCCTTCACCCCATCTCCTTCATTATCCTACACCACACCAAAACACAGCAACATCCCCTGCTCCACCAACACCAACAGCAACGCAACCAACAGCAACAGCAACGCAACCACGCACATCACCATCATCCACCTTTCCCCTGCTCACTCACCCTCACCACCAAAATCACCTCTCACGCAACCACAGCAGCCCCACAGCCGTACTCACCTGCCACCAACACCACCACACAGCAACAACCAAACACCGCAACACCACCGCGCAACAACCAGAACCACCTGACCACCAATTTAACCCCTGAACGCAACTCCCCTGCTGCCTCCATAATACACCTCCACTGCCGCAACCAATACACCACCATTCAACCAACCTAACCAACCCGCAACCCCAACTGCAGCAGCAACAGCAGCCGCACCTCAACCACGACGCCTACCACCACCGCAATAAACCTCTTTTAGCCACCCAAAACGGCAGCCCTTCACCACCTGACCCGCAACTACTCAAGCCACCAATCAAGCATTTCGGCCCTCAATTAAGCAAAAATCAGATTAAAATTTGATTTTAATCAAGTTCGAGCATACCGTTTGTGGTTCGGTCGAAGTTCGAGTCAGAGACTTTGTGGGTTTCGTTAATCGAAGAGGAGTGGTCGAACATACCCATGGTTCGACCGAACCAACCCCGTAGTTCGACCGAACCAACCCATGGTTCGACCGAACCGCTTCACGAGCTATGCACGCGAGTTTTAAAGAAAATTGGACGGCCACGATCTTAGATGCTTGATGAAGATGATGATGATAAGCGGTGATGATTGATTACTTTGATGCGTGGTGATGATGATCAATGGAGATAGAGCAACCAAGAGGAAGAAGGAAATCGTGGCTGATTGTTTTGGGTGGGGAATTGATGGGTTTTGGTTTTCTTTTTCTTTTTCTTTTATTTTTATTTCCTTTCCTTTTCCTTTTCTTATTTCTTTTCTTTTTTATTTCTTTTCTATTTTATTTTTCTTTTTATTTTCCTTTTCTTTCTTTATTTTATTTTTTCCTTCTTTTATTTTTCTTACTTTGGCTAGCTTAGTATAAATACCCAATTTTTGGGGTAATTAGAACATTCAATAACTATCTATTCCTCTCTCTAGTTAGTTTTAGTTTTAGGTTAGGTTAGGATTAGTCTTCTTTGGTAGAGAGAGAAAGTGAGGTTTTCTTCATTAATGAACTTGGATTTTAAAGAAGGAGCTTGTTCAATCCTTTGTAGACCTTCATCTTCAATTAATGAGCAATTTCTTACTCTCTCTCCTCTATTTTTATTTGTTTATTTTGATTATTATTTTAGTTGTTGGTATTGCTTGTTGATCATGTTGATTCTTGATTATTTGTTGATTAATCTTGTTATTATCATGATTAGTGAGTAATTTCCCCATTAAGGGGATGGTTGTGGTGTAGTTGGACCTTGAGCATGTTCTAGGGTTTAGAATTGATTTATTTGTGATTAAAGTCTTTATATGCTTGATATTCTTTAATCTTCTTGCAAGTGCACATTGTTGGTTGATTAAAGGTGAATCTTTGCTAACAAGAAACGGAAGTTGACTTAGTTAAGGTTCATTACTATCGATTGTTATTTAATAGTACCTCCTAGTATATGGTTCTAATGTGGAAACATAGAGGCTATGTTAGGAGAAGCCAATTGACCCCGGAAGGCGGCTAGATTGGATTCTTAATTTCGATATTCGAGCATGTTTAGTTCATAATTAATTCAATTTCTATGCCTTTGTTTATGTTCAAGTGAATGCTATACCTAAACCATTTCCCTTAATGTTTTATTTCTTGTTTTAGCATTTTTAGACTTTAGTTTATTTATCCCCTATTCCGGACTAGCTTAATTGTTGATAACATTTGGTGGTGTTTACCGTTCTCTGTGGTTCGACCCCTATGCTTGCCTTATACTCTTATTAGGTTTGTTTAGGTTGTATAAATTGTATTTGATCTAGGGATAGACAATTGACGACGCGTTTATTCCCTTGTCACTAAGATCTTATCAAAAGGAGCATGATTAGTGTTTTGCGGGAGTGGAGTTGATGTTTTCTTCTTTCGTGCCATGATGATGAAGAAGCCAGATGAAGAACCCAACCTAGCTGCTAAAATCGCCATGGGAATCGCCTAGAGAGAAAAGTCAACAAAAAGTCAATGCAAGCAAAACAGATTCAAAAAGATTTATTTGAATGTGTTTCACTCACAAAAACTTTATGAATCAAATGAAATTAAAACACATTTAAACAGAGCTTTTTTAACAAATGAAAGTCAAACACATTCAAACAAAGCTTTTTGAATCGAATGAAAGTAAAATACATTTAAACAAAGCTTTTTGAATCAAATGAATGACAAACACATTTAAATAAAGCTTTTTGAGTCAAATGAAGGACAAATTCATTCAAATAATGTTTTTTAAATCGAATGAAAGTCAAATGCATACAATGAAGCTAATTAAATCAAATAAAAGTCAAACACATTTGAACAAATCTTATTTAATAAAATCAAAGTCAAACACATTCAAACAAAGCCTTTTAAATCAAATAAAAGTAAAACACATTCAAAAAACGCTTTTTGAATCAAATTAAAGTAAAACATATTTAACAAAGCTTTTTTAGTCGAATGAAAGTCAATCACATTCAAATAAAGCTTTTTGAATCAAATGAAGGACAAATACATTCAAACAAAGGGATTTGAATCAAATGAAAGTCAAATGCATTCAACGAAGCTAATTAAATCAAATAAAAGTCAATCACATTCAAAAAAAGCTTTTATAATCAAATAAAGTAAAACACATTTAAACAAACCTTTTTTTAATTAAATGAAAGTCAAAGAGAATCAAACAAAGCTTTTTGAATCAAATGAAATTAAAACACTTTCAAACAAAGCTTTTTGAATCTAAGGAAAGTCAAACACATTCAAATAAAGCTTTTTTTGTCAAATAAAAGTCAAACACATTCAAACAAAGCTTTTTGAATCGAATGAAAGTCAAACACATTCAAACATAGCTTTTTGAATCAAATGAAAGTCAAACAAATTGAAACAAATCTTTTTAAATCGAATAAAAGACAAATGCATTAATCAAAGCTAATTGAATCAAATGTAAGTAAAACACATTCAAACAAAGTTTTTTGAATTGAATTAAAGTGAAACACATTCAAACAAATCTTATAAATTCAAATGAAAATCAAACACATTTAAACAAAGCATTTTGAATCAAATAAAACTCAAACACATTCGAACAAAGCTTTTTGAATTAAATAAAAGTCAAACACATTCAAACACAGCTTTTTGTATCAAATGAAAATAAAACACATTCAAACAAAGCTTTTTACATCGATTGAAAGTCAAACACATTCAAACAAGGCTTTTTGAATAAATTAAAGGTAAAATACATTTAAACAAAGCTTTTTGAATCAAATGAAAGTCGAATACATTTCAAAAAAGCTTTTTCAATCAAATGAAAGTAAAACACATTCAACAAAGCTTTTTTAATTGAATGAAAGTCAAACACATTCAAACAAAACTTTTTACATCAAATGAAGGACATACGCATTAAAACAAAGCTTTTTGAATCAAATGAAAGTCAAATGCATTCATCGAAGCTAATTAAATCAATTAAAAGTCAAACACATTCAAACATAGCTTTTTGAATCGATTGAAAGTCAAATGCATTCAACGAATCTAATTAAATCAAATAAATGTCAACCACATTCAAACAAATCTTTTTGAAAAAACTTAAAGTCAAACACATTCAAACAAAGCTTTTTGAATAAAATGAAACTCAAACACATTCAAACAAAGCTTATTGAATCGAATGAAAGTTTAACACATTCAAACAAAGTTTTTTGAGTCAAATGAAAGTCAAACACATTGAAACAAAGATTTTTTATTGAAATGAAAATCAAACTCATACAAATAAAGCCTTTTGAATCGAATGAAATTCAAACATATTCAAACAAATCTTTTTTAATTAAATGAGTCAAACACATTGAAACATAGCTTTTTTAATCGAATGAATGTCAAATGCATCTAACGAAGCTAATTAAATTAAATGTAAGTAAAACACATTCAAAGAAAGCATTTTGAAATAAATTAAATTCAAACACATTCGAAAAAAGGTTTTTGAATTAAATAAAAGTCAAACATATTCAAACAAAATTCTTTGAATCAAATGAAAGTAAAACACATTCAAACAAAGATTTTTAAATCGATTGAAAGTCAAACACATTCAAACAAAGCTTTTTGAATCAAATGAAAGTCAAACACATTCAAACAAAGCTTTTTGAATGAAATGAAGTCATACACATTTTTAAAAAGCTTTTTAAATCAAATGAAAATAAAACACATTCAACAAAGCTTTTTGAAAGTAAAATACATTCAAACAAAGCCGTTTGAATCAAATGAAGGACAAACACATTAAAACAAAGCTTTTTGAATCGAATGAAAGTCAAATGCATTCAACAAAGCTAATGAAATCAAATAAAAGTCAAACACATTCAAATAAAGCTTTTTTATTCAAATGAAAGTCAAACACATTCAAAAAAAGCTTCTTAAATCAAATGAAAGTCAAATGCATTCAATGAAGCTAATTAAATCAAATAAAAGGCAAACACATTTAAAGAAAGTTTTTTTTTCAAATGAAAGTCAAATATATTCAAAAAAAGGTTTTTGAATCAAATGAAAGTAATATACATTCAAACAAAGCTTTTGAATCGAATGAAAATCAAACGCATTAAAATGAAGTTTTTTTAATCAAATGAAGGATAAACACATTTGAACAAAGCTTTTTGAATCAAATGAAAGGCAAACACATACAAAAATACTTTTTGAATCAAATGACAGTCAAACACATTCAAAAAAACTTTATGAATCAAATGAAAGTAAAATACATTTAAACAAATGAAAGTCAAACACATTGAAAAAAAACTATTTGAATCAAATGAAAGTAAAACACGTTAAAAAAAACTTTATGAATCAAATGAAAGGCAAACACATTTAAACAAAGCTTTTTGAATAAATGAAAGTCAAACACATTCAAACAAAGTTTTTTGAATCAAATGAAAGTTTAACACATTCAAACAATGCTTTTTGAGTCAAATGAAAGTAAAACACATTAAAACAAAGATTTTTGATTCAAATTAACGTAAAACACATTCAAAGAATGCATTTTGAATTAGTTTAAAGTCAAACACATTCGAACAAAGTTTTTTGAATTAAATAAAAGTCAAACACATTCAAACAAAGCTTTTTGAATCAAATGAAAGTAAAACGCATTCAAACAAAGCTTTTTTATTCGATTGAAAGTAAAACACATTCAAACAAAGCTTTTTGAATCAAATGAAAGTCAAACACATTCAAACAAAGCTTTTTGAATGAAATGAAAGTCATACACATTTTTAAAAAGCTTTTTGAATTAAATGAATATAAAACACATGCAACAAAGCTTTTTGAATCGAATGAAAGTAAAATACATTCAAACAAAGCCTTTTGAATCAAATGAAGGACAAACACTTTAAAACAAAGACTTTTGACTCGAATGAAAGTCAAATGCAATCAACAAAGCTAATGAAATCAAATAAAAGTCAAACACATTCAAAGAAAGCTTTTTGAGTCAAATGAAAGACAAACACATTAAAACAATGATTTTTGATTCAAATTAAAGTAAAACTCATTCAAATAGAGCTTTTAGAATCGAAGGAAATTCAAACACATTTAAACAAATTTTTTTGAATCAAATGTAAGTCAAACACATTGAAACATAGCCTTTTGAATATAATGAAAGTTAAATCCATATAACGGAGCGAATTGAATAAAATGTAAGTAATACACATTCAAAGCAAGCAGTTTGAATTAAATTAAAGTCAAACACATTCTAACAAATCGTTTTGAATCAAATGAAAGTCAAACATATTCAAATAAAGCTTTTTGAATCAAATGAAAGTATAACACATTCGACCAAAGTCAAACATATTAATAAAAAGTCAAAAACATTCAAACAAAGCTTTTTGAATCAAGTAAAAGTAAAACATAATCAAACAACGCTTTTTAAATCGATTGAAAGTCAAACACATTCAAACAAAGCTATTTGAATCAAATGAAAGTCAAACACATTCAAACAAAGCTTTTTTTAACCAAATAAAAGTCATATACATTTTTAAAAAGCTTTTTGAATCAAATAAAAATAAAAAACAATCAACAAAGTTTTTTGAATTGAATAAATGTAAAACACATTCAAATAAAGCTTTTTGAATCAAATGAAGGACAAACACATTAAAACAAAGCTTTTTGAATCGAATGAAAATCAAATGCATTTAACGAAGCTAATTAAATCAAATAAAAGTCGAACACATTCAAACAAAGCTTTTTCAAATAAAATGAAGGACAAACACATTAAAAAAATACTTTTTGAATCGAATAAAAGTCAAATGCATTCAACGAAGCTAATTAAATCAAATAAAAGTCAAACACATTCAAAGAAATTTTTTTTATTCAAATGTAAGTCAAGCACATTAAAAAAAAGCTTTTTGAATCAAAAGAGAGTAATACACATTCGAACAGAGCTTTTTGAATCGAATGAAAATAAAACAAATTCAAACGAAATTTTTTTAATCAAATGAAGGATAAACTCATTCAAACAAAGCTTGTTGAATCAAATTAAAGTCAAACACAAAAAAACTTTTTGAATCAAACAAAAGTCAAACACATTGAAAAAAACTTTATTAATCAAATGAAATTAAAACACATACAAACAAAGCTTTTTGAACAAAAGAAAGTCAAACACATTCAAACAATGCTATTTGAATCAAATGAAAATCAAACATATTCAAAATAACTTTATGAATCAAATGAAAGTCAAACACATTAAAACAAAGCTTTTTGAACAAATGAATGTCTAACACATTCAAACAAAACTTTTTACATCAAATTAAGGACATATGCATTAAAACAAAGCCTTTTGAATCGAATGAAAATCAAAAGCATTTAACGAAGCTAATTAAATCAAATAAAAGTCAAACACATTCAAGCAAAGATTTTTGAAAAAATTAAAGTCAAACACATTCAAACAAAGCTTTATGAATAAAATGAAAGACAAACACATTCAAAAAAAACTTTTTGAATCGAATGAAAGTTTAACACATTCAAACAAAGTTAATGAAAGTCAAACACATTCAAACAAATTTTTTTTATATAAATGAAAGTCAAACTCATACAAATAAAGCTTTTTGAATCGAATGAAATTCAAACACATTCAAACAAATCTTTTTTAATCAAATGAGTCAAACACATTGAAACATAGCTTTTTTAATCGAATGAAAGTCAAATGCATATAACGAAGCTAATTAAATTAAATGTAAGTAAAACACATTCAAAGAACGCATTTTGAATTAAATTAAAGTCAAACACATTCAAAAAAAGCTTTTTGAATTAAATAAAAGTCAAACATATTCAAACAAAGTTCTTTGAATCAAATGAAAGTAAAACACATTCAAACAAAGATTTTTAATTCGATTGTAAGTCAAACACATTCAAACAAAGCTTTTTTAATCAAATGAAAGTCAAACACATTCAAACAAAGCTTTTTGAATGAAATGAAATCATACACATTTTTAAAAAGCTTTTTGAATCAAATGAAAATAAAACACATTCAACAAAGCTTTTTGAATTGAATGAAAGTAAAATACAATAAAACAAAGCTTTTTGAATCGAATGAAAGTCAAATGCATTCAACAAAGCTAATGAAATCAAATAAAAGTCAAACACATTCAAAGAAAGCTTTTTTATTCAAATGAAAGTCAAACACATTCAAAAAAAACTTTTTAAATCAAATGAAAGTCAAATGCATTCAATGAAGCTAATTAAATCAAATAAAAGGCAAACACATTTAAAGAAAGTTTTTTGATTCAAATGAAAGTCAAATATATTCAAAAAAAAACTTTTTGAATCAAATGAAAGTAATACACATTCAAACAAAGCTTTTGAATCGAATGAAAATCAAACGCATTCAAACGAAGTTTTTTTTATCAAATGAAGGATAAACACATTTGAACAAAGCTTTTTGAATCAAATGAAAGCCAAAGACATACAAAAAATACTTTTTTAATCAAATGAAAGTCAAACACATTCAAAAAAAATTTATGAATCAAATGAAAGTAAAATACATGTAAACAAAGCTTTTTGAACAAATGAAAGTCAAACACATTCAAACAAAACTATTTGAATCAAATGAAAGTCAAACACATTAAAAAAAACTTTATGAATCAAATGAAAGGCAAACACATTTAAACAAAGCTTTTTGAATAACTGAAAGTCAAACACATTCAAACAAAGGTTTTTGAATCAACTGAAAGTTTAACACATTCAAACAATGCTTTTTGAGTCAAATGAAAGTCAAACACATTAAAACAAAGATTTTTGATTCAAATTAATGTAAAACATTTTCAAAGAATGCATTTTGAATTAATTTAAAGTCAAACACATTCGAACAAAGCTTTTTGAATTAAATAAAAGTCAAACACATTCAAACAAAGCTTTTTGAATCAAATGAAAGTAAAACACATTCAAACAAAGCTTTTTTATTCGATTGAAAGTAAAACACATTCAAACAAAGCTTTTTGAATCAAATGAAATTCAAACACATTCAAACAAAGCTTTTTGAATAAATTAAAGATAAAACACATTTAAACAAAGCTTTTTTAATCAAATAAAAGTAAAAAACATTTAAAAAAATCTTTTTGAATCAAATGAAAGTAAAACACATTCAACAAAGCTTTTTTAATTGAATGAATGTCAAACACATTCAAACAAAACTTTTTACATTAAATGAAGGACATACGCATTAAAACAATGCTTTTTGAATCAAATGAAAGTCAAATGCATTCATCGAAGCTAATTAAATCAATTAAAAGTCAAACACATTCAAACAAAGCTTTTAGAATCGATTGAAAGTCAAATGCATTCAACGAATCTAATTAAATCAAATAAATGTAAAACACATTCAAACAAATCTTTTTGAAAAAAATTAAAGTCAAACACATTCAAACAAAGCTTTTTGAATAAAATGAAACTCAAACACATTCAAACAAAACTTTTTGAATCGAATGAAAGTTTAACCTATTCAAACAAAGTTTTTTGATTCAAATGAAAGTCAAACACATTCAAACAAAGATTTTTTATTGAAATGAAAGTCAAACTCATACAAATAAAGCTTTTTGAATCCAATGAAATTCAAACACATTCAAAGAAATCTTTTTTAATCAAATGAGTCAAACACATTGAAACATAGCTTTTTTAATCGAATGAAAGTCAAATGAATATAACGAAGCTAATTAAATTAAATGTAAGAAAAACACATTCAAAGAAAGCATTTTGAATTAAATTAAAGTCAAACACATTCGAAAAAAGCTTTTTTAATTAAATAAAAGTCAAACATATTCAAACAAAGTTCTTTGAATCAAATGAAAGTAAAACACATTCAAACAAAGATTTTTAAATCGATTGAAAGTAAAACACATTCAAACAAAGATTTTTGAATCAAATGAAAGTCAAACACATTCAAACAATGCTTTTTGAATGAAATGAAATCATACACATTTTTAAAAAGCTTTTTGAATCAAATGAAAATAAAACACATTAAACAAAGCTTTTTGAATTGAATGAAAGTAAAATACATTAAAACAAAGCTTTTTGAATCGAATGAAAGTCAAATGCATTCAACAAAGCTAATGAAATCAAATAAAAGTCAAACACATTCAAAGAAAGCTTTTTTTTTTCAAATGAAAGTCAAACACATTCAAAAAAAACTTTTTAAATCAAATGGAAGTCAAATGCATTCAATGAAGCTAATTAAATCAAATAAAAGGCAAACGCATTTAAAGAAATTTTTTGATTCAAATGAAAGTCAAATATATTCAAAAAAAGCTTTTTGAATCAAATGAAAGTAATACACATTCAAACAAAGCTTTTGAATCGAATGAAAATCAAACGCATTCAAACGAAGTTTTGTTAATCAAATGTAGGATAAACACATTTAAACAAAGCTTTTTGAATCAAATGAAAGCCAAACACATACAAACAATACTTTTTGAATCAAATGAAAGTCAAACACATTCAAAAAAACTTTATGAATCAAATGAAAGTAAAATACATTTAAACAAAGCTTTTTGAACAAATGAAAGACAAACACATTCAAACAAAACTATTTGAATGAAATGAAAGTCAAACACATTAAAAAAAACTTTATGAATCAAATGAAAGGCAAACACATTTAAACAAAGCTTTTTGAATAAATGAAAGTAAAACACATTCAAACAAAGGTTTTTGAATCAAATGAAAGTTTAACACATTCAAACAATGCATTTTAAGTCAAATGAAAGTCAAACACATTAAAACAAAGATTTTTGATTCATATTAACGTAAAACTCATTCAAATAGAGCTTTTTGAATCGAATGAAATTCAAACACATTTAAACACATCTTTTTGAATAAAATGAAAGTCAAACACATTGAAACATAGCCTTTTGAATATAATGAAAGTCAAATAAATATAACGGAGTTAATTGAATAAAATGTAAGTAAAACACATTCAAAGCAAGCATTTTGAATTAAATTAAAGTCAAACACATTCTAACAAATCGTTTTGAATCAAATGAAAGTCAAACATATTCAAATAAAGCTTTTTGAATGAAATGAAAATAAAACACATTCAAACAAAGTCAAACACATTAATAAAAAGTCAAACACATTCAAACAAAGCTTTTTGAATCAAGTAAAAGTAAAACACAATCAAACAACGCTTATTAAATCGATTGAAAGTCAAACACATTCAAACAAAGGTTTTTGAATCAAACAAAAGTCAAACACATTCAAAAAAAGCTTTTTGCATCAAATGAAAGTCAAACATATTCAAATAAAGCTTTTTGAATCAAATGAAAGTAAAACACATTCGAACAAAGTCAAACACATTAATAAAAAGTCAAACACATTCAAACAAAGCTTTTTGAATCAAGTAAATGTAAAACACAATCAAACAACGCTTTTTAAATCGATTGAAAGTCAAACACATTCAAACAAAGCTATTTGAATCAAATGAAAGTCAAACACATTCAAACAAAGCTTTTTTTAACCAAATGAAAGTCATATACATTTTTAAAAAGCTTTTTGAATCAAATAAAAATAAAAAAAATCAACAAACTTTTTTGAATTGAATAAAAGAAAAACACATTCAAATAAAGCTTTTTGAATCAAATGAAGGACAAACACATTAAAACAAAGCTTTTTGAATCGAATGAAAATCAAATGCATTCAACGAAGCTAATTAAATCAAATAAAAGTCGAACACATTCAAACAAAGCTTTTTCAAATAAAATGAAGGACAAACACATTAAAACAAAGCTTTTTGAATCGAATAAAAGTCAAATGCATTCAACGAAGCAAATTAAATCAAATAAAGTCAAACACATTCAAGGAAATTTTTTTTATTCAAATGAAAGTGAAACACATTAAAAAAAAGCTTTTTGAATCAAAAGAAAGTAATACACATTCGAACAAAGCTTATTTAATCGAATGAAAATAAAACAAATTCAAACAAAATTTTTTTTAATCAAATGAAGGATAAACACATTCAAACAAAGCTTGTTGAATCAAATGAAAGTCAAACACAGATAAAAAAAACTTTTTTAATCAAATGAAAGTCAAACACATTGAAAAAAACTTTATTAATCAAATGAAATTAAAACACATACAAACAAAGCTTTTTGAACAAATGAAAGTAAAACACATTTAAACAAAGCTATTTGAATCAAATGAAAGTCAAACATATTCAAAAAAACTTTATGAATCAAATGAAAGTAAAACACATTTAAATAAAGCTTTTTGAACAAATGAATGTCTAACACATTCAAACAAAACTTTTTACATTAAATGAAGGACATATGCATTAAAACAAAGCCTTTTGAATCGAATGAAAATCAAAAGCATTCAACGAAGCTAATTAAATCAAATAAAAGTCAAACACATTCAAGCAAAGCTTTTTGAAAAAATTAAAGTCAAACACATTCAAACAAAGCTTTTTGAATAAAATGAAAGACAAACACATTCAAAAAAAACTTTTTGAATTGAATGAAATTTTAACACATCCAAACAAAGCTTTTTGAGTCAAATGTAAGTCAAACACATTCAAATAAGGATTTTTAAATTAAATGAAAGTCAAACTCATTCAAATAAAGCTTTCAAAATCGAATGAAATTAAAACACATTCAAACAAATATTTTTTTTATCAAATGAAAGTCAAACACATTGAAACATAGCTTTTTGAATCGAATGAAAGTCAAATGCATATAACGAAGCTAATTGAATCAAATGTAAGTAAAACACGTCCATAAAAAGCTTTTTGAATTAAATTAAAGTCAAACACATTCGAACAAAGCTTTTTGAATTAAATAAAAGTCAAACACATTCAAATAAAGCATTTTGAATCAAATGAACGTCAAACACATTCAAACAAAGATTTTTTAATCGATTGAAAATAAAAAACATTCAAACAAAGCTTTTTGATTCAAATAAAAGTCAAACACATTCAAAAAAAGCTTTTTTAACAAATGAAAGTCGAACACATTTAAACAAAACTTTTTGCATCAAATGAAGCACATATGCATTAAAACAAAGCTTTTGGAATCGAATGAAAATCAAATGCATTCAACGAAGCTAATTAAATCAAATAAAAGTCAAACACATTCAAGCAAAGCTTTTTGAAAAAGTAAAAGTCAAACACATTCAAACAAAGCTTTTTGAATAAAATAAAAGACAAACACATTCAAACAAAACTTTTTAAATCGAATGAAAGTTTAACACATCCAAATAAAGCTTTTAAGTCTAATGAAAGTCAAACACATTTAAACAAAGATTTTTTTAATTAAATGAAAGTCAAACTCATTCAAACACAGCATTTTTAATCGAATGAAATTCGAACACATTCAAACAAATCTTTATGAATAAATTAAAGTCAAACACATTGAAACATAGCTTTTTGAATCGAATGAAAGTCAAATGCATATAGCGAAGATAATTGAATCAAATGTAAGTAAAACACATTCAAAGAAAGCATTTTGAATTAAATAAAAGTCAAACACATTCGAACAAAGCTTTTTGAATTAAATAAAAGTCAAAAACATTCAAATAAAGTATTTTGAATCAAATGAAATTCAAACATATTCAAACAAAGATTTTTTAATCGATTGAAAATAAAAAACATTCCAACAAAGCTTTTTGAATCAAATGAAAGTCAAACACATTCAAAAAAAACTTTTTTAACAAATGAAAGTCAAACACATTTAAACAAAACTTTTTCCATCAAATGAAGGACATATGCATTAAAACAAAGCTTTTTGAATCGAATAAAAATCAAATGCATTCAATGAAGCTAATTAAATCAAATAAAAGTCAAACACATTCATGCAAAGCTTTTTGAAAACGTAAAAGTCAAACACATTCAAACAAATCTTTTTTAATAAAATAAAAGACAAACACATTCAAACAAAACCTTTTGAATCGAATGAAAGTTTAACACATCCAAACAAAGCTTTTGAGTCTAATGAAAGTCAAACACATTTAAACAAAGATTTTTTTAATTAAATGAAAGTCAAACTCATTCAAATAAAGCTTTTTTAATTGAATGAAATTCGAACACATTCAAACAAATATTTTTGAATAAATTAAAGTCAAACACATTGAAACATAGCTTTTTGAATCGAATGAAAGTCAAATGCATATAGCGAAGACAATTGAATCAAATGTAAGTAAAACACATTCAAAGAAAGTATTTTGAATTAAATTAAAGTCAAACACATTCGAACAAAGCTTTTTGAATTAAATAAAAGTCAAACACATTCAAACAAAGCTTTTTGAATCAAATGAAAGTAAAACACATTCAAACAAAGCTTTTTTTTTCGATTGAAAGTAAAACACATTCAAACAAAGCTTTTTGAATCAGATGAAAGTCAAACATATTCAAACAAAGATTTTTTAATGAAATGAAAGTCATACACATTTTAAAAAAGCTTTTTGAATTAAATAAATATAAAACACATTCAACAAAGCTTTTTGAATCGAATGAAAGTAAAATACATTCAAACAAAGCCTTTTGAATCAAATGAAGGACAAACATGACGAGGGGAAAACTAGGTCGTTATCTAATCTTCCCTCGGTCAAACTAAATTTATATACACTTAACAAACCTAAATATGAGTATAGAGGCAAGTCAAGGGTCGAACCCAAAGGAACGGTAATGTTCAAGCACTTTCAATTATGTGCCTAAGCTAGGTCGAAGACAAAGGTAAGAGAGAATACTAACAACTAACAAAACAAGTAACCAAGGAAATAAACCACTAGGAATGGGGATCAACAAGTAATCAAAGGTTGTGAGGACTAATGAAAAGAGCAATCAATTGGAATCAAAGAGCTATCTCCTAATTGTTAAGCTAGGGTTCACTATGAATAACAAATCAAGAGAATCACAATCAAAACCAATAGACAATTGCAATCCCTAAATCAATTATTCGTGTCATTAGCAATTACAATGCAATCTAGCATAATTCTCAAGGCCTAATTGAATTACACACATGCAAATCTTCATTAATCACTTTAATCTCAACAATTAATCAATCATACAAGTTTCACCCAATTCCTAGCCAACAACTAGTCAAACAACATCATCAAATCAACTATCAACTATAGAGAACAAGAATCAACAAAATATCAAGAACAATTACTCTAATCAAACATCAAATATCAAAATCAAACCAAACAAACATCAAATTAAACAAAGCAATTGAATGAGATAGAGTTTAGAAATGCTCATTGATAATTAAGAAGATCTCCAACACAATTGTCACACTTGCATCTTCAATCTCTCAATCACCATTGAAATTCCTCACTTTCTCTCTCTAAAACTACTCCTAATCTAGCCTAATCTAGAGAGAGAAGCTCTCAACCTAAGAGAGAGAAAACTAAACTAAAACTAAAGAATTACATGCATGAAGAATAAAGGAAACCAAAAACTATATAAACAAAAGGAGAAAAGAAGCTTAAAATTGTAAAAGACCCAGAAACCCGCGCCCGCGGAGGGGAACGGACACCCCAATAGCCGCTCCCGCGGCTCAAGCCCGCGCCCGCGGGGCCAAAGCCCGCGCCCTCGGGGAGCCCTCGGGACAACCGCGGGTGCTTACTGCCCAAATACGGCAGTTTTGGAGCTGTAGCAACCCCGCGCCTGCGGGTACTGTAGCCCGCCCCCGCGGCAGTTTTCCAGGGCCAACTTCAGAAGGCTGTAACTTCCGATCTAAGAATTGTATGAAGGCGTGCGACCTATCATTGGAAAGCTCTTCAAGTCTAGTTTCCAACCCAACTTGAATCACCCTAATCCGATCTGTAGAACTTGAGATATGACTAAAACAATGCACAAAGGTCCTATTTGATACTTTGCAATCCTTCGTTTTCCTTTGTTTCAAACTCAAATTTAATTCCGAAAAGTGCATATTGATCCTAGTGGGTGCTATTTTCAATTCCTATGCATATAGCCCGCGACATACCTACAAAACAAGACAAAGACACGGAGAAGCAAGAGAAATAGCCGAGAAATGAATAAAATGATAAGAAAGCCGTTAAAAGCATGCATTTCTCTAAACTAACCCAAAAACACGCTAATCAAGCATTATTCTCTAAAAACACGACATAAACGACTACAAAAGAGCATATAAATATAAAGAAAACATAGCCTAAAGGTCCCATAAATGGCACGAATCAAAACACTTTAAAACAAAGACTTTTGAATCGAATGAAAGTCAAATGCAATCAACAAAACTAATGAAATCAAATAAAAGTCAAACACATTCAAAGAAAGCTTTTTTATTCAAATGAAAGTCAAACACATTAAAAAAAGCTTTTTGAATCAAATGAAAGTCAAATGTATTCAACTAAGCTTATTAAATCAAATAAAAGGCAAACACATTTAAAGAAAGTTTTTGATTCAAATTAAAGTCAAATACATTCAAAAAAAGCTTTTTGAATCAAATGAAGGTCATACACATTCAAACAAAGCTTTTGAATCGAATGAAAATCAAACACATTCAAACGAAGTTTTTTTAATCAAATGAAGGATAAACTCATTTGAACAAAGCTTTTTGAATCAAATGAAAGTCAAACACATACAAAAAATACTTTTTAAATCAAATGAAAGTCAAACACATTGAAAAAAACTTTATGAATCAAATGAAAGTAAAACACATTTAAACAAAGCTTTTTGAACAAATGAAAGTCAAACACATTCAAAGAAAACTATTTGAATCAAATGAAAGTCAAACACATTAAAAAAAAACTTTATGAATCAAATGAAAGTCAAACACATTTAAACAAAGCTTTTTAAATAAATGAATGTCAAACACATTCAAGGGAAGGTTTTTGAATCGAATGAAAGTTTAACACATTCAAACAAAGCTTTTTGAGTCAAATGAAAGTCAAACACATTCAAACAAATATTTTTGATTCAAATGAAAGTCAAACTCATTCAAACAAAGTATTTTAAATCAAATGAAAGTGAAACACATTCAAACAAAGCTTTTTGAATCAAACAAAAGTCAAACACATTAAAAAATAGCTTTTTACATCAAATGAAAGTAAAACAATATCAAACAAATCTTTTTAAATCGAATGAAAGTCAAACACATTCAAACGAAAGCGTTTTGAATCAAATTATGGACAAACATTTTCAAACAAAGCTTTTTTAATCTAATGAAAGTCAAATGCATTCAACGAGGGTAATTAAATCAGCTAAATGTCAAACACATTCAAACAAAGCTTTTGGAATCAAATGGAAGTAAAACACATTCAAACAAAGCTTTTTATATCGAATGAAATTCAAATGCGTTCAACAAAGCTTCTTAAATCAAATGAAAGTCGAATACATTCAAATGAAGCTTTTTGAACAAATGAAAGTCAAACACATTCAAACAAAGCTTTTTTCTTCTGTCAAATTGCTGATAAAAGCTTTGAAAAGCTTTGAGGCTAGATCTAGTCTCCAGGTCAATATTGATAAAACTGGAATATATTTTGGGAATGTTCGGGATCTAGTGAGAGATGAAATTTTTAGGTGCTCAGGGTTTGTCTTGGGAAAAATACCTTTTAAGTTTCTGGGTATCCCTTTAAATGATAAATACTTGAAACTTGTTGATTATGATGGTCTTGTGGATAAAATGCTAGCTAAAATTCATTGCTAGAGCAGCAGAAATCTCTGTTATATGGCTAGAGTGACCCTAGTTAATGCATTTCTGATGAGCTTTCACATTTATTGGGCTTAATGCTTATTAATACCTAAAACTGTAATGATGAGAATAACTCAACTTTGCAGAAATTTTCTTTGGGATGGTGTAGACACCCATTTGTGTCTCCCCCAAACCAAACCCAGTGATGATTACCTTTCACGTCGAATCATAATCAAATGAAGTAAAAGTGTGGAAAGTTTAGTGTTGCGGATAGTTTTAATTTCTTTTCTCTTATCTCTGTTTTTAAACTTATTTTAAGAAAACAGCCAATCTAGTTTTGTAAGTCCATGATATGGGTCCAATAGTAGTGTAGTTGGATGGGGCTTGACAATAGATTTCCAACGATATATTATAAGCCCAATTCCGATGAATATTGAGAAAGTTATGACCAATTTACTGATCTCGGCCCGGTTTGAGCATTATATGCGGCCCAATGATCTAGGGGAGGGCCTAATATAGATTTATCATTCCTAATTCAATTAGCATTGATAAATTAACTTTTGTTGACTTTTCAGAGTTTTAATTAAAATCAAAGAACATATTTTGAGGAAAGATACGATTTTATCCTCCTGTACGACAATTTCTATCTGATTTTAAGAAAACGCGTGAATTTCTGAATCAGCGCCAAACGCCAGCTGTAGCGCCTGACGCTACGATTGGCGCCTCGTGCTAGCATTGGCGCCTGGCGCTAATGTTGGCGTTTGGCGCCAATAGCCAGCGTTGGCGCTAATCCGGTTTTTTCTGCGCCAAAACTCTGTTTTGATATTTTATCTTTTTGGCTGATTTTCATTATAAATAACGTCGTAAAACTCCGTTTTCATTCATCAACAGTCATCTACAATCTACCAACTCTCATCAAGATTCTCTTGATTACTCTTTCTCTCTCTTTTCTAAACTAGCCTTTTACATACAAAATTCCGCATTCATTAGATCTAGATACACCTAGCCATATTCGAAGTTGCCTTCGCCCTAGACGTGAAAGGTTTAATTTCTGAGGGTTTGGTCCCAAATATCTCTTTCAATTATTTAATTTAATTGTTTTGTTTTATTATTTTCCTTGAAGTTACTAACGCGTGTATTTTGTTATTAGAAAGAGGTACGAGGCATCAAAGCAAGTACTTTAATGATTTTTATTGATGTTATGATATAGAGATCATGTTTATGATGTTATTATGATATTCCTAGTATCATGTCTAGGGTAACTTTAATATCAAATATGATTGTTATGATGCCTTCTATGTTCTTCCTAATATTTATTCATGTTAGTATCATGTTAGGGTTAAAGATTTGATTTTTATTGCTTAGTGACACGCTAGGGTTTGTTATTAATCTTGTTAGTATCATGCCTAGGATCTTGCTATTTTTTATGCTTTATTATGATTATTTTAATTATTATTATGATATATTATGTTGCTTGATATTTATTTTTATTGCTTGATCACACCTTTTATGCATGTTTAAAGGTAATTGGTACTTGTAATCACGCTTAATAAGATAATTAATAATCTTGTTTAGGGTTAATTTGATTAGAATTCAAGTGATCGCCAATAATAGTTTGTTTGTGCATTTAAATTCAACCAACATAGATAAACAGGTTTAGGGTAAACCTATTGATTGCATGCTAGTCAGAAAGCGCACATGAATATTATCAGAATAAAGTAGAGGCCTATTATTGGGGCAGGTTCAATCTCTTTTAGGTTGGATTTGTACCTTCATCCCTGAACCCTATTTGGTTCAAGACCTTATGGAGTTGACGATCTCTTGGATCGCTAAGGGGTGTAACCTTCACCCCGTGAACGGTTTACAAGTTCCTAAAACTTGTTGGCGACTCTTTTGCTCTAGCTTCTTTCCCTTTGGACGCCACCGTACTTTAGTGTATGATCACAGTGGGGTTCAAGCTAGGGGATTAACGCTTGAAATATTCCCTACAGTTTTTGGCGACTCCACTTTGGAGGATTTCTATTTTAATTCCTGAATTTGTTTCGGCAATGATTTAGAATGAGTGGATGAGACTCGAAACGTTCTAAGTATTTCATGTGCGTAATTTTGATTAACATTATTGTCATATGCATAAAATAGATCTCATTGGAAAGAACATCCGTAATGAGTTAAAAAGATAGGATTTTACACGTAGGAAATTTGAGAAATATCTTTCACAACTAGGACCGAAATAACACTGCGCGAAACTGGAAAATTTTATCGAGCACAGAAAGCTGCTGAGGTATGTAGGAATTAGCGTCAGCGAACAGAAGCTGGCGCCAGACATTTAACTGTAGCGTCAGACGATAGCTCTGTCGCCAGGCGCTACAGCTAAATCCTGGCGCCAACCTTTGTTTGCTGGCGCCAAATTCTTCCAACACCGAGCCAGAAATATGCGTTCTAATTTCGACCAGTTTTTCGTATTGTTTGCTCGATCCTACTTACTGATTGAATTTTTTCTCACTTTTCTGAAACCCATATGTGTTCTACATATGGAAATAACCCTCTGGGAATTCATGCTCCATCTACCTGATTGAACGCTTTGAGCAACAAAGGGTACATCCGAGAATGTTGAATTCACCAAACCATGGAAGCGAGTTTTTCTAAAACTCGCGGTGTCCCATCCACTCGCGCCAACCCTTCACGGTTAGGCTTTCGCGCGGTGCATCCGGACAATTAACCATGGACCCTCTATTGACCAAACCATATCTCGAACTTTAGAGAACTAGAGCCATGGTTAGGTTGCAAACTCATTGCATCATATTGTGCCTACTTGACTAATTGTGCATTATTTGTTGTGCATTTATATGTTTTTTTAACCGTTTGTTTGACTTGTGTTGAGATTTAATAAATTAACGACTTAAAGAACTTTGCCTAATTAATTAATTAATTAATTAATTTCAGTCAATAAAGTCTGATATTTAAATCAGAGTTGACCTAGTACGATTTTAGGCATACCCTGTTGATTAATAACACCGAAAACAGTTCCAGATTGAAGCTCCAGCATTGGCGCCAAAATTTGAACTGTAGCGCCACTCTGTGGAGTGTGGCGCCTGGCGACATCTATGTCGTCTGGCGCTACACTACACAGTGCAGCGCCAGTCCTGTCGTTTTGGCGACAATTTGGTTTATTGCCCGAGTCGTCACCTAGTGTCTCATTAACTAGTTAGCTAATTAATTCTGTTAATTTTCGCTGTCAATAACACTTTGTTAAGTCATTAATTGAGTCTAGGCACTAAGTCCCATGGTCATAACACGAGTCTTAACATGTCACCTACACTCACTAGTCCTAGGAGACACTTTGAGTATATGTCACCATGACCATGTCTTAGGTTCGTGCATAAGTCGGTTTTTTCCGTCATTTAAGTTGGGGGTACATCCTATTCCTAATTCTTCATATCCCTCTATCTACATCATTTTTTCTTCACATTCTATTCCAATCTTTCTTCACTTCCTCCATCCATTGCATGTTGAATAAAGTTTGAGTCAAATAATTAACAATAAATATCCCCAAATTCCTTTTCCACAGTACTTGGTCGAGGAGAGAAGGGCGATTAATCAAGGACAACCTCTTTATTCAAGTCTCACTTTTTGATACACCGATTCGTCAAAAGAGGAAGGCTAAAAATATAATGGCAAGTCAAGAAGAGGTCAATGAACTTAGGAATCAATTGAATGACGTGACTGAGGTGTTAAAGGCTTTAACCCTCAAAATTGATGACCCTGTGAAACAACAACAAATGAACTTCATGCAAGAAAGTTTGAGCAAGCTATCTAGTGACTATAAATTTCAGAGCATTAGTTCACAAGGGGTCTCGCTGGACAAGGAACTTCTTCCGCATAAGTTCAACGCCACTGACATCCCTAAATTCAAGGCGACAGATAACCCTTACTTTCATCTAAGAGCTTTTGAAACTATAATGAGCATTAAGGGCATCGATAAGAAGGTTTTCCCCTCTATGTTCTCACTATCTCTCGAGACCGTTTGCAAGCAATGGTTCTTTTCTCTCGAGAAAGAAAAAACCTCTTATTGGAGTCGATAACAAACGCTTTCATAGATAGATATAAGTGCAACATCCAAGACGAGACGGACCATAGACAACTTGAGATGTTAAAACAAAAAGAAAACGAAGGGTTCACGTCTTTCTTCAATAAATGGAGGGAAACTTCTGCTAATATGGTCAAGGCTCCTACCAAAAAAGAATCTGTGAGGATGTTTATCAAGAATCTCCAAGGGAAGTATTCAAGGAACTTAAAGTACCAACACAACTTGAATACTTTCAAGGCTGTGTATAATATAGACATTGACATTAAAGATGACCTTCTGAAAGATAATAGTGCGAGAGTAAAGAAGAACGACCATCCTTCTTCTTCCTCTCCCATTAATGAGGTACATGCCACGAACGCCTCTAAATCACCAATCCAAAGATTAAAAAGGGTGTTCACTCCACTTGGTATGAGTTATGAAACAGCTTTCAAGAAGCTACATCACAAAGGACTAGTCATGCCCATAGGGCCTATCAAAGATCCAGTTCCCGAAGCCAGGCCACCCAAGTGGGACCCCAATAAGCACTGCAAATATCACCTAAGAAAGGGTCACGACACTAAGGAGTGTTGGAAACTCAAAGAATCTATTCAAGATCTGATCGATAACAATGAAACTTTCGAAATTCTAGCCATCGAAGAAGATCAAGCATCCTTCGATCCATCATATCTTATCACACCTGTAGGAGAGCCCATGATCGAGACAGCTTATATAACCTCTCTCGATGAAGTGGCCATGATTGGGGAGGATGAAAGTCTTTTCTTAGATAATACCAGGGAAGACTCGTCAAGTCTAAAAGAGGACGTTCGAAAACTGCAAGATGTCGTTGCCATGCTCTTGAACGTGGTAGAAGGATTAGCAAATCGGGTGATGGTCGTCGAACAAAATTCTCGCCGAGGGTTTAATAAAGAACTCAATGCTCCTAAGCCACGAGTAAAACGGACCATTGAAGAATACACACCAATAGGAATGACTTACAATGAAGCTTTTGACTGTCTTCACGATCAAGGTCGTATTCACTCCATTGGTCCCAGTCAAGACTCTCCACATGAAAAACGTTTTCTCAATTGGGATCCAAATTCCTATTGTCAATACCATAAAGGTCGCGGTCACACTACTGAAAAGTGTCTCGCCCTCAAGGATCGTGTTCAAGACTTCATTGGTTCAAATCTCCTTCATGTTCCTCCGCGCAACAAGAAGGCCAAGATTAGTAACAATAACAATAATGGCTGTAAAGGGAAGAAGAACGACTATCCTTCTCCTTCCGAAAACACCTACTCTAGCAACAGTGCTGGTACTTTCAACCTTAATGAGATCTTAGGATTTAGAAAGCAACAAAAAAGGGATTTTACCCCTATTAGAATTAGCTATGATGATGCTTTCGATCGACTCCATGCCAAGGGACTCATCACTCCTATTAGACCTCTTCAAGATCCCCCGCTTGAGAAGAGAGTGCCTAGTTGGAATCCAAATCTGCGCTGCAAGTACCATCAAGGTAGGGGTCATGCTACTGAGAGTTGTTGGAAGCTAAAGGAGGCTATCCGACATTTGATTGATAATAACAAGCTTCCCATACCTCCAATTAACAAGAAGAGTGAGTGATGATAAAGCAAACAACACAAGACAACAGGCGAGCTTCAACGACGAGATTTCATGACATCTTTTTTCTTTTTCTCTATTTACCCTTTCCCTAATAAGTCTAGCATAGGCACCTTTCTTTTTCCTTAGATTAATTTTGTAGATTCTTTCTTTTCCCTTTTTTTTTAATAAAATGAGCATTTATTTTCTTACATATGACCATTTCATTGCATTGCAAAAAAATAAAAAAAAATAAAAAAAAAATAAAAAAAATCCATGTCGAATTAAGCACAAGGTATACCGATGATTTAAGGCACCCTTTGTAGCCACATCATATCACCTTTCACCCTTCAAGCATACAATCCCTTTTTCTTGATAAACCACTTTGAGCCTCGTCTAACAATAGACCTTTCTTTTTTCAACCTACATCTACCTAACCTTGGGATGGGATGGTGTGTAACTTATTCAATTTTCAAAGAACAAAAGGATTGAGTGATTCAAAAGATTAAAATAGCAAAAATATAAAAATGTACAAAAGGGTAAGTGTTCCAATGTCTTTGATATGAAAATATCTTTGATAAGAACACGTCTCAGATTGCGTCTCTTATCGAGTGCTCGGTACCGTGCCTGAGAAACATGAATGCCAAGAAAGTGATAGACCGCATGATCGGGATGGCCCACACTTATAAAAATGAAATAAATGCTAAAGCAAAAAAAAAAGAGAGCTAAAAAAGAGTAGAAAACCTCAAGCATGAAAATACAAATATTCAAAACCAAAGTTGCACACCTTGGGGGCTTATCTAGGGTCTTGAGCCTTTATCCCCTTCTTCTATAACCTTTAGCCTAACCACGTTACAACCCTTAAAAAGACCTTTTTGAGGTATACACACACTTGTGAGAGGTTCGGCTAGAGCTACGTTCGGCCTGATTCCTAACGGATACGTAGGCAACCTCACATTGAGGTGCGGCCGTAATAAACATGCATTCATATTCACATTCACACACTTACATCATGGTCATATCAAGGAATTTCCAATGCTCATCCCTATCTACTTAGAGCTAGACTTGGGGGCTTGATCCCTATATCATTAGCTTACCTAGCATAAGAGTCACTACCATTTGACTCTTTTCAATATATTTTCCCACACACTTAGCCCTTGTGGCCTAACTTTAGTGTCACTATCACACACCGCACAGATACATGACCAAATATACTTTCCCTTAGGAACCCTTTGTCATGAAATCTTAACATAACCCTGAAGCATGTGTTGTCATGTCAAAATCTCTTATCAATCATCATTGCATCACGAAGTATGAAGTGCTTAGCCTCCATGCCTAAGTTACCCAAATACTTTCATCATTGAGTCAACCATTGAGATAGCCTAGGATGGATTAATCCTTGCACCTTGAGAGATAGTATCAAACAACATTTGACTAAGCTCATTCAACATGCACCTTCAAAACTTCGATTCTTTTTTCACATCTTTCTTTTTCGGGAAAAAGTCGTTACCCTCCACAAAAATGACGGAAAATTTTTGTTTTTTTGCATTTTTGAGTCGCACAATCAACACTATGCACACACGAGTCATGAGTCACAGGTGTCAAACATTTCGAGTCGAGTCAACCTCGAGTCAATCACAGAGAGTCAAGTTTATACCTTGAGTCGTGTCAAGTCGATGAGTCAAGCGACGTTAAACCTTAGGTCAACCCTAAGATAATTAAAGAAAATAGCAAAGTTCTATAGTCAAAAATAAATACAGGTGCATCAGAATAGGGAAGACCCTACTCCAGCGCCAGACGACAACATCTAGCGTTTGGCAAAAGTTTTCAGCGCTTGGCGCTAGATCTCAGCGTCTGGCGGCAGAGTCAATTCTTGGCGCCAGAGATATTTCAGCAGTGACAGAGCTCGAAGCCTCTCAGAAGGGTGATTTTGACCTCATACAACAATTTGGGGTTCCTTGGTACGCCAGTTAGCCCCTATAAGCAATTTGACATGATTAAGTAGTTAGTTTGATTACAATCATCAATAAGTGATCGACCTGATGAAAGATCGTCTCACTTAGCTTAAAGCGCCTAAGAATTGGCTCATCACGGAGACATCGACATACTGGTTTTAGCGGAAGCAAAGTTCAAGCGAGCTTTAGAGAACGACAATCGTCGGTCTTCGGAAATTTTTCTTCAGAATATTATCACAACAAATGTTCAAGTATCGAAGCTCTTTGTTCAGAGACACGTGGACATATTATCGAAGCTCTTTGCTCCAAAGACGCGTGGACATATCATCGAAGCTCTTTGCTCTAGAGACGCGTGGACATTCCTATCAGGCTCTTTTGTTTAGAGACGCGTGTACATATCATTCAAAGCTCTTTTGTTCAGAGACGCGTGGACATTTCTTTCAAGCTCTTTTGTTCAGAGACGTGTGAACATTTCCTATCAAGCTCTTTTGCTCCAGAGACGCATGGGCATATCATCAAAGCTCTTTTGTTCAGAGACGCGTGAACATTTCCATCAAGTTCTTTTGCTCAAAGACGTGTGGCCATCCTATTATCAAGCTCTTTGTTCAGAGACGCGTGGACACATCATTCAGAAGTTCATATTAAAAAAAAGAAGCTCTTTGTTCAAAGACGAGTGAACATCGAAACAGCAAGATGGCGTTCCCTAGATTGTGGAGAGTTGTCAAAAACAACTGAGGATTATTTCAAGCAAAGCAATCTTTGATAGTATTCCCTTGGATGTGGGATATTATCAAAGCGAAAGAGGATTGTTTCAAGTGAAGCAATCTTTGATAGTGTTCCCTTGGACGTGGAATATTATCAAAGCGGAAGAGGATCGTTTCAGGTGAAGCAATCTTCAATATTGGAAGCAGTTACAAGCGTAGTAGTTTTCAAGCGGGATGACATTCTCTTGGCAGGAGGTCATCAAAAAAGAAAATGCGGCAGCAAATCGGTTACCTTAAGAGACGTGTGCTCGACGGTGCAAGATACGCGTTTCTTAACTCTTTTATCTGTTTAACTAACGCTAGTTTGCAGGTATCGGCATTAAAAGAGTGATTAAGGATCGCAGAACGTTCTGAATAATTCTCCGTCCCTATCGATACTTTGACTTTTGTTTTCAAAACTTGAGTTTCTCCAAACTCAGTCAAAGTGGGGGCTTCTGTAGACACCCATTTGTGTCTCCCCAAAACCAAACCCAGTGATGAGTACCTTTCACGTCGAATCATAATCGAATGAAGTGAAATTGTGGAAAGTTTAGTGTTGCGGATAGTTTTAATTTCTTTTCTTTTCTCTCTGTTTTTAAACTTATTTTAAGAAAACAGCCAATCCAGTTTGGTAAGTCCATGATATGGGTCCAATAGTAGTGTAGTTGGATGGGTCTTGACAAGAGCTTTCCAACGATATATTATAAGCCCAATTCCGATGAATAGTGAGGAAGTTATGGCCAATTTACTGAATTGGGCTCGGTTTGAGCCTTATATGCGACCCAATGATCTAGGGGAGGGCCCAATATAGATTTATCATTCCTAATGCAATTAGGAATGGTTTTAGTTTTCTAGATTCTTCTAGAAGGTTCTTTTCATTCCTAATTCAATTAGCATTGATAAATTGACTTTTGTTGACTTTTCAGAGTTTTAATTAAAATCAAAGAACATTTTTAGAGGAAAGATACGATTTTATCCTCCTGTACGACAATTTCAATCTAATTTTAAGAAAACGCGTGAATTTCTAAATCAGCGCCAAACGCCAGCTGTAGCGCCTGACGCTACGATTGGTGCTTGGCGCTAGCATTGACGCCTGGCGCTAATGTTGGCGTCTGGCGCCAATAGCCAGCGTTGGCGCTAATTCGGTTTTTTCTGAGCTAGAACTCTGTTTTGATATTTTATCTTTTTAGCTGATTTTCATTATAAATAACGTCGTAAAACTCCGTTTTCATTCATCAACAGTCATCTACAATCTACCAACTCTCATCAAGATTCTCTTGATTACTCTTTCTCTCTCTTTTCTAAACTAGCCTTTTACATACAAAATTCCGCATTCATTAGATCTAGATACACCTAGCCATATTCGAAGTTGCTTTCGCCCTAGACGTGAAAGGTTTAATTTCTGAGTGTTTGGTCCCAAATCTCTCTTTCAATTATTTAGTTTAATTGTTTTGTTTTATTATTTTCCTTGAAGTTACTAACGCGTGTATTTTGTTATTAGAAAGAGGTACGAGGCATCAAAGTAAGTACTTTAATGATTTTTATTGATGTTATGATATAGAGATCATGTTTATGATGTTATTATGATATTCCTAGTATCATGTCTAGGGTAACTTTAATATCAAATATGATTGTTATGATGCCTTCTATGTTCTTCCTAATATTTATTCATGGTAGTATCATGTTAGGGTTAAAGATTTGATTTTTATTGCTTAGTGACATGCTAGGGTTTGTTATTAATCTTGTTAGTATCATGCCTAGGATCTTGCTATTTTTACCTTTATTATGATTATTTTAATTATTATTATGATATATTATGTTGCTTGATATTTATTTTTATTGCTTGATCACGCCTTTTATGCATGTTTAAAGGGAATTGGTAATTGTAATCACGCTTAATAAGATAATTAATAATCTTGTTTAGGGTTAATTTGATTATAATTCAAGTGATCGCCAATAATAGTTTGTTTGTGCATTTAAATTCAACCAACATAGATAAACAGGTTTAGGGTAAACCTATTGATTGCATGTTAGTCAGAAAGCGCACATGAATATGATCAGAATAAAGTAGAGGCCTATTATTAGGGCAGGTTCAATCTCTTTTAGGTTGGATTTGTACCTTCATCCCCGAACCCTTTTTGGTTCAAGACCTTATGGATTTGATGATCTCTTGGATCGTTAAGGGGTGTAACCTTCACCTCATGAACGGTTTACAATTTCATAAAACTTGTTGGCGACTCTTTTGCTCTATCTTCTTTCCCTTTAAACGCCACCGTACTTTAGTGTATGATCACAGTGGGGTTCAGGCTAGGGGATTAATGCTTGAAATATTCCCTACAGATGGGAATGCTGTTCTAAGTAGAGCTCCTCCCATTTCCCGGGATTAAATTTGCAGACCTAAGTATGCCGGGGGTTTAGGGATCAGAAACTGTATTGCTTGGAATAAAGCTGCTTTAGGAAGTTATGTTTGGAAAATAACAAAGAAGACTGAGTCTCTTTGGGTTAAATGGGTTCATTTAGTTTACATCAAGAGCCAGGATTGGAGGACATATATTCCTAAGAGAAGTGCTGGTTGGGGCTGGAAGCTTATGTGCAAGGTCAAGGATGAGCTTAAAGATGGTTGTACTAGTAATAACTGGATGCGTAAGGGGTTTAAGATCTTTGATTGTTGCAAATGGTTGTAGGGTATTATGGATAAGGTTCCTCGGAGTAAATGGGTGTGGAGCAAGTTCAATGTCCCAAAGTTCAATGTATAATGCTTGTGATGATGACTTGTGTCTGCTATGTGGTTTACATGCCGAAACTAGTTGTTACCTATTTTTCAATTGCAGTTATAGTGCTAGATGTTTGAGTAGCATCATTAGTTGGCTCGGGCTTACTGTTAATAGCACTAGCATTGAAGAATCTTGGAAAACTTGGAAGAAAACTGGTAAAAACAAAATTCAGCAAGGTGTGATTCTTGCAGTGCTTGCAGGCTTGATTTACCATATCTGGTTAGCTAGGAATCATGCTTTTTGGCAGAAATCTCTGCACCCTGATCTGGTTGTTAAAGCTATCAGGGTTGAAGCTTTGGGCATAGCTCAGCAGATTTTTGGTTCTAAATGGAAAGTTGTAGATTGTAAATGGCTGCATAATCTCAAGCAGTCTTGAGGTTTGAGTTTTGTAGCCTGTCTGCATGTTTGTATTTTGATAGTCTTTTGTTAAGCTCCGAGTGGGTTGTCTGCATTTATTGGGGTGGTTTTTTGTGTTTCCCTTTTCAATTGTGTGTCTGTGTCCTTCCTAGAAGGCAGAAAACTGCTTCAGATAAGGTTGCTCCTTTCTCTTTAAGTTTAATCCTTCCTAGAAGGTGGCAATTTAGGAGTTAGGAGCTTGGTGTGTGTGTGGCCTTTTGGTCTTGTGTTATTCTGGAGTTGCCTATTTTGACAGGCATGTAAATTTGTACATTTTATACAGTTTTCAATAGTAATATATTTGCTTACTTACCAACAAAAAAAAAAGAATCAAATGAAATTAACACATTCAAACAAAGCTTTTTAAATAAAACGAAGGTCAAATATATTCAACAAATGTAATTCAATAAAATGAAAGTCAAGCACATTTAAACAAAGCCTTTTGAATTAAACGAAATTCAAATGTATTCAACAAAGGTAATTGTATCAAATGAAAGTCCAACACATTCAAATACAGCTTTTTGAATTAAATGAAAGTCAGACACATTCATACAAAGCTAATTGAATCAAATGAAAGTCAAACACATTAAAACAAAGCTAATTGAATCAAATGAAAGTCAAATACATTCAAATAAAGATTTTAGAACAAATGAGATTCAAATACATTCAAACAAAACTTTTTTAATAAAACGAAAGTCAAAAAAATTTAAACAGAGCTTTTTCAATTAAAAGAAATTCAAATGCAATAAAAAAAGCTAATTGAGTCAAATAAAAGTCAAACACATTCAAACAAAGTTTTTTCAATCAAAACAAAGTCAAACACATTTTTTTTTTAAATCAAAAGAAAGTCAAACACATTCAAACCAAGGTTTTTGATTCAAATAAAAGTCAAACACTTTCAAACAAAACTTTTTCAATTAAACAAAAATCAAATGCATTTAACAAAGCTAATTGAATCAAATGATACTCAAACACATTCAAACGAAGCTTTTTCAAATCAAACGAAATTCAAATATATTCAACAAATCAAATTGAATCAATGAAAGTCAAACATATGTAAACAATGGTTTTTGAATCAAAAGAAAGTCCAACACATTCAAACAGAGGTTTTAAATTAAATGAAAGTCAAATGCATTCAACAAATAATTGAATAAAAAAAAAGTACAACAAATTCAAAAAGAGGTGTTTAAATTAAATTAAAGTCAAACACATTCAAACAAAGCTAATTGAATCTAAGGAAAGTCAAACACATTCAAACAAAGCTAATTGAATCAAATGAGAGTCAAACCCATTCAAAACGAAGATTTTTGAATCAAATGAGAATCAAACACATTCAAACAAAGCATTTTTTACATTATGAAAGTAAAAAAATTGAAGTAGACCTTTTTAAATAAAATAAAAGATTAATGCATTCAACAAAAATAAATTAAACCAAATGAAAATCAAACATATTCAAACAAAGCTAATTGAATAAAATTAAAGTCAAACAAATTTAAACAGAGCATTTTAAATAAATGAAAGTCAAATGCATTCATCAAAAATAAATTGAATCGAATGAAAGTCAAACACATTCAAACAAAGTTTTTTGAATAAAATAAAAGTCAAACACACTCAAACAAAGCTATTTGAAACAAATAAAAGTCAAACCCAGTCAAACAAGGCTTTTTAAATTAAATTAAAGTCAAAGACATTCGGACAAAGCTACTTGAATTAAATAAAAGTCAAATACATTGAAACAAAGTTAATTGAATCAAATGAAAGTCAATTACATTAAAAAAAAAACTTTTTTAATCAAATGAGAGTTAAACACATTCAAGATAACCTTTTTGAATAAAATGAAAGTTAAACATTCAAGCTAATCTTTTTGAATAAAATGAAAGTTAAACAAATTTCAACAAAGCTTTTAAAATGGAAAAATGTAATCTTATAATCCCACCCTTAGTCGGTATTCCATAAACAATCCCACCTTTTGAAATTTTAGAAACAATCCCACCTAGAGCCCCAATCGTCCACTAACGATCCCTAACCGGTTAGATTGTTTTGATAACTGGTTTTCTTAGGTTATAAGACCAGTGTCAAATTTTAATAGGTTTATTTTTTAATTAAATATAAACAAAATTAAAAAGAAAAAACAAAAAAAGAAACAAAACCCCCATCCCTAGCCAGCGCATCCCCTCTCCATCCCTGCTACCGTATCCCCTCCCATCCCCAGCCCGCCCTTGCTTTTCCTACCAACCCAACCCAAAAATCACTACCGCAAATCTCAAGCACCCGCAATGGCCGCAACCACTGCCGCAACCCCTCTTTTTCCTTCTCCTGCTATTCCCCTTTTCTCTTTAGTATGTTTCTCTCCTCTAAATCATCAATTTCCTTTCAATTCGATTTTTCAGTTGGTTGAAATCATAATTTGCGTTTAATTTCAAGATAAAAATCAAATTTAGAGATGATGGGTGGCACTTTTCGAGGTTGTGGGTCGAATTTCGGGGCTGGGGTTGAATATTTTGGGGCTGAGGATTGAATTTCAGGGCTGGTGTAGGGTTTTTTGGGGCAACGGGTGGGGTTTTCGAGGCTGGGTTTGGGTTTTGGGGGTGGATATAGGGTTTTCCAGCATGGTTGGAGGGTTTCGTGGTGGCTTAGTAGTTGAGAGTGGAGGTAAGGAGTGAGTGTTGGGATAGCTATGGCGGTTGGACTAGGCTTGAGAATAAAAGTAGTTAAAAGGGAAAAAAAAAAAATTAAGTTGTTTAAGGGGTTGTAGGTCAATGGGATCGTTAGTGGAAGATGATGGTCAAAGGTGGGATTGTTTCTGTAATTTTAAAAGGTCGGATTGTTTGTGGAAGACTGACTAAAGGTGGGACTACTATATTACATTTTCCCTTTTAAATTAAATAAAAGTCAAATGCATGCAACAAAAATAAATTGAATCAAATGAAAGTCAAACACATTCAAATAAAGCTAATTGAATCAAATGAAAATAAAACACATTCAAACATAAGTGGTTGAATTAAATGAGAGTCAAATACATTCAAACAAAAATTTTTGAATCAGATGAAAGTAAAACAAATTCAAACAGAGCTTTTTAAACTAAATAAAAGTCAAATGCACTCAACAAGGATAATTAAATCAAATGAAAGTCAAACCCATTCAGACAAAGCTTTTTAAATATAACGAAAGTCAAATATATTCAACAAATTTATTTGAATCAAATGAAAGTCAAACACATAGAATAAAATGAAAGTCCAACAAATTAAAACAAAGCTTTTTTAATACAATGAAAGTCCAACAAATAAAAACAAAGCTTTTTAAATTTAATGTTTAAATGCAATTAAAAAAGCTAATTGAATCAAATGAAAGTCAACCACATTCAAACAAAGTTTTTTGAATCAAAAGAAAGTTAAACACATTAAAACCAAGGTTTTTGATTCAAATGAAAGTAAAAAACATTCAAACAAAACTTTTTCAATTAAACGAAAATCAAAATCATTTAACAAAGCTAATTGAATCAAATGATACTCAAACACATTCAAACAAAACTTTTTAAATCAAACGAAATTCAAATATATATATTGAACAAATCTAATTGAATCAAATGAAAGTTAAAAATATTCAAACAATGGTTTTTGAATCAAATTAAAGTCAAACACATTCAAATAGAGGTTTTAAATAAAATGAAAGTCAAAAGTATTCAACAAATAATTGAATAAAAAAAAAGTCATACACATTCAAACAAAGCTAATTGAATCAAATGAAAGTCAAACACATTCAAACAAAGCTAATTCAATAAAATGAAAGTCAAACACGTTCAAACAAAGCTAATTGAATCAAATGAGAGATAAACACATTCAAAACAAAGATTTTTGAATCAAATGAGAGTCAAACACATTCAAACATAACATTTTTAACATAATAAAAGTTAAACAAATTGAAATAGAGCTTTTTTTAAACAATAAAAAATTAATGCATTCAACAAAAATAAATTAAATCAAATGAAAGTTAAACACATTCAAACAAAGCTAATTGAATAAAACTAAAGTCAAACAAATTTAAACAGAGCTTTTTGAATAAATGAAAGTAAAATGCATTCAAAAAAAATAAATTGAATCAAATGAAAGTCAAACACATTCAAACAAAGTTTTTTGAGTCAAATAAAAGTCAAACACATTCAAATAGAGCTTTTTAAATTAAATGAAAGTCAAAGACATTCGAACAAAGCTAATTGAATTAAATAAAAGTCAAATACATTGAAACAAAGTTAGTAAAATCAAATGAAAGTCAAACATATTCAAAAAAAACTTTTTTAATCAAATGAGAGTTAAACACATTCAAGCTAAGCTTTTTGAATAAAATTAAAGTTAAACAAATTTCAACAAATCTTTTTAAATGGAAAAATGTAATTTGATAATCCCACCTTTAGTCGGTATTCCATAAACAATCCCACCTTTCGAAATTCTAGATACAATCCCACTAAGAGCCCCAATCGTCCACTAATGATCCCAAACCGGTTGGATTTTTTTTATAATTGTTTTTCTAAGGTTATATGACACGTGTCAAATTTTTATAGGTTAATTTTTAATTTAAAAAAACAAAACTAAAAAGAAAAAAAAAACAAAAAATAAAAACCAAAACCCCCATCCCCAGCCAGTGCTTCCTCTCCCCATCCCCGCCACCGCATTACCTCCCATCCCTGGCTTGCCCTTGCTTTTCCCGCCAACCCAACCAAAAAACCATTGTCGCGAATCTCAAGCACCCGCAATGGCTGCAACCACTGCCGCAACCCCTCTTTATCCTTCTCCTGCTCTTTCCCTCTTCTCTTTAGTATGTTTCTCTCCTCTGAATCATCAATTCCTTTTCAATTCAATTTTTCAGTTGATTAAAATTATAATTTGCGTTTAATTTCAAGCCAAAAATCAAATTGAGAGATGATGGGTGGCATTTTTCGAGGTTGTGGGTGTTATTTCAAGGCTGGGGTGGAATATTTCAAGGCTGAGGATTGAATTTCCGGGCAGGTGTAGGGTTTTTTGGGGCCGTGGGTGGGGTTTTCGAGGCTGGGTTTGGGTTTTAAGGGTGGTTATAGGGTTTTCCGGCATGGTTGGAGGGTTTCGTGGTGGCTTAGTAGGTGAGGGTGCCGGTACGGAGTGACTGTTGGGATAGCTATGGTGGTTGAACTAGTGGCTTGAGGATAAAAGTAGTTAAAAGGGAAAAAAAATTAGATTGTTTAACGGGTTGTAGGTCAATGGGATCGTTAGTGGAAGATGAGGGTCAAAGGTAGGATTGTTTCTGTAATTTTAAAAGGTCGGATTGTTTATAAAAGACTGACTAAAGGTGGGACTACTATATTACATTTTCCTTTTTAAATTAAATAAAAGTCAAATGCATGCAACAAAAATAAATTGAACCAAATGAAAGTCAAAGACATTAAAACAAAGCTAATTGAATCAAATGAAAATAAAACACATTCAAACATAAGTGGTTGAATTTAATGAGAGTCAAATACATTCAAACAAAAATTTTTGAATCAGATAAAAGTCAAACAAATTCAAACAAAGCTTTTTAAACTAAATGAAAGTCAAATGCACTCAACAAGGGTAATTAAATCAAATGAAAGTCAAACACATTCAGACAAAGCTTTTTAAATATAACGAAAGTCAAATATATTCAACAAATTTATTTGAATCAAATGAAAGTCAAACACATAGAATAAAAACTTTTTGAATCAATTGAAATTCAAATGTACTTATGAAAGCCAATTGTATCAAATGAAAGTCCGACACATTCAAACAACGCTTTTTGAATCAAATGAAAATCAAACAAATGCAAACATAGGCTTTTAAAATAAATTAAAGTCAAATGCATTCAACAAAGCTAATTGAATCAAATGAAAGTCAAACACATTCAAACAAAACTTTTTCAATCAATCGTAAATCAAATACATTCAACAAAGCTAAGTAAATCAAATGAAATTCTAACACATTTAAACAAATTTTTTTAAATCAAACGAAAGTCAATTATATTCAACAAATCTAAGTCAATAAAATGAAAGTCAAGCACATTTAAACAAAGCTTTTGGAATTAAACGAAATTCAAATGTATTCAACAAAGGTAATTGTATCAAATCAAAGTCCGACACATTCAAATACAACTTTTTTAATTAAATGAAAGTCAAACACATTCATACAAAGAAAATTAAATCAAATGAAAGTCAAACACATTTAAACACAGCTGATTGAATCAAATCAAAGTCAAATACATTTAAATAAAGTTTTTAGAATCAAGTGAGATTCAAATACATTCAAACAAAGCCTTTTTAATAAAATGAAGTCCAACAAATTAAAGCAAAGATTTTAAATTAAATGTTCTAATGCAATAAAAAAATCTAACTGAGTCAAATGAAAGTCAAACACATTCAAACAAAGTTTTTTTAATCAAAAGAAAGTCAAACACATTCAAACCAAGGTTTTTGATTCAAATGAAAGTAAAATACATTCAAATAAAACTTTTTCAATTATACGAAAATAAAATGTATTTAACAAAGCTAATTAAATCAAATGATACTCAAACACATTCAAACAAAGCTTTTTAAATCAAACGATATTCAAATATATTGAACAAATCTAATTTAATCAAATGAAAGTTAAACATATTTAAACAATGGTTTTTGAATCAAATGAAAGTCAAACACATTCAAATAGAGGTTTTTAGTTAAATGAAGGTAAAAAGTATTCAACAAATAATTGAATAAAAAAAAAGTCAAACACATTCAAACATAGCTAATTGAACCAAATGAAAGTCAAACACATTCAAACTAAGCTAATTCAATCAAATGAAAGTCAAACACATTCAAACAAAGCTAATTGAATCAAATGAGAGTCAAACAAATTGAAAACAAAGATTTTTGAATTAAATGTGAGTCAAACTCATTCAAACAAAGCATTTTTAACATAATGAAAGTCAAACAAATTGAAATAGAGCTTTTTAAATAAAATAAAAAATTAATGCATTCAACAAAAATAAATTAAATAAAATGAAAGTCAAACACATTCAAACAAAGCTAATTGAATAAAATTAAAGTCAAACAAATTTAAACAGAGTTTTTTAAATAAATGAAAGTCAAATGCATTCAACAAAAATAAATTGAATCAAATGAAATTCAAACACATTTAAAAAAAGTTTTTTGAATCAAATAAAAGTCAAACACATTCAAACAAAGTTATTTGAATTAAATAAAAGTAAAAAACATTCAAACAGAGCTTTTTAAATTAAATGAAAGTCAAAGACATTCGAACAAAGCTAAGTGAATTAAATGAAAGTCAAATACATTGAAACAAAGTTGGTTGAATCAAATGAAAGTCAAACATATTCAAAAAAAACTTTGTTAATCAAATGAGAATTAAACACATTCAAGCTAAGCATTCTGAATAAAATGAAAGTTAAACAAATTTCAACAAAGCTTTTTAAATGGAAAAATGTAATCTTTCATTCGATTCAAAAAACTTTGTTTGAAAGTGTTTGGCTTTCATTTGATTCAAAAAGCTTTATTTAAACATGTTTGTCATTTATTTGATTCAAAAAGCTTTGTTTAAATGTATTTTGCTTTCATTTGATTTAATTAGCTTTGTTAAATGTATTTAACTTTCATTCGATTTAAAAAGCTTTGTTTGAATGTGTAGGACTTTCATTTGTTCAAAAAGCTTTGTTTAAATGTGTTTGACTTTCATTTGATTCATAAAGTTTTTTTGAATGTGTTTGACTTTCATTTGATTCAAATAGCTTTGTTTGAATGTGTTTGACTTTCATTTGTTCAAAAAGCTTTGTTTAAATGTGTTTTAATTTCATTTGATTCATAAAATTTTTTTAATGTGTTTGACTTTCATTTGTTTCAAAAAGCTTTGTTTGAATGTGTTTATCCTTCATTTGATTAAAAAAACTTTGTTTGAATGTGTTTGATTTTCATTCGACTCAAAAAGCTTTGTTTGAATGTGTATTACTTTTATTTGATTCAAAAAGCTTTTTTTTGAATGTATTTGACTTTCATTTGACTCAAAAAGCTTTGTTTGAATGTGTTAAACTTTCATTCGATTCAAAATCTTTGTTTGAATGTGTTTGACTTTCATTTATTCAAAAAGTGCACTAGCTGAAATATGGTTACATGAATTCAACCTTTTTTCATGCTATCCTTAGGAAAAGAAGGATTAAGAACATCATTTATTCTATTGTTGGGGATGATGGGGTTGTTGTCAATGATCCTATGATGGTGTGTGATGCTTTTCTGGATTACTACAAGTCTCTTCTTAGCTCTAGTGTTATGGCTACTGGTGAGGTTCATAGTGCTGTAATTCTGGAGGGCAAGTGTTTAGATAGTACTCAGATTGAGAATCTGTGTCGAAACTTTAGTGATAAGGATGTGAAGAATTATATTTGGAGCATTGATGATGATAAAGCTCTAGGACCATATGGTTTTTCCTCCAAGTTTTTTAAGAGTACTTGGGACATTACAGGTCTCGCGGTGACTAAAGCAGTGCTGGATTTCTTTGATCATGGTAAGTTGCTAAAGAAAATTAATGCTACAACTCTTACTTTGATCCCAAAGGTTGATAATGCCCAAAAGGTGACTCAATACACGCCAATAGCTTGCTGTAATGTTATATATAAAGCCATTTCCAAGCTAATCTGTGAAAGACTTAAGGAAGTGTTGCCAGATATTATTGATCCTTGCCAAGGTGCTTTTGTTGCAGGGAGATATATTCTTGATAATATTCTTGTCTACCAAGACATGCTCAAGAATTACAGTAATAAGAAAAAGCCTCCTAGATGTACTGTAAAGGTGGACCTAAGGAAATCTTATGATTCAGTTAGCTGGTGTTTTATAAGGGGCATGCTGATTGCCTTGGGGTTTCCTGCAAAATCTGTTAACTGGATCATGGAGTGTGTTTGCACCCCCTCCTTCTCTTTGATGATTAATGGTGGTTTACATGGTTTTTTTGCTGGAAAAAAAGGAATTAGGCAAGGTGATCTTATGTCATCTCTTCTTTTTGTTATTGTTAAGGAAAGTGGGTAAGAGAAGGGATTTCAAATATCATCAAAGGTGTAAGGCTTTGGCTTTGAATCATCTGATTTTTGCTGATGACTTGATGTTGTTCTCTTCTGGAAATAAAAACTCAGTTCAGCTGCTTATTAGGTCTTTAAAGACCTTTGAAAAAAGATCAGGGTTGCAGGTTAATACAGATAAAATTGCAATCTACTTTGGAAATGTTCAAGATCAAATCAAGGATGATATTATGCAGTCTTCTGGGTTTGTCCTGGGGTCTATGCCTTTTAAATACTTAGGAATTCCTTTGAATGATAAGTATTTAAGGGTGGCTGACTATGATGCTTTGATTGATAAGATGCTTGGCAAGATTCAATACTCGAGTAGTAGGAACCTGTCTTATATGGTCAGAACTGTTCTAGTCAATGATGTGCTCATGAGCTTGCACACTTATTGGGCACAATGCTTACTTCTCCCTAAAACTGTTATGCTTAGAATTGTTCACATTTGTAGGCCTTTTCTTTGGGATGGTAATATTGTTTTAGGTAGGTCCCCCCCTTTGGCCTGGGACAGGGTTTGTAGACCCAAGTATGCTGGTGGTTTTGGTGTTAGGAACTGTCTTTGCTGGAATAAGGCTGCCTTGGGAAGTTATGTGTTGAAAATAGCAAAAAAGACAGACTCTCTTTGAGTGAAATGGGTTTATTCTGTTTATATAAAAAGCAAGATTGGTGGCACTATGTTCCAAAGAAAGATGTTGGGTGGGGCTGGAAATTCATGTGCAAAGTAAAGGAGGATCTCAAGGTTGGTTTTGTGAGCCATAATTGGTTAAATAAAAAAAATACAAGATTGCTTAATGTTATAAATGGCTGGAGGGTAATATGGAAAAAGTTCCTTGGAGTAAATGGGTTTGGAACAATTACAATGTGCCCAAGAACTCCTTTGTGGTTTGGTTGGCTATGCTGAAAATTGCTGATATAAATGACAATGTTATAAATGACAAGGGATAAATTGCTGAAAATTGGAGTTTGTAATAATGATTTGTGCTTGTTATGTGGTGATATGCCTGAATCTATAACTCATTTTTTCTTTCAGTGTAATTACAGTAAAAGATGTTTGGGTTGTATTTGCAGTTAGCTGGGAGTTGGTATGCAACATGACAACATTGAGCAGACTTGGAAACATTGGAAAAAACTGGGAAAAAAAAATAGGATTCAGAGTAAGTTCTTTCAAGCTATTCTGGGAGCTGCAGTTTATCACATTTGGCTGGCTTGTAATCACTCTTTCTAGCAAAATGTTGTGTTGCACCTAGATTTAATTGTCAAAGCTATTAGAAGAGAGATGTGGGGAAGGGCTCAGCAACTCATTGATTCAAGACGGAAGATAGAAGACTCTAAATGATTGTCTCAACTTAGAGCTATTTAGCTTTGCTTATTCTGTATTTTTATTTCTGTTTGGGGTTGTTTTGTGTTGTATGTCTGGGTTCAGTTCCCTGAGCCCTTCCTAGAAGGTACCAGGGTTAACAGTTTTCAAGTAGGGGTTCCTGTCTTTTTCCAGCACCCTTCCTGGAAGGTGGTTGGAGAATTTCAAGTTCCTAGGTGCCTGTTTTGGATTGTGCTCTTGTGTAGTTTGGGTGGCCTGTTTTAGGCTGTTGTATATTGTACATTTCGTACTGTTTTTTATTAATACAATTGCTTACTTACCAAAAAAAATAAATCAACTAAAAGTCGAACACATTCAAACAAACCCGTTTGAAATCATATTAAAGTAAAACACATTCAAACAAAGCTTTTTGAATCAAATAAATGTAAAACAAAGCTTATTTAATAGAATGAAATCCAAACAGATTTAAACAAAGCTTTGTGAATCCAATGAAAGTCAAACACATTCAAACAAAACTTTTTCAATCAAATGAAAGTCAAACACATTCAAACAAACCTTTTTGAATTAAATAAAAGTCAAACACATTCAAAAAAAACTTTATAAATCAAAATGAAAGAAAAACACATTCAAACAAAGCTTTTGAATCGAATGAAAGTCAAACACATTCAAACAAAGCCTTTTGAATTAAATTAAGGATAGACACATTCAAACAAAGCTTTTTGAATCAAATGAAAGTTAAAGGCATTCAACGAAGTTGTTTGAATCGATAAAAAAAACGTCAATTATTGCATTCAACGAAGCTAATTAAATTAAATAAAAGTCAAACACATTCAAACAAAGCTTTTTGAATAAAATTAAAGTCCAACGCATTCAAACAGAGCTTTTTTAATCAAATGAAAGTAAAACATATTCAAACATAGCTTTTTGAATCGAATGAAAGTCAAACACATTCCAACAAAGCTTTTGGAATCAAATGAAAGTAAAACACATTCAAACAAAGCTTTTTAAAATCGAATGAAATGTAAATGCGTTCAACGAAGCTTATGAAATCAATGAAATTCAAACATTGAAACAAATCTTTTTGAATCAAATGAAGAACAAACACATTCAAACAAAGCTTTTTGAATTGAATGAAAGTCAAATGCATTCAACGAAGCTAATTAAATCAAATGAAAGTTAAACACACTCGAACAAAGCTTTTTGAATCAAATAAAAGTAAAACTCATTCAAACAAATATTTTTGAATTGAACGAAAGTCAAATACATTCAAACATAGCTTTTTGAATCAAATGAAAGTCAAACACATACAAACAAAGCTTTTTTGAATCGAATATCGGACAAACACATTCAAACAAAGATAATTGAATAAAATGAAAGTAAAATGATTTCAAAAAAAATTTTTGAGTCAAATGAAAGTGAAACACATACGAACAATGGTTTTTTAATCGAATGAAAGAAAAACAAATTCAACAAATCTTTTTGAATCGAATAAAAGTCAAATGCATGCAACCAAGCAAATTAAATCAAATGAAAGTCAAACACATTCAAATAAAGCTTTTTGAATCAAATGAAAGTCAAACACATTCAAACAAAACTTTTTGAATAAAATGAATGTAAAACACATTCAAACATAGCTTTTTGAATCAAATGAAAGTCAAACACATTCAAACAAAGCTTTTTTGAATCGAATATCGGACAAACACATTCAAACAAAGCTAATTGAATAAAATGAAAGTAAAATGATTTCAACAAAAAATTTTGAGTCAAATGAAAGTGAAACACATTCAAACAATGGTTTTTGAATCGAATGAAAGAAAAAAATATTCAACGAATCTTTTTGAATCGAATAAAAGTCAAATGCATGCAACGAAGGAAATTAAATCAAATGAAAGTCAAAAACATTCAAATTAAGCTTTTTGAATCAAATGAAAGTCAAACACATTCAAACAAAACTTTTTGAATCAAATGAAAGTAAAACACATTCAAACAAAGCTTTTTGAATCAAATGAAAATCAAACACATTCAAACATAGCTTTTTTAATCAAATGAAGGACAAAAACATTCAAAGAAAGCTCTTTTAATCGAATGATTGTCAATTGCATTCAACAAAGCTAAATAAATCAAATAAAAGTGAAACACATTCAAACAAAGCTTTTTGAATTAAATGAAAGTCAAACACATTGAAATAAAGTTTTTTTTAATCAAATGAAAGTCAAACACATTCAAATAAAGCTCTTAGAATCAAATGAAAGCCAGACACATTCAAACCAAGATTTTTTTATTCAAATGAAAGTCAAACACATTCAAACAAAGCTATTTCAATCAAATGAAAGTCAAACACATTTAAACAAAGCTTTTTAAATCAAATGAAGGACAAACATATTCAAACAAAGCTTTATATATCGATTAAAAGTCAAATGCATTCAACAAAGCTAATTAAAACAAATGAAAGTAAAAAATGTTCAAACAAAGCTTTTTCAATCAAATGAAAGTCAAACAAAGCTTTTTGAATCGAATGAAAGTCAAATACACTCAACAAAACTAATTGAATCAAATGAAAAGTAAAATACAATCAAACAAAGTTTTTTGAATCAAATGAAAGTCAAACACATTCAAACAAAGCTTAATTAATCAAATGAAGGTCAAACACATTCAAAAAAAGCATTTAGAATCGAATGAAAGTAAAACACATTCAAACAAAGGTTTTAGATTCAAATGAGAGTCAAATGCATTGAACGAAGCTAATTATATTAAATAAAAGTCAAATATACTCAAACATAGCTTTTTGAATAAAATTAAAGTCAAACACATTCAATTAAAGCTCTTTTAATCAAATGAAAGTAAAACACATTAAAAAAAAATATTTTTTAATCGATTAAAAGTCAAACACATTCAAACAAAGCTTTTTTAATAAAATGTAGGACAAACACATTCATACAAAGCTAATTGAATAAAATGAAAGTCTAATGATTTCAACAAAGCTTTTTGAGTCAAATGAAAGTGAAACACATTTAAACAAAGCTTTTTGAAACAATTGAAAGAAAAACATATTCAATGAAGCTTTTTGAATCGAATAAAAGTTAAATGCATTCAACAAAGCTAATTAAATCAAATGAAAGTCAAACACATTCAATTAAAGCTTTTTGAATCAAATGAATGTCAAACACATTCAAACAAAACTTTTTGAATCAAATGAAAGTCAAACACATTCAAACAAAGCTTTTTTTAATCAAATGAAGGACAAACACATTCTAACAAAGCTTTTTTAATCGAATGAAAGTCAAATGCATTCAACGAAGCTAAATAAATCAAATAAAAGTCAAACTCATTCAAACAAAACTTTTTGAAACAAATGAAAGTCAAACACATTCAAATAAATCTTTTAGAATCAAGTGAAAGTAAAAAACATTCAAACAAAGCTTATTCAATCAAATGAAAGTCAAACACAATCAAACAAAGCTTTTTGAATCAAATGAAGGACAAACACATTCAAACAAAGCTTTTTAAAATTGAATGAAAGTCAAATGCATTCAATGAAGCTAATTAAATCAAATGAAAGTTAAACACATTTGAACAAAGCTTTTTGAATCAAATAAACGTAAAACTCATTCAAACAAATATTTTTTAATAGAACGAAAGTCAAACACATCAACAAAGCTTTTTGAATCAAACGAAAGTCATACACATTCAAACAAAGCGTTTTGAATCGTATATAGGACAAACACATTCAAATAAAGCTAATTGAATAAAATAAAAGTCAAATGATTTCAACAAAGCTTTTTGAATCAAATAAAAGTGAAACACATTCAAACAAAGCTTTTTGAATCGAACGAAAGAAAATAATATTCAACGAATCTTTTTAAATCCAATAAAAGTCAAATGCATGCAACGAAGCTAATTAAATCAAATGAAAGTAAAAAACATTCAAATAAATCTTCTTGAATAAATGAAAATCAAACACATTCAAACAAAACTTTTTGAATCAAATGAAAGTCAAACATATTCAAACAAAAGCTTTTTGAATCAAATGAAGGACAAACACATTCAAACAACGCTTTTGAATAAAATGAAAGTCATACACATTTTAAAAAAGCTTTTTGAATCAAATGAAAATAAAACACATTCAACAAAGCTTTTTAAATCGAATGAAAGTAAAACACATTCAAACAAAGCTTTTTGAATCAAATGAAGGACAAACACATTAAAAAAAAAATTTTGAATCGAATGAAAGTCAAATGTATTCAACGAAGCTAATTAAATCAAATAAAAGTCGGATTTAATATTATAATATATCATTGGAAAGATAATTTCAAGATCTATCCAATCATATAATATTTGGATAAAGATTATGAGGCACGAAAATAAAATCAAAATATATTCCACTTTGTACAAAACAAGGATTTTAAAAAGGAGTAGTTTTATTCAATTTCAAACTCTTTGAAACATAATTATCAATCCTAACTCCATTAGGATTTAAAAGAACCTTTTAGAGTACTATAGAAGACTATAATCAATCCTAATTAGGCCGCATATAAAAACCAAACCAGGGGCCCAGTTTTGTATTTTGGCCATAACTTCCTCATTATTCATCGGAATTGGGCTTATAATATATCGTTGGAAAGGTCTTTTCAAACCCCATCAAAATACACTATTATTGGACCCTTATCATGGACAAAACTAAACTGGAATGTACGTTTTTCATAATTAAAGTGAGAAAAGAAATATTTTCAAAAACAAAAAGAAGAGATATTTTAATAAAAACATCTTCATCACTAGACTTTTCACACTTCTGCTTTATTCGATAATAAACTGACATGAAAGGTATTCATCACTGGGTTTGGTTTTGGGGAGACACAAATGGGAGTTTACACAAAGCTTTTTGAATCGAATGAAAGTAAAACACATTCAAAAAACCCTTTTTGAATCAAAAGAAAGACAAACAAATTAAAACAAAGCTTTTTGAATCGATTGAAAGTCAAATGCATTCAACAAAGCTAATGAAATCTAATGAAAGTCAAACACATTCAAAGAAAGCTTTTTGATTCAAATGAGAGTCAAACACGTTAAAAAAGAAGCTTTGTGAATCGAATGAAAGTAAAATGCATTCAACGAAGCTAATTAAATCAAATAAAAGTCAAACACATTTAAAGAAAGCTTTTTGATTCAAATGGAAGACAAATACATTTAAAAAAAGCTTTTAGAATCAAATGAAAGTAATACACATTCAAACAAAGCTTTTTGAATCAAATGAAAATCAAACACATTCAAACCAATTTTTTTTTTTTTTTTTATCAAATGAAGGATAAAAACATTCGAACAAAGCTTTTTGATTCAAATAAAAGTCAAACACATACAAAAAAAACTTTTTAAATCAAATGAAAGTCAAACACATTCAAAAAAACTTTATGAATCAAATGAAAGTAAAACACATTTAAACAAAGCTTTGTTACCAAATGATAGTCAAACACATTCAAACAAAACTATTTAAATCAAATGAAAGTCAAACACATTCAAAATAACTTTATGAATCAAATGAAAGTCAAACACATTTAAACAAAGCTTTTTTAATAAATGAAAGTCAAACACATTCAAACATAGCTTTTTGAGTCGAATGAAAGTCTAACACATTCAAACAAAGTTTTTTTGAGTCAAATGAAAGTCAAACACATTCAAACAAAGATTTTTGATTCAAATGAAAGTCAAACTCATTCAAATAAAGCTTTTTGAATCGAATGAAACTTAAACTAATCTTTTTGAATCAAATGAACACTAGTAGAAAAAGGCTCATTTGCGTCGCCATATTTGCGTCACTCATTCTAAAGAACGAAGAAAATGTGTATTTTTACCCTCCTTTAAAGTTATTTGTGTCGCTTGTTATTAAAAAAGCGACGCAAAAAACAAGTGTATGTTAGCTTTCTATCATTTGCGTCGCTCCTATTTATTGAAGCGACGCAAATAATAAACTTATTTGCGTCACGCATTTACTGACAAGCGACGCAAATAAGGCAGTGAATAAATTGCGTCACTCCTTTAATAAATGAGCGACGCAAATAACAAATTTTCAGCATTTCAGATTTTGTTATTTGCGTCGCATTTTTATTATAAAGTGACGCAAATAACTCTGTTGCACTTTAGGTTATTCTTTTTGACCTTAGCTTTTCACGCCTACCTTTCACTAATTCACTAAACATAAAGAAAAAAACAGAGTTGCAACAAATTCAACATCCAAAATCGACCCTTCAATCCAACAAATTCGCCCAAAAAACACCCACAAATTCGCCCAAAAAACTGCAATTCCCCAGCAAATTCAACATCCAAAATCGCAATCAAGTTCAACACCCATAATCGGCAGCAAATCCGAGCAATTTCGAGCAAAAATTTAGACCAAAAACCCTAATTAATTCGAATCCTTAAACCCCAGAAAAATTGATTATTTTCGACCAAAAATCCCCCATTTCGAGCAAAAAATGTACTCAATTCCATACGAATTCGAACCCTAGAAACCCCAAAAAATTCAATTAAAAATCCTGTTGAAAAAATTCGAGCAATAACTGAAATTTTCGAGTGGAAAAATCGCTGAATTTTCGCCCCCAAAAACCCGAGGAAGTTCAAGCAAATTACAGCAATGTTGAATTTTTGAATTTTCGAGTGGAAAAATCGCTTAATTTCGCCCCCAAAAACGATTTCGGCTCGACATTGTTGAATTTTTGAAATCAAGTTCACCTATGGTAAGATTGCTTCTATTTATGTTCAATCTTTTGATGGTAGATAGAATGTAGCATTTAACTTGAACAATGACTTAGTTTAATTTCAAGTTTAGTGTTAGTTCACTAATTAGAAATTATATGGCAGATTTAATTGAATTTTTATAATTTCAGTCATAATAATAATTATAATACACATAATAATAATTAAGAACACAATTACTAGGTCATCTGATAATGGAATACACATAATAATTCTTGGCTAATTGCATTGAAAATTGGAAATGTATGTACTTAAATTGACTGATAAATTGCCCAAGAGAACTTTCTTGGAATAATTATGGATGGGTGTACCCAGAATTCCGCTTTCGCCGTCTTTACATATGGTAGGATAATTTAATTACTATAACTCCGTTACTGCAATTTGAGCATATAGCCTGTTAAACACCCAAACAAGTGAAATAATTTTCAGTTACAAAATTTAATTTACAGAATACTAGAAATAATCATGCATGTAGATGTTGCATGTGATAGTAGTGTAGGAAAATTAATCAAAACTTGGTTGTTAATTATGGGTTTAATTATTTTAACTGGTGGGTATTTGAAGGGGCATAGTTTTATATACTACCAAGTATGCCACAAATTTCAGTTTCAGAACTGATGCTTGTGAAAAGTGTGCTATGTTGGGTTGATAAAACAGTGGCTCTAAGCGTGGACAAATGGTTAGCTTTATATTTTCTCCATTACTTTATAAAAGACTAGGAACTATAAAGTGAAAAGAGGAAAAGGCGTTGGGTACGTGATATTGGAGTATCATCATCCATTTTAGTCCATCTAATTATTAGGAATCTTAAAAGATAAGCTGGTTGGATTTAGTCCATTGAATGCTAATGGAGTTATCTTAAAACTAGTTTCCAGTTTCCTTGACTGTTTTTCCAATCAAAGTTTTCTGTTTTGGCTACCTCTCTTAAAACTGGCAAATCTGATACTGATTTGTTAGTGAGTTGGTGCTTGGCAAGGCAGTAGGCAAACTCAGCTTATGTATTACTCCGTATGTGGTTCCTTATTTAACCGCTCTTGTTTGGCATATGATTGGTTTTTGAAGAAGGCATTATTAACCCTAGTTTTTGTAGGGACTGTTTTCCGTGAGCCAATCTTGTGTAAGAACATTCCTAGGATTGTTTCTAGTATGTTTATTTGCCTTTCAAATCGTTCTTACCGTCATGCTCTTTTAAATCATAACACTGTCACTCATGTCCTTTGGCTTCTTTTGTATTGGCAGACATGCTTTTGGTGATCAATATCGAGCCACTGATACACTCATCCCAGGTCTTGGAAAGCTTAAATTGCTATTCGGTATGAATTTAGACCCTGTGGTCTCTTTAATTGTGTCTGCATTTTATAGTCAATTCTCAGTAGGAAAGCAGTACAGGTAAATCACTGTCTACAGAATATAATATAATCCTTGATAAGTGGATTTTATTATCATGCAGTCCCAGAGGATGGAAACTGGAAAGGATCATGATGTACACGACTTTAAAGGGCCTGGAGTCGCATTGGCAATGTATAACATTGATTCGGTATGTCTTATTGCTCTAGCATTTATTTCACATGGCAGATTAAGTTGGACCTAGCATTTAACACTCGTTTCAGGTCTTCAAGTTTTACACCATGATTGGCTAATAAGCAATGCCGAATAACAACTTTTATGTCACATGGCAGATTAAGTTGAATCAACTATGTTGGTTTAATATATGTAATTTTTTATGGCAGATTCTTAATTATGCGGAAGTGAATTCCACAAGTTGCTCGAGGTTCTGGTTGTGGACAAACGATTAAGGCGGTAGTACGCATACGAGATTGTCTTCACTTGTGGTATATATATCTGAACCATTCTTTGCAATATTAACTTATTTGTTCTGGTTGGTATAATGATTGTGAATTGTATGAGATTTTTAATTGTGATATAATTGATTGGAATTGCAATAATACTTGCATCATTGGCTTAGATACCCGTTCAGGGCTTACTCATTAGGAGTAAGTCTTGAATAGTCCCCGGTTTGGGACTGTTCTTGAATGTTCTATCTCATTTAGGTGATAACTACTTGAATTGTTTTGGGTCTAAGAAGATCATGGCTCACTATTTCCCGATTTGGGACTGTTCTTCAAATGTGTAGTGCTTTTCGAAGTTTTAAGGCATTAAGTGGACAATCTAGGGGAAGTAAATTGACATGGCATTTGGGACAGGTTACCTTAATTTCTTACCCTAACTTTTAGTTTCTTAATAATTGAAGTATAGCAATTTAATTCAACTTACAAATATATTACATGTAGTGTCCTCAACAATTGGGTGGACGTGAGTGTTGCTACTACGTCATGCGTTATATGTACGAAATACTTGAACATCACCATAGCAGTGAAGATCTTATTCAGGTATGAGTTGTCAAATATTTCATTTTTGTTTGATAAATACAATTTGATGTTAGCTACAATCTTGAATTAAAACTTTCCTCTTGTATATTTGTTGTGTTGATAGGATTTTTCAAGAACTACACCGTACACCGAGGAGGAGATAAATGAGATCCGAGATATTTGGGCAGAGTATTTTATATGTAATGTTGAACTTTAGATTTACCACTTAGCGCATGTTTGACTCTTGTTTTGGATTATAGGCTTGAAATGAAGTAATTTGGTTAATTGGTGTTGGGATGATGAGTATAATGTCTATGATATTGAGATGTAAATTATTGGACAGGTTGTTAATATAAGGCCGTCATTCCCAATTTTATGGGTAGGCCAAATTACAAAGGAGACTCTGCCGAAATTTACATTTGCATTATTCAAAAATATTGCATTTTAATTTCAATTATATTAGCGTTAGCATATTACTTTATACCTAGGAAAACAGGTACTACAAACATATACAAGGCAATTATTATATTATAATTAAAAAAAAAAAAATTCACCTCATTTGCGTCACTTATTAAACAAACAAGTGACGCAAATACAGCAGTTTTGTATTGTCTACTTAGTCATTTGCGTCACTCCTATATAAACAAGTGACGCAAATAACAAAAAATAAGTTAATTGGAAGTGTCATTTGCGTCGCTTGTTTATAAAGGAGTGACGCAAATAACAAAAAAAGTTTATCTGAAGAGTCATTTGCGTCGCTTGTTTATAAAGGAGCGACGCAAATGACTAAAAATAAGTTTATCAGAAAAGTCATTTGCGTCGCTCTTTTATAAAGGAGCGACGCAAATAACAAAAAATAAGTTAATCAGAAAAGTCATTTGCGTCGCTCCTTTATAAAAGAGTGACGCAAATGACAAAAAATAAGTTTATCAGAAAAGTCATTTGCGTCGCTTATTTATAAAGGAGCGACGCAAATGACAAAAAATAAGTTTATCAAAAAAGTCATTTGCGTCGCTCCTTTATAAAGGAGCGACGCAAATGACTCTTATTTGCGTCGCGCCTAGGAGCGACGCAAATGACTCAAAAGTCATTTGCGTCGCGAGCAGTTGCGTCGCTCATAGAAGCGACGCAAATACACTATAAATGAGCGACGCAAATAAGCCTTTTTCTACTAGTGGAAAGTCAAACACATTGAAACATAGCTTTTTGAATCAAATGAAAGTCAAACGATATAAAAAAGCTAATTGAATCAAATGTAAGTAAAACACATTCAAAGCAAGAATTTTGAATTAAATTAAAGTCAAACATATTCTAACAAATCTTTTTGAATCAAATAAAAGTCAAACACATTCAAATAAAGCTTTTTGAATCAAATGAAAGTAAAACACATTCAAACAAAGCTTTTTGAATAAAATGAAAGTCATACACATTTTAAAAAAAGCTTTTTTAAATCAAATGAAAATAAAACACATTCAACAAAGCTTTTTGAATCGAATGAAAGTAAAACACATTCAAACAAAGCTTTTTGAATAAAATGAAAGTCATACACATTTTAAAAAAAGCTTTTTTAAATCAAATGAAAATAAAACACATTCAACAAAGCTTTTTGAATCGAATGAAAGTAAAACACATTCAAACAAAGCTTTTTGAATCAAATGAAGGACAAACACATTAAAACAAAGCCTTTTGAATCGTATGAAAGTCAAATGTATTCAGCGAAGCTAATTAAATCAAATAAAAGTCAAACTGATGAGTGTCATTTATGGCACTCATTTGGCCTCTTTTGGATGATTTTCATGCTATTTTATAGCCCTTTTCCTTAGTTTTGTTCTTTATTTCGTTTGTTTGTGCTTTCCATAGTTAGTTTCCTTGTTTTGTGCATTTCTTTGTTTATTTGTTCTTTTTCCCTTTTATTTGTTTGTTTTCGTTTGTTTTTTGGTTATGATCGTGTTTCCAAGGATTCTCGAGCCTTCCTCTCATATTTCTCATCAATTTGGATGCCTCATGTTCGCCTTTCGGAGCTTCAAGTTTTAAGGAACGCAAAGAGAAAGTCAAGAGATCGGTGCACGTATGCGGTGGGGGCGTCATCTTTGCCATGAACCCACCAAAATGGCCCTTTCAAGACTGCCTTCCTTGGTGTTCATCATCATCATAAAGACGAGCCCACGAGGATGAGCTTGGACGAAGAAGAGGGGGGGCTCCCCTGCTGCCAGGTGCGGGCGCGCACGAGGGTGGTGCGGGCGCGCACCTGGGTGGTGCGGGCACGCCTAGTGCGGGTGCGGGCGCGCCTGCCAGGGCCCCTGTTCCGTACCCTTTTTCCCGCGACCGCGCCTCTCCTCTGATGCGACCGCGCCTTCCGGGGTTTCTTTTTGGACGATCTAACTAACTCTTCTTTTGTATCTTTCCTATATATAGTTTTTCCTTCTATTTTAGGATAGAATTAGAATAGAGAGAATTAGAATAGTATTAGAATCAATTTTAGATAAAAAATTAGAGAGAGAAACTCTAGATTTTTAGAGAGAGAATTTCATGGTGGATTGTTGATGATTGAAGATTTCTCCATTTCCTTTGATTTTTGAGCAAGTTTGTAAGGATTCCTTTTCTTTAATTCAATCTTTTGTTTGATCTTTAGTTTGATTTCAATTGTTTTGTTGAATGTTCAAGTTTGATTAAAGTTTGATTGATTTGTGTTTGATTTTAGCTTATTTGATTTGATCATGATGAATTTGTTGATTAGCCTTGTTTTGATCTTGATTTCAATGGCTAGTGAGTAGATAGCTTGCTAGGGTAATGGTGAAGCATGTATGAGTAATGGATTAAAGCTAATTTGGGAAAATTGATGGAGTTGACTATGTGATTAAATTAGTTGATGATCATGTGCATGTGTGTGATTAATTAAAAAGTAGCTAACTTTGATTGTTGCACTAGATTGCATTATAAGTTCGCATTGATACGGACCATTGATTTGTGGCTTGCATTTACACGATTGAGGTGTCTTGTGATGTTTCCTAGCTAGAGTTTATCGTAGTTGACGCTAGTTAGACCTCTTGGAGAATAGCTTGATATGCTCTCTTGGTTGCATGATTTATTTTCCCTCACATTGCTTGACTTAGTCAATTTGACCTCCCAATTAGTTGAATCTGTTACGATTGCATGTGGATCCTAGCCCTAGTGTTTATTACATTTTATTTCTTCTCATTTATTAGTCTTCTTTGTCCTAGCATAACATTCACACCCAATCATTACATTTCGAAATAGCTTGACCATAGACAATAGATAATCGCCCACCATTCCTTTGGGTTCGACCCTCAACTTACCATTATACTTGTGTAGGGGTGTGTTGAGTGTTTACAAATTTTTTTGGCCTCGGGTAGGGGTTAGTTTCAACGACCTAGTCTCGATCCGCGTCAAAATGGCGCCGTTACCGGGGAATGGTGTTGTGATTGTGTATTGTTGTTGAGTCTATTCCATCTTATTCAAAAATACAAAATGATTTTTCTTCTTTCTTTTAGGCTACACTTGTAGCCGCGTTACTAACAATTTCTTTTAAGCTTTTGCATGCATAGTAGAACTCGTGTTAGGTCCTTAGTTCCTTTGGATCGGAAATAGAAAGAACTCTTTCACGAAGAAGGGTAGCCAACCGGTCTTTGAGTCTAAGTTCCTCAAGTGAAGAAGAGTTTGAGGAAGAAGAAGAGCAAGCCATGGGAGAAAATCAAAGAGTAGCTTTGAAGGAGTTGGGAATTCCCGATGCTTATAGGTTTGAGAGTGGCATTGCTCCACCTACAACACCGGCAAACGATTTTGAAATTAGACCGACCATGATTACTTTGATAGAAAAGAGGCAATTTAGTGGAGCCAAGAGTGAGAGCCCGTTGAATCACCAAAAGGAATTTAAGAAGTATTGTAATACTATCTGGGTGAACGACATTTCTCAAGAGTTCATTCGGCTAAAGTGGTTTCCCTTTTCTCTTATTGGTCGTGTCTTAGAGTGGTTGGATAAAGAGGTTAAGCCAAATTCCCTTAGGATGTGGGATGAAGTCACCAAAGCTTTCTTGTCTCACTTTTATCCACAAAAGTAGACGGCGGATTACCAAAGAGAGTGCCCACATCATGGAATTCCTACCTATCAAGTGATACAAATTTTCTATGGAGGCTTTAGTGCTCAAGTCAAGTCATGCCTAGATGGAGGAGCCAGAGGTCCTAAATGAATAGGACGGAAGAAGAGGTAGTTGACATAATTGAGGATGTGGTGAGATACTATAGAGATTGGCAATAAGGAGAGAGGGAGTTTACGAGCAAGAGTGGCTCGACGGTTTATTCGGTGGATCATCTCAATGCGATTAACAACTTGTCCTCCCAAATTTTAAATCTAGGGAAGTAAGTGACGTCGATCAAAGCAAAGCTTGAGAGTGTTTCTACGAATTCATTGAGTCTTCCATCCCAATCCAAAGGGAGAGGTACATTTTCTAACTCTTCTCTTTCTACTTCCAATAACATGTCAAGTGGTTGTCTATTTTGTGATTCTTGTAGATCTTATGATCATGATTCTTCCATGTGTTCTCAAACTTTTGTTGATGGATGTGATGATGTTGAAATTAATGAATGTGAACATGTGAACTTTGTGTCTAATGTCAATGGTGGTCAAAGGTTTGATGGACCTAAGAATTTTAGTAATAGGAATTCTCACCCCCAAGGTGGTTTCGATAACTACAACAATGGAGGCTATAGGAACCAAGGAAACCAAGGTTTTCGAGGTAACTATAACAACCAAGGCTATAATAATCAAAACCCGAGCCATGGGTATGGTAACCAAAGTCAATATCAAGGCTTTGGTAATCATTACCATAATGGTGGCAATAATTAAGGCCGTGGCAATTGGAATAACAACTAAAATCGGGGAAGTTTTCAAAATAACAACCAAAGGGGACCCCCACCCGGTTTTTCTCCAAAGCCTCAAGGCAATGGTGAAAATTCTTATTCCCAACCATCATCATTTAATACAAATTTGGAAGAAATGATTGATAACCAAACCAAAATCATTAACACATATATGGCGGTGAGTGACAAGAAATTTAATGAGATGATGACTCATAACAAAATGCTTGAGACACAAATAACCCAACTAGCCAACACTCTAAAGGATTGTGCTAGTCCGTCCTCTTTGCCTTCTCAAGGAGTGGAACCTAAGAAACCCGTCTATTTTATCATCACTAGGAGTGGGAGAGTTCTTAATGAGTGAAATAAAGGACAAACACATTCAAACATTATTTTCTGAATCGAATGAAAGTCAAAAGAATTGAAAGAAGCTAATTAAGTTAAATAAAAAGTCAAACACATTCAAACAAAGTGTTTTGCATTAAATGAAAGTCAAACACATACAAACAAAGTTTTTTGAATTAAATGAAAGTCAGACACATTTAAAAAATGCTTTATAAATTAAGCGAAAGTCAAACATATTCAAAGTTTTTGCATCAAATGAAAATAAAACACAATCAAACAAAGCTTTTTAAATCAAATGAAAGTCAAACACATTCAAACAAAAGCTTTTCGAATCAAATGAAGGACAAACACATTCAAACAAAGCTTTTTTAATCGAATGAAAGACAAATGCATTCAACGAGGCTAATGAAATAAACTAAAAGTCAAACACATTCAAAAAAAGTTGTTGGAATCAAAGGAAAGTAAAACACATTCAAACAAAGCTTTTTAAACCGAATGGAATATAAATGCATACAATGAAGCTCATGAAATCAAATGCAAGTCAAACATGTTCAAACAAAGCCCTTTTAATAAAATGAAAGTCAAACACATTCAAACAAAGCCTTTTGAATCAAATTAGAGTAAAACACAATCAAACAAAGCTTTTTGAATCAAATGATAGTAAAACACATTCAAAGAAAGCTTTTTGAATCGAATAAAATTCAAATCCATTCAAATAAAGCTATTTAATTCAAACAAAAGTCAAACACATTCAAACAAAGCTTTTAGAATCGAATGAAAGAAAGATGCATTCAACGAAGCTAATTGAATCAAATGAATGTAAATGAAAGTAAAAAAAGCTAATTGTATACAAAACATAGAGAGAGAAAGTCTCAAGAACTAGAGAGAGAAAGGGAGAACCCGATTGAAACCCACAATTTTGATATTTGATTTCAAGCTCGATTTTCATGGCGAAGAGGAAAAAGGGGAAGGGAAACAAGAATTCGGGGTCAAAATCTAAGAAAAAGAAAAAAGCGAAGCAGTTTTCTGGACCTAGAACAAGGAATTTCACGAAAAAGAAAGAACAGAGTATGGTTTCGGAAGATATTTCTGTACAAAGATGGCTTGATGAGATAATGGAGAATGAAGTTCAGATGATGGAGGTGACTGAGGAGGATCAGGTATTGCACCAGGAAGAGTTTAATCGGTGGATTGAGGTAATTCATTCTTCTTCTTCTGTCATTGATGAGAACCTTAAAACTGATGCATGCTGTGTTAGTGTGCTTGAGTATGATAATCCAACTTCGTTATTGATGCTTGGTAACTCTAATTGCACTATGAATGATGTTTCCCCAAATTATGTGACACCTATTGTGAACCCCGAAATGCAATCCTCTGTTTTTCATGTTCCTGAACCTATTCAATTGAACTAGAAATATGATTTGTTTCAAAACACTAATGATGAGGGCTTGAATTTGTCGAGGGGGGGGGGGGTAGCTTCGAATGCTGGGGGTAAGCATGATTCTGGGAAGATTCAAATAACTCTTGATGATGTGCAACCTGAGGTTGATTTCTGGAACTCAGCTCTTGTGTGTTACAGTATATGTGCCAAGCCACCTTTGGCAATCATTAATGGATTTGTTCGAAGAGTTTAGGGCAAGTATGGGGTGGATAAGTTGTCTTTAATGTCAAATGGGGTCTTCCTGGTTCAATTTAAATTTGTTGATGGGAGGGATAAGGCTTTAGGAGCTGGACCTGTCCTCTTTGATAGAAAACCGGTGGTCATGAAGAAATGGTCTCAGGAGTTAAATCTTGCTGAGGAAACTATTGATGAGGTTCCAGTTTGGATTCGAATAGCATGGTTAGATTTGAAATTTTGGGGGTATAATGCTTTAATGAAATCAGCTTCTCTGGTGGGTAAACCTGTCAGAACTGATAAGGCAACTGCTACAAAGGAGAGGTTAGATTTTGCTAGAATAATGGTGGAGGTTAAGTTCAATGCTGATTTGCCAGACCACATTGAGTTTCTGGATGAGAATGGGCAAAATGTGAATAAAAAAAAAAAGTATGAATGGAGACCTATTGTTTGCAAGGTGTGTGGGGGTATGGGGCATGCTGATCCTCAATACCCTAATCACAAAGTGCAGGCCAGGATGAAGCAGAAAGTTCAACCAAAGAAGGAATGGAGATAAGTGACTAAGAAGGGCTCTATGTAGCAAAAGAAACCAGTGCCTGGGAACAAAACAAATGGTAGTAATGATGATAATGTGGATGTAGGACAGAATAACACTGGGGTAGATGCTGGAAAACGATTTGGAGGTGAAATGGCTCTTGGACAACAAGAGAGGAGGAATTCACAGCTTCAGAATGATTGAGGGAAACTCAGCAAGAGTACTAATAGATTTAGTGTGTTTGAGGAGGGGGAGTTCTCTCATTTATTGATGGATAATGTTCGATTTTGGAATGTTAGAGGACTAAATATGCCTAGCAAACTATGTGATGTCTTACGGTTTATGAGGCAGCGTAGTATAGGTTTGTTTGGTCTTCTAGAAACCAAGGTGAAGAGAAATAAGTTTGGGAAAGTGTTTGCTAGAATGGGCAATGATTGGTGAATTAGTGCCAATTATGGTAAGCATAATTCTAGGGATCTAGGTGGTTTGGATACCCTAGTTTTTTTATGTTTGTGTTGTCAGGGCTGAGTCTCAGTTAGTGCATTGTACAGGTATTCATAAAGCAACTGGTATTGGATTTGAGGTGACTATGGTGTATGGCTTGAATACTGCTGTTCTAAGGAAGGAGCTTTGGGATCAGTTAAGGGAGTTGGCTGTGAATATGCAGGCTCCTTGGATGGTGGGTGGTGATTTCAATAATGTGTTGCATTTAGATGATAGATTTGGATATGTGGTTTCTATTGTTGAGGTGGAGCCGTTTAGGCAATGTTTAAGTGATGCTAGCTTGTTGACTGGAAAACTGGAGGGATGTTTTACACTTGGAGTAATAAGCAGGATGGATTGAATAGAGTGAGCACTAAGATTGATAGGGTCTTAGTCAATAACAGCTGGTTGGATACCTTTCCTGATATGCAAGCAAATTTTTTTCCGTAGGGTCTTATGGATCACTGCCCTTGTGTGGTGAAGTGGTTAAAAGATGGAGTCCAAATGAGGAAACCTTTTCGATTTTTCAATATGTGGGTGGATGTTCCTGGTTTTCTAGATGCTGTTAAGGATGCTTGGGGTGCAGAAATAAGGGGAACTGCTATGTTTCAAGTGGTTAAGAAGCTTGCTGAAACCAAGAAGAAGCTTAAGAATATTAACTTGGTAAATTTCAGTTGTGTGGAAACTGCAGATGCTGATGCTGAAAAGAAGTTGGCTGCCATCCAAGATGATTTGTAAAAAGATTCTAGGAATGAGGTGTTAATTTTAGAGGAGAGAGAAGCAAGACAGGCTTACATTGATGCTCATTCAGCTAGGTATAAATTTTTAAAGCAAAAAGCTATTAGTAACTGGTTAAGGGATGGTGACATGAATTCTGCTTATTTTCATGCCATTTTAAGGAAAAGAAGAATTCAGAATAGTGTTCACTCAATTGTTGAGAAAGATGGGAGTGTGGTGTCTGATCCTGGCAAGGTGTGTGATGCTTTCTTGGATTTTTATAAAGGGTTGTTGGGAGCTACAGCTGAAGCAACTGGTTATGTTCATCATGTTGTAATTAGTGAGGGGCATTGTCTTACTGCTGAACAAGGTGAGAGATTATGTAGAGATTTTAGTGAACAGGATGTGAAGAAGGCAGTTTGGAGTATTGAAGATGATAAAGCTCCTGGGCCTGATGGGTTTTCAAGCAAGTTCTTTAAAGCTACCTGGGAAGTGACAGGGGCTGATGTTTCTAAAGTTGTTTTGGACTTCTTTGTGGATGGAAAGATCCTTAAACAGATAAATGCTACTACCCTCACTTTGATCCCTAAGGTGGAGAATGCAAATATGGTTACCCAATTTTGGTTCATTGCTTATTGTAATGTGTTGTATAAAATCATTTCTAAGATGATTTGTGAGATAGAAGGAAGTGCTCCCAAAGCTAATTGATCCTTGTCAAGGGGCTTTTGTTACAGGGAGATCCATCCTTGACAACATTCTTGTGTGTCAAGATATGCTGAAGGGTTACAGTAATAAAAGGAAGCCACCTAGATGCACCATTAAAGTGGATCTAAGGAAAGCTTATGACTTAGTTAGTTGGGATTTTATTGAAGGGATGCTGGTGGCTTTGGGTTTTCCTGGAAAATTTGTGAATTGGATTACGCAATGTGTTAGAACTCCCTCTTTCTCTCTTATGATCAATGGCGGTTTATATGGTTATTTTGGTGGAAAAAAGGGGATAAGACAAGGTGATCCAATGTCTCCCTTACTTTTTGTGATCATCGTGGAATATTTGACAAGAATGTTAAGGAAAATAGGCAAGAAGAAGGGTTTTAAGTTTCATCAAAGATGTGAGAAATTGGCTTTGAATCATTTGATTTTTGCAGATGATTTAATGTTGTTCAGTTTTAGCAATAAAGAGTTCTGTTCAGTTTTTAATTAGGGCTCTCAAGACCTTTGAAAAGAGATTTGGGTTGCAGGTTAACACTGATAAGTCAACCATTTATTTTGGGAATGTTCCCACCCAGGTTAAAGATGATATCCTGATGTTGTCTGGATTTGTGACAGGTGAGTTGCCTTTCAAGTACTTTGGTATTCCATTGAATGATAAATACCTGAAAGTAAAGGATTATGATGCTTTGATTGATAAGATGATGAATAAACTGCACTGCTGGAGCACTAGAAATTTGTCCTATGGTGCTAGAGCTGTTTTAGGCAATGTAGTTCTGATGAGCTTGCATACCTATTAGGCTCAATGTATTCTGATTCCTAAGACGGTTATGCTTAGGATGGTGCAGCTGTGTAGAGCTTTCTTGTGGGATGGGAAAGCTATTCTTAATAGAGCGCCCCCTTTGGCATGGGATTGGATTTGCAGACCTAAGTCTGCTGGAGGTCTTGGGATTAGGGGTTGTATGGCTTGGAATAGAGAGTTGCCTTGGGGAGTTATGTATGGAAGATTGCAAAGAAGACTGACTCTTTATGGGTTAAATGGGTGCATGCAGTTTATATAAAAGATCAAGAATGGTGGGATCATGTTCCTAAGAAAGATGCAGGGTGGGGTTGGATATTGCTATGCAAAGTGAGGGATGAGTTGAAAGATGGGTTTATGAGTAATAATTGGCTAAATAAGAAGTATAGAATTGATGATAGTTATAAGTAGATATAAGGTCATATGGATAAAGTGCCTTGGTATAAATGGGTGTGGGGTAGGTATAATGTACCTATGCACTGTTTTGTGGTTTGGTTAGCTATGGTGGGAAGATTGAAGACTAGAGATAAATTGGTTCAGTTTGGTGCCTGTGAGAATGACAGTTGTCTGCTCTGTGGTCTGCAGACTAAAACTGTCAAACATTTGTTTTTTAAATGCAATTACAGTTATAAATGCTTAAACGAGATTTGTAACTGGATCAATATTCCAATCATGCAGTATAGCATTGGAAATGCTTGGAAGATTTGGAAGGATGGGTGCAAGATCAAGACTAGACAGAATGTGATGCTAGCTGTGCTGGTTGCTGTGATTTACCAGATTTGGTTTGCCAAAAATCATGCGTTCTGGCAGAAAGCTATTATTCACCCAGACAGTATTGTTCAGGCAAATAAAATTGAAGTCTTGGGCAGATGCCAACAAATGATTAGTGGTAAATGGTCTAGGAATGATTGTAAATGGCTGTATAGCCTCAGAGTTAACTAGTTTCCCTAGGCTGTCATTGCTTGGGTAGTTCTTTTGTTTGGGTTGTTGTTGTTCCTTCCTTGGCTTCCTGTGTTCTTCCTAGAAGATTACAGAGGTTCAAGGTTGGATAGGTGTTCTGGGTCCTTTGATGAACCCTTCCTAGAAGGTGGCACCTTGGGATCTAGAACCTAGGAGTGTGTGTGGCCTGTTGGTTTGGTGTAGTGTTGGAGTAGCCTGTTTGACAGGCTTGTATTTTTGTATATTCTGTACAGTTTTTTGATAGTAATATAATTGCTTACTAAAAAAAAAAGAATCAAATGAATGTAAAACACATTCAAACAAATATTTTTAAATCAAATGGAAATCAAACACATTCAAACAAAGCTTTTTGAATCAAATGAAACATATATAAACAAAGCTTTTTGAATTAGCTGAAAGTCAAACACATTCAAAAAAGCTTTTTCAATCAAATGAAAGTCAAACTCATTAAAAAAAAGCTTTTTTAATCAAATTAAAGTAAAACACATTCAATCAAAGCTTTTTGAATCGAATGAAAGTCAAACACATTCAAATAAAGCTTTTTGAATCGAATGAAAGTCAAACACATTCAAACAAAGCTTTTTGAATCAAATGAAGGACAAAAACATTCAAACAAAGCTTTTTGATTCGAATGAAAGTCAAATGCATTCATCAAAACTAATTAAATCAAATGAAATTCAAACACATTCAAACAAAGCTTTTTGAATCAAACGAAAGTAAAACACATTCAAACAAAGCCTTTTGAATCGAATGAAAGTCAAACACATTCAAACAAAGCTTTTTAAATCAAATGAAAGTCAAACACATTCAAGCAAAGCTTTTTGAATCAAATGAAGGACAAACACATTCAAACAAATCTTTTTGAATCAAATAAAAAGTCAAACACATTTAAATAAAGCTTTTGGAATCACTTCAAGGCTTGCAAAAGTGGTTTCTGAGGTGATTGATGGCTCTCAAGCTGGTTTCATCCCAGGGAAACACATTGGAGATAATAACTTACTAGCTACTGAGCTTATTAAAGGATATGGGCATAAGTTTCTTTCCCTAAGGTGTATGTTGAAGATTGATTTGAAAAAAGCTTATGACTCTATTGAATGGAGCTCTTTGAAGGCTGTTATGTCTGAGATTGGTTTTCCTAACCAGTTTATTGCCTGGATCATGGCTTGTTTGTGTTTTGTCTTCTTCTCTATTTTGATTAATGGTATTCCCTCTAAACCTTTCCCTGCTAAGAAAGGTCTTAGGTAGGGAGACCCAATGTCCCCATTTTTATTTTCTATTGGAATGGAATATCTTTCCCGTTGCCTCTCTGAGTTACAATTGAATCCTGATTTCAATTATCACCCTAGGTGTGAGAAAATGTGATTGACTCATCTTATGTTTACTGATGATTTACTGCTCTTTTTTAGAGATGATGTCCAGTATGTCTCCTTGCTTTTCCAAGCTTTCTCTAAGTTTTCTGAATCTTCTGGTTTATCTGCTAACTTAAATAAAAGTTAGGTGTACTTTGGTGGTCATGGTGATTCTGAGCAAAATCAACTAAGGAATTTTATGGGGGTTGCTCCTAGTACTATTCCCTTTAAGTATTTGGGGGTTCCTCTTTCTTCAAAAAGGTGACTATTGCTCAATGAAAACCTCTTGTTGATAAAGTGACTGCCAGGATTAATGGTTGCTCTGCTAGTCATCTCTCTTATGCTGGTAGACTCCAGTCAGTGAAGAGTGTCCTGTTTGGTATACAAACATATTGGGCTCAAATCTTTATTCTTCCTAAAAAGATTCTAAGAGAAATTGAAGCAAGGTTTACAGCTTTCTTATGAACTGGGAAAGCTAAACCCTTTAAGAAATCCCTTGTTTCTTGGTCTCAAGTCTGTCTTCCCAAAGTTAGTGGAGGTTGGAACCTTCTTTTTCTCCTTGAATGGAATGCTGCTGCTATTTCTAGATTACTTTGGGATCTTGCTCATAAAGCTGACAACTGATGGGTGAAATGGGTGCATATTTATTACTTCAAAGGCAAACCCTGGTGGAACAAACCTGCTCCCATGAAATGTTCTTGGGTTCTTAGCAGAATTTTGAAATGTAGAACTGTAATTGATGATATTGGGGGTTGGGATGCTGTCAAACAAGGTGATAAAATCAAAATTAAGAAGATTTATTTGAAGATAATGGCTCAAGATCCCAAGGTTCCTTGGAGAAGACTATTCTGTAACAACTCTGCTACCCCTAAGAGCTTGTTCATTCTCTGGCTTGCTGTTAGGAACAGATTGCTTACAAAAGACAGGCTGGTACAATGGAATATGCAATGTGATCCTACCTGTTTTCTTTGCAATTTGCATTTATTTTTTGAATGCAGATTTGCTAAGGACATTTGGGGAAGAATACTGGCTATTTTTTGCTACAACAGATCTATTTTTCCATTTAATGCTAAAATCATGTGGGTTGCTAAAATCTGCATAAAAACTGAGCTAAAAACAGGCTGTTGGGGATGTGTTTTGCTTAAGCTGTTTACCACATTTGGTTGCAAAGGAATTCTTTGATCTTTATAAGAAGCTGCAAGTCTTGTGAAGCTGTTTTTAGAGACATCTTATTTGTTGTTGCTTGCAGGTTTCCTGTTCCTGACAGAAACTTGCTGATTTTGTAATTTTGTTGTGTTTTCTTGGCAGTTTTGTTTTTCTGGCTTCTTTTAGCCTGTTTTCTTGTAGTGGTCAGTCTTGTCTGTTCTACTGCTTCTAGGTGCTTTTGTCTGGTCCTGTTTCCAGAACCCTTCCTAGAAGGTGGCTAGAAACCTGAGTCCAGTAGTTACTCTTGGGACTCCTTAATACCCTTCCAAGAAGGTGCCAAGGTTGGCTCTTGGGCTTTTGATGGTTGTGAGGCCTATTTAGGTCTTGTGGTGTCTATGTTTTGATATAGCTAAGCTTCTATAAGTTGTAACTGTTTATATTTTGGTAATAAATTCCTTATTTTCCAAAAAAAAAAAAAAAAAAAAAAAAGTTTTTGGAATCAAATGAAAGTAAAACACATTCAAACAAAACTTTTTTAATCAAAATGAAAGTCAAACATATTCGAACAAAGTTTTTTTAATCCAATGAAAATAAAACACATTCAAACAAAGCTTTTTGAATCGAATGAAAGTCAAACACATTTAACAAAGCTTTTTGAGTAAAATGATAGTTAAACACATTCAAACAAAGCTTTTTGAATCGAATGAAACTCAAAAACATTCAAACAAAGCTTTTTGAGTAAAATAATTGTCAAACAAATTCAAACAAAGCTTTTTGAATCAAATGAAATTCAAACACATTCAAACAAAGCTTTTTCAGTCAAATGAAAGTCCAACACATTCAAACAAAGCTTTTTAAATCGAATGAAAGTCAAACACATTCAAACAAAGCTTTTTGAATCGAATGAAATTCAAACACATTCAAACAAAGCTTTTCCAGTCAAATGAAAGTAAAACACATTCAAACAAAGCTTTTTAAATCAAATAAAAGTCAAACACATTCAAACAAAAGCTTTTTGAATCAAATGAAGGACAAACACAATCAAACAAAGCTTTTAGAATCGAATTAATGACAAATGCATTCAACGAAACTTATTAAATCAACTAAAAGTTCAACACGTTCAAACAAAGCTTTTGGAATCAAATGAAAGTAAAACACATTCAAACAAAGCTTTTTATATCGAATAAAATTCAAGTGCGTTCAACAAAGCTAATTAAATCAAATGAAAGTCAAACACATTCAAACAAAGATTTTTTAACAAATGAAAGTCAAACACATTAAGACAAAGCTTTTTGAATTGAATGATAGTCAAATACATTTAACAAAGCTAATTAAAACAAAAGAAAGTAAAATATATTTAAACAAAGCTTTTTGAGTCAAATAAATGACAAAAACATTTAAACAAAGCTTATTGAATCAAAAGAAAGCCTAACACATTCAAACAGATATTTTTGAATCAAATGAAAGTCAAACACTTTCAAACAAAGCTTTTTTGAGTCAAATGAAGGACAAACACATTCAAACAATGTTTTATAAATTGAATGAGAGTGAAATGCATTCAGCGAAGCTAATTAAATTAAATAAAAAGTCAAACACATTCCAACAAAGCTTTTTTAATAATATGAAAGTCAAACACATTCAAACAAAGCTTTTTAAGTCGAATGAAAGTCAAACACATTCAAACAAAGCTTTTTCAAACAAATGAAGGACAAACACATTCAAACAAAGCTTTTTCAATCAAATGAAAGTCAAATGCATTCAATGAAACTAATTAAATCAAATAAAAGTCAAATACATTCAAACAAAGCTTTTTGAATCAAATGAAAGTACAACACATTTAAACAAAACTTTTTCAATCAAATGAAAGTCAAACATATTAAAACAGAGCTATTTGTATCAAATGAAAGTCAAACACATTCAAACAAAGCTTTTTGAATGGAATGAAAGTCAAACACATTCAAACAAAGCTTTTTGAGTCAAATGAAAGTCAAACACATTCAAACAAAGCTTTTTGAATCGAATGAAAGTCAAACACATTCAAACAAAGATTTTTGAGTCAAATGAAAGTCAAACACATTCAAATAAAGCTTTTTGAATAGAATGAAATTCAAACACATTCAAACAAATCTTTTTGAATCAACTGAAAGTCAAACACGTTGAAACAAAGCTTTTTGAATCGAACGAAAGTCAAATGCATTCAACGAAACTAATTGAATCAAATATAAGAAAAACACATTCAAACAAAGCTTTTTGAAATAAATTAAAGTCAAAAACATTCGAACAAATCTTTTCGAATAAAATTAAATGAAAGTCAAACACATTCAAAAAAATCATTTTGAATCAAAAGAAAATCAAACACATTCGAACAAAGCTTTTTTAATTAAATAAAAGTCAAACACATTGAAATAATTTTTTTTGAATTAAATGAAAGAAAAACACATTCAAACAAAGCTTTATTAATCGATCGAAAGTCAAACGCATTCAAACAAAGCTTTTTGATGTAAATGAAAGTCAAACACATTCAAACAAAGCTTTTGAATCAAATGAAAATCAAACACAATAAAAAAAAGCTCTTTGAATCAAATGAAATTAAAACACCTTCAACAAAAGTTTTTGAATCGAAAGAAAGTCAAACATATTCAAACAAATGTTTTTGAATCAAATGAAGGACAAACACATTAAAATTAAGCTTTTTAGTTTGAATGAAAGTGAAATGCATTCAACGAAGCTAATTAAATAAAATAAAAGTCAAACACATTCAAACAAAGCTTTTTCATTCAAATGAAAAACAAAAACTTTTAAACAAAGCTTTTAGAATCGAATGAAATTCAAATACATTCAACGAAGCTAATTAAATCAAATTAAAGTAGAACACATTCAGACAAATATTTTTGAATCAAATGAAAATCAAACACTTTCAAACAAAGCTTTTTTAGTCAAATGAAGGACAAACTCATTCAAACAATGTATTCGAAATTGAATAAAAGTCAAATGAATTCAACGAAGCTAATTAGGTTAAATAAAAAGTCAAACACATTCAAACAAAGCTCTTTTAATAAAATGAAAGTCAAACACATTCAAAACAAAGCCTTTTGAAATTAAATTAATGTAAAACACATTCAAACAAAGCTTTTTAAATCAAATGAAAATAAAACACATTTAAACAATGCTTATTTAATAAAATGAAAGTAAAACACATTCAAACAAAGCTTTTTGAATCAAATGAAAGTCAAACACATACAAACAAAACTTTTTGAATCAAATGAAAGTCAAACACATTCAAAAAAAGCTTTATGAAACAAATTAAAGTAAAACACATTCAAACAAAGCTTTTAAATCGAATGAAAGTCAAACTCATTCAAAGAAAGATTGTTAAATCAAATTAAGGACAGACACATTCAAACAAAGCTTTTTGAATCAAATGAAAGTCAAATGAAAGTCGAACACATTCAAACAAAACTGTTGGAATCAAATGAAAGTAAAACACATTCAAACGAATCTTTTTAAATCGAATGAAATGTAAATGCGTTCAACGAAGCTTATGAAATTAAATGAAAGTCAAACACATTTAAAAAAAAGCCTTTTGAATCAAATGAAAGTCAAACTCATTCATACAAAGCTCTTTGAATCGAATGAAAGTCAAATACATTGAATGAAGCTAATTAAATCAAACAAAAGTAAAATACATTCAAACAAAGCTTTTTGAATCAAATGAATGACAAACACATTCAAACAAAGCTTTCTGAATCAAATGAAACCCTTACACATTCAAACAAATATTTTTGGATCAAATGAAAGTCAAATACTTTCAAATAAAGTTTTTTGAGTCAAATAAAGGACAAACACATTCAAACAATGTTTTTGGAATCGAATGAAAGTCAAATGCATTTAACGAAGCAAATTAAATTATTTAAAAAGTCAAACATAGTCAAATAGAGCTTTTTTAATAAAATGAAAGTCAAACACATTCAAACAAAGCTTTTTGAATCGAATAAAATTCAAACACATTCAAATAAAGCTATTTGATTCAAATGAAAGTCAAACACATTCAAACAAATCTTTTGGAGTCGAATGAAAGACAGATGCATTCAACGAACCTAATTGAATCAAATGAATGAAAAACACATTCAAATAAATATTTTTAAATCAAATGATATTTAAACACATTCAAACAAAGCTTTTTGAATCAAATGAAAGTGAAACACATTTAAACAAAAGCTTTTTGAATTAAATAAAAGTCAAACACATACAAAAAAGATTTTGAATCAGATGAAAGTTAAACACATTCAAAAAAAGCATTTTCAATCAAATGAAAGTAAAACACATTCAAACAAAGCTTATTTAATCAAATGAAATTCAAATACATGAAAACAAAGCTTTTTGAATCAAATGAAAGTGAAACATATTCAAACAAAGCTTTTTGAATTAAATTAAAGTCAAACACATTCAAACTAAGTTTTTTGAATTGAATGAAAATAAAACACATTCAAACAAAGCCTTTTGAATCAAATAAAAGTAATACACATTCAAATAAAGGTTTTGAATCAAATAAAAGTCAAACACGTTAAAAAAATGCGTTACAAATCAAATGAAAGTAAAACAAATTCAAATAAACTTTTCGATCGAATGAAAATCAAACTCATTCAAACAAAGCTTTTTAAATCAAATTAAGCACTGACAGATTCAAACAAAGCTATTAGAATCGAATGAAAGTCAAATGCATTCAACGAAGCTATTTAAATCAACTAAAAGTCGAACACATTCAAACAAAACCGTTGAAATCAAATGAAAGTAAAACACATTCAAACAAGGTTTTTTTAATCGAATGAAATGTAAATGCGTTCAGCGAAGCTAGTGAAATCAAATGAAAGTCAAACACATTAAAACAAAGTTTTTTAAATCAAATAAAAGTCAAACACATTCAAATAAAGATTTTTGAATCGAATAAAAGTCAAATACATTCAACGAAGCTAATTAAATCAAATGAAAGTAAAATACATTCAAACAAAGATTTTTGAATCAAATGAAAGCCTAACACATTCAATCAAAGCTTTTTAAATCCAATGAAAGTCAAACACATTCAATTAAAGCTTTTTGAATCAAATGAAGGACAAACACATTCAAACAAAACTTTATTAATCGAATAAAAGTTAAATGCATTCATCAAAGCTTTTTGAATTGAATAAAAGTCAAATGCATTCAACGAATCTAATTAAATCTAATGAAAGTAAAACACATTCAAACTAAGCTTTTTCAATTAAATGAAAGTCAAACACATTCAAATAAAGCTTTCTGAATCAAATAAAAGTCAAACACATTCAAACAAAACTTTTTGAATCAAATGAAAGTAAAACACATTCAAACATAGCTTTTTGATCCTAACGAAAGTCAAATACATTCAAACAAAACTTTTTTAATCAAATGAAGGACAACCACATTTAAACAAAAGCTTTTTTTAATCAAATGAAAGTCAAATGCATTAAAGGAAGCTAATTAAATTAAATAAAAGTCAAACACATTCAAACAAAACTTTTTAAATTAAATTAAAGTGAAACACATTCAAATAAAGTATTTTGAATCAAATGAAAGTAATACACATTCAAACATAGCTTTTTCAATCGAATGAAAGTCAAACACATTCAAACAAAGCTTTATGAATCGAATGAAAGTCAAACACATTCAAATAAAGCTATTTGAATCGAATGACAGTCAAACACATTCAAACAAATCTTTTTAAAATGAATGAAATTCAAATGCGTTCAACGAAGCTAATTAAATTAAATGAAAGTCAAACACATTCAAACAAAGCTTTTTGAATCAAATAAAAGTAAAAAACATTCAAACAAAGCTTCTTGAATCGAATGAAAGTCAAATACATTCAACGAAGCTAATTAAGTCAAATGAAAGTAAAATACATTCAAACGATGCTTTTTGAATGAAATGAACGACAAACACAATCAAACAAAGCTTTTTGAATCAAATGAAAGCCTAACACATTCAAACAAATATTTTTGGATCAAATTAAATTCAAATATTTTCAAACAAAGTTTTTTAAGTCAAATAGAGGACAAACACATTCGAACAATGTTTTTGGAATCGAATGAAAGTCAAACAAATTAAATTATTTAAAAAGTCAAACACAGTCAAACAAAGCTTTTTTTATAAAATGAAAGTCAAACACATTTAAACAAAGCTTTTTGAATCGAATAAAATTCAAACACATTCAAATAAAGCTATTTGATTCAAATGAAAGTCAAACACATTCAAACAGAGCTTTTGGAGTCAAATGAAAGACAAATGCATTCAACGAACCTAATTGAATCAAATGAATGAAAAACACATTAAAATAAATATTTTTAAATCAAATGAAAATTAACACATTTAAACAAAGCTTTTTGAATCAAATAAAATTCATACACAATTAAACAAAAGCTTTATGAATAAAATGAAAGTCAAACACATACAAACAAAATTTTGAATCAGATGAAAGTCAAACACATTCAAAAAAAGCAATTTCAATCAAATGAAAGTAAAACACATTCAAACAAAGCTTATTTAATCAAATGAAATTCAAATACATGAAAACAAAGCTTTTTGAATCAAATGAAAGTCAAACACATTCAAACAAAGCTTTTTGAATTAAATAAAAGTCAAACAAATTCAAACTAAGCTTTTTAAATCAAATGAAAGTAAAACACATTCAAACAAAGCCTTTTGAATCAAATGAAAGTCAAACACATTCAAACAAAGCCTTTTGAATCAAATAAAAGTCAAACACATTCAAATAAAGGTTTTTGAATCAAATGAAAGTCAAACACATAAGAAAAAGCGTTATGAATCAAATAAAAGTAAAACAAATTCAAATAAAGCTTTTGAATCGAATGAAAATCAAACTCATTCAAACAAAGCTTTTTAAATCAAATTAAGGACTGATAGATTCAAACAAAGCTTTTAGAATCGAATGAAAGTCAAATGCATTCAACGAAGCTATTTAAATAAACTGAAAGTCGAACACATTCAAACAAAGCTGTTGAAATCAAATGAAAGTAAAACACATTCAAACAAGGCTTTTTAAATCGAATGAAATGTAAATGCGTTCAACGAAGCTATTAAAATCAAATGAAAGTCAAACACATTAAAACAAAGCTTTTTAAATCAAATGAAAGTTAAACACATTCAAATAAAGATTTATTAATCGAATGAAAGTCAAATACATTCAACGAAGCTAATTAAATCAAATGAAGGTAAAATACATTCAAACAAAGCTTTTTGAATCAAATGAATGACAAACACATTCAAACAAAGCTTTTTGAATCAAATGAAAGCCTAACACATTCAATCAAAGCTTTTTTAATAGAATGAAAGTCAAACACATACAATTAAAGCTTTTTGAATCAAATGATGGATAAACACATTCGAACAAAGCTTTATTAATCGAATGAAAGTTAAATGCATTCATCGAAGCTACTTAAATCAAATGAAATTCAAACACATTTAAACAATGCTTTTTGAATCAAACGAAAGTAAAGAACATTCAAAGTTTTTTGAATCAATTGAAAGTCAAACACATTTAAACAAGATTTTTTATTCAAATGAAAGTAAAAAAACGTTCAAACAAAGCTTTTTAAATCAAATGTAGGACAAACATATTCAAAGAAAGCTAATTAAATCAAATAAAAGTCAAATACATTCAACAAAGCTTTTTGAATGAAATGAAAGTAAAACACATTCAATCAAAGCTTTTTGAATCAAATGAAAGTAAAACACATTCAAACGATTATTTGAGGGTAATGAAGATGAGAGGTGTAATTTTTCTTAGTTTGGAGTTAATGTTGGTAACAATGGAGATAAGGTTCAGATTACTATGGAGGATATTCAACCTGAAATTTATTTTTTGGCTAATGCTCTAGTTTGCTATATAATTGGGGTTACACCTCCTTTTGTAGTGATAAATGGGTTTGTGAGAAGAATTTGGGGTACGTTTGGAGTGCATAAAGTCTCATTGCACTCTAATGGTGTTTTTCTAGTGAGATTTCGTTCACATGAAGGTAAATAGAAGGCTATGAAGACTGCACCTATACTGTTTGATAAAAAGTCAACGGTTATTAAGCTATGGTCATCTGATTTAGACCTTTCCAAAGAAGCAGTTAATGAGATTCCTCTTTGGATAAGGTTGCCTTGTTTGGACTTGAAGTACTGGGGTCAGAACACTTTGATGAAACTTGGTAAACCTATCAAAACTGACAGGGCTACTATTAATAAAGAGAGGCTGGATTTTGCTAGAGTTATGGTGGAAATGAAGTTTAATGATGAGTTTCCAAACCATATTGAGTTTTTGGATGAGTTGGGAAACAATGTAACTCAGCAAATTTTGTATGAGTGGAAGCCAATGCTTTGTACATTGTGTAAAGCCGTAAAGGCATAGGACATGAGGAGCCTCAGTGTCCCAATTACAAGGTTTAAGCTCGAAATAGGAAAGTTAAAGGGGTGCAGGAGAAACAACAACCTAGGAGGCAGAAGCAAGGTGCTCCAAGGAAAGAATGGAGACCTGTATAGAAACCAGCTTGGACAGTTGTTGCACAAGATGACAGGAACATACCAGAAGATAATGCTGTGAATGCAGATATGGATAAGATGCCTAAGATAGGACTTAGAACTCAGGCTGGTGTTTATGATGAGTATAAGTGGAAGTAGACTTAGGGTATTGGAGGAGGGGGAGTGTTTTGTTCCCTTTAATGGATAAAGTGGGATTTTGGAATGTGAGGGGTTTTAATATGCCTAGTAGAATGTGTGATGTCCTATGGTTTTTAAGACAACAATGTGTAGGCATGTTTGGGCTCTTAGAAACAAAAGTGAAGGATAGGAAATTTTGGACTGTTTTTGGTAGAGTATGGGGTGATTGGTCAGTTTGTGCTAATTACAGTAAGCATAAAGGGGACAAAATTTGGGTTATTTGGTTACCTCATATATTCGATGTAACTGTAATCAAGGTGGATGTTCAGATTATTCGTTGTCAAGTGGTTCATAGGGCTACTTATACTCAGTTTGAGATTACCTTTGTCTATGGTTTGAATGAAGCTAGTCAAAGAAGAGAGTTATGGGAACACATTAAAAATTTAGCTGGGACTGTTCAAAAGCCCTGGTTGATTGGTTGTGATTTTAATAATTTGTTGAATCAAGAAGATAGAGTGGGATTTGTTGTCTCACTTTTTGAGATTGAACCTTTTAGGCAATGTGTGAGAGATGCTCAGCTTTTTGATTAGAAAACTAGGGGTATGTTTTATACCTAGAACAATAAACAGGATGGAAATAATAGAGTGAGAACTAGAAATTGATAGAGTTTTAGTCAATACTTCTTGTTTGGATGAATTTGCTGATTTGTAGGCTAACTTCTTCCCTGAGGGTTTGATGGATCACTGTCCTTGTGTGATCCAATTATTTGGGAGTGGTATGACTATGAAGAAACCTTTTATGTTTTTAATATTTGGATAGATGCTCCAAGGTTCTTGCAGACTGTAAGAGAAGCTTGGAATCCTAACTTCTAGGGGACTGTTATGTTCCAGGTTGTTAAGACATTATCTGAAACAAAGAAGCATCTTAACAGTATCTCTTTGACTAAATTTACTTGTGTTGAGACTGATGATGCTATTGCGGAGAAGAAGCTTCTGGATATTTAGGCAAAGATTCAGGAAAATCCTAGCAATGAGGATTTCATTTTGCAGGAGAAGATAGCAAGAGAGGAGTATGCTAAGGCTCATTCTGCTAGATATAGTTCTTGAAACAGAAAGCTAAAGTGCAGTGGCTGACAGATGGTGACATAAATTCAACCTTTTTTCATGCTATCCTTAGGAAGAGAAGGATTCAGAACAACATTTATTCTATTGTTGGGGATGATGGGGTTGTTGTCAATGATCCTATGATGGTGTGTGATGCTTTTCTGGATTACTACAAGTCTCTTCTTAGCTCTAGTGCTATGGCTACTAGTGAGGTTCATAGTGTTGTAATTCAGGAGGGCAAGTGTTTGGATAGTACTCAGATTGAGAATCTGTGTCAAAACTTTAGTGATAAGGATGTGAAGAATGCTATTTGGAGCATTGATGATGATAAAGCTCTAGGGCCATATGTTTTTCCATCAAGTTTTTTAAGAGTACTTGGGACATTACAGGTCCTTTATTGACTAAAGCAGTGCTGGATTTCTTTGATCATGGTAAGTTGCTAAAGCAAATTAATGCTACAACTCTTACTTTGATCCCTAAGATTGATAATGCCCAAAAGGTGACTCAATACAGGCCAATAGCTTGCTGTAATGTTATATATAAAGCCATTTCCATGCTAATTTGTGAAAGACTTAAGGAAGTGTTTCCATATATTATTGATCCTTGCCAAGGTGCTTTTGTGGCAAGGAGATCTATTCTTGATAATATTCTTGTCTACCAAGACATGCTCAAGAATTACAGTAATAAGAGAAAGCCTCCTAGATGTACTGTAAAGGTGGACCTAAGGAAATCTTATGATTCAGTTAGCTGGTGTTTTATAAGGAACATGCTGATTGCCTTGGGGTTTCCTAAATAGTTTGTTAACTGGATCATGGAGTGTGTTTGCACCCCCTCCTTCTCTTTGATGATTAATGGTGGTTTACATGGTTTTTTTGATGGAAAAAAAGGAATTAGGCAAGGTGATCTTATGTCATCTCTTCTTTTTGTGATTGTCATGGAATACTTAACAAGATTGTTAAGGAAAGTGGGTAAGAGAAGGGATTTCAAATATCATCAAAGGTGTAAGGCTTTGGCTTTGAATCATCTGATTTTTGCTAATGACTTGATGTTGTTCTCTTCTGGAAATAAAAACTCAGTTCAGCTGCTTATTAGGTTTTTACAGACCTTTGAAAAAAGATCAGGGTTGTAGGTTAATACAGATAAAATTGCAATCTACTTTGGAAATGTTCAAGATCGGATCAGGGTTGATATTCTGCAGTCTTCTGGGTTTGTCCTGGGGTCTATGCCTTTTAAATACTTAGGAATTCCTTTGAATGATAAGTATTTAAGGGTGGCTGACTATGATGCTTTGATTGATAAGATGCTTGGCAAGATTCAATGCTCGAGTAGTAGGAACCTATCTTATATGGTCAAAACTATTCTAGGTAATGACGTGCTCATGAGCTTGCACACTTAATAGGCACAATGCTTACTTCTCCCTAAAACTGTTATGCTTAGAATATTTCACATTTGTAGGGCTTTTCTTTGGGATGGTAATGCTGTTTTAGGTAGGTCCCCCCCTTTGGCCTAGGACAGGTTTTGCAGATCCAAGTATGCTGGTGGTTTGGGTGCTAGGAACTGTCTTAGCTGGAATAAGGTTGCCTTGGGAAGTTATGTGTGGAAAATAGCAAAAAAGACAGACTCTCTTTGGGTGAAATGGGTTCATTCTATTTATATAAAAGAGCAAGATTGGTGGCACTATGTTACAAAGAAGGATGCTGGGTGGGGCTGGAAATTCATGTGCAAAGTAAAGGAGGATCTCAAGGATGGTTTTGTGAGCCAAAATTGGTTAAATAAAAAAATTACAAGATTGCTGAATGTTATAAATGGCTGCAGGGTAATATGAAAAAAGTTCCTTGGAGTAAATAGGTTTGGAACAATTACAATGTGCCCAAGAACTCCTTTGTGGTTTGGTTGGCTATGCTTGGTAGGCTCAGGATAAGGGATAAATTGCTGAAAATTGGAGTTTATAATGAAGATTTGTGCTTGTTATATGGTGATATGCCCGAATATATAATTCATTTGTTCTTTCAGTGTAATTACAGTAAAAGATGTTTGGGTTGTATTTGCAGTTGGCTGGGAGTTGGTCTGCAACATGAAAACATTGAGCAGACTTGGAAACACTGGAAAAAACTGGAAAAAAAGAGGATTTAGTGTAAGTTCTTTCAAGCTGTTCTGGCAGCTGCTGTTTATCATATTTGGCTTGCTAGGAATCATTCTTTCTAGCAAAATGCTGTGTTGGACCTAGATTTAATTGTCAAAGCTATTAGAAGAGAGGTGTGGGGAAGGGATCAGCGACTTATTGATTCAAAACGAAAGATAGAAGACTGTAAATGGCTGTCTCAGCTTAGAGATATTTAGCTTTGCTTATTCTGTATTTTTATTTCTGTTTGAGGTTGTTTTGTGTTGTATGCCAGGGTTTAGTTTCCCTGAGCCCTTCCTAGAAGGTACCAGGACTAACTGTTTCCCTATAGGGGTTCCTGTCTTTTTCCAGCACCCTTCCTGGAAGGTGGTTGGAAAATTTCAAGTTCCTAGGTGTCTATTTGGGCTTGTGTAGTTTGGGTGGCCTTTTTTAGGCTGTTGTATATTGTACATTTTGTACAGTTTTTGATTAATACAATTGCTTACTTACCCGTTTGAAATCAACTAAAACTCGAACACATTCAAACAAACCCGTTTGAAAACATATTAAAGTAAAACACAATCAAACGAAGCTTTTTGAATCAAATGAATGTAAAACACATTCAAACAAAGCTTATTTAATCGAATGAAATCCAAACAGATTCAAACAAAACTTTTTGAATCAAATGAAAGTCAAACACATTCAAACAAAGCTTTTTGAATCAAATGAAAGTCAAACACATTCAAACAAACCTTTTTGAATTAAATAAAAGTCAAACACATTCAAACAAAGCTTTTTGAATCAAATTAAGGACAGACACATCCAAACAAAGCTTTTTGAATCGAATAAAAGTTAAATGCATTCAACGAAGTTTTTTGAATCGAAAAAAAAAGTAAATTGCATTAAACGAAGCTAATTAAATTAAATAAAAGTCAAACACATTCAAACAAAGATTTTTGATTAAAATTAAAGTCAAACACTTATAAGTGACTTTTATGTCACTTTTAGGGTGTTTATTGAGTCGCTTTCCGGCTTATTTTACAATAATTTAGCCCATTTTGTTATTAATTTCTTTTACTTGCTTATTCTCGTCTTTTATCTTTATTTTGAGTATTTTAGTAGTTTTTAATAGTTTTTAGTTTATTTTCGTATTTTTAGTTAATAATTCCTAGTTTCTCTCATTTTATTTATTTTCTTTTAGTTTCTAGTTTGTTTTGTTTTATTTTATGTTATTTCATTTTATTTTATTATTTCTTTGGTTTTAGTATTTTATTTTACTTTATTTATCTTATTTTATTTATTTTAGTTTTTGTCCCTATTTCTCTCGGTTTTCTTGGTTTGTGTAGGATTGTGCTCGGAGGTCCAAGGTTCGAGGTTCAATATACGTGTCTCAAGTTTTGAGTCATAAATGGAGTCTCGAATTCAAGCCAAACATCATTCACAAGCTGCTGCCCCTAACCAACCTACTGTTGCCAGCTTATCATACACCCCACCATCACCTAAACCTACACCACACTCTCTTCACCACCATTCCCCTGCTCCCATAAACCGCAACCAACACCACCAAACAACCACCAGCAACCCAATTACTCACCAACACCAGCCACCTCACCCTACTCGCACCACCTCAACTCAGCGCACCCAAACCACCTGCTTTCCCCCAACAACACCAACACCAACACCAACAACAACAGCAACGAACACAACACCATAAACTCAACTCCAATACACCAACACCCCGCAACATCCCTCAAGATTGCACTCTCACCAGCCACCAAAATCACAACCAAACCACCACCTATCACAACCACCAGCAACCCCTGCTCACCTCACACCAAGAACCACCTTCAGCCACGCAATTCGCACAATAAACCAACACACCGCCCCAAACCACCTGAACCACAAACACCACCGCAACAACCAACTCCCCTTACCCGCAACTCCAATCAACAACAACAACCACCCGAACTCACCACCAATTAAGACAACCGTCAGCCACCAAAACAACAACAACAATTGCAGCCCGCAACTCACAGCAACCCAAACTCACAGCCAAGCCAATTCGCGGTCGCGTAGCCCTATCAGAAAGTGCACAAATTGGAGTCCAAAATCGAGTTAAGGAAGTAGCTTTGCGCGACTTCTGTGCGGGCGCGCAAATGTGGGTCAATCACGAGCTTTTCACGTGATTTTAATGAAAATCGGACGGCCACGATTCCTTTAATTAATCCAAAGGCCGAGATCTGTTGATGCTAGATGATTGTTGTTGATGAACGACGGTGATTGAGTGATAATTGCTGATGATGATGGAGTATGAACGGTGACGATGATGCGTGAAAGGGTGATGAAAGTTCAGAACAGTCATGAAGAGAAAAGCGATTGAATTGGGTGGTCTGGTGGAAATCGTGGGTTTGGGTGGGAATTTTGGGGGTTTTTTTTGTTTTGTTTTCATTTTTATATCCTTTTTTTTTATTTTAGTTTCGTTATTTTAATTATTTTATTTAATTTTTTTTTCATTTTATTTTCTTTTGTTTTATTTTAAGCCTTGTATTATAAATATCCCTTTGGGGTTATTTTCTCAAAAAAAACTTTTCAATGAACATTTTATTTTAGATAGTTTAGATTAGTTTAGCCTATATTTTCTCTCTCTTAGGGTTAGATTAGGATTTTTCTCTATCTAGTTTAGGAGTAGTGTAGAGAGAGAAAACTTGGATTTCCATGGAGTTTTTGAGAGGTTGAAGAAGCAACTTTGTGGAACTTCTTCTCATCTATTCAATGAGCATTTTCTAACTTTCTCTCATCTTTATTTCTTTGTTTAATTCTTAGTTTTTGTTTTTTGTTTGTTGATTTGAGTAGATTAATTAGTTTATTTGTTTAATCTTGTTTTTATTCTTATTTTACCTTGTTTTCCATGTCTTTCTTCATTATGTTAGCTTAGGTCTTGTTCTAGGGAATTGGATGAAGGTTATATTAATGAATTAAATGATTGATTGTGATTAGTATGGAATTGTTTCTTGATTATTGTGTATGGGTGATGTTTTTATGGATTAGAATCTTTCTAGCTAACCGATTCTATGCTCTTAATTGTGCTTTCAATCAATTGTGCGAGAGTGAATTGGTTGAGAGCCCTAAATTGTTCCATACCTTTGCTAGGCTAGTTGCACGAGAGTGAATTAGTTTAGTAGGATAATCAATATGCTTAATTGTGCGAGATTGAGTTAAATGTGTTGATGTTCCTAATCAAGGTAATTTTCATCTATTTGTATGATGTTGTTTAATACGTTGATGTTATTGGATTCCACTTTCCCTAGTTTTAGTTGTTTGTTCTTAGTCGTGTTTAGTTTAAGCTCTCTCTATCTCACGACCCTTCCTAGTAGTCTAGTTTGCACAAATTAATACACTTAGTCCTTTTGGGTTCGACCCTTTACTTGTCACTAACTAGTTTTGTGTAAGTTTAGGTATTATAAATTTCTAATTTGGTTAGGGTTAGTAGTCCCAATGACCTACTTCTACCGTCGATTAAATTTTTGCGCCGTTTCCGGGGACCAAGGCGTTCTTTTATTTGTGTTGATTAGATTAGCTAGGTTTTTGTATATAATTTGATTTTTGTTTGCTTTTCTTTGTTCTTTGTATAAAAATGGCATGCTTATCTTTTCCTCAATTTGATGGTGAACCCTTCTATGCTTACTTTGAAAGACTAGATGGTTTCCTTAGTTACCATGGGTGTTCTCTTAGTGATGCTTGTGGTATAGCTTATTGGGGCATGAATGAGTATACTAGGGGAATGGTTGAGGACATGAATAGTGGTAGATTTTGTCATTTGTCTATGCATGATGCGTGGGATTTCTTCACATGGCTTGCTAAGGATTCTTTTGATAGAGAATCTCACGTTTCTTGTTTTGATTCTCAATGTCAAGATTCTTTTAATTTTTGCATGAATTCTCTTGATACTTTTTTTTTTTTTTTTTGGTAAATTGAAAATATTATTACCAAAGAGAAAAGTTACAACTTACAGCAAGCTAAGTTATAACTAACAACAGATACCACAAAACCAAAAGAACCAAACAGACCCAAAGAACCAGAAAACTATCAAGACACCCTCCGGGAAGGGAACAAGACAGAACCAGGGACCAGAACTGGACTCAAGCTCCAGCCACCTTCTAGGAAGGGTTCTGGAAGCAGGGACTAGACAAGACAAAACAGCACCAACAAAAACAGACAGGCCTGAGCTTCAAGACAACAGACCCAGAACCAGAACATTAATAGTACAGGAATTTCCTGTCAGACTCAGAACACCTAACTGTAACCCTATACACAATTTCTCTGAAGACCAACTCAGCAGGCTGACAGCTACCTCTGAAGCCAAATGCTATGAACAGTTTCAGCAAAGAACATCAAATAGAGCCTACACTTTCTGTTAGCTTTCCAGCAAAACCTTGCAGCCCATTGTTGTTCAAGCTCAAAACATTGCACTGTCTTCTGAATTTTCAGCAAATCAAGATTTTTCTGCCAAATTTCTTTAGAATAAGAGCATGTAAAGAATAAATGAGCAACACTTTCATCACAGTTCTGGCAAAAGAAACACAAAGGATCATAGTTACTATGCCATTGAATAAGCCTATCCTTAGTCACCATTCTATTCTTCAAAGCCATTCAAGTTATGAAAATGCTCTTAGGAGAAGCTTGATTGTTGCAAACAAGTCTCTTCCAACTCACTTTATCAGCCTGAGGTCTTATTTTAGAGTATACTCTAGAGATACTCATTTTTCCATTATGAGTAACTGCAGGCCAACCACCAATGCTGTCAATAACTTCCCTGCACCCTAGAATTTTCTTTAAAACCCAAGTGCACTTATTAGGAATAGCAGCAGACCAAAGATTCTTGTTGCTGAAATAGTATGTATGGACCCATTTAACCCACAAATTATCAGATTTATGAGCTAAATCCCATAAAATCTTACAAACAGCAACTTTGTTCCAATCACTCAGTAAATTGATATTCCAACCACCACAAACTTTAGGAAGGAAAATATGATTCCATGAAACAGGAGCTTTCTTAGAATAAGCATTTTTGCCAGTCCAAAGAAACACCCTAAATGTAGATTCAATTTTCCTAAGCACCTTTTTGGAAAGAATGAAGATCTAAGCCCAATAAGCTTGGATGCCAAAGAGAACACTTTTAATGAATTGTAACCTTCCTGCATAAGAGAGATGTCTAGCAGACCAGTTATCAATTCTAGTAGTAATTTTCTCAATCAAAGGTCTACACTGAGCAATGGTCAACTTTTTTGAAGAAAGTGGAACACCAAGATACTTGAAAGGAAGGGTACCCCTACTCATCCCAAGAATAGCCTGTAAGTCATCTTTTTCAGCTTCAAGTAAACCACCGAAATACACCTCACTTTTGCTAAGGTTAGCAGACAAACAAGAGGCACTAGAAAACTTCTGAAAAGCATTCAAAAGAAGCTGAATAAAGCCAGCATCAGCTCTAGCAAATAGCAATAAGTCATCAGCAAACATCATATGAGTAATACCAAGCTTCTCACATGTAGGGTGAAATTGAAATTAGGATCATGAGTCATCTCTTTCAAGCACCTGGACAGATACTCCATATAAAGAGCAAAGAGGAAAGGAGACATAGGATCACCTTGTCTCAACCCTTTTTGAGCTGGAAAAGGCTTAGAAGGAAAACCATTCACCATTATAGAATAAGAAACAGAAGAGACACAGGTCATAATCCAATTAACCACCTTTTGAGGAAAGCCAGTTTCCTCAAGAACAGTCTTAAGAAAGCTCCATTCAACAGAATCATAAGCTTTCCTCAAATCAATCTTGAGCATACATCTAGGAGTGATATATTGGTGAGTGTAACCCTTGATAAGCTCAGTAGCCAAAAGAATATTATCCCCAATATGCTTCCCAGGAATAAACCCAGATTGAGAATCACTAATAGCAGATCCCACAACCTGAGCAATTCTATGAGTAAGCACTTTAGAGATGAATTTATAGACCATAGTACAACAAGCAATGGGTCTGTATTCTTTAACATAAGAAGGATGGGAAACTTTAGGAACTAAAGTTACTGTGGTGCAACTCAAGTGCTTAGTAATAATACCAGTTTGAAAGAACTGAGTAACAATAGTATAGATGTCATGCTTAATAATGTGCCAAGCCTTCTTGAAAAAGACAGCATTAAAGCCATCAATACCAGGAGCCTTGTCATTGCCAATACTAGCCAAAGCAGCATCAATTTCAAAATAAGCAACATCTGCAGACAGGATATCTATAGCAATTTTGTCCAGCTGTTTACCAGCTCTCATAGTTTGAATATCAACAGCAGGCAAAGAAGAAGCTCTAGTACCCAGTAGAACCTTATAGAAACCCACAATCTCCTTTTCTACTTGGATAGGATCCTTCAGCAACACATCAAGATCAGTAAAAATAGAATCAATTCTATTCCTGCTTTGTCTTTGCTTTATAACAGAAAAGAAATAGTGAGAGTTAGAATCACCTAATTTGATCCAATCCACTCTAGCTTTCTGTTTATATATGTTCTCCTGAATATTCATCCAATGCTTAATTTGCTCAATAGCAGCAGCTTCCTGTAAATGTAAATTTCCATTGGTAATATCAACAACAAGCTTCTCTTGGATTTGAATCAAAGCAGAATTTGCTTGATCAACTCTATCATCAATATTTACAAAATTTTTGGTGTTTAAGCTCTTAAGACCTTGTTTAATAGTTTTCAAATTCTGCCAAACATCAGTCATAGCAGTGCTCTTAGACACCTTAATCCAACCAGCTTCAACAATAGAGCAAAAATCTTTGTGATCAGCAAGGCAATTCAAAAATCTGAAAGGCCTTCCCTTCCCAAGATTATGAGAACAGACCTCCACCAAAATAGGACAATGATCAGAAAGCAAGGGAGGGAGAAAGATAGCTTCAGCAGAACTATAAGTAGACATCCAGGCTTGATTAACCAGGCCTCTATCAATTCTAGTAGCAACCCTATCATCACCATGCCCTTTATTATTCCAAGAATAGAAAGAACCCTTACTCTTGATTTCACAAAATTCCATGGTCTAGATACAGTCTTTAAAGTGTTTCACCTCATAATCAGTAATAGGAGCACCATTAAACCTATCACCATCATGAAGAACAGAATTAAAATCACCAATGAGAAGCCAAGGATCAGAAGAGACGGAAATGTTGCTAATACCAGTCCAAAGAGGAACCCTATCATGAATAGAGTGAAGACCATACACAAAAGTAACTAAGAAATGATGTTGTAGGTCTTTAGAACAAATATCAGCATGAACAAACTGCTCATGAGAAGAAAGAACAGTTATATTCACTTTATCCTGTAACCAACCAACCCAAATTCTTTCTCTATAAGAATAATCATAATTGCAAAACCAAGACTAAGCTTTGCCAAACTTCTTCTGTAATTTAACACAATTCTTCAGTTTCACCTTGGTTTCCAGAATACCAATTACATCAACAGATTTCTTAGAGATTAACTTCTTGACAGAAGCTAATTTATTAGGGTCATTAAGACCCCTAATATTCCAAGAGACAACAATCATCCTCCCAGAGGGGGATTACCATCACCCCCGATAGGATCAGTGTCAGTATCTTCAAACAAAGAAGAATAAGGATTAAAGCTAGACAACTCTAGCACAGGGTGAGATACACTAAAACTTCTATTCTTCCTGCCAACTATTCTCCAATCATAATCAGAATTAGCTTTGTGTGTAGTAGGAGCAGGAGTAATAACAACAGCCCCATGAATTGTCTCATTCACATCATTAGAGACAGGAACAGCAGCAGCAGTAGTAGGGGCAGGATTAGGCTGCCTAGGAACCCAAACCTTAGCTTGCTCCTTAGTACCAGGATGTTTCTTCTGAGCCTGAGTCTTTTTAGCTGGAGCATTACAGTCATGACCTACCTTATTACATTTCTTGTAAAAAGGAGGAGACCACTCAAAGATAAGCTTCTGTTCAATGAGGTTGCCATCTGGATTCTCAACCAAAATACTCTTAGGCAAAGGTTTAGTAATATCAACTTCAATAAGCAATCTAGAAAAAGTAACCATTAATTTCTTAGAAGTACAGTCATCAGCATACAGAGGCACCCCAATAACACTTCCAATTCTACTCAAGGTATCAACCCCCCAGCAATTGAGAGGAAGATTAGGAAGTCTCGCCCATAGAGGAACAGTTCTGAGAACTTCAGAATGAAAGTCAAACTTATCACTCCAAGGTTTAACAATAGCTGCTCTGCCATAGAACATATGTGGACCAGCATTCATAAAAGTATGCATATCATAATCATTTTGCATCTTAATCAAAAAGTAACCATCATCGTGCCAAAATATATCAGGTTTAGCAATGGAATTCCAATTTTCAGAAATATATCTATGCACAACAGCAATTGTAGGGTAATAACTAATAACATAGAAAACAACAGAGTATTTCCATTTAAGGTTACCTGCTTGCACTTAGCACTCTGCAACTGAGCAATAGACTTTCCATTCTTAAGAACAGGAGCAATAAAAGACAAGAAGCTCCTTTAGCAGTGAGTTTGGGATTAGACCTTGGATTAGCTTCTTGAGGAACCTCAGCACCCACAGAAGCACTATCAGCATTCTCAGGCACACCCAGGCCCTCAGTAGTAGAACCGGCTCCAATATTCAATGGAAAAGTAACTCTAGGAGCTCTAATAACTGATTGAGTTATGTTTGGAGCAATATCTCCAAAACCGAGACTAGCACCAGTATTAGGAACATCAGAATTGCTGCCAATACCATTTAATTGAGCTGGATCTCCTTTAATAGCTCCAGCATCCAATGGAACAGTAACCCGAGAAACCCTCATTATTGTTTCATTGGATTTCTGCAGAAAACTAGGTAAAACATACTGATGATTCAATTCAAGGGCTCTAAGTTCAGTTCTAGTTATCTTACCAGCAGCAAAAGGATTCACCAGATGAGGAGGTGGTGTAATCAGTTCATCCATATCAGACTCCTCAGGGATCGAAGAAATACTTGCAGAAAAACCATCAGCATTAAGTTGATTCAAGCCAGAATTCAATGAAGTCAAAGATGCTAAGTTTGAGGGTTGAGGAGTTGGAGTTGCTTGCTTCTTCTTCTTAGCCATAACCAATCAAACCGAGTGAAGAAAACCAGCTCAGAAAATCGCCATGGAAGAGAGAAAAGTCAAGAAAAAGTCAACCCCTAGCCCAACGCGACTTTTTAATTCTCTTGATACTTCTTATGTGTCTTGTGATGATCCAAGTATGCCAATTGACACCTTTCCCCCTTATGCTCATTTTGATGAGGTTTGTGCTAGTTTTGACGATGTGCAATTTGACTTTGATCATGAACCTCAACCCAATAACATTGATGCCCAAATTCTTTCTCAAATGCAATATCTCACCCAACAACTCCAAGAGCTTCAAGAGGAACAAAAATTGAGAGAAGTGAGGCTTGCCCAAGTGATGAGTGCTATGTTTGATTTAGATGGACGTGAGGCACCTCACTTGGAGTATGAGAGTGTTGTTGAGGATGATGTAGGGCAAGGGTGTGAAGTTGAGGGGAGATTTTCTTGTGATGAGAGGATTTTTGAGGATTTTGATCCTTTTCATTCCCCATTTGAGCTTGATTGCCATCCTTCCCCTTATTCACTCCCTTTGAGAGCTTCCCTGGGTGAGGATGTGAGTGAGCCATCTTCATGTTTGAATGAAGGAGTTCATGAGGATGATAATGGTGAGTTTGAGAAATCATGAGAGATTGAGAGTCCCTTGAATGATGGTGGAAGAGTTGTGAATGAAGAAAATGTCAATTTTGAGGATTCCAACCCCCTTCCCCATCTTGATGAGTCTACCTTGCATGTTTGTGACCCTTCTATCCATGAGTCTTTGGACTCATTTGAGGTTATGGCTAGTATGTTCATTAAAGGTGTAACAAAACATTATAGCCTTTTGAGAGAGTTCATTGGCAATGCTTCATGGGATAGGGATGAGTTTGAGAGAAACCTTTATCCTTTCATGCATGGTTTAGAGACTCTAGGCTTTGAGGATCTTGAGGGAGTTGTTGTTCATCGTTGTGATAGAGAGGAGGATGAGGTTGTTTCTATTGGAGAGTTTTTGTTTGAGGGAGATGTGAGTCATGAGTGTTCTTTTGAGGATTCTATGATTGATTTTCATGCCCTCATTGGTGATGTGAGGCTTTTTGAGACCATTTGTTTCTCCTCCCCTTCCTCATGTCCCTTTCTCAAGGAAATTTGACCACATCTCCTACTATCCCATGTTCTTCCCTTCTTTTGTCAAAGAGCCTATTGAGGACCTTCTCTTATTTGATGAGACTTTTCCTTTTCATCCTCCTATTATTGAGGAAATGGGTGATTATGCCACTCAAATAGATTTTGAGGTTTTGCCATTTTATTCTTTTCCTTATTTTTCTTCTTCTTTCTCTTCTTATTTTCTTGATTTTTCTTTTGATTTTTCTTCTTTCTTTTGGCATCTTCCTCCTCACTTACGTGCAATAATCTTGTTGCACGTCCTTCTCCCGTCATTTTCCTACTTGTTATCATATGAAATGTGTAGTAGTGCATTTGATAAGCTTTTGCGTTCGTTGCAATTTTATTTACTAGAGTGGTCTCGCTTGGACGTTAAACAAGCCTTACTCGGGAAGTAACCCGAGGTTTTTATTGCTTTCATTTTCTTTTCTTTTTAGATTAGATTTTCTCTCATGGAAATGTTTGTGTGCTTTTTTCTAGGTACATAACTTGATATACACTTATGCATTGGTTTGGATCAAGAATCAAGGAAGTTTGACGCCTATTTTTGCTAGCATATGGAAATTGAGACTCAATTTAAGAGGAAATCGGCTTTGAAAGGTTAAATTGGTTCATTTGCGGGTAATTACACCCACCAATATCCGGTAATATCTTTCCCAGCTCTTTCTCTAATGGTTGGTGACTCGTTGGACATGTGTTGGTTTGTTGGATTGATTTCTTTCTTTTCCCCTCCCATGGATTATTTGGTTTATATTTGAGTATATTGTCTCATTCAAGCTTGGGGGAGGGTATTCTATCGTGTTTGGTGGGATGTTGATTCATTTGCGCCATGCACTTGAGTATATGCATTTCCATGTCTTTTCTTTTATTTTGAAAAATCCAAAAAGATTTTTGTTTACTTTCAAGGTAATTTTGGCAAAATGTGTTTTGTTTGTTCTTATTTTGGACATTTTGCTTTGGGACTTGAATCCTTGAATGTTTTTCTTCCTAAGTGGTAAATGTATGCATGGTTTGAGAGTGTCATTGGTTGACTCTAGGATACTATATGCTAAGGTAGTCGGGTTAAGAACTTTTAGGGGTCCATGAAGCCTTAGTTCTCGGGAATGTTGTAAGATGGAGTTGCTTTTATAGTGGATTTGAAACCCTTGGTTGGTTTTTGTTTGGTTATAATCCCTTGTGAGCTTCATTTGTTCTAGCCTTCATCACCTTGTTGAGCGGCTATTTAGGATCCTTGACAATTCATGTCTTAATCCTTGTTTTGACCTCTAGCTCCCAAGATCGTGACCGAGCCAATCTAGGGGAAGAAAAGGGCACCTTTTCTCATTTTTCTTTATCTTCTTTTTATTTTGTTACAAATCTGGTTTCTATTTTGCATCGACCTACTTATTAACCAATTTGAGCCTAATGTTTCCCCGCTCTTGTTTAAACCGCATTACAAACCCAACGGCCTATGTTTACCAACCCTTTTAGTTAGTGAAGCATTGGCATGTGAGGTTTGAGTTTTGAGAGTGTTGAAATTGAACAAGACATTTTGTGAATTGGTTTAAATACGGTATTTAAAGTTGAGCTTGAAAAGAAAAGGCAAAAACGTTTGATAAGAAAGATGTAATTTAAGAAAATCAAATGAAGTTTCAAGAAAAAGCCGTCCATAGTTAAAAAAAAAAAGACAAGGACATCAAATAAGATCTTAAAAAAATAAATAAATAAAAAATTGGAAAAGAAACAAAAAAACACAAAAATATTTTAGTTTGGTTTCGTTTACTTCCCTAGTTTAAGCATTGAGGACAATGCTTCGATCAAGCTTAGGGAGGGGGGAGCGTTACTTCATTTTTGGTATACATTGTGTTAGTGTTGACTAAGCTTGGGGGAGATGGCATTATTGGTATTTTTGTTTGATATTTTGTGACTTCTTGAGTTTGTTTTTGAGAGTAGGCCACTCTTTTGCTTCACTTAGGAAATATCACCAAAATTTTCAAATTTTTACCTCGCCTTAACCCTTAGCCTTACGTTACAACCCAATAAAAGACCCTTAAACTTTAGTGGGGTTGGGTCAAAGAACGGTGGAGGGAGATAGACTTCAAACCTATGGAGAGAGTATGAATAGTTGAGATGTCGGGATTACCTTCTCAAAGTTTTTTCATTTCTTTATCTTTTTTCCGGTTCCTTCGTGGAATCATGAGAAACTAGCTTAAGGGTTGATTTGAAGCTAGTGGTGATATGAAATAACCAAGGAAAGACAAGTAAAAGGGAGGATAAATTAAGTAACAACAAGTTCAAACCAACAAACCAAGATAACCTATCTCAAATTCACAAAGATAGATGAAATAGGGGTCTTAATCAAAGCCAACACCAAGTAAAGCTAAGATTAAGGTGTAACCACAAAGATTACAAGAGATGCAATCACAAAGAAAGCAAGATAATCACAAAGATTATGGTAGAGAGTGAAAGTCTCTTGATTACAAAGTTCAACAAAAATTAATTTGCAAAAACGTCTTAAAACAACTTAAATAGTTCGCACAAACTGGCAGAAAAACGGGAAAAGGTTCGGCCGAACTCTGGGTAAGTTCGGTCAAACTTGTGGGTAGGTTCGGTCGAACTTTTTGAGTTTGGCCACTCCTGCAAAGATGCAAAAATCAGCTCTGAAACTGCCTGGGAGTTCGGGCGAACCACAGCGTAGGTTCGACCGAACTTTCCTGCTTCTAGACAGCTCAACTTCCAACGTTCATAACTTCTTCGTTTCTTGCTCAAATTTGGCATGTGACCAATCGTTGGAAAGCTCTTGAACTCTACTTTCACCTCCAACTTGAATCACCTAAAAATTCCTTGTAACGAAGGAGATATGGCTGAATGACGTAGCTGCATCATATATTGATAAGCTTCTTTTCATCAAGTGTGATGATGGTTAGCCGCGAAAGGTGACCTCCAAGGAGCTTGGCCCTACTTCGTGTCATGACACGTGGCATGTCTTCCACTTCTTACACTAAGTTCCATGCACCCGCGTCAAACCCCTCCACTTCAAAAGGAATTGCCCTCAATTCCGGATCATCATCACCAATATCATCTTCAAAGAGAAAAGGAGCAAGATCACCAACATTAAAGGTTGCATGAACACCAAAGTCTCCCGGTAGTTTGAGCTTATAAGCATTAGGTCCAACTCTTTCCACAACTTCAAAGGGGCCTTCGGATCTTGGCATGAGCTTGTTCTTTCTCTTAGCCGGGAATCTTTCCTTTCGAAGATGGAGCCACACAAGATCACCTACATTGAATTCCCTTGGCTTTTTGAATTTGTTTGCCCTTGCCTTGTAACTCTCATTTGTCTTCTCAATTCTCTTCTTGACATCTTCATGAAGCCTTTTCATCGTTTCAACTCTATCTTTTGCCTCAAAGCTCAACTCCTCTTGAGGGATACTAGGCAACAAGTCAAGTGGTAGGCGGGGATTAAAACCATACACTACTTCAAATGGTGTTTTCCCGGTAGCTATGCAATGAGAGCGGTTGTAAGCAAATTCAATTTGAGGTAGCTTAAGATCCCAATCTTTCATGTGTTTGCTAATGATAGCTCGGAGAACGGTGGACATGGTACGATTAGTCACCTCGGTTTGGCCATCGGTTTGAGGGTGACTAGAGGTACTAAACAAGAGCTTGGTTCCCACTAATTTCCACAAAGTCTTCCAAAAGTAGCTCAAGAACTTAGGATCACGGTCCGACACAATACTTTTTGGAATGCCATGAAGCTTCACCACTTCTCTAAAGAACAAGGTAGCCATATGAGAAGCGTCATCGGTCTTATGGCAAGGAATGAAGTGAGCCATCTTGCTAAAACGATCAACCACAACAAACACGGAATCATTTTGCCTTTGAGTGCGAGGGAGAGCAACCACAAAATCCATGCTAAGATCATCCCAAGGGTGACTAGGGACCGGAAGAGGAGAGTAGAGTCCTTCACGGAATTGACTCTTAGCCTTGTGACAAGCCCCACAACGAGCTATCACATCTTGCACATCACCAAACATCTTGGAACCATGTAACTCATCAAGCATATCATCAAGTCGGGGAATAGGGAAGCGATACTTGATGGTGATGTTATTGATGGCCCTACTATCCACACACATCCTCCATGTACCATCCTTTTTCGGAACCAAAAGAGCCGGAACCGAACAAGGGCTAAGGGATTCCCTTACAAATCCTCTTTCAATCAACTCACCAACTTGTCTTTGAAGCTCTCTTGCTTCATCAGGGGTACACCTATAAGCCGGTCTATTAGGGAGTTGTGATCCGGGAATAATATCTATTTGATGTTCAATTCCCCTAATAGGTGGCAAACCGGGTGGGAGATCATCGGGGAAAACGTCATGGTACTCAACCAATACTTCCTTGACAAGGGGGTGGATTGGGTTCTCTCGCTCACTCTCTTGTGTTTCCCTAAGAAGACAAATAAAGACAATGTGTCCTTGATTTATCTCCTTTCCCATCTCATTTTCCCCAATGAGAAGGTTCTCTTTGATTGTGTTTCCCGTACCCAAGGGTTCTTTGTGTTTGATGGTAGGGGACAAGGGGTTGAGTACAATCTTTTTCTTATCCATCATGAATGAATAAGTGTTCTTTCTTCCATCATGCATCACATCTCTATCAAATTGCCAAGGTCTACCAAGCAATACATGACAAGCATCCATAGGCAATACATCACAAAGCACCTCATCCTTATATAACTTGCCAATTGAGAAAGAAAGAAGAGTTTGTTTCGTTACCTTCACCTCATTGTGATTGTTAAGCCATTGAAGCTTGTAGGGAGTAGGATGATCGGTAGTTTCAAGATTGAGCTTGCTCACCAATGTTGTTGAAGCCACATTAGTGCAAGAGCCACTATCGATGATAAGATTGCAAACCCAATCCTTGATGGTGCATCGAGTTTGGAAGATGTTTTCCCTTTGCTTTTCCGCTAAAGGGGTGGAAATGGAGTGAAGTGCTCTCCTCACTACAAGGATTTGACCCTCATCGGCGTCAACTACAATTTCATCCTCCTCATCATATATAGGGTCACCAAAATCCCTCTTCTCATCTTCGTACTCATCATCATCCATTTCACGAATCATCATAGCTCTACTATTTGGACACTCATTAGCAAAATGTCCATAGCCTCTACACTTGTAGCAAGTCTTTCGATTTCCCATCTTGTTGTGATCATCTTTGTTAGGAAAATGCATGGGAGCCTTGCCTTTGTCATCTTTGACAATGGGCTTGCTTGTCTCACCCTTTGGAGCAAAAGAATTCTTGAAGGTAGGCTTAGGATACCCACTAGCACTACTCACCTTGTCATACTTCTCAAACTTCAAAGCCACTTGCACCACTTGATCAAAACTTCCATGGGCATGCACATCAACCTTTTGCCCAAGCTTTCTTTCAAGACCACCAATATACCTAGCAATCTTATGCTCCGGTGCTTCCTCAACTCCACTCATGATAGAAAGTTTTTCAAACTCCCTAGTATACTTCTCTACCGACATAGTTCCTTGCTTAAGAGAGTTCAATTTAAGATAAGCATCTTGCAAATAATCTCTAGGCACAAAAGCCTTGCTCATATGTTTCTTCAATTTCTCCCAAGAAGTAATTTTTTATTTTCCATATTTCTTCCTACGATTCTTAAAGTTCTCATACCACAAAGAAGCATGTTTTTTGAGTTTAAGGATGGCCAATTTGAAACGTTTTCATCATTATAACCCTTATATTCAAACACATTCTCCATACTTCTAACCCAATCAAGAAATTCATTGGGATCAAGATTACCTTCAAAGTCCGGAAATTCCAACTTGATGTCTCCGTCACGGTTGTCCTCATGGTGTCGTTGGCGGTGTTCCCTTCTCCGGTGAGGAGAGTGAGAGTTATCTTCTTCACTAGGGCTCCTCCTCCTTCTAGGACTTCTTCTATTCTCCAAGACCTCAAGAAGTCTATCAAACTTCCTTTCTAGAGCATCCAATCTAGAGTTTTCATTGTAACCTTCATCATCTTCGTAATAGTATCTATCACCCATGTTTGAAGATAGAAAGCTTGTATTTTTGAGGGAAATTTCAAATTTTTGTGGGAAAAGATGAGATCTTTTGAGAGGAAGAAAGAGAAAATAAAAAAGGTAGGATCTTTCTAGGCTAATAACCTAGGCTCTTGATACCAAATGATATTTAATAACCAAGGAAAGACAAGTAAAAGGGAGGAGAAATCAAGTAACAACAAGTTCAAACCAACGAACCAAGATAACCTATCTCAAATTCACAAAGATAGATGAAATAGGGGTCTTAATCAAAGCCAACACCAAGTAAAGCTAAGATTAAGGTGTAACCACAAAGATTACAAGAGATGCAATCACAAAGAAAGCAAGATAATCACAAATATTATGGTAGAGAGTGAAAGTCTCTTGATTACAAAGTTCAACAAAAATTAATTTGCAAAAACGTCTTAAAACAACTTAAATAGTTCGCACAAACTGGCAGAAAAACGGGAAAAGGTTCGGCCGAACTCTGGGTAAGTTCGGTCGAAATTGTGGGTAGGTTCGGTCGAACTTTTTGAGTTCGGCCACTCCTGCAAAGATGAAAAAATCAGCTCTGAAACTGCCTGGGAGTTCGGGCGAACCACAGTGTAGGTTCGGCCGAACTTTCCTGCTTCTGGACAGCTCAACTTCAAACGTTCATAACTTCTTCGTTTCTTGCTCAAATTTGACATGTGACCAGTCTTTGGAAAGCTCTTGAACATTACTTTCACCTCCAACTTGAATCACCTAAACATTCCTTGTAACGAAGGAGATATGGTTGAATGAAGTAGCTGCATCATATATTGATAAGCTTCTTTTCTTCAAGTGTGATGATGGTTAGCCCCGAAAGGTGACATCCAAGGAGCTTGGCCCTACTTCGTGTCATGACACGTGGCATGTCTTCCACTTCTTCCACTAAGTTCCATGCACCCGCGTCAAGTGGAGAGAACGCGATCCGATTGGTTGGGGCTAGGGTGGATTGTGTCCCCATTAGTTCTCTATGCTTAGCATATGTTATGTTTCAATCAACCATTGACATCATGGAACGTGCATACATTTGTCTATTTAGAAAGGTTTTCATTCATTGGTGCTTGTTCCTATCTCTCGTCCAAATATGAACTTTGTGTTTTCTTTCTCTTTTTATGTTTCTTTTTCTTTTCTTTTTATTGCCTTGCCTTGGTTTTTGTTTAGAGTTGTGGGTTAAACTCTTAGGACACCCTCACGAGAGCACACTCGTCCACTAGGGCGATCTAGGGGTTTAAAGGGCTTGTATTTAGTTGCTAAAATTGACCGTGATTCCTACCAAAGTGAGTTAGTGTACATTCTTGTCTCCTTTAGTGTCTTAGATTTGCTTGAATAAATCACTCCCCTTCTCCCGTGTTTCATGTTAATTTGCTCGAGGACGAGCAAAAGGTTAGCTTGGGGGATTTTGATAAGTGACTTTTATGTCACTTTTAGGGTGTTTATTGAGTCGCTTTGCGGCTTATTTTACAATAATTTAGCCCATTTTGTTCTTTATTTCTTTTATTTGCTTATTCTCGTCTTTTATCTTTATTTTAAGTATTTTAGTAGTTTTTAATAGTTTTTAGTTTATTTTCTTATTTTTAGTTAATAATTCCTAGTTTCTCTCATTTTATTTATTTTCTTTTAGTTTCTAGTTTGTTTTATTTTATTTTATTTTATTTCATTTTATTTTATTATTTCTTTAGTTTTAGCATTTTATTTTACTTTATTTATCTTGTTTTATTTTATTTTATTTTATTTTATTTTAGTTTTTGTCCCTATTTCTCTCGGTTTTCTTGGTTTGTGTAGGATTGTGCTCGGAGGTCCAAGGTTCGAGGTTCAATATACGTGTCTCAAGTTTTGAGTCATAAATGGAGTCTCGAATTCAAGCCAAACATCATTCACAAGCTGTTGCCCCTAACCAACCTACTGTTGCCAGCTTATCATACACCCCACCATCACCTAAACCTACACCACACTCTCTTCACCACCATTCCCCTGCTCCCATAAACCGCAACCAACACCACCAAACAACCACCAGCAACCCAATTACTCACCAACACCAGCCACCTCACCCTACTCGCACCACCTCAACTCAGTGCACCCAAACCACCTGCTTTCCCCCAAAAACACCAACACCAACAGCAACAGCAACAAACACAACACCATCAACTCAACTCCAATACACCAACACCCCGCAACATCCCTCAAGATTCCACTCTCACCAGCCACCAAAATCACAACCAAACCACCACCTATCACAACCACCAGCAACCCCTGCTCACCTCACACCAAGAACCACCTTCAGCCACGCAATTCGCACAACAACCCAGCCACACCGCCCCAAACCACCTGAACCACCAACACCACCGCAACAACCAACTCCCCTGACCCGCAACTCCAATCAACAACAACCACCACCCGAACTCACCACCAATTAAGACAACCGTCAGCCACCAAAACAACAACAACAATTGCAGCCCACAACTCACAGCAACTCAAACTCACAGCCAAGCCAATTCGCGGCCGCGTAGCCCTGTCAGAAAGCGCACAAATTAGAGTCCAAAATCGAGTTGAGGCAGTAGCTTTGCGCGACCTGTGCGCGACATCTGTGCGGGCGCGCAAATGTGGGTCAATCACGAGCTTTTCACGTGATTTTAATGAAAATCGGACGGCCACGATTCCTTCAATTAATCCAAAGGCCGAGATCTGGTGATGCTAGATGATTGTGGTTGATGAACGGTGGTGATTGAGTGATAATTGCTGATGATGATGGAGTATGAACGGTGATGATGATGCGGGAATGGGTGATGAAAGTTCAGAGCAGCCACGAAGAGAAAAGCGATTGAATTGGGTGGTCTGGTGAAAATCGTGGGTTTGGGTGGGAATTTTGGGGGTTTTTTGTGTTTTGTTTTCATTTTTATTTCCTTTTTATTTATTTTAGTTTTGTTCTTTTAATTATTTTATTTAGTTTTATTTTTATTTTATTTTCTTTTGTTTTATTTTAAGCCTTGTATTATAAATACCCCTTTGGGGTTATTTTCTCAAAAAAAACTTTTTAATGAACATTTTATTTTAGATAGTTTAGATTAGTTTAGCCTATATTTTCTCTCTCTTAGGGTTAGATTCGGATTTTTCTCTGTCTAGTTTAGGAGTAGTGTAGAGAGAGAAAGCTTGGATTTCCATGGAATTTTTGAGAGGTTGAAGAAGCAACTTTGTGGAACTTCTTCTCATCTATTCAATGAGCATTTTCTAACTTTTTCTCATCTTTATTTCTTTACTTAATTCTTAGTTTTTGCTTTTTGTTTGTTGATTTGAGTAGATTAATTAGTTTATTTGTTTAATCTTGTTTTTATTCTTATTTTACCTTGTTTTCCATGTCTTTCTTCATTATGTTAGCTTAGGTCTTGTTCTAGGGAATTGGATGAAGGTTATATTAATGAATTAAATGATTGATTGTGATTAGTATGGAATTGTTTCTTGATTATTGTGTATGGGTGATGTTTTTATGGATTAGAATCTTTCTAGCTAATCGATTCTATGCTCTTAATTATGCTTTCAATCAATTGTGCGAGAGTGAGTTGGTTGAGTGCCCTAAATTCTTCCATACCTTTGCTAGGCTAGTTGCACGAGAGTGAATTAGTTTAGTAGGATAATTAATATGCTTAATTGTGCGAGAGTGAGTTAAATGTGTTGATGTTCCTAATTAAGGTCATTTTCATCTATTTGTATGATGTTGTTTAATACATTGATGTGATTGGATTCCACTTTCCCTAGTTTTAGTTGTTTGTTCTTAGTCGTGTTTAGTTTAACCTCTCTCTATCTCACAACCTTTCCTAGTAGTCTAGTTGGCACAAATTAATACACTTAGTCCTTTTAGGTTCGACCCTTTACTTGCCACTAACTAGTTTAGTGTAAGTTGAGGTATTATAAATTTTTAATTTGCCACTAACACAGCTTTTGAATCAAATGAAAGTAAAACACCTTCAAACATAGCTTTTTGAATCGAATGAAAGTCAAATACATTCAAACAAAGCTTTTGGAATCAAATGAAAGTATAACACATTCAAACGAAGCTTTTTAAGTCGAATGAAATGTAAATGCGTTCAACGAAGCTTATGAAATCAAATGAAATTCAAATACATTCAAACAAAGTTTTTTGAATCAAATGAAGAACAAACACATTCAAACAAAGCTTTTTGAATTGCATGAAAGTCAAATTCATTCAACGAAACTAATTAGATCAAATGAAAGTTAAACACATTCGATCAAAGCTTTTTGAATCAAATAAAAGTAAAACTCATTCAAACAAATATTTTTGAATAGAACGAAAGTCATACACATTGAAACAAAGCTTTTTGAATCAAACGAAAGCCATACACATTCAAACAAAGCTTTTTGAATCGAATATAGGACAAACACATTCAAACATAGCTAATTGAATAAAATGAAAGTAAAATGATTTCAACAAATCTTTTTTAGTCAAATGAAAGTGAAACATATGCAAACAATGGTTTTTGAATCGAATGAAAGAAAAACATACTCAACGAATCTTTTTGAATCGAATAAAAGTCAAATGCATGCAACGAAGCTAATTAAATCAAATGAAAGTCAAGCACATTCAAATAAAGCTTTTTGAATCAAATGAAAGTCAAACACATTCAAACAAAACTTTTTGAATCAAATGAAAGTAAAACACATTCAAACATAGCTTTTTGAATCAAATGAAAGTCAAACACATTCAATCATAGCTTTTTGAATCAAATGAAAGTCAAACACGTTAAAACATAGCTTTTTTAATCAAAGGAAGGACAAAAACATTCAAAGAAAGCTTTTTTAATCGAATAATTGTCAATTGATAAGTGACTTTTATGTCACTTTTAGGGTGTTTTTTGAGTCGTTTTCCGCCTTATTTTCCAATAATTTAACCCTTTTTATCCTTTATTTCTATTATTTTCTTATTCTCGACTTTTGTCTTTATTTTGAGTATTTTTGTAGTTTTTAATAGTTTTTAGTTTATTTTCGTATTTTTAGTTAATAATTCCTAGTTTCTCTCTTTTTCTTATTTTATTTTAGTTTAACCTTTTATTTTACTTCGTTTTATTTTATTATTTTAGTCTTTGTCCCGATTCTCCCTTGTGTTTGTTTTTGGTTGTAGGTGTTTTCGGGTCCTTGGTCGAATTTCAAGTTCAAATCGTGTTCATGGTCCGAGGTTTGAGGCAAATGCACAATACTCCTTGCACAAACAACCTGCTGCCCCTTTTGCTGCCCTCTTATCCTTCACCATACCTCACCTTAACCTCCACCGCACCAAAACACCAAACTTCCCCTGCTCCCTCTACTTTACTGCTCCTCTACTCCAATTCATACACACCAATTCCTGCAACCACCCAACTTCCTCTCCTCAACCACCATCAGCCACCGGTCGTCATCCTCCCCACAACACACATCACAACCACAAACTACAGCCGCGTCAACCCACCTTCCAGCCACCGCGCAACCCACAACAACAGCAATCCCCCTTGTTGCCTCTCAATCAGCGCCGCACCCCTGCCGCAGCAACCTACTTCACCACCGCACCAATTTACACCCACAATCGGCCGCACCGATGCTGCACTCGCAACAATCACCAGCAGCAGCAATTGCGCCACATTAAACAGCCAATCCGCAACCCATCGAACCAAATTCACAGCAAGAAGCTACCTAGATAACTGCGGGCACGCATCCCTGTCAGAAGGCCCACGCAATTGGAATCCAAAATCATAGTCGAGACAGTAGCTTTGCGCGACCTATGCGTGATGTCTTCGCGGGCGCGCATTTCTGGGTTCATATTGAACCGTATCACGAGCTTCGCACATGATAATTTATGAGTTCAAACGGTTGATATTGAAGGTGAAGGACGATGCTTGATGATTACCGTTGATGATTGTTGTTGATGGTTGATGGAGGGTGATGATGCGTGGTGATGGTGATGAAGGAAATCAGGAGCAACCACAAAATGAAATTTGTGGGTCTGGTGGGAATATTGGGGGTTTTGGGGTTATTTTCCACTTTATTTTATTTTATTTTATTTTATTTTAGTTTTGTTTTTGAATTTAGTTTTAATTAGTTTTATTTATTTTATTTTATTTAACTTGTATTATAAACACCCCCTTTGGGGTTATTTTCTCTTAACTTTCAATCAACATTTCATATTACCTAGATTAGATTAGTTTAGCCTTTTTTTATTTTTCTCTCTCTTAGGGTTAGATTAGAATTTTCTCTCTCTAGTTTAGGAGTAGTTTTAGGAGTTTTTCAGAGGTTGAAGAAGCAACTTTGTGGAACTTCTTCTCATCTATTCAATGAGCATTTTCTAACTTTCTCTCATCTTTATTGCTTTGCTTAATTCTTAGTTTTTGCTTTTTGTTTATTGATTTGAGTACATTAATTAGTTTGTTTGTTTGATCTTGTTTTTATTCTTATTTTACCTTGTTTTCCATGTCTATCTTCATTATGTTAGCTTAGGTCTTGTTCTAGGGAATTGGATGAAGGTTATATTAATGAATTGAATGATTGATTATGATTAGTATGAAATTGTTTCTTGATTATTGTGTATGGATGATGCTTTTATGGATTAGAATCTTTCTATCTAATCGATTATATGCTTTTAATTGTGCTTTCAATCAATTGTGCGAGAGTGAGTTGGTTGAGAGCCTTAAATTCTTCCATTCCTTTACTAGGCTAGTTGCACGAGAGTGAATTAGTTTAGTCGGATAATTAACATGCTAAATTGTGCGAGAGTGAGTTAAATGTGTTGATGTTCCTAATCGAGGTCATTTTCATCTAATTGTATGATGTTGTTGAATGCATATATGTAATTGGATTCCACTTTCCCTAGTTTAAGTTATTTTCTCTTAGTAGTGTCTGGTTTAATCTCTCTCTATCTCACAACCTTTCCTACTAGTCTAATTTGCACAAGTTGATACACTTAGTCTTCGTGGTTCGACCCTTTACTTGCCACTAATTAGTTTAATGTAAGTTTAGGTATTATAAATTTCTAATTTGGTTAGGGTTAGTAGACCAACGACCTACTCTTACTTTCGATAATCAATTGCATTCAACGAAGCTAAATAAATCAAATAAAAGTCTAACACATTAAAACAAAGCTTTTTGAATCAAATGAAAGTCAAACACATTCAAATAAATTTTTTTAATCCAATGAAAGTTCAAACAAAGCTCTTTGAATCAAATGAAAGCCAAAAAAATTCAAACCAAGATTTTTGATTCAAATAAAAGTCAAACACATTCAAACAAAGCCATTTGAATCAAATGAAAGTCAAACACATTTAAACAAAGCTTTTTAAATCAATTGAATGACAAACATATTCAAACAAAGCTTTATATATCGATTGAAAGTCAAATGCGTTCAACGAAGCTAATTAAAATAAATTAAATTCAAAACTATTCAAACAAAGCTTTTTGAATCAAATAAAAGTCAACCAAAGCTTTTTGAATCGAATGAAAGTCAAATGCATTCAACGAAACTAATTGAATCAAATGAAAGTAAAATACAATCAAACAAAGTTTTTTGAATCAAATGAAAGTCAAACACATTCAAACAAAGCTTAATTAATCAAATGAAATTCAAACACATTAAAAAAAAGCATTTAGAATCAAATGAAAGTAAAACACATTCAAACAAAGGTTTTTGAATAAAATGAGAGTCAAATGCATTGAACAAAGCAAATTATATCAAATAAAAGTCAAATATACTCAAACATAGCTTTTTGAATCAAATTAAAGTCAAACACATTCAATCAAAGCTCTTTTAATCAAATGAAAGTAAAACACATTAAAAAAAATATTTTTTAATTGAATAAAAGTCAAACACATTCAAACAAAGCTTTTTGAATAAAATGTAGGACAAACACATCCAATCAAAGCTAATTGAATAAAATGAAAGTTTAATGATTTCAACAAAGCTTTTTGAGATAAATGAAAGTAAAACACATTCAAACAAAGCTTTTTGAATCGAATGAAAGAAAAACATATTCAATGAAGCTTTTTGAATCGAATAAAAGTTAAATGCATTCAACAAAGCTAATTAAATAAAATGAAAGTCAAACACATTCAATAAAAGCTTTTTGAATCAAATGAAAGTCAAACAAATTCAAACAAAACTTTTTGAATCACATGAAAGTAAAACACATTCAAGCATAGCTTTGTAAATCAAATGAAAGTCAAACAAATTCAAACAAAGCTTTTTTAATCAAATGAAGGACAAACACAAAGTCAAACACATTCAAATAAAGCTTTTTGAATCAAACGAAAGTCAAACACATTCAAACAAAGCTTTTTGAATCAAATGATTGAAAACACGTTCAAACAAAGCTTTTTGAAACAAATGAATGTCAAATGCATTCAATGAAGCTAATTAAATCAATTGAAAGTCAAACACATTCAAATAAAGCTTTTAAAATTGAATCCATTGAGAGTCAAACACATTCAAACAAAGCTTTTTGAATCAAAAGAAAGCCATACACATTCCAACAAAGCTTTTTGAATCGAATGTAGGACAAACACATTAAAACAATACTAATTGAATAAAATGAAAGTCAAATGATTTCAACAAAGCCTTTTGAGTCAAATGAAAGTGAAACACATTCAAACTAAGCTTTTTGAATCGAATGAAAGAAAAACATATTCAACGAAGCTTTTTTAATCGAATAAAAGTTAAATGCATTCAACGAAGCTAATTAAATCAAATAAAAGTCAAACACATTCAAACAAAACTTTTTGAAACAAATGAAAGTAAAACACATTCAAACATAGCTTTTTCAATCGAATGAAATTCAAACACATACAAACAAAGCTTTTTTAATCAAATAAAGGAAAAACCCATTCAAATAAAGTTTTTTAATCAAATGAAAGTCAAATGCATTCTACGAAGCTAAATAAATCAAATAAAAGTCAAACTTATTTAAACAAAGCTTTTTGAATCAAATGAAAGTCAAACACATTAAAATACAGCTTTTTGAATGTGATTCGGGTTGCCGCTGGTACTATTCCCTTTAAGTATTTGGGGTTCCTCTTTCTTCAAAAAAGTTGACTATTGCTCAATTCAAACCTCTTATTGATAAAGTGACTGCCAGGATTAATGGTTGGTCAGCTAGTCATCTCTCTTATGCTGGTATACTCCAGTTAGTGAAGAGTGTCCTGTTTGGTATATAAACATATTGTGCTCAAATCTTTATTCTTCCTAAAAAGATTCTAAGAGAAATTTAAGCAAGGTTTAGAGCTTTCTTATGGACTGGGAAAGCTAACCCCTCCAAGAAATCCCTTGTTTCTTGGTCTCAAGTCTGTCTTCCCAAAGTTAGTGGAGGTTGGAACCTTCTTTCTCTCCTTGAATGGAATACTGCTGCTATTTCTAGATTACTTTGGGATCTTGCTCATAAAGCTGACAACTTATGGGTGAAATGGGTGCATATTTATTACTTCAAAGGCAAACCCTGGTGGAACAAACTTGCTCCCAGGAAATGTTCTTGGGTTCTTAGCATAATTTTGAAATGTAGAACTGTAATTGATGATATTGGGGGTTGGGATGCTCTCAAACAGGGTGATAAAATTAAAATTAAGAAGATTTATTTGAAGATTATGGCTCAAGTTCCCAAGGCTCCTTGGACAAGATTGTTCTGTAACAACTCTGCTACCCCTAAGAGCTTGTTCATTCTCTGGCTTGCTGTTAGGAACAGGTTGCTTACAAAAGACAGGCTGGTACAATGGAATATTCAATGTGATCCTACTTGTTTTCTTTGCAATTTGCATCATGAGTCTGTTGGGCATTTATTTTTAGAATGCAGATTTGCTAAGGACATTTTGGTAAGGATATTGGCTATTTTTGGCTGAAATCATGTGGGTTGCTAAAATCTGTAGGAAAGACAAAGCTAAAAATAGACTATTAGGGATGTGTTTTGCTGAAGCTGTTTACCACATTTGGTTGCAAAGGAATTCTTTGATCTTTACAGGAAGCTGCAAGTCTTGTGAAGCTGTTTTTAGAGACATCTTATTTGCTGTTGCTTGCAGGTGTCCTGTTCTGACAGAAACTTGCTGATTTTCTAATTTTGCTGTGTTTCTTGGAAGTTTTATTTTTCTGGATTCTTTTAGCCTGTTTTTTATAGTGGTCAATCTTGTCTGTTCTACTACATCTAGGCGCTTTTGTCTGGTCCTTTTTTCCAAAACCCTTCCTAGAAGGTGGCTGGAAACCTGGGTCTAGTAGTTGCTCTTGGGTCTCCCTAGTACCCTTCCTAGAAGGTGCTTAGGTTGGCTCTTGGGCTTTTGATGGTTGTGTGGCCTTTTTAGGTCTTGTGGTGTCTGTGTTTTGTTATAGCTTATCTTCTGTAAGTTGTAATTGTTTATCTTTTGGTAATAAAATCCTTATCTTACAAAAAAAAAAAAAAAAACCTTTTTGAATCAAATAAAAGTATTACACATTCAAACAAAGCATTTTCAATCGAATGAAATTTAAAAACATTTAAACAAAGTTTTTTTAATCAAATTAAGGACAAACACATTCAAACAAAGCTTTTTGAATCAAATGAAAGTCAAACACATTCAAACAAAGCTTTTCAAAACGAATGAAATTTAAATGCGTTTAACGAAACTAATTAAATCAAATGAAAGTCAAACACATTCAAACAAAGCTTTTAGAATCAAATTAAAGTAAAAAACTTTCAAACAAAGCTTTTTGAATCGAATGAAAGTCAAATACATTCAACGAAGGTAATTAAATCAAATGAAAGTAAAATACATTTAAACAAAGATTTCTGAATCAAATGAATTACAAACACATTCAAGAAAAGCTTTTTGAATCAAATGAAAGACTAACACATTCAAACAAATAATTTTGAATCAAATGAAAATCAAACACTTTCACACAAAGCTTTTTGTGTCAAATGAAGGACAAACACATTCAAACTATTTTTTCTGAAACGAATAAAAGTCAAATGAATTCAACGAAGCTAATTAAGTTTATATAAAGAGTCAAACACATTCAAACAAAGCTTTTTTAATAATATGAAAGTCAAAACATTCAAACAAAGCCTTTTGAAATCAAATTAAAGTAAAACACATTAAAACAAAGCTTTTTGAATCAAATGAAAGTAAAACACATTCAAGCAAAGCTTATTTAATCGAATAAAATTCAAACACATTTAAACAAAGCTTTTTAAATCAAATGAAATTCAAACACATTCAAACAATGCTTTTTGAAACAAACGAATGTCAAACAAATTCAAACAAAACTTTTTGAATTAAATAAAAGTCAAACACATTAAGAAAAGCTTTATGAATAAAATGAAAGTAAAATACATTCAAACAAAGCTTTTGAATTGAATGAATGTCAAACACATTCAAACAAAACTTTTTGAATCAAATGAAGGACAAACACATTCAAACAAAGCTTTTTGAATCGTATGTAGGACAAACACATTCAAACAAAGCTAATTAAATAAAATGAATGTCAAATAATTTCAACAAAGATTTTTGAGTCAAATGAATGTAAAACACATTCAAATAATGCTTTTTGAATAAAAAAAAGTCAAACACATTCAAACAAAACTTTTTGAGTCAAATGAAAGTAAAACATATTCAAACATAGCTTTTTAAATCAAATGAATGTCAAACACATTCAAACAAAGCTTTTTGAATCAAATGAAAGTTAAACACATTCAAAAACATCTTTTTGAATCAAATGAAAGTAAAACACATTCAAACAAAGCTTTTTAAATCGAATGAAATTCAAACACATTAAAAAAAAGCTATTTTAATCAAATGAAAGTCAAACACATTCAAAAAAAGCTTTTTAAATCAAATGAAGGACAAACATATTCAAATAAAGCTTTTTTAATCGAATGAAAGTCAAATGCATTCAACGAAGCTAAATAAATCAAATAAAAGTCAAACACATTCTAACAAAGCTTTTTGAATCAAATGAAAGTCAAACACATTCAAATAAAGCTTATTTAATTAAATGAAAGCCAAACACATTCAAAGAAAGATTTTTTATTCAAATGAAAGTCAAACACATTCAAACAAAGATATATGAATCAAATGAAAGTTAAACACATTCAAACAAAGCTTTTTAAATAAAATAAAGGACAAATATATTAAAACAAAGCTTTATAAATTGATTGAAAGTCAAATACATTCAACGAAGCTAATTAAATCAATTGAAAGTCAAACCTATTCAAACAAAGCTTTTTTAATCAAATGAAAGTCAAACAAAGCTTTTTGAAACGAATGAAAATCAAATGCATTCAACGAAACTAATTGAATAAAATGAAAGTAAAATACATTCAAACAAAGCTTTTTGAATCAAATGATAGTCAAACACATTCAAACAAAGCTTATTGAATCAAATGAAAGTAAAAAAACATTTTAAAAAAAGCCTTTAGAATCAAATGAAAGTAAACCACATTCAAATAAAGGTTTTTAAATTCAATGAAAGTAAAATGCATTAAACGAAGCTAATTATATCAAATAAAAGTCAAATATATTCAAACATATCTTTTTGAATCAAATGAAAGTCAAACACATTCAAAGCTTTTTGAATCAAATGAAAGTAAAACACATTCAAACAAATATTTTTGAATCGAATAAAAGTCAAACACATTCAAACAAAGCTTTTTGAATAAAATGTAGGACCAACACATTCAAACAAAGCTAATTGAATAAAATGAAAGTCAAATGCATTCAACAAAGCTTTTTGAATCAAATAAAAATGAAACACATTCAAACAAAGCATTTTGAATCAAATGAAAGTAAAACTCATTCAACGAAGCTTTTTGAATCGAAAAAAAGTCAATTGCATTGAATGAAGCTAATTAAATAAAATGAAAGTCAAAACATTCAAACAAAGCTTTTTGAAAAAAAATGAAAGTCTAACACATTCAAAAAGAGCTTTTTGTATCAAATGAAAGTAAAACACATTCAAACATAGGCTTTTGAATTGAATGAAAGTCAAAAACATTCAAACAAAGCTTTTTGAATCAAATGAAAGTAAAACACATTCAAACATAGCTTTTTGAATCGAATGAAAGTTATACACATTACAACAAAGCTTTTTGAATCAAATAAAGGACAAACACATTCAAACAAAACATTTTGAATCGAATGAAAGTCGAATTTATCCAACGAAGCTAATTAAATCAAATGAAAGTCAATCATATTCAAACAAATTTTTTGAATCAAATGAAAGTAAAACACATTCAAACAAAGCTTTTTTAATCGAATGAAAGTCAAATGCATTCAAACAAAGCATTTTGAATCAAATGAAGGACAAACATATTCAAACAAAGCATTTTGAATCGAATGAAATTCGAATTCATTAAACGAGGCTAATTAAATAAAATAATAGTCAAACACATTCAAACAAAGCTTTTTGAATCAAATGAAAGTCAAACACAATCAAATAGAGCTTTTTGAATCAAATGAAAGTCAAACATATTCAAACAAAGCTTTTTGAATCAAATGAATGGAAAAAACATTCAAACAAAGCTTTTTGAAACAAATGAATGAAAAACACATTCAAATAAAGCTTTTTAAGTTAAATCCAATGAAAGTCAAACACATTCAAACAAAGCTTTTTGAATCAAAAGAAAGTCATACACATTCTAACAAATTGTTTTGAATCGAATGTAGGACAAACACATTCAAACAAAACTAATTGAATAAAATGAAAGTCAAATGATTTCAACAAAGCCTTTTGAGTCAAATGAAAGGGAAACAAATTCTAACAAAGCTTTTAGAATCGAATGAAAGAAAAACATATTCAACGAAACTTTTTGAATCGAATAAAAGTCAAATGAATTCAACGAAGCTAATTAAATCAAATGAAAGTCTAACACATTCAAACAAAATTTTTTGAATCAAATGAAAGTAAAACACATTCAAACAAAGCATTTTTCAATCGAAATATATACAAACACATTCAAACAACGCTTTTTAAATCAAATGAAAGACAAACACATTCAAAAAAAGCTTTTTTAATCGAATCAAAGTCAAACGCATTCAACGAAGCTAAATAAATCAAATTAAAGTCAAACACATTCAAACAATGCTTTTTGAATCAAATGAAAGTCAAACACATTCAAATAAAGGTTTTTGAATCAAATGAAAGTCAAACACATTCAAACAAAGCGCTTTGAATTAAATGAAAGGCAAACACATTCAAACAATGATTTTTGATTCAAATGAAACTCAAACACATTCAAACAAAGTTATTTGAATCAAATGAAGGTCAAACACATTCAAACAAAGCTTATTGAATCAAATGAAAGTCAAACACATTAAAAAAAAGCATTTAGAATCAAATGAAAGTACAACACAATCCAACAAAGGTTTTTGAATTGAATGATACTCAAATGTATTAAAAGCTAATTTTATCAAATAAAAGTCAAATATATTAGAACATAACTTTTTGAATAAAATGAAAGTCAAACACATTCAAAGCTTTTTGAATCAAATAAAAGTCAAACACATTCAATTAAAGCTTTTTGAATCAAATGAAAGTCAAACACATTCAATTAAAGCTTTTTGAATAAAATGAAAGTAAAATACATTCAAACAAATATTATTGAATCGAATAAAAGTCAAACACATTCAAACTAAGTTTTTTGAATAAAATGTAGAACCAACACATTCAAACACAGCTAATTGAATAAAATGAAAGTCAAATGCATTCAACAAAGCTTTTTGAATCAAAATAAAGTGAAACACATTCAAACAAAGATTTTTGAATCGAATGAAAGTAACACTCATTTAACGAAGCTTTTTCAATCGAAAAAAAGTCAATTGCATTTAACGAAGCTAATTAAATAAAATGAAAGTACAGCTTATTGAATCAAATGAAAGTAGAAGTAAAGTAAAAAAAAAGTTAAAAAGTAGAGAGAGAAACTAGAGAGTGAAACTCTAGAGAGAAGTAGAAACCTGCCATTTTCTTCTAAGCTTTTTAGCTCGATTTTCATGGCAAAGAAGAGGAAAGGTAAGGGGAAGAAATCTTCAGGCTCTAATTCGAAGAATAATAATAAAACGATGTCAAGATTGAGGAAGCTCAAAGAGCAAAAACAGGGTATTGTCATGGAAGACTTATCGGTGGAAAGCTGGTTGGATGGAGAGGCGATTGAGTATGCTTCGGTGAAAATGGTGACTGAGGAAGAGAAAGCATTGTATAGAGAGGATCTGAACAACTGGTTGTAGGTAATTCATACCCCTAGCTCTGAAATTTTCAATGGAACAATAGTTGATCGATTTTCTGATGTGAGAACTGGGTCTATTAATCCGAATCCATTGTTGATGATTGATGATCATAGTGATTGTAAAAATGCTGTGAATGATGTGCATGTGAATTCTAGTAATGTTTTCCCCAAACCTAGAACCCGATTCTTGACTCCACTATTTCTACTATACCTAATTGCTCGGGTAGTATTAGCTAGAAGAATATGTTCTCGAATATTTTGGATGAGGGATTGAACTTGTCTGGGAAGGGTAGGAATGATGATGGGGGTAACTTGTTTGATAACATAAGGAATCAAAATAGGAACAATTATGGGAAAGTGAAATTAACTGTTGATAATGTTTAACCTGAGATTTCATTTTGGAGCTCAGAAATTGTTTGCTATGTGTTGTGTGGTAAACCTCAGCAATTATTCGTAGAATTTGGGGAAAATTTGGGATTGATAAGATTTCATCAATGAATAATGGAGTATTCTTGGTGAGATTTAGGAATGTTGAAGGGAGAAAGAAGGCTATGAATGTTGGGCCTGTCTTGTTTGATAAAAAACCTGTGATGATGAAAAGATGGGAACCAAGATTGAATTTGAAAGAGGATGGGGTGTTTGAAGTTCCAATTTGGGTCAGGTTTCCTGGTCTTGATCTAAAATTCTAGGGACAATCATCTCTGATGAAAATTGCAGGCTTAATTTGCTCTCCTATTAAGACTGATAAGGCTTCTTCCACTAAAGAACTGCTAGAATATGCAAGAGTTATGGTTAAGGTGAAAGTGAATAATGTTTTTCCTGATGAAATAGAATTCCAAGATGAAAAGGATAACATTGGTGCCAAAAGTTATTTTTGAATGGAAACCTATCACTTGCTTAGTGTGTGGAGGTATGGGCCATAAGGGTATTGACTGCCCTAACCATAGAGTGAGACGGAAGCAAGCAAGAAGAAACACTCAGAATAAGCAGCATCAAAAGCAGTCTTTCACTAGGCAAGAGTGGAGGCCTATCTAGAGGAAAGCTACACAGCAAGCTCAAGATGTTAGTAAGGGAGCATCAATTCTAGGGATCAGAATTGATCCTAACAAGTTTGAGATGGGAAGTATGGAAGCTGCAGAACAATTGGATGATGGTGTAGAGGGAAAAATACTTCCTAGCAATGGGAACAGGACAGATGCAGAAAATGGTCACTACTACAAAATGAGTGTTTTTTCGACACTTATGCCTCGACGCTAAGTGAGGGGTATCTGCAAGTAAATTTAGACTCTGCGTTTTTTCGATGCTTTTAGCTGACGAAAGCAATTTTCGTCACTATAAAGCGTTGAGAAGACAATCACATGTCACGCACGTGAATGCTTAGTAACTCGCAACTCAGCCCACGTTTCAATCAAACCCCCCTCAAAAGACTACTCAGTTCTCAACCCTAGATATACCTTCCTCCTTCGTTAAATTCATGGATTTAAATCCAGATCATAATTTTAACTCTCCCTGCAACTCCCCTTATTATTCTTTGTGAAATTTCTTTACTCACTTTAAACAACAATCAGTTATGCTACTCTCTATGTCGCCATTAATTTTAAGATAAACAATTCATTTTAGAATTCGAATTTTGCTTTTGATTGAAGTCTATTAAATTGTTTTTAGCAAATTTTTTTCACTAAATTATGATCTGATATTGTTTGATTAATGAATAACATAGATTATAGGGTTTAATAATTATAGTTATATATATTGTTATGCTTCATTCTGCGATTTACTTCAAAATCTGGGAAAATATTCAATTATAAGATAAGTGTATATTTAATTGATTAAATTATAAATTTAGAAAAAAATTTGTAAAGAGAAGTTGAGATTTGGAGGACATGAAATTGAAGCAAAAAGAACCAAATTGGAATGACAACTTCTTGTTCTGTTTGATTGATATTTGGTTATTTTTTACTTAGTATAAAACAAATTCAATTCATCATTTGTAATTTTGTTAGTTATGATATGATTTTTCGATATAAATGATTCCATCTTAAGATCTATGCATCAAATACGTGTTATAATTATTTAGGTTTGCTTTCTTTATTCTATTTTTCCCCTTAATTTTTATATTTTGTTCTTTTACCAGACATTTTTATAGAATTTTGACTCAAAATGAAATTACTAGTAATAAATTATATAATCAAAAGTTGATTTCGTGATGGAAATTAGAGAATATTAGGTGCTTGAGTTTACAAGTTTATGATAATGCTTTAAAGCTAAAAACTGAATGAGAAATAGGTTTATCCCTCTATAAATTTAAAAAAGCATATCAACTTGTAGTAAGAAATTATGAGTGCTAAACACCCATTTTAGTGTATGATGTTTCAATGGGGTGCAATAATGAATTATACTTCTGATTACATAGCAATTTACTACTACATACATTTTGGTATTTAGTTTATCTTCCTACTGACATTTTATCTCCTATATCTATTAGGTAGTCATCATTTTTTTTTTTTTTTTTTTTTTGCATTTAGAATTTTGGTTTTCCCTTGTCATGTGATATGTGGCTCAGGGAGTTTGCATTGGATTTCAGAAAAGGTGAAGCCAAGATTTGATGTTGTTGGTGTAATGTTTAAGTTGTTGTCAAAGCCCACTTGCTTGGACAACGGGTTCATCTCTTTGCCTACTCTTTTTGTTTAGCTAGAACTGAGTTGAATACTACAAATTATCAACTTTGAAATGAGAGAATTACTCCATGCTAAATCAGTAATATAGTAGCTTAATTTTTTTTTCAGTAATTTGATTTCAACCGAATTCTCAATTCGGACTTAATCAAGGTATTAATTTTGCAAACTAATTCCTTTTTTCAGGGTGTATTGGGGACTGTGACTAAGAGGGTATGAAAAAGTTTTTTCCCCACTTGCTGCTTTTCTGCTCATTTGGTGCTTACTTGATCTCCTTGCTGCTCTTGTTTTGGTGACATGGCCGCCTCATGGCAATATGTTGCGTGTTATAGGTACGTATATGTTGTTGCCTTTGTTATTAATTGTTGTTATGTTTCTGTTCTAGTTTAATGTTGTTGCAGCTATTGTTTGTTACTGCTGCTGCATGCGTTGAGGATAGTATTGAAGGGATTGCATTTTTTTTTTCTTTTTTAAACTATTTGCTTTATTTGCATAATGTGATAAATTACACCCATGTTTCATAGTGTTTTAGGGATTTCCTTTCTGAATCACAAAGTGGGCTTGTCTTAATGAATTTTAGAAAACTATTTATCTAAAGGTTGTATATAATTAAAGTTACTGAGGCTATAGATAAAATGAGCATAACACATCTATTATAGATATTGAGGTTTCTAGGCTAGTGCAATTGATATAAGTGGCTAACAAACTATATGTACTTTAGAGCCATGTATTTCAGTTCTTGACTTCTGGTGCATGAAATTAATGACTTAAAGCCTCCAAAATTAATAGTATGTTCACTTCCATTATATGTATTTAAATGACATACCAGCTTCCCTTGTGGGCTGCTTGTTAGAGAATGAAACCCCTTAAGTGTAGGTCTAGGGTTCAAGCATTGGTACCACCTCTCTTTTTCTCTTCTCTCTAAAAAAAAAATTATGTATATATAACATGCTTAAATAAGAAAATTCAACAAATATTATTCCTTGAATTAATTTTCCATGTAAGAGGGGTTTAAGTGTAACGTGCCCCCTATAGTTGCTCCGAAGCTAGTGATATCTATTATATTTTAACTATCATTTTCTATGGAGTTGTGCTATTTTCTACCTTTTTTTTACATGTTTATCAAAAACTATCTTCACTCTTGTTGCAAGCTTGATGGGATCTTATTGTGGCGATGAAATGGATGAATTGGTTTTGGATGTCAGAAAACAAAGAAGTTGTATATGTTTCAGCTTTATCATAATTTTTTTTGTATTTTTATTTCCTTGAACTAAGCAATCATTAAATGTTGAAGAAAAAAACAATGATCTTTCGCAGTTTTACAAGTTTGCATTGGCTTCTTGTGTATAACCCAAATAGAGACTTATAATCTCTTCTGAACTAGCTTTGATCATACTACTTGGTAAAAAATTACAGTTATTAAAGGCTATATACAATATTCAATTTACATTTAACTAAGTTAAGATTTCAGCTGAATATTTCAAATTTCTCATAAAAGATATGTTAGCATACCTGTTTTTGCAAGGTGGAATGCTTGATTTGTTTATGAGTTGACGGTGGCTGGACACACTTGAGCTTTTATTGCCTTTATGTTTAAGGTGGTGAAGCTTATGTTTCGTTATTATTTTATTCCCATTACATAGCTTGTGCATTATGGCTGTTAGGATGGTGGTGATATAGATTAAGCACCTGCATCAAAACATGAGCTAGTCTTCCTTGAAATGCAAATGGGACATGACAGAACAGGTACGGAAACTTGGACCTGTCTAGAATTGCAGGATTCTAAATTTTTATCCCTTTTCAGGTTATTTATCCATTAAAAATACGACTGACATAAATGGATTGGTTAGTAAGCTGATTAAGTAGTAAGTAATAGTATATATTATCATATATGGGGACATTATTGCAGATTTTGTTAGATTGATTGAGCATTTGGTCTGCAAATGACTGGAAAAGTATGTACTGTTTATCCTAGTAAGATTCTACCTATGAGTTTATGGAGTACAATAGAGACTTCAACCTAATCTATTTGACAGTGATTTCAACCTAATAAAAATGAAATAAGACAATATTTATAAAGTTAAGAGGATCCATGAAATTTGTGATTTTGTTCTATGTAATATTTAGACAGGATGTCAACTCTTGTTGGTTAGGGAATTTCATCAGTTTTTGGTGTTACAGACAACTTTATGTCTTCTTAAACCAATATCAACAAGTATTATAGTGAGCCTGTCATACATTAGGCCATGCCTTTTCGATTATACATTTGAAGCAAATCTTTTAGTGAGCCTATTGTTACTACAAGATACCATGTCGTTGTCGCTTTACCTCGATGCTGCTACTGTTGCTGTCTGTCTCCCCACGCCACGCTAAAACAATAATTCCTTCCCAAGACTCCAGAAACATCAGAGGGTGTGCCATGAATTCAAGGCCAACAATGAGTTATCGGTCATAGTCTTAAACTCTACTTTACGCCTCCTTTGCAAGCTGATTGATCGAGGAGAAACTAACTTGGAAATTGATTGAAGATTGTTTGTGAAGAAATGAAAATCCAAAACTTCATTAATTCCTGTAAATTAAAAAAAAACAAAAAAAAAAACTCTTCATTAGTTGTAATATTATAACTAATTGCTTAGAAACATTGTTGTGCTAGCTAATTTTGCTCTTGTATAAATATTTGAGTATAAGGGAAGATGCTAATTAATGTATATACAATAAGTTGATATTTTTTTTATAATTTTATAATTTTGGAATTTTTTGTAGCACAATGATATTTATAAGCTATCTTCAATTACCTTCCCTACTATTATAAAAAATTCTCGAAGCATTTTATAGTATAGAACATTTTTCTCGAAGCATTTTATAGTATAGAACATTTTTTTAATGACATGGTCGTTAAAAGCGTCGCTAACTTTGAAAATATATACAACTAAAGAAGTCAATAAATTATGTATTAGGAGTGAAGGACAGTAAAAAGAATCGAAAACTTCATAATCATAGACATGAAAAAGCGTCACAAACTTTTAGAAATTGTGCGAAAAATCCAAACTTGGACGCTTAGTATAAAAATTAGGACGTAAATAAGCGTCGAGATTCTCGGCGCTTTTCAGTGCCCTACAAATTTCTCAACTCACGTTTTATCGACACTTTTTTAAAGCGTCGAGCAATAAAATTTCGACGCTTTTTGCGTCGATAATAGGCCTTAAAAGCGTCGAAAATACACGGAAATTCTAGTAGTGGGTGTTATCTTTGGAAGATGGGAGAGGGGGAATGTTCCTTCACTCTCCATGGATAATTGTGGATTTAGGAATGTAAGGGGACTAAATCAGGCAAGTAAAATCTGTGATGTCTTGTGGTTCTTAAGACAACATAGTATTGGCTTGTTTGGTCTCCTTGAAACTAAGGTGAAAGCTAAGAAGTTTGCAAAGGTTTTCACCAACTTTGGGAGTGAGTGGGCCATTATTACTAATCATAATAAGCAACGTGATGGAAGAATTTGGTTCATTTAGTTGCCTGAGGTCTTTGATGTTGATAATATTGTTGTGGAAACTCAAGTAATTCATGCTCTTGTTAAGCATAAAGCTTCTGGTCATAGATTTTGGGTTTCCATGGTGTATGGTATGAATGTGGGAACTAAGAGGAAGGATTTGTGGGATTGTTTGATTGGTCTTAGCAGGAACATACAAGATCCTTGGATTATTGGAGGTGATTTTAACAATGTTCTGAATATGGATGAGACAGTTGGATCACCTGTTAGTTTTGATGAAGTGGATCAATTCAGGCAGTGTGTTAGGGATATTGGGTTATGTGACTTCAAGACAGCTGGTTCCTTCTTTACCTGGAGTAATAAGCAAGAGGGGGGAAGTAGGGTCTGTTCTAGGATTGATAGAGTTCTCGTTAATGATGAATTTCTTAACAAGTATCAGCATACTGTGGCTACTTTTCTACCTGAAGGGCTTATGGATCACTGTCCTTGTGTTGTGAAAATGCATGGTGGTAAGGATGGAATTAAAAAGCCTTTTAAGTTTTTTAATTCTTGAACTAAGGCCCCTAATTTTCTTGAGGTGGAAAAAAGATGCTTGGAATTACTAAGTTCAGGGAACTCCAATGTTTCAGATTGTTAAAAAATTGAGCAATATAAAGAAGAATTTGAAAGAAAAAATGGATAATTTGTCTTGTATTGAAACTAAGGAAGATTTAGTTGCTGTAACTCTAAAAGACATTCAGCAAAAGTTAGATATGGATCCAATGAATGAGGATCTTATTGCTCTAGAGATTGAAGCTAGAAAGGCTTTCAAGGTTACTCATGATGCTAGATATAGTCATTTGAAGCAGAAAGCTAAACTTCATTGGCTTAAAGATGGAGATATTAACTCTGCTTACTTTCATGCAAGCATTAAAGGAGAAGGCTATTGAATAGAATTTGTAGCATTATGAAAAGGGATGGTGAGCTTGTTAGAGATCCAGATAGGATAGCAAATGCTTTTGTTCAGTACTATCAAGGTCTATTAGGGACTCAGTCTGCTGCTAGAAGGCATATTAGTCAGTCTGTAATTCAGGAAGGGCCTATTTTGGATGTCTCTCATAAGGAGCATCTTTGCAGATCCTTTACAAGCAAGGATGTGAAACAAGCTTTGTGGCATATTAAAGATGACAAAGCTCTAGGTCCTGATGGTTTCTCTAGCAAATTTTTCAAATCTGCTTGGAGTATGGTGGGTGAGAGTGTCACTGATGCTGTCTTGGATTTTTTAAATAATGGTTGTTTGCTTAAACAGTTAAATGCTACCATGATCACTTTGATTCCTAAGATTGTCGGGGCAAATCAGGTCATTCAATTTAGACCAATTGCCTGCTGCAATGTTGCGTACAAGATGATTTCTAAGATGTTATGTGAGAGATTGAAGGAAGTTCTATCTAGCTTGATAAATGAGGTTCAGGGAGCTTTTGTTCAAGGCAGATCTATACTTGACAATATCCTTGTCTGTCAGGATATGCTTAGTCATTAAAACAACAAAAGATTCTCTCTTAGGTTCACTATTAAGGTGGACTTGAAAAAGCTTATGATTCTGTTCACTGGAGCTTTATTCAGGATATGATGCATGGATTGGGATTCCCAGATCAATTTATAAATCGGATAAGGCAATGTGTGAGTACACCTGCTTTCTCTCTTATGATAAATGGAGGTGTGAATAGCCTTTTTTAAAGGGAAAAGGGGTGTAAGACAAGTTGATCCTTTATCTCCCTTGCCATTTGTGATTGTGATGGAATATCTAACTAGGTTACTTAAGAAGATTGGAAAGAAAAAGAATTTCAAGTTCCATTACAGATGCAAGAACTTGAAGCTGAATCATCTTGTTTCTGCTGATAATCTTATGTTGTTTGCACATGGTGATAGTGATTATGTAGATTTGTTGTTTAGGGGTTTGAAAACTTTTTAGAATTGTTCTGTTCTTGAGGCAAATAATGACAAGACAACAATTTATTTTGGTAATGTCAAGGAAGAGGAAAGGCAGAAAATTTTGGACAGCACATGTTTTACTATAGGAGAAGCTCCATTCAGATATTTAGGCATCCCTCTCAATTCTAAATATCTGAGGAATGCTAATTTTGATGGGATTATTGATAAGATGCTTTCCAGGATTACTTATTGATCTATTAGGAACCTGTTCTATGCAGCTAGGGTAACTCTTGTAAATTCAGTTTTGATGAGTTTACATACTTATTGGGCTCAATGTGTCCTATTTCCAAAAGGTGTTATCAATAGAATTACTCAATTGTGCAAAGCTTTTCTTTAGATAGGTTGAGCTAACATGAATAAAATTCCTCCCATTGCTTGTAATTGGATCTGTAGAAAGAAGAATGCTTTGGGTTTGGGTGTTAGGGACTGTGATAAATGGAATAAAGCTGCCCTGGGTGCTTATGTATGGAAAATAGCAAAGAAATATGATACTCTTTTGGTAAAATGGGTTCATTAAGTTTTTATTAAAGGTAGAGATTGGTGGGATTATGATCCCAAGCCTAGTGTTGGGTGGGGCTGGAAAACATTTGCAGACTGTAGAATGAACTTAGATTGGGTTTCTCTGATAATAATTAGATGAGCAAAAAATACATAATTGCTGACTGTTATGGATGATTGAGAGGTGCTTATGATAAAGTAGATTGGGAAAAATGGGTTTGGAATAAGCTGAATGTTCCAAAACATTGCTTTATAGCCTGGATGGTTGCTCAAGAAAAACTCAGAACTATAGATAAATTGAAGAAATTTGGTTGTTGTTTAGATAGTGCTTGCTTACTTTGTGGTGAAAAAGAGGAAAGCCATTCTCTTCTGTTTTTTGAATGCAGCTATCGTAAGATACGTCTGCAAATTTTGGCTACTTGGCTTGGAATAGTGGAAGTCAACTTTGATCTCAGAAGAACTTTGAAGCATTGGTAGAGGAAGATGCTGAATATTGTAATAAGATAAACTGCCACAACTATGCTTATAGCAACAATCTATCACATCTGGCTAGCTAGGAATCATTCTTTCTGGCAGACTACTGTTATTCATCCTAGAGTCCTTTTATAAGTTACAGGAAGAGAGCTTGTCAATAGAATTCAGCAAACATTGAATGATAAGTGGGGTAGGGATAATTGTAAATGCTTGTATAGCATTAGAAGCCATATAGGGTAATTCTTTATTGTTTGTTGTTCAGTTTTACTCTGTAGCCTTCCTAGAAGGGAGTAGTTTACTTCTGTCAGCTTGGTTTTCTTTCCCCTAGGGTGAACTCCTCCTAGACGGTGGAATCTTAGGGGATAGGAGCCTAGGGGGCTGTGTGGCCTGTTTTGGTCTTGTGTAGGGTGGAGCTAGCCTGGCTTGTCAAGCTTTGTTTTATGTATACTTGTAAATCTGTTTTTTTAGCAATACAATTACTTACTTACCAAAAAAAAAAAATTAAATAAAATGAAAGTCAAACACATTCAAACAAAGCTTTTCGAATAAAATGTAAGTTAAAAACATTCAAACAGAGCTTTTTGAATCAAATGAAAGTAAAACACATTCAAACATAACTTTTTAAATCGAATGAAAGTCAAACACATTCAAACAAAGCTTTTTGAATCAAATGAAAGTAAAACACATTCAAACATAGCTTTTTAAATTGAATGAAAGTCAAACACATTAAAAACAAAGCTTTTTGAATCAAATGAAAAACAAACACATTCAAACAAAGCTTTATGAATCGAATGAAAGTCAAATGCATTCAACGAAGCTCATTAAATCAAATGAAAGTCAATCACATTCAAACAAAACTTTTTGAATCAAATGAAAGTAAAACTCATTCAAAGAAAGCTTTTTTAATCGAATGAAAGTCAAATGCATTCAACAAAGCTAATTAAATCAAATGAAAGTCAAACACATTTAAAAAAAGATTTTTGAATCAAATAGAAGTCAAACACATTCTAAAAAAGCTTTTTGAATCAAATGAAAGACAAACACATTCAAACAAAGCTTTTTGAATCGAATGAAATTCAATTATATCCAACGAAGCTAATTGAATCAAATGAAAATAAAACACAATTAACCAAAACGTTTTTAATCAAATGAAAGTCAAACACATTCAAACAAAGCTTTTTGAATCAAATGAAAGTTAAACACATTCAAACAAAGATTTTTCAATATAATGAAAGTGAAACACATTCAAACAAAGCTTTTTGAGTCACATAAAGGACAAACACATACAAACAAAGCTTTTTAAATTAAATGAAATTTAATTGCATTCTACATAGCTAATTAAATCAAATGAAAGTGAAACACATTCAAACAAATCTTTTTGAATTAAATGAAATTCAAACACATTGACACAAAGCTTTTGGAATTGAATGTAAGTCAAATACATTCAACGAAGCTAATTAAATCAAATGAAAGTAAAAGACATTTAAAAAAGCTTTTTGAATTAAATGAAAGTCAAACACATTCAAACAAATCTTTTTGAATCAAATGGAAGCTTTACACATTCAAACAAATATTTTTGAATCAAATGAAAATCAAACACTTTCAAACAAAGCTTTTTAAGACAAATGAAGGACAAACACATTCGAATAATGTTTTTTGAATAGAATGAAAGTCAAATGCATTCAACAAAGGTAATTAAATTAAAAAAAAAATCAAACACACTCAAACAAAGCATTTTGAATCAAGTGAAAGTTAAACACATTCAAATAAAGCTTTTTGAATCAAATGAAAGTCAAACACATTCAAACAAAGTTTTTTGAATTAAATGAAAGTCAAACAAAGCTTGTTGAAACGAATGAAAGTCAAATGCATTCAACGAAACTAATTAAATCAAATGAAAGTAAAATACATTCAAACAATGCTTTTTGAATCAAATGATAGTCAAACACATTCTAACAAATGAAAGTAAAAAACATTAAAAAAAAAAAAAGCATTTAGAATCAACTGAAAGTAAAACACATTCAAATAAAGATTTTTAAATCGAATGAAAGTTAAATGCATTGAACGAAGCTAATTATATCAAATAAAGGTCAAATATGTTCAAACATATCTTTTTGAATCAAATGAAAGTCAAACACATTCAAAGCTCTTTGAATCAAATGAAAGTAAAACACATTCAAACAAATATTTTTGAATCGAATAAAAGTCAAACACATTCAAACAAAGCTTTTTGAATAAAATGTAGGACCAACAAATGCAAACAAAGCTAATTGAATTAAATGAAAGTCAAATGCATTCAACAAATATTTTTGAATCAAATCAACATGAAACACATTCAAACAAAGTATTTTGAATCAAATGAAAGTAAAATTCATTCAACGAAGCTTTTTGAATAAAAAAAAAAAAGTTGATTGCATTCAACAAAGCTGATTAAATAAATGAAAGTCAAAATATTCAAACAAAGCTTTTTGAATAAAATGAAAGTCAAACTGTAGGGAATAAATTTCAAGCGTTAAACACCTAGCTTGAACCCCACTGTGATCATACACTAAAGTACGGTGGCGTCCAAAAGGGAAGAAGATAGATCAAAAGAGTCGCCAACAAGTTTTAGGAACTTGTAAACCGTTCATAGGATGAAGGTTACACCCCTTAACGATCCAAGAGATCGTCAACTCCATAAGGTCTAGAACCAAATAAGGGTTCGGGGATGATGGTACAAATCCAACCTAAAAGAGGTTGAACCTGCCCTAATAACAGGCCTCTACTTTATTCTGATCGTATTCATGTGCGCTTTTTTATTAACATGCAATCAATAGGTTTACCCTAAACCTGTTTAATCTATGTTGGTTGAATATTAATGCACAAATAAACTATTATTGGCGATCACTTGAATTATAATCATAATTAACCCTAAACAAGATTATTAAATATCTTATTAAGAATGATTACAAGTACAAAATTCCCTTTAACATGCAATAAAAGGTGTGATCAAGCAACAAATATCAAGCAACATAATAAATAATCAATCATTAGAATAAACATGAATTTTAATAATCATCATTAAAATAATAATATTAATAATATTCATAATCATCATAAATTATATTAATTATAATCATAATCATGTTAATGTTAAAGCATAATAAAAATAGTAAGATCCTAGGCATGATACTAACAAGATTAATAACAAATCCTAGCATGTCACTAAGCAATAAAAATCAGATCTTTGACCCTAACATGATACTAACAATCATAAACATTAGGAAGAACATAGGAAGCATCGCAGGAATCATATTAAGCATATTTGATATTAAAATTACCCTAGACATGATACTAGGAATATCATAATAACAACATAAACATGATTTCTACATCATAATATCAATAAAAACCATTAAAGCACTTACTTTGATGCTTCGTACCTCTTTCTAATAACAAAATACACACGTTAGTAACTTCAAGGAAAATAATAAAACAAAACAATTAAATCAAATAATTGAAAGAGAGATTTGGGACCAAACCATCAGAAATTAAACCTTTCACGTCTAGGGCGAAGGAAACTTCGAATATGGCTAGGTGTTTCTAGATCTTGCGAATGCGGAATTTTGTATGTGAAAAGCAAGGTTTAGAGAAAGAAAGAATTGAAATAATGATTAAGAGAATGTGAGAATTAATTGAATGAAAACTGATTGCAGGCGAATGCTAGTTAAAACTGATTGTAGATGATAACTGGTGAATGATGAGAATTGGTGAATGAAAACGGAGTTTTTAATACGTTATTTATAGAGAAAATCAGCCAAAAAGATAAAATAAACAAAACAGAGTCCGACTCACAAAAAACAGAGCTGGCGCAAACCCTGGCTAACTAGCGCCAGGCGCCAGGCCTGGTTCCAGGCGCCAATGCCTGGAGTCAGGCGCCAAGCCTGTTTTTAACGCGTTTTCGAAAATCAGATAAGTTTGACGTACTGGAGGATAAAATTATATAATTTCCTCGAAAATGCTATTTGATTTTAATTAAAACTCTGAAAAGTCAACAAAAGTCAATTTATCAATGCTAATTGAATTAGGAATGAAAAGAACCTTCTAGAAGAATCTAGAAGACTAAAACCATTCCTAATTGCATTAGGAATGATAAATTATATTAGGCCCTCCCCTAGATCATTGGGCCGCATATAAAACTCAAACCGGGCCCAGTTTAGTAAATTGGCTATAACTTCCTCTATATTCATCGGAATTAGGCTTGTAATATATCGTTGGAAAGCTCTTTGGAAGCCCCATCCAACTACACTTTTATTGGACCTATATCATGGACCAACCAAACTGGATTAACTTTTTTCTTAAAATAAGTTTTCAAAAACAGAGAGAAGAGAAAAGAAATTAAAACTTTCCGCAACACTAGACTTTCCACACTTTCACTTCATTCGATTATGATTCGACGCGAAAGGTACTCATCACTGGGTTTGGTTTTGGGGAGACACAAATGGGTGTCTACAGAAGCCCCCACTTTGACTGAGTTTGGAGAAACGTAAGTTTCGAAAACAAAAGTCAAAGTATCGATAGGGACGGAGAATTCTTCAGAACGTTCTATGGTCCTAAATCACTCTTGTAATGCCGATACCTGCAAAACTAGCGTTTGTTAAACAGATAAAAGAGCTAAGAAACGCGTATCATGCACCGTCGAGCACACGTCTCTGAAAGTAACCGATTTGTTTTGATGACCTCCTACAAGCTAGAGAATGCCATCCCGCTTGAAAACCGCTACGCCCGTAACTGCTTCCAAATTAGAAGACTGCTTCGCCTGAAACGATCCTCCTCCGCTATGATAATATTCCACGTCCAAGGGAATATCATCGAAGATTATTTCTCTTGAAATCACCTTCAGCTGTTTGTGACAACACTCCACAAACTAGGGAATGCCGTCGAAGATATCCTCGCTTGAAGTCATCCTCATTTGATGCGATAATTTTCCTAAGGAAATTACCGAAGACCCACGCTTGTCGATCTTTAAAAGTTCGCCTGAACTTTGCTTTTGCTATGCCTGTACGTCGGCGCTTCTGTTGCTTTGAACCTGTACGTCGGCGGGTTTTTGCGAATGAACCTGTATGTCGATGCCTTTTCCTTTTGAACCCATATGTTGGTGCTCTTTTTTTGTTAATGAGTCAATGCTTAGGCGCTTTAAGCTAAGTGAGACGATCTTTCATCAGGTCGATCACTTTACGTAATCAAGCCAATTACTAAATCATGTTAAATTACTTAGAGGGGCTAACTGGCGTACCAAGGAACCCAAAAATATGTTGCAAAAAGGTAGAACAACCTCTCGAAGTGGCTGGGTGTTCTGGCGCCGCTGAAAAGCCTTAGCGCCACACAATCAGCCTTAGCGCCAGGCGTCAAGCCTAATTTTTTACGCCAACGCCTAGGGCTTGGCGCCAGCACGGGGATTTCCTTAAATACCCCTTTCCTCTTCATTTTGCTGCTTGCTCGTCGCGTATGCTGCTAGAAAAACCAGAAAATTTCATTTGCTTCGTTCTTGCTCGTTTCTCAACCGAATTCACTCAAATTTGTTGCAAATCAAATATCATTTCATCTACTTTCCCGATCTATGTAAGTTTTCTTCAAACTCACATCAGTTTTTATGAATTCTTGGCATGTTTATTCACGAACTTCATGTAAATTTGAAATTAAAAATGCTCAATTCGCTTTGTTTATCAAATTTTATGCCATGAAATTGCTTGATTATGTTTATATATTTCCTTGGGAGTAATTTGAGACTTGTTTGACTCAATTTGGTTAAGAAATGAGCAATTTGCCATTGTTGGACCTCCTAAGGTCGTGAAGAACAATGTGACTTATTCTTGACGTTTTTGCTAGCAATTCTTGTCCAATTTGTCATAATAACTACTATAGTGTTGCAAGAAATTGTGTGATTACTTGAAAAATACCGTTATGCTCAATTTGAATTTGTGCTCTGTTTTAGTACTACGTACTCTGTTTTTTGCGAACATAGTATCATGCGGCTAGGCGAACCTTAGATACTATAGAACCTTAATTTATGATGATTTTGCACAATGTAGTATGGCTAGACAGCGAGGTTCGGGTTCTTGGTCCCGAAACACCCGACGGGAGCATGAGCCCGTAGAGGACGATGTCACACCTTCCACTTCGCTTGGTCGGCTCCCTGAGTGGGATGAGCGGACCCTGTTCTTCGCCCCCGTCCACCACATTTTTGAGAGGGTGAGACGGGGCATCACGGTCGGGAGGACGCGCTATCACGGTTCCGGCTATGATGGTTTGGGCGATTTGTACAAGATATACGACGGGGATCTTGAGACGAGACTCCTATGGGAGTCTTGCGGACTGGCTACCCTATTCGAGACCTCCGAGGCTATGGTTGCCTCTAGTGGTGGTCACCATATAGTGCGCGCTTTGGTGAAGTTCTTCTAGGACGCCACCAACACTTTCCACTTCCCCTAGGGCGAGATGATGGTCACCCCTACGGGCTTCAGCCTCATTACAGGACTGGAGTTCAACTCTGTGCCATTGCCGTTCGACAGTGGAATCGACGTCTTTTCTGCGGAGGTCGAGGAGCTGTTGGGGCCGATCGCTATTCGGGCCTGAGCTGAGGTCGAGACGACTCAGTTTAGTGCTAGGTGAATTCGCCGCTCGACGTTGGCAGCGGCTTTTGATGACAATGCGACCACCCGAGAGCAGCGGGTGCGCATCTTTGCGCTGATGTTGTTGTCAGGGACGTTCTCCCCTGACAAAGGTAGTAGGGCGTTGCTTTACTACCTTCCTACTGTCCGCAATCTTCACCGGATCGGGACTTATGAATGGGCCAGCTTGGCCTACGTTGACTTTATTCGTGCACTTAGGGACTTGTGTCGACACCGGTCCTTTGGGACGAATGTCGCTTTGTCTGCCTTTTGGAAGGTCGTAGAGGTAAAAATTATTCTGTATAAAGTTTAGCTCTACATTTTAGCTGGCATTTACTTACAATTTTAATTCCTTGTAGATCTGGTTCTACGAGCACTTCCCTTCTGCTGCGCCGGCGAGACCATCGCCGCGCGGATTTCCAGTGAGCTCTTCTTGGGGCGGCCGCCATGTGGATATGTCTACCACACATGTCCGGAACTAGATCATTGCGGTACGACTTTTTCTTCATTTGTTTGCTTTTTCACGACGCTTTAGGTATACTCTCGCCTGATTGATGTTCTTTGTAGGGGCCTGAGGTGGTGTACTGGCCGTGGGGCGGCTGGACAGTCCCTGGGTTAGCCGCACAGTATTCTGCTGAGCGTCGCTATTTCCTGGGGACTTATGGGGCGATCGCGTACATAGGAGAGAGGGTTGTTAGACAATATTCCTCTGATGTCTTCGTCGTTCCTGCTCCTCCACCACATCATATGTTCGACGACGCGCGGTTGTTGAGCATGTCTGAGGGAGCTGGTACCCCTTGGCGGTCTTACGTGATCCTTGGGCGGTGCTATGCTGAGAAGCTACTGCCGTTGTTAGCTCCAGCCCCCGTACCGGCTAAGGATGTGAGGGTAAGATTTTTCAGCTTTTACTTTTCATTAAGTAGCCCCCAAGTAATGTTTTACTGACTTTTTTGCTTTATCAGGACGGTGCTACTGAGTTCGTGCCACTCCGTATGTCCATCCACTACCAGGGGACATATGGGCCGATCGAGGAGATGATTCCTCCGGCTCCCGAGGGATAGCGCTTTGTAGAGCGGTCGATTCCTCGCCACCAGACTCGAGTAAGCCTAGTTATTCACAATTTTTCTTTGTTCATATATCATGCATATTTACTGACTTATTTCTCTAACAGTTTTTGCGCGAGGTGGTTTCAGCGATGGCACGATGTATAGATGTCTTCCGGAGCCAGCTCGTCCTGATGAGGAATGCAGCCACCTGCCGTCGGGACGATGTCATCCGAGAGGTAGTCTTTCTTTATATATTTTTTGCATTACTGCTTCAATTTTTCTTTGTTTCTGATTTAATTCTTTTTGCAGGGCCAGCCTATTGCTTCTCACACCCGCACGAGACCTGAGGTGCGGAGGGATCCGGCGAGGTCTAGCTCGAGACGTCGTCGTACTACGTTAGGGGGTAGAGGTGGTCGCTCTGAGGCTGCTCGTGCTGACGTTGCAGAGGGCTCGGGATCTTCTTCTGAGGGTGCTCCTGCTGCACCGGTAGGCGAGGGAGAGGTTACCTCAGCTTTCAGAGGTGGTGGGATGTACGAGGTAGGCTCGTCATCGTAGCAGCCTCCGCAGCCTCAGCCTCAGGTTGATCCTGGGTGGAGTGGACCTACATTGAGTGTTCCTCCTCCTGCGGAGACTGGAGCTGGAGCTGGTGGAGAGGTGACTCCTCGTACGGCGCAATTTTACGATATGATGGGTATACGTCCTCCGGCGCCGTAGTTTGTTCCTGTGTATATTTTTGTAGACACCCATTTGTATCTCCCCAAAACCAAACCCGGTGATGAGTACCTTTCACGTCGAATCATAATCGAATGAAACAAAAGTGTGGAAAGGCTAGCGTTGCGGAAAGTTTTTATCTCTTTTCTTTTCTCTCTGTTTTTGAAAACTTTATTTTAAGAAAACAGCCAATCCAGTTTTGTTGGTCCATGATATGGGTCCAATAGTAGTGTAGTTGGATGGGGCTTGCAAAGACCTTTCCAACGATATATTATAAGCCCAATTCCGATGAATACTGAGGAAATTATGGCCAATTTACTAAACTGGGCCCGGTTTGAGCTTTATGTGCGGCCCAATGATCTAGGGGAGGGCCTAATGTGATTTATCATTCCTAATGTGATTAGGAATGGTTTTAGTCTTCTAGAATCTTCTAGAAGGTTCTTTTCATTCCTAATTCAATTAGCATTGATAAGTTGACTTTGTTGACTTTTCAGAGTTTTAATCAAGATCAAATAGCATTTTCGAAGAAATTATATTATTTTATCTTCCAGTACGGTAAATCTATCAGATTTTTGAAAACGCGTTGAAATCTAGTTTGGCGTCCAACCCCAGGCCTTGGCGCCTGACGCTAGCCATTGGCGCCTGGCGCCAGTTAGCCAGGGTTGGCGCCAACCTTGTTTTGCGTGTGTCAGACTCTGTTTTGTTAAATTATCTTTTTGGCTAATTTTCTTTATAAATATCGTATCAAAAACTCCGTTTTTATACACCAATTCTCATCATTCATCATCTTTCATTCACGAGTTCTCATTAATTCTTTAGTGTTCTTTCAATTCTTTCTTACTTTTTCATACAAAATTCCGCATTCGCAAGATCTAGAAACACCTAGCCATATTCGAAGTTGCCTTCGCCCTAGACGTGAAAGGTTATAATTTCTGAGGGTTTGGTCCCAAATCTTTATTTTAATTATTTAATTTGATTGTTTGTTTATTATTTTCCTTGAAGTTACTAACGTGTGTATTTTGTTATTAGAAAGAGGTACGAGGCATCAAAGTAAGTACTTCAATTGATTTATTGATATTATGATGTAGAATTCATGCTTACACTGTTATTATGATATTCCTAGTATCATGTCTAGGGTAATTTTAATATTAAATATGATTGTTGTGATGCTTCCTATGTTCTTCCTAATATTTATGATTGTTAGTATCATGTTAGGGCTAAAGATTTGATTTTTATTGTTTAGTGACATGCTAGGGTTTGTTATTAATCTTGTTAGTATCATGCCTAGGATCTTGCTATTTTTATTATGCTTTAATATTAACATGAACATGATTATGATTATAATCGTTATAATTTATGATTATGAATATTATTATTATTATTATTATTATTATTATTATTATTATTATTATTATTATTATTATTATTATTATTATTATTATTATTATTATTATTATTATTATTATTATTATTATTATTATTATTTTTATTATTATTATTATTATTATTATTATTATTATTATTATTATTATTATTATTATTATTATTTTAATGATGATTAATATTGATTATTATTATGTTGCTTGATTTTTATTATTTATTGCTTGATCACACCTTTATTGCATGTTTAAAGGGAATTGGTACTTGTAATCACGCTTAATAAGATAATTAATAATCTTGTTAGGTTAACTATGATTATAATTTCAAGTGATCGCCAATAATAGTTTATTTGTGCATTAAATTCAACCAACATAGATAAACAGGTTTAGGGTTAATCTATTGATTGCATGTTAATTAAAAAGCGCACATGAATACGATCAGAATAAAGTAGAGGCCTATTATTAGGGCAGGTTCAATCTCTTTTAGGTTGGATTTGTACCTTCATCCCCGAACCCTTATTTGGTTCTAGACCTTATGGAGTTGAAGATCTCTTGGATCGTTAAGGGGTGTAACCTTCACCTCGTGAACGGTTTACAAGTTCCTTAAAAACTTGTTGGCGACTCTTTTGCTCTATCTTCTTCCCTTTTGGACGCCACCGTACTTTAGTGTATGATCACAGTGGGGTTCGAGCTACTGGGATTTTAAAGGCTTGAAATTATTCCCTACAATTTTATTTTGACTTTTTATAGAACTTTGCCTTAGACTCACTATTTTTAGACATATTTTGTATATTTATGTTATTATGAGTTAATTTTGTTTGCTATTATTATGTGTATATTTGTGTGTGCAAGAGAAGTGTGACAAACAATTTTGCGCAAAAAAAAAAATTCGTCATTTTTATTATTGATGGAGGGTATCCGACTCTCTCCCCCAAAAAGAAAAAATAAAAAAGGAAAAATAAAAAAAACTTGGAAATTAATCTGAATAAAGTCCAAAAAAGAATAATATAATTAATATAGTAGCTATTTTAATTAATTAAAAAAGGATAAAAAAGATGTTTAGAAAAGATAAACGGAGCCGTAAAGTCATTAGCCGACTTGAGTTTAGGATAAAAACGCAAGTTAAGCAAGCGCGCCTGATGTGGCAACTTAGCGCCAGGCGCTACACTTGGCGCTGATTCTGTATTTCACTCTGATTAAAACTTCTCGCGATTTGTGTATAAATAGCCCCCTGCCCAGTCGATTCTTCTCATAATTCCAGCAAATAAAATAATTCTTTGCCTTAGAAAAAATATAATACCATGTCTTTAGTCACCAAAACTTTCACCCAATACACTCATGAATGGTGTCGATCTCTTAATGCTAGAGACAGAAAAGAATTAGATTTGTTTCACTTGGGGGGAATTTATGGCATCAAAGGGGTAGATTTTGATTTAGATTTCATACATACCGCTCTAGAATTTTAGAACGTTAATACTCATTGCTTTAGAATAGGGTATGATGAGATTAGCCCTTTGCCAGAAGAATTTGGTGCTATTTTAGGCTTCCTTGCAATAGACCTCATAGTAATCCCTAGAGTAGATGCATATTATTATAAGGATTTTGAGCACTTCTTTAATTTAAAAGAAAGGGATTTATAAAAAATAGTAGATGGCAACATAGTTAATTTAAAAGAATTTGCACGCCATTATTTTGATGAACCTCTTTCTGAATCCTTTCATATATATAGAAGAAGGGCGTTCTTATTTTGCATGCTTAATCAATTTTTTCTGAGTAGTGGTAAAAATAATGAAGATCAATCAATTATAACCACTGTACTAGAACAAATTGAATCAGGGAGAAATCCAATGCCATTGATAGTTGGAGAGACTATGATTAGTCTTGATGAACTGAAAAGGAACTCAAAAGCACATTTTCGCGTCTCTCCAATTTTATTACAGGTAGAAAAATAATATTTTTAATTACAAAAAATATATTTTTGTATTGTAATAATAATTTATTTGCATTGCAATTTATTCACAGATGTGGCTAATGGAAAGGCTAGGATTAATTAGCCCTCCAGACGATATTGAGAAGTATACATCCAATTGCTTCGTGAAAAGGAAGAAACGCTTCCCTAAAATTGGGCGCCATGGGTGGAGAAAGGTCTTCGAATCTCGTGATTTTGCTATCAAGTGGGTCGTCCCATGGTGGAAAATAGAAAGGATGGTTGGTGTCAACAAGCAACCTTTCTGCCGTCTTCCAAGCTTGTCTCGTATGACTTATTATTACCCCTGCACGGTAAAAAGACAATACGGCTTGCTTCAGAATATTCCTTCCGGGGATCTTCGTCCTCCTTATGAGTACCCTGTTTCTCAAGAAGTAGACAGATTTGATGCTTACTGGAGTGCTAGACCTTTATGGGAAGTGATTACTCAAAAGGTTCCTCCTTCTTTGCCCAATGATGTGAAGAAGTGGTTGCTGAAGAAGCCTTCGAAGGATTCGAGGAAAGATCAGGGTAAAACTGATGTGAAGAGTCGTCTAGGTGACAGGGTGATTCCTGCCAAGGAACGCCTAGGTGCAAGAGTTGAATTCAAAGCACCTGCAATGCCTAGGAAGAAAGGTGTTACCAAAGATAAAGGGAAAAGGAAAGTTGACACCACAGATAAAAAGACTTGGGTGGATAAGAAACATGGAGTACTAGCTGAAGGGAGACTATCTATTCTAAGATTGAATGTAGGTCCTCTAAAGGATGCCTACTAGCTAAAGTGATGGATGAGGAGGAGGAAGCAGACAAAAATTGGAAAAGGGCTAGAAAAGAAAAGAAAGATTAGGAGCATTGCTTAACTTCGAATTATTATACTTAGTTTTTTTTTTTTCATTTAAAGTTAATTTATTTCAGCTTTATTTAAATTCCATCAATAATGTAATTTTATTTTATTAATGAAATTTCTGCTTTTAATTAAATTATTTACTTTAAATTTATTTTATTAAAACAATGAAAACCGAAAATTTTATTTTCCAAAAATTCTTCGAGTACAGAAGTCGAAAATTTTCCGAAAAAAACACCGAAATTTGCCCAGAATTATTTTCAAATTGGCGCCGCTTATTTGCGATTGGCGCCTGCCATGGAAGTCTGGCGCCAGGCGCCAATTTCATCGGCTGGCGCTGATGATTGTTAGCTGGCGCCAGGTTTTACTCTGCGACGCCGATAATTCACCGATCTTCTGTTGAATTTTTAATTAATTCTGGGACGCGGAGATGTCGAAAAATAAGGTGGCCGCACCCGTAAAGGGTTACCTACGTATCCTTTCTTAAGGTATCAGGCCGAACGTAGCTCTCTTGAGTATCCTACTCAAGTAATTACGGGTAGTATTTCTTAAGTTGGTCAAGATGTGTCATGTTTGAGAATTCATTGCCATTCATATCAGTAAGTTTTGCTGCACCTCGTGACAGGATTGTTTTGACAATGTAGGGTCTAGACCAATTAGGTCTAAATTTACCTCTTGGATCTAAAACATTTTTCCTTAGTGCTTTTAACACCAAGTCTCCTACTTTGATATTTCTTGTCTTGACCTTCTTTTTAAAATGCCTATCCATACGAGTCTGGTAACACTGAATGTGATGTAGAGCTTTTACTCGTTTCTCATCGAGTAGAATTAATTCTTCATATCGTGCCCTAGTCCATTCAACTTCATCGAGTTTACTCTCTAATGCAATGCGTAGAGATGGTATTTCTAGTTTGACAGGTTGTACGGCATCCATTCCATATACCAAGGAAAATGGTGTATTTCCTATTGATGTACGGATTGACGTGCGGTAACCCCACAATGCGAAGTGGAGTTTGTCAGGCCAATCCTTATAATTTTCCGTCATTTTCTCGATGATAGTCTTTAAATTTTTATTAGCTGCCTCGACTGCTCCATTTGCTTGAGGTCTATAAGGGGAAGAATGATGATGTTGAATGCCGTATTTAGGTAGCAATTCTTCACATTCGGCTTGAAAGTGAGTTCCATTGTCACTTATCATTTCATGTGGGACTCCGTATCGACAAATAATATTTCTCTCGATAAAGAGTGCTACATGTTTTGCAGTGAGTTTAGCGTATGATTGCTCTTCGACCCACTTTGTGAAGTAATCAATTGCTACTAGGATATATTCGTGGCCTCCTGTTCCTGGGGGTGATTTTGCCAATGATGTCAATTCCCCATGTAGAGAATGGCCATGGAGATGTGTAGGTGTAGAGCAAGGACGGAGGGATATGTTGTAAATTGGCATAAATTTGGCACTTAGGGCATCTTTTTACGTATTGATGGCAATCCCTATTCATTGTAGCCCAATAATATCCTTCTCGCATTATCTTTTGGACTAACATTTTCAAATTTATATGAGTGCCACAGATTCCTTCATGGACTATTCTCATTGCTCTTTGTGCATCCTTCTTTTCTACACATAAAAGAGCTCGACCCTTAGGTACCCTTTTGTGTTGCTCGTTATCTATGAGTACATATTGGGAAGCCAAAATCCTTAATGCTCATTTTGCTCTTTTGTCAGCATGAGGAGGGTATTCTCCTTTGGTGACATAATTGAGTATGTCCGTGCACCACGGTTCTTCTTCTTCTTCTTATTTTTCGCCTTGGACTACTTCGTCGTCTTCTATAGCCTAGATGTATGTTGGTTTGTGTCTTTTTTCTATAGTTAGAGGCATTTGCTCGATTTCCGTGGGAATCCTAACCATTGAGGCTAATCTTGCCAAGGCATCAGCAAATTGGTTTTCCTCTCTAGGTAGATATGTATATTCTACCTTGTCTAGCTGATCGGTAAGAGTTTCCAGATAGGTTTGGTAAGGGGCTAGACTTTCGCTCTTTACTTTCCACCTTTTAGATATCTGATTGATAATTAAAGAAGAGTCTCCGAATATCCTTAACTTTTTTACTCCCAATGCCAAAGCTGTTTCAAGGCCTACCACGCATGCTTCATATTCAGCAGCATTGTTGGTAACGTCGAAATCAAGCTTTATGGAGATTGGAACGTGCTCTTCTTTAGGTGATACTAGTAACACTCCAACGCCACATCCCTTTTGGTTCAAGGCTCCGTCAAAGTATAAGGTCCAAGTATCATCTTCAGTGACCATTAAGTCTTCATCTGGAAATTCATTGTCTTGTATTGGCGTCGAGTCTTCTATTGGAAAATCTGCTAGAAAGTCTGACACCACGGATCCTTTGATAGCTTTTTGTGGCATGAACCTTACATCAAATTGGGCTAGATTGACTATCCATCTTGATATGCGTCCATTGAGTGTAGATTTCTCGAATAGATACTTGAGTGGATCTAATCGGAAGACTACGAAGACGGTATGCACCAGCATGTAATGTCTTAACTTGGTTGTGGCCCACACCAAGGCGAGGCACAACTTCTCGAGCGGTGTATAGCGTGCTTCGTATTCGAGCATCTTCTTGCTTAGGTAGTAGATTGCGTTCTCTTTGCCTTCTACTTCTTGTGCTAGCATAGCTCCCATTGTCTCTTTGGTAACCATTAAATATAACCTAAGAGGTATTCCGGGAAGTGCTGGTACTAATACGGGAGGGTTTGCGAGATAGGCTTTGATCTTTTCAAAGGCTTTTTGAAACTCGTCATCCCATATCACTGGTACATTCTTCTTGAGTTTTTTGAAGATTGGTTCACATATTGTTGTTAATTTCGATATGAACCTACTTATGTATTGCAACCGGCCAATAAATCCTCGAATTTGTTTCTCAGTCTTGGGCGGTGGCATTGAAATGATTGCTTTGATCTTGGTTGGGTCCACCTCTATTCCTTTAGAGCTTATGACGTAACCCAAAAGCTTGCCTGAGGTGACTCCAAAAGCACACTTAGATGGATTCAACCTCATATTATATTTTCTTAGCCTTTCGAAAAATTTCCTTAAGGCTACATGGTGTCCTAGACGGTCTTTTGATTTTACAATTATGTCGTCGACATATACTTCGATTTCTTTATGCATCATGTCATGGAGTAAGGCAGTTGCTGCACGTTGGGAAGTAGCACCCGCGTTTTTCAACCCGAATGGCATTACCATGTAGCAGTAAGTGCCCCATGGTGTTATAAAAGTTATTTTCTCCATGTCTTCTTCCGCCATGAGAATCAAGTTGTAACCTGCGTACCCATCCATGAACGAAAGAAGCGCGTGATTTGTCGTGTTATCTACCAGAATATCAATGTGTGGCAAAGGGAAGTCGTCCTTTGGACTTGCCTTATTTAGATCTCGATAGTCGACACACATTCTTACCCTTCCGTCTTTCTTTGGAACTGGGACGACGTTGGCGACCCATTCGGGGTATTTGGATACCTTGATGAAACCTGCAGTTATTTGTTTTTGAACTTCTTCTTTTATTTTAAGAGTTACGTCAGGTTTAATTCGACGTAACTTTTGTTTTACAGGTTTCATTCCTGGAATTAGTGGTATAGTTTGTTGAGCTATTTCTCTATTAATGCCTGGCATATCTTCATATGACCAAGCAAATACATCGATAAATTCTTTAAGTAAGTTAATTAAATCGGTTCTTTCTTGTTTATTCAGTGTTAATCCGATTTTAACTTCTCTTTTATGAGTTGAATCATTTGAGATATCAACTGTTTCAGTTTCTTCAATTACCGGTGTTTTCTTTTCGAGTGTTTCCATTGCTTTAATAATTTATTTGTCTTTTTCATTGTTAGTTAAGCAATGCTCGTCATCTTGGGTTAGAGAAGTACACGAGAAGTAAGGAGAATGAGAAATATTATTATACTCTGAGATCATTACATCAAAGAGTGATATGTCCTCAGGGACTAATCACTAACTATCCTAGGAGAAGAAATAGGAGGGGGAGGTGTTACTACTAAAGATTTAGAAGATTCTAGAGGGAGAGACTCCGACTCAGACTCTGACTCAGACGACTCTTCAAACATCGGTCCTTGCCCTGTCGTGATGGATATCTTCCTTTCGCTTGGAGTAGTTACCTTGATAGTCTTGCGCCACCCTTGTAGTGATCCTTCAGCTGGAGTGATTAGCTTCAAGGGATCGAAGATTTCACTTTGTAGGACTGTTTGAATGAGCGAGGAGTTATCCTCTTTACAAGTTGGCTCATTCTTTTCTTGTCCAAACAGTAATCCTATGACGTTAAAGTAAAAGCATGGGGGTGCTTTCTCCTTGTGGATAGGAGTTGGGATTTCATCAGTGAAGTAGCAATCCAAGAAAATCTCGAATCCCGGTTGTCTTACGCCGTTTACAACAAATGGCTCGGAAATTCATGGCATGGATAGTCCTCTCCTTCTTTTATAAACTGACCATTAAGTGTAAGAGGGTACTGATCCATTTGGATTGCTTTCTTTTGAATGCGAGCATCTCTACGTGCTTTTGACTTTTCCTGGGCTCGCTTAAGATCTTTCCGAGTCGGTTCGAAACCAAGTCCGAAAGTGTATAACTTAGGGAGGCCAGGTGAATCCAGCGGTTTTGCCATTCCTTTCTTCTTTCCTAGGGTCATCCCAGGAAAATGTTCTTGTTTCTTCAGCATGGCATTGATAATCATGTTGGAATGGGGGTCATGGCAAAAAGGGGGTCCTTTCATCCTCTTGGATTAAGGAGACTTCTTCGTTAAAGCCCCATAAATCTTCATCATCCTCGTCGTGCTCCACATTAATGATTGGATTCTCTATAGATTTGATCCTCATAGGCGAAGCATCGATGGTGATTGGAATTCCCCCAACTATAGCTTTTACTTGTTGGTGGAGAGATGAAGGGACGGCCTTTAGATCATGAAGCCAAGGACGTCCCAACAACAAGTTGAATGAAGCTTTAATGTCTACTACTTGGAAAGTAGTAGCATGTTCTATTGCTCCTGCTGTTACATTTAGGGTAATCTTGCCAAGAGCTTGACGACGAGTGTTGTCGTAGGCCCTTATTCCTTGTGTAGACGGAGTTAAATCTTCGTCCCTTATGCCAAGCATCCTCGCAGTTCTAAGTGGACAGACGTTGATGGCCGATCCATTGTCTACAAGAGTCATAGGAACATTCATCCTCTTGCAAACTACTGTGAGGTTTAATGCCTTGTAATGTTTGTCACCTTCTGGGGGTAAATCTTTGTCAGAAAAAGTGATCAAATTAATCGGACTTGGAAGGTCACTTGTGAGGAAATTGGCTAATCGCTCAGGAGTAGTGTCAGAATCTATCCCAATTTTGTCCAAGGCATTCATTACAGCCAACCTATGTTCTCGAGATGTTGCCAGAAGTTTCCATACATTCATCTCAACTTTTGTCTTCTTAAACTGCTTAACAATATTATTGTCTTCAATGATAGGTATGGGAACTTGTTGTGTGGTTGGCATAGGTTGTGTTGAAACGAGAGGTTGCATTCTCCCGGATCTTGTGAGGACGTCTATTGATGAGTCTTCTTCAGCCCAAATGTCATCTGTGGTGTATGACACAGAAGGTATAGGTCCTATTATGTCTTTTAAATAGAAATCTTCTTCATCACTGTCCCAAACTCCATTAATGGTTGCATCCTCTTCTTGTTGAACTTGGACTAATTTTTTTTCATCAATCATTTTCTAAACCAAATCCTTGAATTTGAAACAGTTTTCTATAGTGTGACCCCCTGATTGATGATAATGACAGTAATATCTATCTGTTCTTTTCAAAGATTCGAATGGTCTCGGTTCGAGAGGTTTGATCTCGCCACTCTCGGAGAGCATTTCGAACATTTGTGCATATGGGATCCCAATTGGAGTGTAGATTCTATTGCTCTTCTTGGGTTTTTCAGTGACTTGTAAAGGAAAATGCTTTTCCTCATAAGTCGTTCTCACTGGTGTGAATTCCCTTTTAGGTTCATCTTTTGGAAGTGGAACCTGATCACATTTCTTTTGGGATGCCTTTATAGCCTTGAGAGCTTCACGTAGTAGATGCGATACCTCTATCATAGACAGTGTGAGCAATTGTATATCTTCCTTACTTGCCGGTTCTGGAAGGTTATCCTTGACATCGAAAAAGATTTCCTCTTTCTTTTCAGCGGCATGGATTTTTTTGACGGGTCTACTGAGAGAAGAGGGGTCAACCTCGTTTTCCTCATCAGAGATAGCCAGGGCATGAGCGATAGGTGCATTGTCAATGCTTGGCTTCTTACTGGTAGGGGGCAACGGCAGCTTGTTGTTTTCGATTAAGTCTTGGATGGCTTCCTTAAGCTTCCAACAGTTTTCGGTGAGATGGCCCCTACCTTGGTGATACTTGCAGTGTGCATTGGGGTTCCAATTAGCCGACCTCTTCTCAATTGGTGGGTCCCCAAATGGTCCAATAGAAGTTATAAGACCTTTTGCATTTAATCGATCAAATGCGGTGTCATAACCCATGCCAATAAGAGTGAAGTTCCTCCTAAATGGTTTCTTCTGTCCTTGATTGTTCATAGCAAGGACTTCTCCTATATTAAAAAGTGCTAACGTTGTTTGAGTGGGCGGTTTTGGAAGAAGAAGGATTGTCGTTCTTCTTTCCTTTCCAGCCACTGTTAGAGTTATTGTTGGCAGATTTTAACTTAGTCAAGTCGTCTTCAATATTGATCCTAATGTCATAAACGGCCTTGAAGGTATGGAGATTATTTTGATACTTGATATGCTTGGAATATTTTTCTTGAAGATTTTTTATGAACAGCCTTACAGATTCTTTTTCACTTGGCACCTCAATCATCTTAGTTGAGGTTTCCCTCCATTTGTTAAAGAAAGAGGTGAAGCCTTCATTCTCTTTCTGCTTAAGGATTTCAGATTCCTTATGGTCAGTCTCGACTTGAATGTTGCACTTGTACCTATCAACGAAAGCGTTTGCTATGGACTCCTAGGTAGAGGTCTTTTCTTTCTCGAGAGAAAAGAACCATTGTTGGCAAACGGTCTCGAGAGATAGTGAGAACAGAGAGGGGAAAACCTTCTTATCTATACCCTTAATACTCATTATTGTTTCGAATGCTCTTAAATGAAAGTAAGGGTTGTCAGTTGCTCTTAATTTTTGGATGTCGTTGGCGTTGAACTTCTGCGGAAGAAGATCTTTGTCCACCGAGACCCCTTGTGATGTAAGCTCTTGAAACTTGTAGTCGCTAGACAGCTTGCTTAGACTCTCTTGCATGAGGTCCATCTGTTGTTGCTTCACGGGATCATCGATTTTGAGTGCGAGAAGCTTCAGTGTCTCAGTCACGGTAACTAGTTGGTTTCTAAGATCATTGACTTCTTCTTGTGTTGCCATTATAGTCTTAGCTTTCCTCTTGCGAGCTATGGGTTTGTCAAAAAGTTGGACTTGTACGAAAAGGTTGTCTTTGATTAACCGTCCTTCCTTTCTTGACCACGCGCTGTAAGTTAAACCATTTTGCGTTTTAATTACATGACTCGAATCAACTTGACTTTACGATTTATTTTAAGGAAAAAAATAAAGTAAAAAAGGGTGCATAGTTTTGGCAAAAATAATGTACATATTTTTAGGGAGCTAAGTATAGTTTTTTTTTATTGGAGGATTAATATCCGACTTACCCCCTAAAAAAATGACGGAAAAAACGCGCACACAAGACTCTCTTAAACATGGACAAAGTATGTGTATTGGTGTGTGCGTCGAGTGTAAGTGACATGCTTGGACTCTTGTGTAAGACCATGGGACTTAGTGTCTAAACTCGATCATTGACTCAAATAAGTACTATTGATAGTAAAACTTAACCGAATTAGTTAGAAAACTGATTAATTAGACTCTAGGTGATGACTCGACAAATAATCCGAACTGTCGGCCAAACGACAGGACTGGCGTCGCACCGTGGAGCTTGGCGCCAGAAGACAGAGCTGTCATCAGGCGCTACACTCCATAGTGTGGCGCTACAGCTCAGACCTTGGCGCTAATATTGGAGCTTCGATCTGGGACTGTTTTCGGTGTTATTAGTCAATCAGGGTATGCCTAAAGTCGTACTAGGTCAATTCCGATTAAAATATTAGACTTTATTGACTCAAATTAATTAATTAATTAGGCAAAGTTCTTTAAGTCATTAATTTATTTAGTCTCAAAACAAGTCAAACAAATGGTTAAGAGAAACATAGAATATATGCACAACAAATAATGCACAATTAGTCAAGTAGGCACAATATCATGCAATGCGTTTCCAACCTAACCATGGCTCTAGTTCTCTAAAGTTTGGGATATGGGTTAGTCAATAGAGGGTCCATGGTTAATTGTCCAGATGCACCGCGCGGAAGCCTAACCGTGAAGGGTTGGCGCGAGTGGATGGGACACCGCGAGTTTAGAAAAACTCGCTTCCATGGTTTGGTGAATTCAACATCTCGGATGTACCCTTTGTTGCACGGAGCGTTCAATCGGGTAGATGGAGCATGAATTCCCAGAGGGTTATGTCCATATGTAGAACACATATGGGTTTCAGAAAAATGAGAAAAAATTCAATCAGGAAGTAGGATCGAGCAAACAATACGAAAAACCGGTCGAAATTAGAACGCATATTTCTGGCTCGGTATTCGGGGAAATTGGCGCCAGCAAACAGATACTGGCGCCACCTTTTAACTGTAGCGCCTGGCGCCAATGCTGGCGTCTGGCACTACGACTAAAATGCTAGCGCCAAACTCTGGCCCCTGACGCTACTTCCCACATGCCTCAACGGCTTTCTGTGCTCGATAAAATTTTCCAGTTTCGCGCGGTGTTATTTCAGTCCTAGTTGTGAAAGATATTCCTCAAATTTCCTACGTGTAAAATCCTATGTTTTTAACTCATTACGGATGGTATTTCCAATGAGATCTTTGTTATGCATATGACAATAATGTTAATAAAAATTACGCACATGAAATACTTAGAACGTTTCGAGTCTCATCCACTCATTCTGAATCATTGCCGAAACAAATTCAGGAATTAAAATAGAAATCCTCCCCAGTGGAGTCGCCAAAAACTGTAGGGAATAAATTTCAAGCGTTAAATCCCTAGCTTGAACCCCACTGTGATCATACACTAAAGTACGGTGGCGTCCAAAAGGGAAGAAGATAGAGCAAAAGAGTCGCCAACAAATTTTAGGAACTTGTAAACCGTTCATAGGATGAAGGTTACACCCCTTAACGATCCAAGAGATCGTCAACTCCATAAGGTCTAGAACCAAATAAGGGTTCGGGGATGATGGTACAAATCCAACCTAAAAGAGGTTGAACCTGCCCTAATAACAGGCCTCTACTTTATTCTGATCGTATTCATGTGCGCTTTTTGATTAACATGCAATCAATAGGTTTACCCTAAACCTGTTTAATCTATGTTGGTTGAATATTAATGCACAAATAAACTATTATTGGCGATCACTTGAATTATAATCATAATTAACCCTAAACAAGATTATTAAATATCTTATTAAGAATGATTACAAGTACAAAATTCCCTTTAACATGCAATAAAAGGTGTGATCAAGCAATAAATATCAAGCAACATAATAAATAATCAATCATTAGAATAAACATGAATAGTAATAATCATCATTAAAATAATAATAATAATAATATTCATAATCATCATAAATTATAACAATTATAATCATAATCATGTTAGTGTTAAAGCATAAAATAGTAAGATCCTAGGCATGATACTAACAAAATTAATAACAAATCCTAGCATGTCACTAAGCAATAAAAATCAGATCTTTAACCCTAACATGATACTAACAATCATAAACATTAGGAAGAACATAGGAAGCATGGCAGGAATCATATTAAGCATATTTGATATTAAAATTACCCTAGACATGATACTAGGAATATCATAATAACAACATAAACATGATTTCTACATCATAATATCAATAAAAACCACTAAAGCACTTACTTTGATGCTTCGTACCTCTTTCTAATAACAAATTACACACGTTAGTAACTTCAAGGAAAATAATAAAACAAAACAATTAAATCAAATAATTGAAAGAGAGATTTTGGACCAAACCCTCAGAAATTAAACCTTTCACGTCTAGGGCGAAGGCAACTTCGAATATGGCTAGGTGTTTCTAGATCTTGCGAATGCGGAATTTCGTATGTGAAAAACAAGGTTTAGAGAAAGAAAGAATTGAAAGAATGATTAAGAGAATGAGTGAATTAATTGAATGAAAACTGATTGTAGGCGAATGCTAATTAAAACTGATTGTAGATAATAACTTGTGAATGATGAGAATTGGTGGATGAAAACGGAGTTTTTAATATGTTATTTATAGAGAAAATCAGCCAAAAAGATAAAATAAACAAAACAGAGTCTGACGCACAAAAAACAGAGCTGGCGCAAACCCTGGCTAACTAGCGCCAGGCACCAACACTAGCGCCAGGCGCCAATGGCTAGCGCCAGGCCTGGTTCCAGGCGCCAATGCCTGGAGTCAGGCGCCAAACCGGTTTTTAACGCATTTTTGAAAATCATATAAGTTTGACGTACTGGAGGATAAAATCATATAATTTCCTCGAAAATGCTATTTGGTTTTAATAAAAACTCCGAAAAGTCAACAAAAGTTAGTTTATCAATGCTAATTGAATTAGGAATGAAAAGAACCTTCTAGAAGAATCTAGAAGACTAAAACCATTCCCAATTGCATTAGGAATGATAAATCATATTAGGCCCTCCCCTAGATCATTGGGCCGCATATAAGACTCAAACCGGGCCCAGTTTAGTAAATTGGCCATAACTTCCTCAATATTCATCGGAATTGGGCTTATAATATATCGTTGGAAAGCTCTTTGCAAACCCCATCCAACTACACTACTATTGGACCCATATCATGGACCAACCAAACTAGATTGGCTGTTTTCTTAAAATAAGTTTTCAAAAACAGAGAGAAGAGAAAAGAAATTAAAACTTTCCGCAACACTAGACTTTCCACACTTTCACTTCATTCGATTATGATTCGATGCGAAAGGTACTCATCACTGGGTTTGGTTTTGGGGAGACACAAATGGGTGTCTACACAAACACATTCAAACAGAGCTTTTTGTAACAAATGAAAGTAAAACACATTCAAACATAGGCTTTTGAATTGAATGAAAGTCAAACACATTCAAACAAAGCTTTTTGAATCAAATGAAAGTAAAACACATTCAAACATAGCCTTTTGAATCGAATGAAAGTCATACACATTACAACAAAGCTTTTTGAATCAAATGAAGGACAAACACATTCAAACAAAGCATTTTGAATCGAATGAAAGTCGAATTTATTCAACGAAGCTAATTAAATCAAATGAAAGTCAATCACATTCAAACAAATTTTTTGAATCAAATGAAAGTAAAACACAATCAAACAAAGCTTTTTTAATCGAATGAAAGTCCAATGCATTCAAACAAAGCATTTTGAATCAAATGAAAGACAAAAACATTCAAACAAAGCATTTTGAATCGAATGAAATTCGAATTCATTAAACGAAGCTAATTAAATAAAATAAAAGTCAAACACATTCAAACAAAGCTTTTTGAATCAAATGAAAGTCAAACACATTCAAATAAAGCGTTTTGAATCAAATGAAAGTCAAACTCATTCAAACAAAGCTTTTTTAATCAAATGAATGGAAAAAACATTCAAACAAAGCTTTTTGAAACAAATGAATGAAAAACACATTCAAATAAAGCTTTTTAAGTTGAATCCAATGAAAGTCAAACACATTCAAACAAAGCTTTTTGAATCAAAAGAAAGCCATACACATTCAAACAAAGCGTTTTGAATCGAATGTAGAAGAAACACATTCAAACAAAACTAATTGAATAAAGTGAGAGTCAAATGATTTCAACAAAGATTTTTGAGTCAAATGAAAGGGAAACAAATTCAAACAAATCTTTTTGAATCGAATGAAAGAAAAACATATTCAACGAAGCTTTTTGAACCGAATAAAAGTCAAATGCATTCAACGAAGATAATTAAATCAAATGAAAGCCTAACACATTCAAACAAAACTTTTTGAAAAAAATGAAAGTAAAACGCATTCTAACAAAGCATTTTCAATCGAAAGAAATACAAACACATTCAAACAAAGCTTTTTAAATCAAATGAAAGACAAACACATTCAAAGAAAGTTTTTTTAATCGAATGAAAGTTTACTGCATTCAACGAAGCTAAATAAATCAAATAAAAGTCAGACTCATTCAAACAACGCTTTTTGAATCAAATGAAAGTCAAACACATTCAAATAAAGCTTTTTGAATCAAATGAAAGTAATACACATTCAAACAAAGCATTTTCAATCAAATGAAAATCAAACACATTCAAACAAAGTTTTTTTTATCAAATGAAGGACGAACACCTTCAAACAAAGCTTTTTGATTTCAATGAAAGTTAAACAAATTCAAACAACGCTTTTTAAATCAAAAGAAAGCCATGCACATTGAAACAAAGCTTTTTGAATCGAATGTAGGACAAACACATTCAAACAAAGCCAATTGAATAAAATGAATGTCAAATGATTTCAACAAAGCTTTTTGAGTCAAATGAAAGTGAAACACATTCAAACAAAGCGTTTTGAATCGCATAAAAAAAATATATTCAACGAAGCTTTTGGAATCGAATTAAAGTCTAATGCATTCAACGAAGCTAATTAAATCAAATGAAAGTCAAACCACATTCAAATAAAGCTTTTTGAATCAAATGAATGTCAAACACACTCAAACAAAACTTTTAGAGTCAAATGAAAGTAAAACACTTTCAAACATTGGTTTTTGAATCGAATGAAAGTCAAACACATTCAAACAACGCTTTTTTAATCAAATGAAGGACAAACACATTCAAACAAAGCTTTTTTAATCGAATAAAAGTCAAACGCATTCAACGAAGCTAAATAAATAAAAAAAAATTCAAACATATTCAAACAATGCTTTTTGCATCAAATGAAAGTCAAACACTTTCAAATAAAGCTTTTTGAATCAAATGAAAGTCAAACACATTCAAACAAAGCGCTTTGAATCAAATGAAAGCGAAACACATTCAAACAAAGATTTTTGATTCAAATGAAAGTCAAACACATTCAGACAAAGTTATTTGAATCAAATGAAAGTCAAAACATTCAAACAAAGCTTATTGAATCAAATGAAAGTCAAACACATTCAAAAAAAGCATTTAGAATCAAATTAAAGTAAAACACATTCAAACAAAGGTTTTTGAATTGAATGATAGTCAAATGTATTGAACGAAGCTAATTTTATCAAATAAAAGTCAAAAATATTAGAACATAGCGTTTTGAATAAAATGAAAGTAAAACACATTCAAAACTTTTTGAATCAAATGAAAGTGAAACACATTCAATTAAAGCTTTTTGAATCAAATGAAAGTAAAATACATTCAAACAAATATTATTGAATCGAATAAAAGTCAAACACATTTAAACTAAGTTTTTTGAATAAAATGTAGAACCAACACAATCAGACAAAGCTAATTGAATAAGATGAAAGTCAAACGCATTCAACAAAGCTTTTTGAATCAAAATAAAGAGAAACATATTCAAACAAAGATTTTTGAATCGGATGAAAGTAAAACTCATTCAACGAAGCTTTTTCAATCGAAAAAAAGTCAATTGCTTTCAACGAAGCTAATTAAATAAAATGAAAGTAAGGCTTATTGATTCAAATGAAAGTAGAAGTAAAGTAAAAAGTTAAAAAGTAGAGAGAGAAACTAGAGAGTGAAACTCTAGAGAGAAGTAGAAACCCGCCATTTTCATCTAAGCTTTTTAGCTCAATTTTCATGGGAAAGAAGAGGAAAGGTAAGGGGAAGAAATCTTCAGGCTCTAAATCGAAGAATAAAAATAAAACGATGTCAAGATTGAGGAACCTCAAAGAGCAAAAACAGGGTATTGCCATGGAAGACTTATCGGTGGAAAGCTAGTTGGATGGAGAGGCGATTGAGGAAGCTCCGGTGAAAATGGTGACTGAGGAAGAGAAAGCATTGTATAGAGAAGATATGAACAACTGGTTGTAGGTAATTTGTACCCCTAGCTCTGCAATTTTCAATGGAACATTAGTTGATCGATTTTCTGATGTGAGAACTGGGTCTATTAATCCGACTCCATTGTTGATGATTGATGATCATAGTAATTGTAGAAATGATGTTAATGATGTGCATGTGAATTCTAGTAATGTTTTTCCCCAAACCCAGAAACCGATTCTTGACTCCCCTTTTTCTGCTATACCTAATTGCTCGGGTAGTATTAGTTGGAGGAATATGTTCTCGAATACTTTGGATGAGGGATTGAACTTGTCTGGGATGGGTAGGAATGATGATGGGGGTAACTTGTTTTCTAACATAAGGAATCAAAATAGGAACAATTAAGGGAAAGTGAAATTAACTGTTGATAATGTTTAACCTGAGATTTCATTTTGGAGCTCAGCAATTGTTTGCTATGTGTTGTGTGGTAAACCTACAAGTTATGTCATGAATGGGTTTATTCGTAGAATTTGGAGAAAATTTGGGATTGATAAGATTTCATCAATGAATAATGGAGTATTCTTGGAGAGATTTAGGAATGTTAAAGGGAGAAAGAAGGCTATGAATGTTGGGCCTGTCTTGTTTGACAAAAAACCTGTGATGATGAAAAGATGGGAACCAAGATTGAAATTGAGAGAGGAGGGGGTGTTTGAAGTTCCAATTTGGGTCAGGTTTCCTGGTCTTGATCTAAAATTCTGGGGACAATCAGCTCTGATGAAAATTGCAGGCTTAATTAGCTCTCCTATTAAGACTGATAAGGCTTCTGCCACTAAAGAACTGCTAGAATATGTAAGAGTTATGGTTAAGGTGAAAGTGAATAATGTTTTTCCTGATGAAATAGAATTCCAAGATGAGAAGGATAACATTGGTGCCGAAAGTTGTTTATGAAAGTAAACCTGTCACTTGCTAAATGTGTGGAGGTATGGGCCATAAGGGTATTGACTGCGCTAACCATAGAGTGAGACAGAAGCAAGTAAGAAGAAACACTCAAAATAAGCAGCATCAAAAGCAACTTGTCACTAGGCAAGAGTGGAGGCCTATCCAGAGGAAAGCTACACAGCAAGCTCAAGATGTTAGTAAGGGAGCATCAATTCCAGGAATCAGAATTGATCCTAACAAGTTTGAGATGGGAAGTATGGAAGCTGCAGAACAATTGAATGATGGTGTAGAGGGAAAAATGCTTCCTAGCAATGGGAACAAGACAGATGCAGAAAATGGTTTCTACTACAAAATGAGTGTTTTTTCGACACTTATGCCTCGACGCTAAGTGAGGGATGTCTGCAAGTAAATTTAGACTCTGCGTTTTTTCGACGCTTTAAGGTGACGAAAGCAATTTTCGTGACTATAAAGCGTCGAGAAGACAATCACATGTCATGCACGTGAATGCTTAGTAACTCGCAACTCAACCCACGTTTCAATCAAACCCCCCCCTCCCAAAAGACTACTCAGTTCTCAACCCTAACTATACCTTCCTCCTTCGTTAAATTCAGGATTTAAATCCGGATCTTAATTTTAACTCTTCCTGCAACTCCCCTTATTATTCTTGGTGAAATTTCTTTACTCACTTTAAACAACAATCAGTTATGCTACTCTCTATGCCACCGTTAAATTTAAGGGAAACAATTCATTTTAGAATTCGAATTTTTCTTTTGATTGAAGTCTATTAAATTGTTTTTAGCAAATTTTTTTCACTAAATTATGATCTGATATTGTTTGATTAATGAATAACAGAGATTATAGGGTTAAATAATTATAGTTATATATATTGTTATGTTTCATTCTGCGATTTACTTCAAAATCTGGGAAAATATTCAATTATAAGAAATGTGTATATTCAATTAATTAAATTATAAATTTAGAAAAAAAAATTGTAAAGAGAATTTGAGATTTGGAGGACATGAAATTGAAGCAAAAAGAACCAAATCGGAATGACAGCTTCTTGTTCTGTTTGATTGATATTTGGTTATTTTTTTACTTAGTATAAAACAAATTCAATTCATCATTTGTAATTTTGTTAGTTATGATATGATTTTTCGATATAATTGATTCCATCTTAAGATCTATGCATCAAATACGTGTTATAATTATTTAGGTTTGCTTTCTTTATTCTATTTTTCCCCTTAATTTTTATATTTTGTTCTTTTACCAGAAATTTTTTGTAGATTTATCCCTCTATAAATTTAAAAAAGCATATCAACTTGTAGTAAGAAATTATGAGTTCTTGACTTCTGGTACATAAAATTAATTACCTAAAGCCTCAAAATTAATAGTATTTTCACTTCCATTATATGCATATATATGACGTACCAGCTTCCCTTGTGGACTGCTTGTTAGAGAATGAAACCCCTTAAGTCTAGGTCTAGGGTTCAAGCATTGGTACCACCTCTCTTTTTCCCTTCTCTCTAAAAAAAAATTTATGTATATATAACATGCTTAAATAAGAAAATTCAACAAATATTATGCCTTGAATTGATTTTCCATGTAAGAGGGGTTTAAGTGTAACGTGCCCCCTATATATAGTTGCTCCGAAGCTAGTGATATCTATTATATTTTAACTATCATTTTCTATGGAGCTGTGCTATTTTCTACTTTTTTTTTACATGTTTATCAAAAACTATCTTAACTCTTGTTGCAAGCTTGTCACCATTAGACTTGAAAGCGTAAGATGTATTAGTTTTATCCTTCTATATTTTTTCTGTTCCTTTTAGAAGAATGAACAGCTATTCTTTGGGTTTCTAATCACACCTACCTCTTAATATTGCCTGTAGAAGTAGATATTAAATCAGGGGGAATAAATTTATTTATATATTTTACTCTATCTCTTGTTATGTTAGAGTTGGCACCATCTTGGTCTAGTGTGTGTGTAGAAAACCTTCGGTCGGAGCGATAAAGCTGTTTACTAAAACAGTTCCAGCCTTAACCGAGGAAAGTTCGAAAAGATAAAAGTAAGAATGCTGTTACTAAAACGGACCACACAAATAAGGGTAATCTATGCATAGTCATTCCGGGTCCACGCATGTTGAAGATAGTTGTTATAAAATTTATAGAACCTAAAATGGATGAAACACTAGATAGATGAAGACTAAAAATTGCTAAATCAACTGCTCCTCCAGAATGGCTGGCAATACCACTTAAAGGCAAATAGACCGCTATGCTTTTGGAGAGATCTTTTCTTTTTTTTTTGTAAATCATACGACCCACGGGGCGGTAATAGAAGATGCAGCTCAGACGCGCGTTTTGGGTTGTATCTGTTATAAACTTAACACCGTATTATGATTATGTAGGTGGATCTGAGATACTTCCTTGCACTTTCTTTTTAAGTTCTTAATTTCGGGTTCTCTGGGATACTTGTTGGGGTAGTTCTATCATCATCTATTGCCCGAAGGCTTACTATTCAGACTAATTCGTTGGTAAGCCTATGTCCTATTGTCCCCGGGGGCTATGGTTCAAGCCAAGGTAAGGGCCTGTTCATAATCCATATTCAAATTACTTGCTTGAATGATTAAGGTGGCTTTCCTCTTGTTGCAGTCACTGTGGCTCTTGCTTGAGCCGGGAAGTAAAGAAGGCACAGAGGTGAGAAGTATTTAGATTATAGATACGAAGGTACAAAGTGGATTGAATCCTTACGTTTGCAGCAGTTACAGATTGAAAATGTTATTTGTAATGGGCAGTGTTCGTTACAAATAAGTAGTTATTTTTAATGGGCAAAACAAGTGCCCATTACGAATAAGCAGTTATTTGTAATGGGCAAAACAATTGCTCGTTACGAATAAGCAGTTATTTGTAAATGGCAAAACAAGTGCCCGTTACGAATAACCCCGTTATTCGTAATGGGCATTACATCTACCCGTTACAAATAGTTTTTGATCCAATTAAAAAAAATGTCTACCACATTTTGGACAGCTAGCTTTCACATGCTTATATCAAATAATATGATAAATTTATATTTACACTTAATATATATTGGTTTTAATTCCGATAAAAATAAATTCAAATATAACACATACACTGAATACAACATTACATCTCTAGAACTGCTCATAAACCCATCACATTGTATGATTAAAGATGTCCTAGTTATGAAGTATCTCCTTCCTTGTCCCCTTGACCTGCCAATTAAGAACCAAGCTAGACATGAATCGTCAAAACTAAACATTACACTTTTTGTTAGGCTAAGACGCTAATTATCACGGTCCGGATGTTGAAGGCAAGAGTTCTCTGCATGATCCGGTGCCAAAACACCCGGACTATGACACTAAGGAATTTCCAAGATTTTTGCGTCCTCGTATAAAGCATTAAGTCTTAGTAATTAGAAAAGTATCAGATTTGCCATTTTAATTTGGACCTATACTAACATACTATGGAGCAATGGTTCTGGAATAGTGCATGCCATACCTTTATATATGATTTTACAATGAAATAGCCACAGCTAAACATGATTTGCATGCAATTATCGTTGAGTTCCCAGAAGGTCTAAGTGAGATTTTCAGCTCGGATCATTTAAATCTGTGTTTCTATACCTTACTTAATAAGATATATTCCACTGATAAGTAAGAAATCTCTTTTCTTGCAAGCTTTGAAAAAATCTCAAGTATGTAATAGAACCAAACCAATCAAATTGAACATGTAAGAAAATCATGGAGAACTATGCAGAAATGTAGAGTACCAAGATAGATCTACCAGTTTTAGTGAGGCATATGTGGCATACTTCTTATCTTATATGAATGAATAAGATCTAGAAATACAATCCTTGGAGTAATTTGGATGAAAACTTGGAACACAGGATCTATAGCAAACCATTTTATAAATCAAATGCAACACACTTCATTAAACAATATGACCTTTTTCAGGAAAAATTAAATAGACATTTTCAGGATAAAAGGCAACCAACCTCGAAAATTAGACTCAAAACCACAATTGGTCAAAAAATTAGCAAGCATGTCTCCCAACTCTTGTCGCCAGTTTGGCACATCATTGGCTCCGGATACAGGCAAGACAATCGCAGTCTCTGTTGCAAGATTGACATCTTGAGACTGTTATACATAGCCCAATGAATTTACCTTCAACACAAAAATTTCTTTATAATGTAATAAGAAAGTAACAAATTCAAAGCATGCTTGGCAATGTCCTGCATAGTTTAACACAAACAGAAGCAAGCTCATCATATGGGAAATCAGCAAGCAAGCTCTCATATGGGAAATCAGCAAGCAAGCTCTCACATGGGAAATTCCTCCTATGGATATCTACCACCCCTTTCACACCTATAATCCTAACCTAGACTCTAAACGTAAGAAAATGATGTTGCTTCTTAATAAACCTTACAGATCCAATATATCATCTACTAAAGTCTAAAAGTCTATGTTTCCACTTATAAAATTGCTAGATGACAAATACAATGGTACTACTGCACTAATGTAGCTGCTTTGGCTTTTCTACTAGGCTATCTACTTGAAGTAAATTAGGCCTGGTAATTTGGATTGTAAAGAGGGGGGGTAAGAGAGATATGTGAACAATTACTGTCCACATAGCCAACTATAATTTCCTAACAATAGCAAAAGGTTACCTCGAGGGATTTCAGCCAATTCAAGTTTAAATCAGAATTATTAATCAACAAAAATGCTAGGCAAGTGTATACACATAACCTTAATTTCATTTAAAAGGATGCTCGTTTTAAAAAACAAATTTCCTTAACCAATCACAATAATGCAGAGTTAAAGAATTTGAAGATCTTCACAAGCAAAATTGATCCCCTTCCTCCCCCCGCACAGCTGCCATCCCCCACCTTGACCCAAATGGAAAAGACTAGATGATCAGCAAACCCATAATACTCAGGATGTGAGCACACGCAATTGAACAACCCAGTTATGACCGCTAACACAAAAAAAGAAGCCTTCAACATAGCATAACTTGATGGACTCTGGCAGCTATTGGATTCGCCCCCATACCAATACCGCCCCCCTCCCCCTTATGAGGAAAAAAAATAATAAATAAATAAATAAAGGAAGCATGGACACATGAATCATAAAAACAAATCACCAATCAGCCACCAACATCTAGCAAAAAAGCAATAATCACGAAATGCCTAGACAATATCAAAAACGGTTGGATGAGGTGTACCTACCTACCAAATAGAAATATCATTGCTGATTTCCCATATGATAGCTTGCTTGCTGGTTTAATAGTCAGTCAATGATATGTCTATTTTATATAGTATTTTACCCCCGTCCCTTGGTCATAATTGGTAGTGTTTTTTGGCTCTTTAGAGCCATTTTTATTACTAATTGGTGTTTTCGTAGTTTTGGTTGACTTTTGTAGGGATTTGCACTTTTGGAGCATTTTCCCAAGATATTATGGAGTGACTACGAGCATTGGAGGAGCACGACCAGTTTTTATAGCCCAGAGCCGGTAAGAGTCATCGAACCGGTGATTTAGGGCTTAGCATTTGAGATTCCGAGGCATTTGGGACTGAGTATTCAAGACCCGAAGAGAAAATCCGGATTGGGCCGAAGAATCGGAGCCCAATCAATAAGTCCAAGCTAGCCCAAGTGCCCGAGCCCGGCCAAAAAAGCTACCGCCTAAAGGCGCGCCCGGCCGGGCGGGGAAGAGTAGTTTGCACCCGAGTTCGGACGCGAGAAAAGCTCCTATTGAAGAAAAGGCAGGCCCGATCGGGCGCGAGATTTTTAAAGTGTTGTTCGGCGGTTTATTTTAGTTTTAATTAGGAGTAATTGTTTTAGATATAAATACGATTTTAATGCTTTCGATTAGTACTACTTCTCTTAGACTTTCTCCCTCTACTTAGCTTTAGATTAGTTTCTCTCTCTACAGCTTTTGTTCTCTACTTTGTTCTTAATTCAACTCCTTAATTCTGATTATTTTGGTAACGATTTCTTCTACTTTAATCTCAGTTATTTACTTTATTTCTTTCATCATGTCTCCTTTAATTATTTAGTTTAGTTTATATTTAATTATGTCTGAGTAGTTTCCTTTCTAGGGTTTGTGGAGATCCATAAATAATATGAAGGGGTAATTTATTGTTGTTGATTATCAATGCTAGATTAATTTCCTATTGATTGTTAAATGCTCTGTGACTAGATTAGGCCTGATCTTTTATGCATGAGTTTTACAATATTAATTTGAGATTCGAGAGATGAGAATTGATGTTTAGGTCTAGTTTCAATAGGCAGGTTAATTTATAAATTATTAAGTCGAGATGAGATTTAATATCGGTAGATTAATTCTGTGATTGTAATACTTAGCGAAAGCCCTTTATGATCTGATTAATTGATGCATTGATGTTTGATTATTATGTTTTACCCTGGAATGTTATTTATTGGTGAACCTATGCCCTAGGTCTTTTATTCATTGATTTTCCTATTCTTATTCTTCTCTACTTTTAATTTCCTTAGTTTCGTTCCCTTTCACCATAATATTTTTTTGTTACTTAATAATTTAGATTGCTTTAATTAATTAGGAATAGAAAAACCAGTTTCCCTGTGGATTCGATCCTACTTCCCAATCTGCATTAGTTAGAGGATTTAGGAAATACTTTTGATTAGGTGATACGACTTTAGCCTTTTAGTCAACCAAACACCATTATTTGATAAGCTACCTCCATGAGATTCTGAAATTCACAAGCAAAACATCAATCATCCATAGCCCTTAGATTCCAACTAGATTAATTCAACAAAAACGCCAGTCAATAACAACACCACATTAACTGACTGTGATGAGGCACACATATGTGATTCCATTGTTGTCATGTTAAAGCACAAATTTCACATACTTATAAAGAATAAATACAACGGTTTATTTATCAAATTGTGTATCTGTATCATTTACTTACTATACAAATGACTATTAATACTAGGGACTGATTTTTGGGTCCGAGTGATGCCTCGAGTTATTGGAAAGATTATAATAACCATCATCTTATACATAAAGTTGTTAGTTTAGTTGCCTGAGATTAAGCAAGCAATGTTATAATGCTTCAGCACAGAGTTGCTTTGCAACTTTCATTTTCATGATAAAGAATGTCTGATGAGCTCACTAAATAATCAACTTGAAGTCTTGAGCTGATTCAAATTGAAAAGCATATGTATCTTTTAAATTTCCTTTGTTTCTATTTTCTCCTAATTATTAAACTTCATCTTTAAATTCACTATGATTTAGTCAAAAACAGGTAGAAATAAGTACTCTATACTCTAAATGTCACACTTAGCTAAATAAATTCACATCCAATTTTCAAGCATAAATAAATTAAGTGAAAAATCGCAAAAAATTCATGAAACAAATTACATTTCTCAAACAAAGAAGCAATCCTATATTATCATGTATCAATCAAACATATAAAATACCAAATAAAATAGATCGAAAAAAAAAATCCAGAGAAAAGCAGAAAATGCCCTCCAACCGTATGCTAGAAGATCTTAGAAGGAGCATGAAATGAATAGGACCGTGAGAAAGTTTGGTGATCATCCTCTGACGAAGATACTTAATCTTCTACCAAACAAGACCACCAGAAAGTGTGATCTCTTCGCAACGAACAACAACAACACATTGCCCAGAATTTGTTGCGCAAATTTGAAACACCCGTCTCTTCTGGTTGCATTGAGGAAAGACCTTGAGAAGGATCCCACGCAACCCCCGTCAATAAACCCTTGGATCTATAAAGCAAATAAAAACCCCCAATTTAATCCTATTTTCTCTACGATTGATGGAGGAGAGGAGAGAAGGACTGAGTTCGAAATGAGGAAAAGAGATGAATGGCGGCCGTGAAATGAGAGGAGAGGAAAGGGGGTGAATGACGGCCGAAATGAGAGGAGAGAGAAAGGGAGTGAATGACGGGCGTGAAATGAGGGTAAGAGGTGAAAGGCGTGAAACCCTAATAAAAAACCTAATGGGCTCCTCTATAAGTTGGGCCAAGGATTTGTAACGGGCAAAATAGTGTCCGTTGCAAATACTTATTTATTTGTAACGGGCACTAATTTGTCCGTTACAAATACACACGTATTCATAACAGACACTATTTTTCCCGTTACAAATAAATAAGTATTCGTAACGGACACTATTTTGCCCGTTACAAATAGCCTGTTACGAATGAGATTTTTTCCACTACTGTGCCGTGGCTGCCACTGCTACGGGGTGCTGCTGCCTTATGGTAGTGGCTGTTGTGAAACAGCTAGCCACTGTGGCTAGCCTCGGCTAGCCAACCATGGTGGCCAACACCATGCAGTCACGGTTTTTAAATAAAAAAATTATGTTTTGAAAAATATTTAAAGATAATTACAAAATTAGTTTGGGATAAAATTTGTTTTATTTTAGATAAAATCTTTTATTTAGGATAAAATGAAATATTCAAAAGTTGTTATATTTGATATTATCCATATTTAAAGTTGTTACTCCCTCCGTCCCAAATTACCTGCAACAGTTTGACTTTTTGCACTATTCACACATCTCCTTTTGACCATCTTTTTTAACTGTTATATGAAAGACAATGTAATCATGTAAGATGTTTTTGGGTCTATTTTAATGTACAGTTACTTAATATAAACTTTTTATAACTTATATAAATATATAATAAAAAAGATATCAACGATCAAACATTTGCATCGGCAAGCGTGTTCAGTCAAAATGTTGCTAGTAAACTAGGACTAAGGGAGTAAATTGGTAATTATCCATAGTTAAAGTGGTTAATTTTGGATAAGATTGATTCGGATATTCAGAGAATATTCCAAAAGGATAATAATTGATTTAAATAATGTGATTATCCCATAATTAGATTAGGATATAAATGATTTTAAAATTATTTGATTGGCTAATAATTAGGATAGAATTTCCTAAAGTTGTTAGGATAATCATGGAAGATTAAATATGATTTATCTTTCTGCATTAAAATAAGATTTGATTCTATCTCATGCCTAAATTAAAGTATATGATATTTTATAATTAGTCATGAATAATATATGATGTTATCTAATTATGATTTAAAATATAAAATATTTAAGGAAATGCGTTACCTTAATTATGAACATTTGATGTTGTAGTTTAGACAAGCATGTTGAGTGATTTATTATATGGCATTTATATAATATATTATATTATGTTGTTGTATATATAGACTAGTATGGTTCATAGATTCTAAAATACGATCTGCGCATCGTGATGTATTTTTGTAATCTAAATACGGTATGCGTACCATTAGGTATTTTTGTAACTTTTATTTAAAGTAAATAGATTAGTTAATTAAATAGTGTTAGTCCAAAGAAGCCCATGAAATAAAGGCCCAAAGGAGCAAGGTGGATGGAGATCCATGATGATTTAAGTTGGAGCTTTTCATTTCTAGTTTTCTTAGGATTAAGGGGCCTTATTATGTCATGCTTTATTGCATTAGCAGATTATGCATGATTAGGTTTTATTTATGTTGATTGATGATGCGCTAGAGTTCACTAAATAATCACAACATGATGAATCTAGGTCCTAGTAATATTGAGAATACTTTTCCAATTAGATACCCAACAATCCTTGGATAGTGAGTGATAGGTCGGCCTCTACAGAGTGTCACTTGTTATTTTAGACATTGTGGGGTGGATCATGTTCTACATATTTAATTGATTATGCTCAACAATGTTACCTAAAGCGTTTAGAACCTTGAAGCAAAGGGTAATAATTAAGTATATGATGGTTAATTATTAAACTAAAAGATCTTCAACAGCACTCATCGAGCATCAATTCAAACTGTTCAATCTTCATTAAGAATCACGCGCAGAGCTCGTGAAATGGTACGATTGAATCGATGATTGGTGTGGCCGAACTATGGGTTGGTTCGGTCAAACCATGGGTGTGTTCGACCACACCTCTTTAAATTAGAAAAGTTCAAAAGTTTCTGACTGTTTTGGCACATCGATCGAACTCTTCAACGGTTTGCCTCGAACTTTGAGAATCTGAGTGTTACTCTGATTTTTTGGCTATTGCTTGATTTAAATCGGTGGCCGAAATTTGCGCGACTGCTGCTGTAATTGACGCTAGCCTGCTTGCGGTTAGTGGTGGTGGAGATTGATGGTGGTTTCGGTGGCAGGTGGTTATATTAGTGGGTTGTGAGCTGCGTGAGGCTGCTCTGTTTTGGTGGGCTGATTTGGTTGGGAGTGGTGGCTGCTTTGTGCGTGAGGGAGCAGGTGGTGTGTTTGGGTGGTTGGAGTTGCGTCAGGCTTTTTGGAGGTTGATGGTGGGTTGCAGTGATGTTGGCCTGGCTATTAGAGTTTTAGCATTAATTGAGGGGCAATGAGAGGAGTTTGGCATCTACTAGGTGCGGTTGGAGGTGGACGGTGGTGCTGTTGCGGGTTTGGCTGTGATTGGTGGCTAGTTTGGTTGTATTGGAGGTTAGTTGTGTTTTGGGTAGATGGTGTGTCAGCAGGGGTTGCTGGAATTGCGTGAGGGAGTGGGAAGTTTGGTTTGCTTCGGTGTTGTGGAGGTTAAGAAAGATTAGAGAGGGAGAGAGTGGCGTAGGATAAGGGGTAGCAATGTTGGTGTTGGGTGGTAATTGAAAAGCCTCGGCTTGGACCTTGAACTCGAGCCTACACACAAACAAACTCGAGAGTGAAACCGAGATAAATATAATAAAATAAATAATAAAATAGAACTAAATAAGCTAAAATAGAAATTGAGAGAAATAAAACTAAAACTAACATAATTAAATAAAACACAAACAAATAAAATATGAAAAAGACTAAAAACTAATTAAAATAAATAAATGTAAATAAGAATACTTTCAAGGAAAAATAAAGAACGAAATATAACAAATCAAAAGCAAATAAAGTACGAAAATAAACTAAAACTAATTAAATAAAAAAAATTAAACTAAAACACTCTAAAATAAAACGAAGCTTTATTAACGAGAAAATAAGGGAAAATAAGAGAAACCGAGCCCGAAATTAACTTTAAAACTACTCCCTAATAGTAACATAAATGTCACTCATCAGGTTCATTTTAGGTCAATAATTTACAAGTTATATTCAGGTCGGTTCACGTTTTGGTTCGGGTCTTAAATACTTGGATGAAATCGGGTCTAGGGTTATCAGGTTCATGTCACCATTTTTCCGGGTTTAAACAAGTCGGTTAATAATCGCGTTTGGGTCGGTTTTTCGTGTTGGGATAGATTTTGACAGCTCTATTTACAGGGATTACTCAATCAGTGTTACTAGTGTTACTTGGTTTGTGTTATAAGGCTACTTAGTCAATATAAATGGGATGCTTGGCTTATTAATTTACATGTGATCACATGTTGTGGCCAGCCAGACACGCTGAAACTATTATGTCCTCTTTCTTTCATTTATAACTTTTTAATACTCCAAGTACCTCATTTATCTCTTATTTTATGTAATTCTATTAAATTGCCTAAAAGTGTGTGTCAATCAAAGTGTAATACTCACAAAAACACAGTGCGAATGTATAAAATATTTGAACGGAAAGTATATACAAAGATAAAAAATAAAAAATAAAAAATTGAAGAGAGGGTATGTTACATTTGCATCAACTAGATCTTCTCATTATAGTACACCCGTGATAGCAACTGTCACAACTTACACAAGTACCAGAAAATGGGAAACACAGCACTAAGAAACATGACTAACTTAAAATATTATGTAAGATAATCTAATTACATCCTTTATCCAATTAAAACTCTCACAAGAGGCACATGATACATTAAATAAAAATTTAATAATGTTAATTGTAAAAACACGCCAAAGGCGGCTAAGCATTATCTGTATAATGGGCATAGTCGTTAGCCATTAACTGCCCAAATACAAAAAATTAAAATGAATATAGCTACAAATTAAGGGATGACTAAATATAAGACCATTCGCAATCATCAAATAGTACCTATTTTTCAACTATAAAAAGGTCATGTACTTTCTTTGGTAAGATCATTCTAAGTTAATTCTCCATCCCATTATTAAAAACATATACATAACACAAAAAGAATGATTATGGAAGCTTATAAAATTTTCATTTCATATGTTGTTCTTTTGGCTTTTACTAGCTATGTGGTTTACGCTACCGATCCGAACCAGCTGCAAGATTTTTGTGTAGGAGTGAATCAACCTCTTGAAGGATGTACGTACATGCTTTAGTCTCAAAATTACATAATCATAGTTTATTTTTAGACAAATATTTGTAGGTTGTTCAATTATTTTTTCAATATATATAGAGTTATATACTAACATGCATTAACGTAAACTTTGTGGATTTATTTTTATTTACAGTGTTTGTGAATGGATTGTTCTGTAAAGATCCAATGAGGGTTACTCCGGATGATTTCTTGTTCCGAGGACTAAATCCGGGGGACACAGACAACAAGCTAGGGTTCGCGGCAACAGTTGTACAAGCAACAAATTTAGGCGGTCTTAACACGCTTGGGATATCACTTGCTAGGCTTGATTTTGCACCATATGGTCTTAACCCTCCACACACACACCCTCGAGCCACTGAGATATTCACGGTGTTGGAAGGAACTTTTTATGTAGGTTTTGTGACCTCGAACCCTCCTCAAGGGCAAAACAAACTCTTTGCTAAGTTGCTTAACAAGGGAGACGTTTTTGTTTTCCCTCAAGGTCTCATTCATTTTCAGTTCAATGTTGGTCGTACACCCGGTTTTGGTATTTCAGGGTTAAGTAGCCAGAACCCCGGTGTCATGACAATAGCTAACGCGGTGTTTGGGTCTCAACCACCTATTTCTGTTGACGTTCTAGCTAAGGGTTTCCAGATTGAAGATAATTTGGTCAAGTATCTTCAGGCTCAGTTCGGTATGGGCAGCTACTAGTTAGTATAGAATGAAAGATTCATGCTCTTAATGTTGCAAAGGGTTTGACAAAATAATAAATAGTGTTTGTTCTCTTGTAATTTCAGCTTATAATGTTCGAAATCAAAATATTTGTAAAAGCTTTGCTAGTATGGAAAATATATCTACTGAAAATAAAGCAGCAAGAACGTAATACAAAGTCGAATGTATTTCTGTTATATCTTCCTTTACTTTCTAATCAAAATTAATCATATATTCCAGGATTTTTTTGAAAATAACACCACATATTTTGAAAAAAATGGATTATAACACCACATTTTAATTCTTAAATTTTTATTATAACACCACATAAAAACCCAAAAATTGGATTTCACCACCATCTAACGGTATCTTTGGATGGAATCCGTTAGTGGGACCCACTAAGCACAAGTGTCATTCATTGATTGGTTAAAAAAAAAATTTAAAAAAAAAAACAAAAAACGTAATCCCTAACCCAGTCCCACCGTCGGCAGCCTGAAACCCTAACCAGCCTCACCGTCGGAAGCCCTGAAACCCTACCCCTAACCCACCGTCGGCACCTCAAGCCACCGAAAAACCTACCGAAACTAACTTCTAAACACCCCAGTCACCGAAAAACTCACCTAACTCATCCTTGAAAAACCCCAGCCACCGAAAAACACCCCAGCCGCCGCTAGCAAGGAATGGGTCGCAAACAAGGGTGGAGATCAGGGCGGGAGCCCTCGCGTAGGTGGGATCTGTGGGTCGTCGAGCAGGCGGACTTTGGTGGGTCGCGCGTCTGGGTGCTAGAGTCGCGTCTGGGTCGAGGTGGCTAGGGTGGTTTTTGGGGAGGAGGAAGGATGGATTAGGTGGAGTTAGCGGTTTTTGTGGGGTCGGGGGGTTCCAGCGGGAGGTCATGTGGTTTTGACGGGTTCCGGCAAGAGGTTTGGGGCTGTCGACGACGTTGGCTAGTGGTTCCGGTGGTGGGGTTGGGTTGGGTTAGGATTTAGTTTTTATTTTTATTTTTATTTATTTATTTATTTTAAACAAATCGCTACGTTTCACGAGTCCGAAGTGAGCCCGACTAACGGATTCCATCCAAGAATCCGTTAGTTGGTGGTGAAATCAATTTTTTTGATTTTTATGTGGTTTTATAATACAAATTTGAGAAAATGTGGTGTTATAATCCATTTTTTTTCAAAATATGTGGTGTTATTTTTAAAAAAAATCTTATATTCCATGTACTATCTATCAAAATTTAAATTCCACGATAATTGACATGTTTAAACTTTACTCATTTGTGGAGCTTTCAAAAACCGACCCGAAATGGTGAATCCGAACTGTTTCGAACTATCTGAAAAGAAACGGAACCGCTAAGAAACTGTTATTTAAAAACCATAAAACGACCTCACCCATTTTCTAAAACCTGAAATTGAACCGATCCGAATGTTCGAGAATCATTAATGAACCGTACCCATTATCAAGCTGAATTGATACAACCCGAAACTAAAAACAACCCGAACCGAGTACTTCTTAACCTGATAGCAACCCGACCGATTATAAACCAAATCAGTTTAAACTAGACAAAATCCCGATAAAACAAAATTGTTTACAACCTGTAACTAGTTAGGACTAAACCGTTTTATAACCCGTGATAAGTTAGGACCGAACAATTTACAACCCTTAACCGATTATAACCGAACCGTTTATAACACGTAAGTCTGTAACCTGTTATGACCGTTGATTTTTTTTTTCATTTTTTTTGGGTACCTTTTATTTATAGTAAAACAAAAGGGTTTAATTTGAATTACGAAGTATTTATATTTAAAAGGTTTGAAGTCTTGATGTCATTGAAACTCTTACGCTAAAATTTTATCGTCCTTTTATGAGTAATGGCTTATAGAACACTATTTTGTACTTCCACCGTTCTTTTTTACTTGACCCGCTTTGACTTTTACACTATTCACCACCCCTCCTTTGACAGTGTTTTGTGAATAATATGTATGGAAAAACATATTTATATTGGATCATTTTGAATTCGTCTCAATAAGTACTATCATAATATATAACTTTTATATTTTTTAATTATGGAGAATTAAAGTTATTGACCGTTAAAGTTTTGCATTGGCAAACGTGATAAAAGAAACAGGTCAAGTAAAAAAGAACAGAGGAAGTACTTTATTAAAAAAAAAAAAATTTAAATCCAAAGCTAACTCTAGATTTATTATTATTGTTTAATTTGATCCTGAAAATCGTTATACAAAAAAAGGACATAAAGCTAAACAACTAATTAATACTCCATATTACATATTGGAGATAACACAGTAAAAAATGTTGAGGATACACTAGAAGATATACGTTGACGAAACTCGGTTAAAAATGGAAAAACTAGTTGTCAAACCGGATGAGTTTAACTCGAAACAATTATGACCTGAATCGATTACAACCTGATCTGATTAGGACCCGTTGTGTTTTGACCCAAAACCCGCTTCAAACTAACAAACCTCGTTTTTAAATTGACTTAAGTTAGTCCGAACCGATTATAACCCGACCTGAAAAGAAACTGTAAAAAAAAAAAAAAAAAAAAACAAACCGACCCGACCTGAAATTATTTAAAACTGATCCGAACTGTCCCGATAATAATTCCAACCAGTTACAAATCGAAAACCAATAAACATAACCCAAAACCGAACCGCAATCTCGATTGACACCCCTACTCATTTTCCAACATCATAGTTTGACCAATTATTATATGTAATATTTTTAAAAAGAATTAATATATTCCTTCCATTCCTGAAAGTTCGACTCACTTTGCATTTACGCGGTCTCCAATGAATATCTTTGACTATGAATATTTTCGTCTATTTATAAGTGAAAATTTTAAAAAGTTTATATTTGAAAAATTCATAATGAAGGGAATCTAATAAGATCCCTCATGCTAATTTAAATATATTGTATAAATCATAACATGTTGTCAAAGTTATTTTTATTTTGACTACATGAATAGTAAGTGAGTCAAACTTTCAGGAATGGAGGTAGTATATATAATAAAATGTTAGTAACAAAAAATTTATAGAAAATTTGATCTTATAAAACTTTATATTCTAACATCATTATTTTTAAATGACCACATTTATTTTAATACATTTATAAGAAAATTAAAAATTATAATTAGTACTCAAAATTATTTTGTAAAAAGTCAAATTGTGTCAATGATTTTGTAATATTATATCTCTATTATATAATTTAGGAGGAGAGGAAAGAAAAATTAGTGTCCACTTTTAAACTGCTCAATTTCCCCCTAGAAGCACTAAAAAATAATTAAAACAAATGCAAAACTTTACATAATAATTTCAGTTCAAAAGTTCACCATCATTTAAAATCTTGTAAAATAATAAAAAAAATGCTATAAATAAAATCAAAAATTGTAACAAAGGTATAATCAAACATTAGATTAGTCTCTTGCGATGCACGATTTTGACTAAATTTTGATACTAATTAATACACTGTATTTTTAAATTATTAAAAAAAATGAATAGTGAAATAGATTACAAAAAATTTTAAGTAAAATAATTTAAAATAAAGTGATGATATAACATATAATTTAGGCGGAAAATTTTTCTACCACAACTTGAAATTTGTACGGTTAGGAGAAGGGATGATGTTAGAGGTCGTAATTTTAATAATAGTTATAGATTAGTCACCATATTTGCATTATTCCAAAAATAAAAAATCCTTATCAGACTAAAATCAAATTAAATAAAATACTACAAATATTACCATGTAAAGGAATTTTAACGTGTTTTTTGTGCAACATATCACACCGTGTAGCTGGGGTTACTTATTCATGAATGAAATATTTAAGGGTTACTCAAATACGTGTTACTTGGTCAGGGCCGGGGTTACTCGGTCAGACAGGGGTTACTCAATTGGGGCCAAGGTGTACTTATTCAGTTAGGGCTTACTTGATCGATTATGGGTTACTTATTCATGTGTTACTTATTAAATTTTGTTATGAAGCTTGTTACTTAACATTCTAGCAAATTAATTGCTTCAAGTGTGAATTTTAATGGTGAATTTTTTTTATTTTGAAGTCCCTAAAAATGTTAAAGTTCCAATATTGAACTGTTTATTTGGTTAGATCTTTATTTTCTAGATTCCATTTTGAACTAACTTTAAATATAATAATTTTTAGTTGAATATAGTCATAAAGGTTCAAACTTGTGGGTGAATATTTGTTAATCTTCATTTTGGAAGATGTAATTTTTCAAATAAACACGAATTAGTGTTGGAATCATTTCCATTGGATTATTATTTTATTTTTCCAAACCATTTCAATTTTGTCAAAACTCATTAGTAATTTACGTTTGGTTAAAGTAATTATGAGATTAGCCCTTTCAATTTTGTAGCATCAAGTTGGACAAAAAATAATTTAAAGAATGGTTCTTAAATAATTTTTGGTTTGTTCAATAAAAATTTGAGTTGGACTTGTTCTATTTTCATTTTGCTCAAATGTTGGTTCCAAAATAAATTTAGAATTAATTTTATGTCACATAAAAATTGAGACAAAAACCCAAAATCAATAGCACGTAAATCGAGGCACAATAGCCCTGAGCATGCCTTCGGCCAGCTGACTGGTACGCAACCCGCATGTGGCTGCCACGGCTACTAGGTTGCGCGTCGTGCGTGCGAGTGTGGGGGTATGCAAGCAGATTGATTGGTGCGCATAGGGCAAGGTTGTGCGTGTGTTGCGGCTTGTGGCGACCAAACAGCATGAGCGTAGCACAACGGCGGGGGCTGTGCGGGCAACAGCCTTGCACCATGTCGTGGCTCGGTGCCAGCAAACCAAGCCTTGTTGCTTGGTGCTAGGAAGTCAAGCATGATAAGGCCTCATGTTTTACAATATTTGTCGAAATTATTTATTTATTTATTTGTTTGTTTAATTATTTTAATTAAAATGAGGCTAGGCGTATGTTATTCTCGGCACCTGCAAATTTATTTGGCAAAATTTTTTATTTACCAGCTTACTTAATTATATTGATTAAGTTGGTTGCGGAATTTAGTGGGAGCTTCATTATTTACTTGAGCTATTTTATTGCGTTTAATCACATAATCTGTTAGAAATTTTGACTAGTTTAATTAGACGTGTTCATCAGATTCACCACCTAAGTTAATTACTAGTTTATAGGTTTTGCATTGTTACTTGTTTTATGTTGTAAAATGCATGGGCCATTCACATATAGTGAATACATGAATGGAATATATTTATTCTATCACAGGTTTTATGAAAAGGCAACTAGTGCGGCACAATTAGGATGATAGGAATGGTGTCCTTTGAATAAGTGTATTATTTGAAATGAAACCAGCCACGCACAAGCACCAGCACCAGCCCGCATTGTGTGTGTGGCTTGCTATGCGCATGTGCGGGCTAGTGCGAGGCCAACACACTATTGCAAGCACTAAGCAACCAGCGCCCAAAAGCAGCCCGCTAGTAAGCGTTGCATGCTTACATGGCCGTGCATGCTAGCCACTAGCCAGAAGCCCATCCAAAGGGCCAGTCACCAACAAGGCAGCCTTGGCGCCAAAGGCTAGGCTCGCCACGGGGCGCTACGTGGTTTTCTTTGGGTGAGAGTAAGTGTGGTAGTTTGGGGAATCTTGGGGATGAAGGAAATGGTACCCTCCCATTGGGGTCCTCACCTATCCCCTTCCTCCATGTTGCCACTTGTTGATTAATTAATTCAGGGGTTGGTTAGTCTTTTGTGTAATTAAGTTAGAACATAACCCATTTAGAAGTTAGTTAGCCCATTTAATGACAATTAGGCCACTTAAACCAAATTAATTAAATTTGGGTGCCACTTAAGAGAATCGAAATAAACATCATATTCCACGTAGAAAAAAAAAAGTATCAGGCCACCATGTAGAATTTCCCTCAAAATAAGTTGAAAAAATGATTTTTATCAACTCTCCCACATTGATGGGAGAGTAGAATATTTTCTTGGAATTTTCCATAAGTTGGAACTAAAAAAGGCATCTCCATAATAGTGAGAAACCCTTTATGTTCACATATAACTCCAGTAGTTTTATTTGGTTTGAACTCAGCTAACTCCGAGTTAGAGATCGTTCGGGTCGTTATTGCGGGTGGTATCTTTGGAGGTCTATACGCTTGCGAGACTCGACTTTCGAAGTAAGAACTCATTGGAACCAAAGAAGCACGCGTCAAGGGTAAGGTGGTCTGTTCACTTTATCTTGTTATTTATTTATTATATTTATATTAATTGTTAGTGGATCTTGGGGTCGAGTTTTGTTTCGCGGGAAGTCAGAGTTTTTCGAAACCCAACAGCGATATCGGGGCCTTGCTCATTTAATTCTGTAACTAAAATTTTCAAACTGTTTAAAATGGATTTAATTTCTAGTTCTTGTTGCTAATTAGATTTGTAGCTCGATTTTATTAGTTTTAATCTCGTTTTATTTAGAATTTTGGCTTCAAAACCTAGATTTTTGCCCGGACTAGTAAATTTTGGGTGGAATCGATAATATGGAAACATTCTAATTCTTCTAGGGTTCCGAAAAGCCAAATTCTACCTAGAAATGCCTATTTCGTGGGATAATTTGTTTTGACGAAAAATTTTAAATCATTTTTTTTTTGGTAAGTAAGGATATATATATATATATATATATATATATATATATATATATATATAAAACCTGTACAAATTAACATTTGTACATAGCCTAGCAACCTAGGCTCCACGAAAACTACACAAGACAAAAAGGCCAAACCCCCTCTGAGATTCTAGATTCCAGAGAGCCACCTCCTAGGAAAACCAGAATAAAACATGAGCACCATAACCCCTGCTACCTTCTAAGAAGGGCACAGGGGCCTAGAGATAGGCTTACAAAGCAAACAACTACCCAAGGCTCAAACTACAACCAAATAAACAAAACAAACCTAGCAACAAGTTCAACTACAACCTTTAGAGTGCAAACTGCAGAAAACCAACTCTGACCAAACCAACACAATTACAGCACATGTTTGAGTTGAAAAAGCCATTTACTATCCTCAATCTTCCATCCCGAGTCAATGAGCTATTGAGCTCTACCCCAAACCCCCCTTCTGATAGCTCTAACTATGAACTCAAGGTGAAGAATAGCCTGATGCCGGTAAACATGGTTCCTAGTCAGCCATATGTGATAAATTGTAGCTCAGAGAGAGGCCAGGATTAAGAAACTGAATCTAATTCTTTCCCAATTTCTTGTAGTTTTTCCAAATACCATCTATGCCACCATTCTGCATTGGAAAACCCAGCCAATTGCAGAAACTACTCAAACATCTTCTACTATACTCACAGTCAAAAAACAAGTGGTTCAAAGATTCTATCCCATCTCCACAAAGCAGAAAATAATTCTCATCACATGCCCTATATTGCAGCAGTTTATCCCTTGTTTTCAGTCTTCCAAAAATAGCCAACCATACCATAAAGGAATGCTTTGGAACAATATACTTATTCCAAACCCACTTACTCCTAGGGACTGTTTCCATATTGCCCTTCAACCATGCATAACAATCTGTTATCTTATACTTTCAACTCAACCAATTAATACTAATAAACCCTTATTTGAGTTCATCCTTAACCTTACACATCATCTTCCAACCCCACCCTGCATCCCTTTTTGGAATGTACTACCACCAATCCTAATCCTTAATGTACACAGAATGAACCCATTAAACCCATATTGAATCATTCTTTTTTGCTATTTTCCAGACATAACTTTCTAGAGCAGCCTGTTCAAGGTTATACAGTCCCTAATTCCCAAGTCACCAGTAGACGTAGGCCTACAAACCTAATCCCAAGCAAGGGATGAGCCCTACTCAAGACAGCTTTGCCATCCCATAGAAAAGCTCTACAGAGCTGAACTATCCTAATTAGCATAAAAACTTTAGGAATTAGCAGACATTAAGCCTAATAAGTATGCAAGCTCATAAGAACAACATTCACCAGAATAGTTCTAGCCACATAAGAAAGATTCCTACTACTCTAACATTGGATTTTGCCCAACATCTTATCAATCAGAGAGTCATAATCAGCAACCTTTAGATATTTATCATTCAAAGGGATACCCAAGTATCTTAAAGGCATCTCACCAATAACAAACCTAGAATTCTGCAGAATCACCTCTTTAATTTTGTTCTGCACATTCCCAATTTATAGATGTTTTATCCGTGTTAATATGCAAACCTGATTTCCATTTAAAGGTCTTCAAAGCTCTAAACAACATCTTGATGGAGCTCACATTTCCATAAGAAAACAACACCAAATCATCTACAAAGATAAGATGATTCAAGGCGAATTTCTCACAACTCTAATGGTATTTGAAATTATTCCTTTTACCCACTCTCCTCAACATCCTAGTAAGATACTCCATAACAATCACAAAGAGTAAGGGAGACATATATAGGATCTCCCTGTCTGATCCCTTTCATTCCAGCAAAATAACCATGCAGACTTCCATTAATTATCAGAGAGAAAGAAGGGGTACAAACACACTACATGATCCAAGTAACAAACCTAATTGGAAAACCCAGAGAAAACAACATATTTCTAAAGAAATTATAGTTGATAGAAACATAAGCCTTTCTCAAATCCACCTTGATAATGCACCTAGGTGGCTTTCTCTTGTTATTATAGTTTTTAAGCATATCTTGGAACACTAAAACATTATCCAAAACAAACCTACCAGCTACAAAGGCACCCTTGGCAAGGATCTACAACATTAGGAAGAACTTCCTTGATCCGTTCATAAATCATGTTTGAGATGACCTTCTAAATAACATTACATCATGCAATTGACATGAATTGTGTGACTTCAGTTTCATTCTCCACCTTACGAATCAGAGTTAGAGTAGTAGCATTAACTTGCTTCAAAAGCTTACCATGCTAAAAAAAGTTTAAAATAGCTATAGTTAAAGGAGAGCCAATCACATCCCAGGTACTCTTAAAATAATTTCTAGAGAAATCATCGGGCCTAGGTGTTTTATCATCTTCAAAACTCTAATTAGCATTCTTAACATCCCTTTCACAAAAATTCCTACATAGTCTGTTGTAGACACCTAAAAATGTCTCCCCAAAACCAAACCCGTTGATGAACACCTTTCACCGCCATTATTGGTCGAGTTGAGTATTTAATCTTTGTAGTGCTTAAATCCATGTTCTATCCAATATATTTCATGAACCAATCCAATTTCTAGCTCATTTCCCTAAACCATAACCTATTTTCCACTTTTCGTGTCCACATCGCAAAACTGAGAGAAACTGATTTTATGAATATAAAATTTTGATCCAATTATTATTTTGTTGGATAGGCCTTTAAATAAGCTTTCCAACCATATATCATAAGCCCAATTCCGAGCTATAACGAAAAAGATATGAGCAAAACATTAAACTCGGCCCAAAACCGACACCCTTCTACTAAAACAGCCATATCTTAAAATATAAAAATTATTTTGACCTGATTCTAATTGGGTTGAAAATTAGACTTGATAAGATTTCCAATGATATATTATATGCTTTATTCTGAGTTACGGATCAAAAGTTATGATGATTTTAAAAACGGGTAAAAAACTGGAATTACCGCGCAGCAGCTAAAATGCCGCGACGCGGTAAGATCTGACGTGGCACGGGAGAAATTCCCGTGACACGGTAATTTGGAGGGAATTTTCATGTTTTTTAGTGCCCCGTGACTTAGCATAAGTACCGTGACCCGGCGCCATATTCCGTGACACGGTGGACTTTGCCGCGTCACGGCGTTTTCTGCCGTGTCACGGTGGGTTGCTGCCGTGTCACGGTGCTTAAAACTTTCCCGCATCACGGGGAACTGTGCCGCAACACGGGAATTACTGCCGTGTCACGGTAGGAATTCCCGTGTCACGATTCCAGTGCTGTGACACGGGACAACTCCGTGTTTTTTCCGCGTAATCCCTTCACGCGTTTTTACTCCCGTAGGTCAAATATTTCCCTCGTCACGCTAATTTCCCCCGTGACACGGTAGAGTCTGACCGTGTCACGGTACAGTCTGACCGTGTCGCGGTAGCCTTTTTTAGGGTTTTTATCTTTTTAGGGTTCCGTGTGTTCCCTCTGCTCATTTTCCCTATAAATACCCCCCTCCTTTCTGCAGTTCGGGGCAGCAATAATCATTCTCTCTCACCTTGCACCAAAAATCATCCTCTTCTCCCTCTTTAACCTAATTTCTAGCCTCCTTATTCTTCCATAATAATTCCCCTAAGCACTCCAAGGAGTCTATACTTAATCCGAGGTTCCGTCCTTAAACCAAGGCGTGAAAGGTACAAATAACTGAGGGTTTGGACCAAATCAATTATACTTTTTATTTAATTTAATTTTCATTTGCTTTATTATTTTTATTGAAGTTACTAACAATTTATTCATGATGTAGCAATTTAAAGGAACGTGCGAAATGTGAGTAATTATTAATTAATTTAATTACTCTTATTTTATTTTCTTATTGCTAGTATCATGATTAGGGTTATTTTATATTTGATTTGACTAACTCTATTATTGTTGAATTGCTTCCAATATTAATGTTTATTTTATTATATTTATGATAACTATATTGCATGTTTAAAGGGAATATGTAATTGAAAATCACGCCTAATAAGATAATTTGGACAACCGGTTTAGGTTCCTTTTTAATCTTGTTATTTAATCAAGTGATCACAAATATTTTAGAATTATATGTTGCATTAATATTCAACCAATTTAGCCTAATAATAGTTTGGAGCAAATTGAATATTTTATTGTATGCCTTTGAGATCACAGGAATGCTTTTCAATATAAGAATCGAGTAGAGGCCAATACGGGCGAATGTGACTCCATGACTCACTTCGTACCATCATCCCCGATCCTCCTTTCGTGGTTCCGAACCATATGGAGTTAGTAATATCATGGATTATGAATGGGGTGTAACCTTCACGGGTCAATCGTTGTTGCCTATCGTTGTCCCTTATCGTGGTTGCCTTTTTATGATCCGTGGACGGTTTACAAGTTCCTTAAAAACTTGTTGGCGGCTCCCTACTTTATTTGTCCCTAATCGTTGTCCCTAATCGTAATGTCAATTCCCACTTCCTATGGGTGCCAAGCATATTCACCACATGCTTTAACGTAGGCGCACTTCGAGCGACGCCTACACCTGTCAATATGCTCATTGTTCAAACATCTCCCTTCTTGAATCACACTAGAGTGCACCTTACCATTAGATGCAGCACTGGTACGTAGCAGAACCTTGTAGTAGTATAAGAAAGCATCACAGACAAGGGAAGGATCATAAACTACATTCCCATTCTCACCCATGATACAATAAATACTATTTTGAATCCTTCTCTTTTCAGAATAGCAGGAAAGAAGGAAGAGTTCATATCCCAACTTGCATCCAATGTACTTTAGCCTTTTGCTTCTAAAATTTGTACCTAGCAGCATGAGCTTGGGCATATTCCTTTCTAGCTTCCTTTTCCTACAAAATTAACTCCTCATCCCTATGACTATCCTGCAACTTAGCTTGAATGTCCAGCAATTCTTTTCAACAAAAGCATCAATAGTCTTAACACAAGAGAACTTAGTCAAATTAATATCCTTCAGCCTCTTCTTTGTCTTAGCCAACTTCTTCACAGCTTGAAACATAACAGTCCCATGAACATCAATACTCCAACTTCCTTTACAACATCAAGAAAACCAAGGGTATCAACCCACATATTAAAGAACCTGAAAGACTTCCTTATCTACATTTCCCCCACAAAGAGTTAAATGACAGATGGATAATTATCAATGAGCCCTTTAGGGAAAAATGTAGCTACAAGTTAGGAAACTTATCTAAACAAGCATTGTTAACCAGAGCCCTGTCAATTTTAGTGCTAAATCTATCAAAACCATATTGCTTGTTGTTCTAGGTAAAGAACAGACCACCAGTCTACCAATTAAACAACTAAGTATCATTCTGACATCGCCTTAAAGGTGCAACTTTAGAGAGAGAGATAGTGGAACCAACCTTATCATTCAAATTTAAGACATTTTTAAGTTACTTCCAATCAACAAGGGTTTACAAACCACCCCAGCTAGCTGCCTGACTTGATCCCACAACATCTTCCATTTTTCAGCTTTATTCAAGCCATACACAACATATATCTCAAACTCAATACCAGTAGCTTTGTGAACCACCCTACAATAAACTAACTACTCTTCAACCCTTACGACTGTAACATTTAATATTTTGGCCAGACATATAACCCAAATTCTACCATCTTTTTTCTTACTATAATTAGCACATACAAACCAATCACTTCTAACTCTATTAAACACCTTACCAAAATTCCCACCCTTCACCTTTGTTTCTAAGAGTCCAAACAAGCCTATATTGTGCTGCCTCATAAACCATAAGGCATCACATAATATGCGAGGCATGTTTAGACCTCTTACATTCCAGAAACCTACTCTATCCATCAAAATGAATAGAGCATTCCCCCTCTTCCAGAATACTACACTTGTTTCCTCTTCTACTAACCACGAAAATACTTATTTGTTTCTTATACCCCATCTTGGGAATATTATCTAAAACATCATCACTAATGTTTTGCTCAGTCTTGGGAAAATTTTCTGCATTCTTCTGAACATTCTCGGCATTATTCTGAACAGGTTTTAGCTCAAGTCTCCACTCCTTCCTTGGAACACCCTGCAGCTGCTTCCATTTTGTTTGATGCATTTCCCTAGACTGTTGCTTTCTAGCCTTACCTTGTGGTTAGGGCACTGAGGATCCTCATGACCTATGCCTTTACAAACTTTGTAGATCACCGACTTCCATTCGTAGACAAATATGTTGAATCACATTATTACCCTTCTCATCCAAGAACTCAATAATGCATGGAAAATCTCCATTAAACTGCCTTTCCATCATTAATGTAGCATATTCAAGCTTCTCCATAGTAGCAATAGCCCTGTCAGTTTTGACAGGTTTACCCACCAATCTAGCAAGCTTCATTAGTGTATTCTAACCCCAATATTTGAGATCCAAACCTAGCATTCTGATCCATACAAGGATCTCATCCACATTCTCCTTAGTAAAATCCATATCAGGCTGCCATTTCTAGCTTTCTCCCTACCCTCAATTGATTTGAATTGTACCAAGAATACTCCATTTGGGTGTAGAGAGATCCTATCAACTTTAAATTTTCCCCAAATTCTTCTCACAAAGCAAATTAATCATTAAGAATAAAGGTTTTGCCCCAATTACATAGCAAACTAAAGCATTCTTCCTAAAATAAACTTTTGGTTAAATATCTTCCATGGTAATCTGAACATTCCACCTCTTTGTATTATCATCAACACACTTAGCCCTAAAAAGATTCATATCCTCATCCACATTATCCTTAAACTAACTCTCTCTAATTTAATATATTAGTAGAGTTTTCAAGCAAAATAGAGGATTGAGATGGGGTAAGAGGTTCAAGGGTACTATCAATTTGGAAAAAGCTACTATTATTGCAATTAGAGTTCTCAAGAATTAATATAGGGGTCAAATTATCAAAATCAAATACTCTATCATAGCAAGCAACAGTACCATTAACTTCATCATCAATACGAGAAGAAGAAGAATGAATTACCTTCTGACATTTATTAAAACTTCTTGGTGTTGCTCATGCTCCTCAGAGTTACCTCCCTCACATGAACTTCATTGTACATCATCAAGTCCATCCAACTCTCCATAGAAACATCCTCGGTCCTCGTACTATGCTCTTACTACTTCAAGAAATTCCTTGTTCTTGGTTTCAATTTCTACTTGGATTTTTGTTTATTCTTTGATTTTTACCCCGAATTTTTACTCCCCTTACCCTTATTGCCTTTTGGCATTAAAATCTAGCTTAAATTTGAAGAAACATTTTGTGGATATCAAGCCAGCTCTCAACTTTCGTTCTCTAGACTTTCGTTTATCTTTCATTTGATTTAATTAAATCTTTTAAACCTTGAATCTTAATGGCATATTAATTGTGATTATGCATTTGGTTCCATCCTTTATGCTTCTATTTTTAGGCCACTTTTGAGCATGATTACTTGGTAATAAGTGGTGCTTAATGGTTGGCTCAAATTTTAACATAAAAGAAAATAAATTGCTATAAGTGTGAAAAGTTTGTGTTTTGAGGCTCTTAAGTACTAAAAATCTAATCTTTAATTATTTTAAGTGATTTAAACTTTGTGTTACTAAATTCTATGTATGTTTATAAACCTTTCTTGATTCAATCATTTATTAAGTTCATTGGAATCATAAAATTTCAAACTTCTGATTGAATATTGATTAATCTTCATATTAGAAGATGTAAGTTTTCAATGATTCACATGTTAAAGTTGGAATCTTTCATTGAATAATTTTGTTCATTATTCTAACTCCCTTTTAATTTTGTCAAAATCTGATGATTAATTTATATTAGTTAAATTAATAGTGACAATAGCCCTTCATTCTGTTGCCTCCACTTAAATCAAAATTTTATTAAAAGATTGGTTCTTGGATTTAATTTTAGTTAGGCACATGAATGAATTTTATTTATTTAGATTTATTTTAATTTTCATTTTTCTCAGAATGTTGGTTTTAAAGTTAATTTAGAATTGATAATAATTGTCACACAGAATCGAGAAATTTTTCCCGAGGCACGAGTACACAAATCAAGGCCTAAGAGCCCTAAGCATGCTCTCGGCCAGCCGAGCTGATAGCACAGTCCACATGGGGCTTTCGAAACTACTAGGCGCCTCGTATGTGTGTGCATGCATGGTGCACATAGGAAAGTAAGTAGCATGGCGCAACAACAACAAGTGCGTAGGCTCTACGCGCTATGCGTGATGTGCGTGCGCTGTGTGTGAAGGAGAGTGGTTGTGTGTGTTTCCTTGGTGTGGTGCGAAGGGAGGTGGCCAAGTTATGCTTCCTCGCACCTTGTAACCTGTAGCAAACGCTGCTAGGTTACCCACAAGAACACCTAGCAATGCTACGTTAGTGTGGTGCGGGCGCACGCACTACACCGCATTGCTCCAAGTTGCTAGGCAGCCGTGGCTAGCATTGGCGAGTGCCACTTGCGTGCGATCGGCTTTGTAATTTTAATTATTTTATGAAATTTAATTAAATTTTAGGGCTAGGCCTCGGGTTTTGAGCGACACTTGCAAATTTTTAAAATTTGGTAAAATATTGGGTTTACGGGCTTAAATAATTGAATTAATTAAGTTGGATGCAGAATTTAGTGGAAGCTTCATTATTTGAGCTACTTTATTTGAGGTTAATCACATAATCGGTTAATAACTTTGACTAGTTTTAATTTGGTGCGTTAATCGGATCAACTACCTAAGTTAGTTACTAGTTTAGGCATGTTTTGGGTGTTTTTGTCCCTTTGGAGAGTTACTGCTCGAAGACTGGTTGCGCGCGGACTGTACCTGCAAAACAATGGAGACTCCGGGTGATGGGAGCTCCGTCTCTAACGATCAAGTTAGTACTTGAATATGAGTAGGAGAAGGTGCGGAAATTGAAATGAGATCTTCTCGAATTCCGAGATCGGGAGTTTTTTCTGATGTAAGAGAATGTAGGGTATGCTGTAATAAATTTAAAATGTCCCAAAAATGAAGGGAATCTCCCTATTTATAGGGTCATTGGGAAATGTGCCCATGATAAGGTCATTCTAACCTAATTCAGCTAGGCTGCGCCGAATTACGGCTTTCTCGGGATTTGGGCCCTTTAAGGCCGCCTTTTTCTCCCAAGTTCGTAAATCTAGGAAGGACACGTGTCAAATGGTGATTAGTCCAATTAGGACCAACCAGAATATGACACATGTCAGGACATGATTGGCCCACGTGGCATGTGTAAAATTACCCAAAACATTTGCCCTCACAGATGTGATGTGGCGCGCCACGTGGAATCTGTGACACATGTCACTTAGCCATAGGAAATAGTAATAAATTGTTTTTTTTACTATGAAAATTTAACTTTTCACATTCCGGGGAAAATTACAAAATTGCCCTCATTTTTACCCCTTTATTAACACTTATTTTACCACTCTCATTTTAGACGTTTCCAAAATATTCTAGAGAGAGAAAATTACAAAGTTTTAGAGAGAGAGAGAGTCTGCCTTCCGTCTGTGTGTGAACACAAACTTTGTTAATTTTCTGTTTGCCTCAGCCGGTTCACAACCGTCTGTGTCCCAAGCAAGCAAGGTCAACTTCAACATCATCTCTGTTGGTTATCACAATTTTTCCCCCGTTTAGAGACAAACGTAAGGTACCGCCTTTACCCCCTTTAACACATTTATATTTGTTTCAATTCATTCAATAAATGGACTCATCACCAACACACACGGCACGCCCTAGGTTAGTAGTCAGCCGGTCACCTGGGACGGCTGAGTCTAAGACTAGGTGTGCCGGCTCTTGGTGCATGGAGAAATTTTGTACTCCTCAACCGACCATCTATGTGTCTGTACAGGACACGATGGCTAGAACTAAACAGACATCCACCAAACGGCGTCGAACAAACGGTATATTGGAAGTGTCGTCCAATGAGGAAAGCCCGGTTGAGGGGTCAGAGAGCAATGAAGGCTCATGGGAACATTCCCCATCTGGGATTCCTAGAACCCCAAGTGACACAATCTTATACTATGAGGGTAGAGACGGAGAGGGATCCGTCTCCCAGTTGGACCTTGATGAATCTTGCCCCGAAGATAGAGAAAGGGAAGTGTGATGATAGTCAGCTAGCAAAGAGGGAGACGGTGAAAGTTCCGCCTTTAGGTCTAGCCCAGAGGATGATAGTGATGCCCCTCTTTCCCCACTTCAGGATAGTGAGGCTGAAGAGAGGAAAAAATGGGAAAAATGGATGATCTCTTTAATATCCATATCTCTGCCAAATACAGGCAGATAATGTTAAAGGTCATTGAAAGCTTTGTAAAGAAGCGACCCTTAGGAAATGGATAGACTATCCGGGTGCCACCTGAGCTAGGCACCATCTCTTGGAAAGATGACCAGGAGAATGTCAATGTCTACTTTGGATGCTATGAGGTGACATTCCTAGCAGGCCTGTAATTCCTGCTTCACAATGTTGTGACAGCCATACTCAAGGGTTATGGCCTGGACGTCTGGCAGCTCACCCCAAATTCACGGGCTAACATTCTGGGATATGTTACCGCCTGTAAGATGCAAAACTTGAACCCTAGCTTGGAAGCTTTACACACATGCAAATATGACGGCTGGAAGACCTGTTTCTACATGTTGTCTGCTCTAACTCATCAAGAGAATCGAGAGTGCGCCGGTATAATAAAAAGGCCGACCTACTAGGTCGCAAATGTGCCCTTCCCTGGATCCCAGGGAATGACTATGACGCTATCATGGAAACCAAATTTTTTGAGCTCCATCCAGTGACACTCTCAATAGGGGATGTAATAAAGTATAAGAATTATGAAGGAAGTTGTTATTTTCTTATTAAACGATTACATATATATAATATACAATTGGTATGGGCTTTGGCTAAATTAGGCTATACATGATTACAATCAATCAATCACTAAGATTAAGAAGTAGATTAAGGAAAAAAAATATAGACTAATTTACTGACTAATATTCCTAGAATCAAGTAGAGAATATTTACAAAATAATAGAAGATATTTACTTTGAGAAGATCATTCCTTAACACGCCCCCTCAAAACGGGGCAGCCAAGATGAGAGCCCGATTTTTCTTCTTAAAGTAGTGAAAGTTTGTCTTGGTAATGGCTTGGTAAGAGCATCTGCTAGCTGGTCATTTGTTGAAACGTAAGAAACTCGGAGATGACCACTTTGAGCATTCTCCATAACAAAAAGATAATCAAGAGCTAAGTGTTTCATTTTGAAGAGAGACACCAGATTTTCACTTACATAGGTGGCTTCGGCATTGTCACAATAGATGACGGGAGCTGCTGTAACTATATGACCAAGTACTTGAAACAAATTTCGCACCCATAAGATTTCAGCCGTAGCATTTGCCACGGCACGATACTCGGCTTCGGTGGAGGACCTTGCTCTTGAGCTTTGTTTTCTAGATGACCAAGAGATTGGGTTCTTGCCCTAAGTGAATAATATATGCTGTTGTAGAGATATAATCATCTTTATCTCTAGCCCAATCAGAGTCGGAGAAAGCATGGATAGTAAGAGGAGAGTTTTTATGCAGAATTAAACCCATATTAGATGTGCCATTGAGGTACCGTAGAAGGTGATGCAATGCTTGCATATGTTGTTCAGTTGGTCTTTGCATATATTGGGCTAACTTATTTACTGAGAAGGCAATGTAAGGACGTGTTAGTCCAAGATATTAAAGACTACCAATGAGTTGTCGGTATTGTGTAGGATCCGGCAGTGGCTCTCCATGAATAGACAAAGGAGGATCCGTAACAATGGGTGTGGCAACTGGTTTAGCTTCATCCATGTTGGATTTGCACAAAATTTCATTAATATACTTCTTTTGACTTAAGAAAAGGCCATTTGGATGGTGCATGACTTCAACTCCTAAAAAGTATGAGAGATCACCCAAGTCTTTTAAAGAGAAACGAGCTGCAAGTTTTTGAATAAAAGATTCCATGAATGATGATGTATTGCTTGTCACAATTATATCGTCAACGTAGACAATTAAATAAATTGACTTGACCATTTTTGTGGAGAGTGAACAGAGAGGAGTGAGAGATAGTGTTCCTAAATCCCAAGTGGAGCAAATGTTGGCGCAATTCTTTGTACCACGCTCTCGGTGCTTGTTTTAACCCGTAGAAGGCTTTATTTAGCTTACACACATATGTAGGATTATTAGGATCACTATAACCTAGTGGTTGAATGGTATAAACATCATCAGTTAAAGTGCCTTGGAGAAAAGCATTATTGATGTCCAATTGGCGAAGAGGCCAACTTTGGCTTACGGCAAGTGAGAGAATAAGAAAGACTGTTGTGGGTTTTACAATAGGGCTAAATGTTTCACCATAGTCGATTCCTTGCTGTTGATTAAATCCCCTTGCAACATACCTAGCCTTGTATTGAATAATATTGCCGTCTTTATCTTTCTTAATTCGAAAAATCCATTTGCACCCCACTAAATTTTGTGAAGGAGAGGAGGGAACAAGATCCCATGTTTTATTTTTCATCAGAGCATAATCTTGGCATCCATGGCCTTTCTCCACACCAGACTTTTGAGAGCTTGAGTAATATTTTTCGAAACCTCAACCTCAACAACCTCGGCATTTAAGTTCAATTTGTCAACTGGTTTCCTAATGCCATGTTGAAGTCGGGTGGCCATTTGTGGTGACAAAGGTGCATGGTGGTTCACATTTTGTGGTGATGAGGGGGGAGAAGGTGTGAGAGATGTATGTGTGGAAAGTGTGGAAATAGTGGAAGGAGGTGTGTGGTCTGATGTTTTGAGAGCGGAAGAAGTAGGATTTGGGTTATTTGAGGAGTAGGGTGGGTTTGGTGTAGGAGTTAGAATGGGTAAGGTAAGAGGTGCACATCCTTCTACCAGTGATGTATGTGAAGGAAGAGAAATATTTTTTTCAGAGAAAGGGAATTTGTTTTCTATGAAATGAACATGCCTAAAAGTGTAAATACGATAAGATTTTAGTTCTAGACAATAATAGGCACTTTGTGTGGGTGAATACCCAAGAAAGACACATGGTTTGGATTTTATTTCCAATTTATGAGAATTGTAAGGTTTAAGAAAGGGGTATCAAAGGAAGCCAAAGCTCCTTAGTTTACTATAGTTGGCCTGAACACCAAACAATTTATAGGGTGATTCATTGTTTAGTGTTGGAGTCAGTAGACGATTAATTAGATAAGTAAGTGGCAGTGGAAACAAGCATGAGTCCAATATTCAAGAGGCATGTTGGCGTGTGTTAACAAGGAGAGAAATGTTTCAACAACATGAGGATGACGGCGTTCAGAATAGCTATTGTGTTGAGGGGTATGAGGAGGTTTTGTTAAATGAGAGATACCATCAATAGAGAGGAATGTTTTAAGGGATTCATATTCACCACCATTGTCCGAGTAGAGAGTTTTAAGGGGCAATTGAAAGTACTTTTCAACAAGAGCCTTATATCAGATGAATGTATTTTTGGCATTGGATTTATTTTTAAGATGATATAACCAAATATATTTGGTATTGTGATCCACAAAAATTATGTAGTATTTGAAACCATCATAAGAGTAAACTGGTGAAGTCCATAGGTTAGTATAAACATATTTAAGAGGAGCAGAAGAAGTAATGGAAGATATAGAGAGTGGAAGACGATGACTTTTATAACAAGCACTAGAATTACATTCTAGAGTAGAAATACTGGATACATTTAGTTTATTTTTAGAGATAATTTGCCTAAAGGCATATTGGGATGGATGTCCTAATCGGTGATGCCAATCAAGAGAACTAGTAATTGTGCTTGTGTAGACGTTAGGAGAAATGGGTTGGACTTCATACATGCCAGAATTAATTTGCCCCTGGAAGAGAAATGCCCCCGTTGTAAGATCCTTCACAAATCACAAGAAAAGAAGTGGATGAGAAAGTGATGGAAATATTATTATCTTGACACAATTGTGATATGGAAATAATATTTTTGGATATAGCAAGAACAACAAGAACATTGTTAAGTTTTAGAGAATTTGAGAAGATAATAGAACCAAAGTGAGTAATTTTTATGCCTTTACCGTCACCAATAGCAAGTTCTTCACTCCCATTATATGGAGTGTGCATAGAGATTGTTCAAGTCTGCTGTTACATGGTGGGAAGCACCACTATCAAGAATCCAGGTGGAAGAGTGTGATGTAGCAAGGTTGGCAGTATTGGCTTGTGGCATAGGAGTTGGACGGTTGTTGTGTGGTGGTGGTGTAGTATTAGGAACTGTTGTTTGAACAAATTACAATGAGCAACAACATGACCCTGTTCACGGAACCATTGACATTTGCCGAGAAAAGGTCTTGATTGCTTAGTATGATTGTTGGGAGTTGGAAGAATACATGAAGTATTTGTACGACTATTGTTGTTACCGTAGGTACGGGAGTGAGGCCTTATTGACGCTGCAAAGGCTGTGGCAGGAAGTGAGGGATCAGTACGACTTTGCTGCAATGAGAACTCCTTGTTAATAAGCTTCTCGTGCAATTCCTCAAATGAGATGGGTGTATCCCTAGCATTCACCAATTCAATGACCAAGTTTTAGGAGTCATCAAGGCCGGAAAGGACTCGATCAATTAAATCCTCGTGTTCAAGCTTCTTGCCCAATGAGGCTAAATGATCGGCACAAGTTTTGAGAGATTGCATATATTCAGTGATGGATTGACTACCCTTGGTGATGCGATTTAGTTGATCCTTGACTTGTTTGATGAGGCCACGAGTAGGAAGGGCATATGTCCGTTTGAGAATGTCACACAACTGCTTGAAGGTACGAGCCTCAAAGACCAAGGGAACAAGGTTTGGTGATAATTTGCCGATTAGAGCACCAAAGAAAAGACGATCTTGGGTAGTCCAAAAGACATGATTTGGGTTGGGTTCTGTTTTAGGGGTTTTTGTACGTACCCGAATGGAGGGTGTGTACGTCCCTTGGGAGACAGATCCGCAATGCAACACTCAAACGGCCCGATCACTTGCAAAACAACGGACCCCGGGGGGAGGGGGGCCGGAGGTCCGCCTCCGACGATCAAGTTAGTGATCGAAATAATGTATTTTAGAGAAAGAAAGTAGAGAGAAGGGAGAGTAATTGTGGGGGCATTGCCCTTGGAGAATGAATTAACTCCCTTGGGATATGTGCCCTTTAGGTCATTGAACCTAAAATGCTCTAGGGAAATGGGCTTCAAGCCCATTTTAGCTCGTCTATCATTGAGTGACACATGTCATGCTTTAAATGGCTCATTGAACACTTGATGAGTGTCATTTATGACACTCATAGGGTAGTGTTTTAGGATATTGTCACTATATTTTTCATGCTTTTCTTTTATCATTTTGGTCATTTCTCCTTTAGTATCTCTATTTCTTCTTCCTTTGTGTTTTACTTTCCTTTATGTGCTTTTCTTTGTGTTTTCCTTTTATATTGCTTTTTTTTCTCTTCTATTTTCTTTCTTTGGTTCCTTTTGTAGGTGAATAAAGACTTAGCTTTGCAAAGGATTCAAGAGGAGCAAAAAGATCCAAGCAAAGGAGTTTCAAGCCTCTTGGATAGGGCTTGTAGAGGGCTCGGAGAGGGCGCTCCACTTCTTCTTATGGCCGCGGGCGCAAATCCTAAGGGCCGCGAGCGCGGGCTAAGTGCATCATTTTGGTGATTTTGGGCAGGAACTCTACGCACCCTAGCCGCGGGCGTGGAGATTTGGGAGATGCCGCTCCAGATAGAGAGACCGCGTCTCCCTACTTCACCTAAAACAAGGCATATGACGCGCCCTAAGCCGCAGGCGTGGGTGGCATTGCCGCGGGCGCGGGTTTTTCCCTGATTGCCCGCGGAGTTAGTTATGGGTTCCGTACCCATTCTGCACGCCCGTAGGTGTAGGGAATATTTCAAGCATTAACCCCTAGCTTGAACCCCATTGTGATCATACACTAAAGTATGGTGGCGTCCAAAGGGAAAGAAGATAGAGCAAAAGAGTCACCAACAAGTTTTAGGAACTTGTAAACCGTTCACAGGGTGAAGGTTACACCCCTTAACGATCTGGCCAGGAGATCGTCAACTGCAATAGGTTTGGAACTATGACTGGTAGTTCAAGGATGAAGGTACAAATCCAACCTAAAAGAGATTGAACCTGCCCTAATAGGCCTCTACTCTATTCTGATCATAATCATGTGCGCTTTCTGACTAACATGCAATTAATAGGATTAACCTTAACCTGTTTATCTATGTTGGTTGAATATTAATGCACAAATAAATCTATTATTGGCGATCACTTTAAAATAATCAAATTAGCCCTAAACAAGATTATTAATTATCTTATTAAGCGTGATTACAAGTACAAAATTCCCTTTAAACAAGCATAAAAGGCGTGATCAAGCAATAACAATAATTAAGCATCAAGCAACATAATAAATAATCAAAACAATAATTATAATCATAATAAATAATTATAACAATAATTATAATCATAATAAATAATTATAACCATTGAAATAAACATGTTCATGTTAAAGCATAATAATAATAGCAAGATCCTAGGCATGATACTAAGAAGATTAATAACAAACCCTAGCATGTCACTAAACATCAAAAATCAAAGCTTTAACCCTAACATGAATATTAGAAAGAACATACGAAGCATCATAATAATCAAACTTGAATTAAGTAACTTATTCTTTACCCTAAACATAATGCTAGGAATTTATTGTTGTCATTCTAAACATCAAATTAAGAAAAACTTCCTAACATGATACTAGGAATCAAAATAACAACCTAGACATGATTTCTATATCATAACAACAATAAATCAATTAAAGTACTTACTTGGATGCCTCGTATCTCTTTCTAATAACAAAATACACACGTTAGTAACTTCTAGGAAAATAATAAACAACAATTAAATTAAATAATTGAAAGAGAGATTTGGGACTAAACCCTCATAAACCAAAACCTTTCACGTCTAGGGCGAAGGCAACTTCGAACAATGCTAGGTGTGTCTAGGTATTGTGAATGCGGAATTTTGTAAAAAAGAGGGTAGGTTTAGAAAAGAGAGAGAGAAGCTTTATCTTAAGAAAGAAAAGAATTAGAGAGAATAAGAATAAATGATTATAGATGACTGTAGATGATTCAAAACATAGGTTTTAGGAGACTATTTATAGAGAAAATCATCCAAAAAGATAGAAAATCGAACCAGAGTTCTAACGTGAAAAAACAGAGTTAGCGCCAGACGTTGACATTAGCGCCAGACGTTAATGCTAGACGTTCTAAAATCAGATAGAAATTAACCGTACAGGAGGATAAAATCGTATTTTCCTCAAAAAACATTCTTTTATTCTGATTAAAACTGTAAAAAGTCAACAAAAATCAATTTATCAATGCTAATTGAATTAGGAATGAAAAGAACCTTCTAGAAGAATCTAGAAGACTAAAACCATTCCTACTTGCATTAGGAAAGATAAATCCATATTAGGCCCTCCTCTAGATCATTGGGCCGCATATAATGTTCAAACCGGGCCCAGTTTAGTAATCTGGCCATAACTTCCTCAATATTCATCGTAATTGGGATTATAATATATCGTTGGAAAGCTCTTTTCAAGCCCCATCCAACTAAACTACTATTGAACCCATATCATGGACCAACCAAACTGGATTGGCTGTGTTTCTAAAAATAGGTTTTCAAAAACAAAGAGAAAAGAAAAGAAATTAAAACTATCCGCAACACTAGACTTTCCACACTTTCACTTCATTCAATTATGATTCGACGTGAGAGGTACTCATCACCTGGTTTGGTTTTTGGGAGACACAAATGGGTGTCTACAGAAGCCCCCACTTTGACTGAGTTTGGAGAAACGCCAGGTTCGAAAAAAAAAGTCAAAGTATCGATAGGGACGGAGAATGATTCAGAACGTTGTGCGATCCTAAATCACTCTTGTGACGCCGATACCTTCAAGCTAGCGTAAGTTAAACAGATAAAAGAGTTAAGAAATTCGTATCTTGCACCGTCGAGCACACGTCTCTAGAGGTAACGGATTTGTTGTGACAATCTTCCGCAAGCTAGAGAATACCGCCTGAAGACTGCTACGCCCGTAACTGCCTCCAATTTTCGCTGTGATAGTCTTCGAAATGATCACTTCTTGTTGATCCTTAATGCTGCTATGCTAGTACGTCGGCACTTTTGATGTTTTTTTGAACCTGTATGTCGGTGCTTTTGCTGTGATGACAATCCTCTTTTCTTTGGGAATAGTTGCCAACACAAATCTTGTATGGTGTATGACAATCCGATTTAGGGAAAGTTGTCAATGCAACGTAACAATAAATCCTTGGAAATGTTGCTACGATGAAGCGGCAATCGGTATCTCGGAATATTTGCCAAAATCAAATTTTGGGAAAAGTTGCCAATGCTTCGTAACAATCTGTCATAAGAATTTTGCTACGATCGACAATCCACATCTTGGAATATAACTCTTGAAAGCAATCCACCTTGGAAATTTGCCAATGCTATGCGACAATCCTTTTAGGAAAATATTGCCACAATTGACAATCCGCTCTTGGAACATTCACAAAAAAGAGTCGACCGACAATCCACTTCGTGAAAATTTGCCACTTACTGAAATGAATGACAATCCACGGTTAGGAACCTTTGCCGAAATATATGATGAATAAAGTCCTATAACAATCCTTTGGGTAAATTTTTCCATAGGGAACTGGGTGTATGACAATCCAATCTCGGAAAACTTGCCAGAGATGACAATCCAAACATGAAAAAATTGCCAAACATAGAAGGAGCATGACAATCTACGCTTGGAAACTTTGCCAGAGATGACAATCCAATCTTGGAAAAATTGTCTTTAAAGAAGATGCGCGACTATCCATATTTGGAAATATTGTCAATTGGGGATGACAATCCAACTTTGGAAAAATTGTCGTTCAAGAAGAATGCGCGACAATCCATATTTGGAAATATTGTCGTTTAAGAAGAATGCGCGACAATCCATATTTAGAAATATTGTTGTTTAAGAAGAATGTGTAACAATCCGTATTTGGAAATATTGTCGTTTAAGTGCTTGTTTTTAAACTGATACGTTGGTGCTTGTAATGAGCAAGTGTTTTAGGCGCTTAAGCTAAGTGAGAGGATTTTTTGTCAGGTCAATCTTTTACTACGATTGTAATCGAGTCGACTACTAATCATGTCAATTTGCTTATAGGGGCTAACTGGCGTACCAAGGAACTCGAAATTGCTATATTAGGTCGAAATAGCCGTTCTGAGAGGCTTCTAGATCTGTCGCTGCTGAAATATCTCTAGCGTCAAGAATTGGTTCTGTCGCCAGAAGCTGGGATCTAGAGTCAGGCTCTGAACTCTGTTGTTAGACGCCAAATGTTGTTGCCAAACGACAGCCTTGTCGTCTGGTGCTGGAGTTGGGTCTTTACTCAGCTCTTGATGCCGTTGTTGCTTGATTTTGCTCCGAACTTTGAGCTTGGTCGTTTACTTTCAACCAAATCCGCTCAAATCTTTTGTAAATTAAAGCTCTTCATCTCTAATTTACTAATCTATGTAACTCTTCTTATCTTGGAGGAATCTCCTGTGTCATATTCGCGGTTTTTAAAAAAAAATCCGGGAATGTTCTTGCTTGCTGGGATGCACCTGCATTTATATCTTTGACTATATGACTTTGCTTATTTTTCTTTAGGGTTGGCCTAAGACTTAGTGTTATTTGACTCATTGACATGACATGACTCAAGGTATGACGACTCACTTCATGTGACTCGTGTGTGCATAGTGTTGACTCAATGTGATAACACAACATTACTCAATGTGTACATGACTCGTGTGTGCATTGTAATGTGATCGTGCGACTCGAAAATGCAAAAAAAGCAAAATTTTTCCGTCATTTTTGTGGAGGGTACCGACTTTCTCCCGAAAAAGAAAGACGCGAAAGAGAATCAAAGCTTTTAATGGTGCATGTTGAATGAGCTTAGTCAAATGTTGTTTGATACTATCTCTCAAGGTGCAAGGATTAATTCATCCTAGGCTATCTCAACTGTTGACTCCATGATGAAAATATTTGGGTAACTTAGGCACAGAGGCTAAGCACTTCATACTTTGTGATGCAATGATGAGTGATCTTGATATGACAAGGCATGCTTCAGCATTGTGTTAAGATTTCATGACAAAGGGTTCCTAAGGGAAGGACTATTTGGTCATGTATCTGTGATGTGTGTGATAATGATTCTAAAGTTAGGCCGCAAGGGCTAAGTGTGTGGGAAAATATTATTTCAAGAAGAGTCAAATGATGGTGACTCTTTAGGCTAGGTAAGCTAATGATGTAAGGATCAAGCTCCCAAATCTAGCTCTAAGTAGATAGGGATGAGCATTGAAGATCCCTTGATATGACCATGATGTGTGAATTTGAATATGAATGCATGTTTATTACGACCGCACCCCAATGTGAGGTTGCCTACGTATCCATTACGAATCAGGCTGAACGTAGCTCTAGCCGAACCTCACACAAGTGTGTATAACTCAAAAAGGTCTTTTGAAGGGTTGTAACGTGGTTAGGCTAAAGGTTATAGAAGAAGGGGATAAAAGCTCAAGACCCTCGATAAGCCCCAAAGGTGTGCAACTTTGCTTTTGGATATTTGTATTTTCATGCTTGAGGTTTTCTACTCTTTTTTAGCTCTTTCTTTTGCTTTAGCATTTATTTCATTTTTATAAGTTTGGGCAATCTCGATCATGCGGCCTATCACTCACTTAGCATTCATGTTTTTCAGGCACGGTACCGAGCACTCGATAAGAGACGCAATCTGAGACGTGTTCATTTCAAAGACATGTTCCTGTCAATGACATTGGAGCACTTGCCCTGCTGTACACTTTTATTTATTTTTTTTACTTATGACGTGGGCTGTAGATGGTCTGCTTGTCCCCGGACGTGGGATGTAATTGAGACCTGCAAAATAAAATTTGTCAGGGGACTCGTATATACTGTGATTGACTTGACCAACTGACTTGACCAAGTTTGACTTGACACGACATAACATGACATGAGTATGACTTGTGATTGTGTGTGTATTGAGTGAGTGTGTGCACTGACACAAGCATTTAAAAATGCAAAAGCAAAAAATTTTCGTCATTTTTGTCATGAGTGGAGGGTACCGACTTTCTCCCGAAAAAGAAAGAAATGAAAAATGAGGTTTTGTTTTTAAACTTCCCTAAAATAAAAGTCATGATAAAAAAAGGGAAGAAGTTTTGAACTTCCTTGTTGAGCAAGACGAAATGACTCGTATGAATTTAATTGCTTCTCCTGAAAATAATGTATGCATGATGCATGTTCTTAGGCTAGGAGGCTAAGGACAATTACATCATTTGACACGATAGATTAATGAACTTAAGTCATGGAGCTAAGCATCATATATGGTGTAAAAAAAGTGATCTTGAACGTCACTTAGGTCTGGAAGCTAAGCACGTATATAGATGAAGTGATTATGAACGTTGCTTAGGTCAAGGAGCTAAGAACGATATGCTTTTTATTATTACAAATCATTGATATAGAAATGTTACTCAGCACATTATGCGATGCATGAAACAATGAACATTGCTTAGGTCAAGAAGCTAAGCAAGTATACAACGTTTCTTCTAATGAATGCTGTCTTGAAAGAAGATGAAGCATGCGCGGTAGGGAAACAATATTTCATGATAAAGGGTTCCTAAGGGAAAGACGATATGGATATGTATGTGTGAAAGAAGTGTGTGAAAGTGATACTAAGGTGAGGCTACAAAGGTTATGGTGATGGAAATATATGTGTGAATTGAAGAGTCAAAGATGATGACTCTTTAGGCTGGGTAAGCTAATGTGATGTGGGTTCAAGCCCCCAAGTCTAGCTCTAAAATGGGTCGGGATATAGAGATAAGCATTGGATATTCTTTGACTCTATCATGCATATATATGAATATGAATGTGGCCGCACCTAAATGTGAGGTTGCCTACGTATCCGTAAGGAATCAGGCCGAACGTAGCTCTAACCGAACTTTGCACAAGTGTATGTATACCTCAAAGAGGTCTTTCAAGGGTTGTAATGTTGTTAAGTTGATGGTTTAAGGAAGAAAGGGGTAAAAGGCTCAAGACTCAAGAGAAGCCCCCAAGATGTGTAATTGTGAATTTGAAAATTTTGAATTTTGCAAGTTTATTTTCAACACATATATATTTTTTATTTTTTATTTTTTATTTTTTGCTTTGATATTTTTTTTCATTCTTTTGAATCAATGTAGGCAATCTCAGATCATGCGGTCCATCACTCACTTAGCATTCATGTTTCTCAGGCACGGTACCAAGCACTCGACGAGAGACGCAATTTGAGACGTGTTCGTATCAATGACATTGGAACACTTGCCTTTAGACATTGTTTTATTGTTGCTTTGCTGCTTTTTTCTTTTTTTCTTTTTTTTTTCCTACTTGCTTTTTGAATGTTATACAATTACACATCATCCAATCCCAGGGTTAAGTGAATGTGGGTTGAAAAAATGAAGGCCAAACGTTAGACGGGGCTCAAAATGGTTTATGAAGAAATGGAATGTGATTGAACGGTTAACAGGGAATGACAGGGTTGCAAAGGTCCCTCAAGTCATTGGTGTACCTTGGGTTTGGTTTGGTAATTGATTTTTTTTTTCTTATTTTTATTTTTTACTTTTTTTTTAATTTTTTGTTTGGCGAATGACATGATCTAAAGCGAAGGAAAGAAATGATCATTGATGGAACATGGCATATAGACATTAGGATAAGGAGAACCTATGCTAGACTTATTAGGGGAAAGGGGTTAAAAACGAAAGAAAAAAAGCATGAAATCTTGTATGGAAACTTGTCTTGTGCTTAGTCTTCATGGTTGCTTATGAATTACTTGTTACCGGCAAGAGGAACAAGAAGTTTGTTATTGCTGATGCTTTTATTGGAAGAGAAGAAGGAAGGAACGACGTTCCCCTTATTCTTCCAACTCTTGCCTAGTGATTCTTGAACTCGAGTATTATGGAACAAAATGATCTCACTTAATTAATTGACTCAATACTCGGATTGGAAAGGAAGAGTGTATAAAAGAATTTTGAAAACCAATGGGGAATACTCCACCCATTACTATTACGACGGAAAGCGATGCATGCATGGTCCTAGTATACGATCATAAAAAATATAGTGCATTATTCGAAGACAAAGTGTGTGCAATGACTCAACATGTGAGATTAGGTGAGTTTATTAAGATTTGTGGTATGATCGCATGGCTAGACATGAGGACTTGTGAAAAACAAAAGACCCAATGACCAAATAGCATGGAAAACTAAAAGACAAACTAACTTGATTAATTTTGTCAAATTTTAATGTTTATGCTATTTACTAGGTGAAAACGGTCCATTGTCAATCGTTAGTCATAAATAAGATCAACCACAATCAAAGACAAAGAACACATGTTAAGGTTAGCACAAAAATCGATCACAAGAAACTAGGAAGAGGACTAGGAATCTAGACGAGTTATGACTCATGAGTATAAAATAAATAAATAAATAAATAAATAAAAATAAAAATCTATAATCGATCCTATGTTATACGAGTTGACATGGATTAAAGGACTTGGCTAAGACTAGCTTGACACGAATATTTTTTTTTTTAAAATAAAATAAAAAAGGTAACGCTAAAAAGACACCTAAACTGGACAGGCTGTAGTATATCGGTTATAACTTTTGATGTGTGATTCTAATTAGGACAAAACCAGCTTCAAATGAAAGATAAAACTCGGGGCTATAGATCCATAGGTTTCACGACACGTAACTCTTTCTAGAACTCCGGCTATGACCAAAACAAGTTGACTCTTATGTAGTATACGGGAATAAAAATCCGAGTTGACTCAAATTTAAAAAAAATCTATGACACGACTCTAAAAAAAATAAAAAGGGTTTGATAAGAGAAAAAAAATAATTAAAAAAAGTCAATAAAAAAATGCACATATAAGCATATTGTCACGCATGATGCAATGGACTTCGCAACCTAAAGTCAAGTTCTATGTTCGACTATGGTCAAGTTTATGGGTGTCAAAGGGTACCATGGTTAAGAGTTTGGACGCGTTAGCAAGGCAGCCTCCCTTGAGGGTGTATGCCAACGAGCGGCTCCGCGAGTTTGTGATGAAATCAAACTCGACTCCATGGTTTGGGTGGATTTAAAAACTCGGATGAACCCTTATTGCCATGAGCATTTTCGGGTTGATAGAGCATAAATCCCCCGGGCTAGCCACATACGTATGACACGTACTATAGTGGAAAATTAGGTAAGCTAAAATGCATATGCATATGTGACAATGCCAATTAAATCACAGGAATATTTTTCAAGAATCTTTCAAGTCTCATCCACTCATCTACGATCAGTCAAATCGATAAATAACCAAGAATCCTTCCTAGTGGAGTCACCAAATTATATGCGTCGTTCGAAGTGTGCCTACGTTAAAAGCATGTGTGAATATGCTTGGCACTCATAGGAAGTGGGAATTGACATAGTATGATTAGGGACAAATAAAGTAGGGAGCCGCCAACATGTTTTTAAGGAACTTGTAAACCGTTCACGGATCCTAAAAGGCAACCACGATAAGGGACAACGATAGGCAACAACGATTGACCCGTGAAGGTTACACCCAATTCATAATCCATGAGATTACTAACTCCATATGGTTCGGAACCACAAAAGGAGGATCGGGGATGATGGTATGAAGTGAGTCATGGAGTCACATTCGCCCGTATTGGCCTCTACTCGATTCTTATAGTGAAAAACATTCCTGCGATCTCAAAGGTATACAAACAGAGATTCAATTTGCTCCAAACTATTATTATGCTATATTTGTTTAATATTAATGCAACATATAATTCTATAATATTTGTGATCACTTGAATTAAATAACAAGATTAAAAAGGAACCTAACCCGGTTGTCTAAATTATCTTATTTGGCGTGATTTTCAATTACATATTCCCTTTAAACATGCAATATAGTGATCATAAAAATAATAGAATAACATCAATATTGGAAGCAATTTAGTAATAATTCCAACAATATAAAATCGTTAGCAAAATAATAGAAATAAGAGGAACATAATTCTTACTTTGATTCTGTTTGTTTGCAACTATAAAATAATAAACGAGTTAGTAACTTCAAGGAAATAATAATAAAACAATAATTAAATTAAATTAAATAGAATAGAGTTGATTTGGGGCCAAACCCTCAAACAGTTCTACCTTTCACGCCTTGGCTTAAGGATAGAACCACGAGTAAAGTATGGGCTCCTTGGAGTGCTTGAAGAAGGAATTTTGAAAGGAAAAAGGGTAGGCTAGTGTTTAGGCTGGAGCATAGAAGAGAGAAAAATAGAGAATTAATTGAAGCCCCGTACATCAGAAATGAGGGGGTATTTATAGAAAAAATGTGCTGAGGGAACACACGGAACCTTAAAATGATAAAAACCCTTAAAAAGTATCCCGCGACACGGCAAAGTGTACCGTGACACGGTAAGTCCCATCGTCAGACGGGAAATATTCCCGTGACACGGTATAAATTTTCGTGACGCGGGATATATTTAGTGAACGGGAAGAGAAAACGCGTTAAGGGTTTACGCGGAAAGGACACGGAAATTCCCATGTCACGGGAAATCCCACCATCAAACGGGAAAGATTCCCGTGACACAGTGGACTTCTGCCGTAACGCGGGAATTTTAAGTCCATTTTTCCGTCTAAATACATTTTTAACCCTAATTTCGTTCAGCATTTTAAGTGTCGATTGATAATTTCGGGCCTTTTTCTGATTTATTATTATTTGGGCTAAGAAATTAAGCAAATAAAATAAATAAAAGGTTTGGGCCAAAAATAAATAATAAAACAATAAAATAAAAACGGTTTGGGCTGAAATTAAAACTATGCTTTGACCAAACATCAAGACTGATCCATGGACTATTCAAAAATTGAATTTAATTAAATACGATTTTTTAAGCACTCTCGGGATTAAATACTGAACCCGACCAATAGTGACGGTGAAAGGTTGTTCATCATCGGGTTTGGTTTTGGGGAGACATTTTTAGGTGTATACACCTCCAAGACCCCTTGTGAACTAATGCCTTGAAATTTGTAGTCACTAGATAGCTTGCTCAAGCTCTCTTGCATGAGGTCCATCTGTTGTTTCTTCATAGGGTCATTGATTTTGAGGGTTAAAGCCTTCAATGCTTCATTCACGGTAGTCAATTGATTCCTAAGTTCATTGACTTCTTCTTGACTTGCCATTATCTTTATAGCATTCCTCTTTTGACGAATCGGTTTATCAAAAAGTAAGACTTGAATAAAGAGGTTGTCCTTGATTAATCGCCATTCTCTCCTTGACCAAGTACTATGGAAAGGGAAATTAGGGATATTGACTGTTAATTATTTGACTCAAAATCTATTCAACATGCAATGGATGGAAGAAGGTAGGAAGAATGAAGGTTGTGATGTGGAGAAAGCATGTAGAGAATGGAAAGATGTTGTATATGGAGAGATAAGAAAATTAGCAATAGAATGTACCCCCAACTCAAATGACCGAAAAAACCGACTCATGCATGAACCTAAGACATGGTCATTGTGTGAAAAGAGTATGTACAAAGTATGTGCTAAGACTAGTGAGTGTAGGTGACATGTTAAGACTCGTGTCATGACCATGTGGCTAGACTATGTGACTAGAATCAAGCAAAGACTAAGTTAAGACTTCACGTATATGCATTAAATTTGACAGGCTGTGGTATTTTAGTCATAACTTTTTATCTGTGACTCTGATTGGGATGATACTAACGCAAAATTAAAGATAAAACTCGGGGCTACAGATCCATAGGTTGTACGACTTGTGACTCTTCCTAGAACTCCGGTTATGACCAAAACAAGTGGACACATGTGCAGTATACGGGAATAAAAATCCGGGTTGACTCAAAAGAATTATGACTTGATTTTAGACATATTTATTAGCTCAAATTAATTAATTAATTAAGAAAAGTCCTTTAGTCATTACCCAGTTTGTTTAGTCATAACACAAGTCAAACAAACGGTTAGGAAAAAACACATAGAGTATGCACAACAAATAATGCACAATTAGTCAATTAGGCACAACATGATGCAATGAGTTTGCAACCTAACCATGGCTCTAGTTCTCTAAAGTTCGGGATATGGGTTAGTCAAAGAGAGTCCATGGTATATTGTCTGGATGCACCGCGCGGAACCCTTATCATGAAGAGTTGGCGCGAGTGGATAGGACACCGCGAGTTAAGAAAAACTCGCTTCCATGGTTTGGTGAATTCAACATTCTCGGACGTACCCTTTGTTGCTCAGAGCGTTCAATCAGGTAGATGGAGCATGAATTCCCAGAAGGTTATGTCCATATTTAAAACACATATGGGTTTCAAAAACGTGAGAAAAACTCAATAAGGAAGTAGGATCGAGCAAACAGTGCTAAAAACTGGTCAAAATTATAACGCATATTTCTGGCTCTGTATTGGAAGAACTTGGCGCTAGCAAACAGAGGCAAGCGCCACCTTTTGGCTTTAGCGCCTAGCGACAGAGGCTGTCGTCTGGCGCTATATTCAAAACGTTGGCGCTAATCTTTGTTCGCTGACGCTAGTTCCTACATGCCTCAGCAGCTTTCTGTGCTCGATAAAATTTTTCAGTTTCACGCAGCATTATTTCGATGCTAGTTGTGAAAGATATTCCTCAAATTTCCTACGTGTAAAAATCCTATGTTTTAACTCAATACGGATGGTCTTTCCAATGAGATTTTTTTTATGCATAAGCCAATAATGTTAATCAAAATTACGCACATGAAATACTTAGAACTTTTCGAGTCTCATCCACTCATTCTAAATCATTGCCGAAACAAATTCAGGAATTAAAATAGAAATTCTCCCCAGTGGAGTCGCTAAAAACTAGAGGGAATATTTCAAGCATTAACCCCTAACTTTAACCCCACTGTGATCATACACTAAAATACGGTGGCGTCCAAAAGGAAAGAAAATAGAGGAAAAGAGTCGCCAAGAAGTTTTAGGAACTTGTAAACCGTTCACAGGGTGAAGGTTACACCCCTTAACAATCCAGGAGATCGTCAACTCCAATAGGTTTAGAACCATGACTGTTAGTTCGGGGATGAAGGTACAAATCCTACCTAAAAGAGATTGAACCTGCCCTAATAATAGGCCTCTACTGTATTCTGATCGTATTCATGTGCGCTTTTTGACTAACATGCAATTAATAGGATTAACCTAAACCTGTTTATCTATGTTGGTTGAATATTAATGCACAAATAAATCTATTATTGGCGATCACTTGAGTTATAATCAAATTAACCCTAAACAAGATTATTAATTATCTTATTAAGCGTGATTACAAGTACGAAATTCCCTTTAAACATGCATAAAAGGCGTGATCAAGCAATAAGAATAATTAAGCATCAAGCAACATAATAGATAATCAAAACAATAATTATAATCATAATAAATAATTATAACAATAATTATAATCATAATAAAAAATTATAATCATAGAAATAAACATGTTCATGTTAAAGCATAATAATAATATCAAGATCCTAGGCATGATACTAACAAGATTAATAACAAACCCTATAATGTCACTAAACATCAAAAATCAAAGCTTTAACCCTAACATGAATATTAGGAAGAACATAGGAAGCATCATAATAATCATACTTGATTTAAGGAACAATATTCTTTACCCTAAACATGATACTAGGAATTTATTGTTGTCATTCTAAACATCAAATTAAGAAAAACATCATAACATGATACTAGGAATCAAAATAACAACCTAGACATGATTTGTATATCATAACAAAAATAAATAAATTAAAGCACTTACTTGGATGCCTCGTATCTCTTTCTAATAACAAAATACACACGTTAGTAACTTCAAGGAAAATAATAAACAAGAATTAAATTAAATAATTGAAAGAGAGATTTGGGACCAAACCCTCAGAAATAAAAACCTTTAACGTCTAGGGCGAAGGCAACTTCGAACAATGCTAGGTGTGTCTAGGTCTTGTGAATGTGGAATTTTGTAAAAAAGAGGGTAGGTTTAGAAAAGAGAGAGAGAAGCTTTAGCTTAAGAAAGAAAAGAATTAGAGAGAATAAAAATTTATGATTGTAGATGAATGTAGATGATTCAAAACGGAGTTTTTAGGAGGCTATTAATAGAGAAAATCAGCCAAAAAGATAGAAAATCGAACCAGAGTTGTGACGTGAAAAAACAGAGTTAGCGCCAGACGCTAATGCTAGCGCCAGGCGCCAAGCTTAGCGCCAGGCGCTAATTAAGTTTTTGACGAGTTTTCTAAAATCAGATAGAAATTAACCGTACAGGAGGATAAAATCGTAATTTCCTCAAAAACATTCTTTTATTCTAATTAAAACTCTAAAAAGTCAATTTATCAATGCTAATTGAATTAGGAATGAAAAGAACCTTCTAGAAGAATCTAGAAGAATAAATCCATTCCTAATTGCATTAAGAATGATAAATCCATATTAGGCCCTCCTCTTGATCATTGGGCCGCATATGTTTAAACCGGGCCCAGTTTAGTAATCTTCCATAACTTACTCAATATTCATCGGAATTGGGCTTATAATATATCTTTGGAAAGCTCTTTTCAAGCCCCATCCAACTACACTACTATTGGACCCATATCATGGACCAACCAAACTGGATTGGCTGTTTTTCTAAAAATAGGTTTTCAAAAATAGAGAGAAAAGAATAGAAATTAAAACTATCCGCAACACTAGACTTTCCACACTTTCACTTCATTCAATTATGATTCGACGTGAGAGGTACTCATCACCGGGTTTGGTTTTGGGGAGACACAAATGGGTGTCTACAGCAGGGTCTTCTTGGAGAGGGTGCGACCGATCAGTTTTTCTTCTTTGTCTATTAATACTCTTGTAAATCCTTTTAAAGGCCAACTTTTAGATAATATTTCATTTGCTTAGTTTTTAAAGAGAGAAACTAGAGATAAGTAAGAGAGAAAGTAGATATTGTAATCTTTGGATTTGGTTTGTAATTCAACATTGTTTCTTCAATCAAGTTTGTGATTCTTCTTCATATCAATCGAAGTTTGTAAGATTTTGTTTCTTTCAATTTACTTCAATTACAATTACCAATATTTGGTTTGGATTTTGATTTAGTTTTAAGAATTTGTTGATTGATTGTATTTCCTTTTGATTTTGTTTGAGATGAATATGTTTGTGATTGAATTTGTTTTGCCTTTGAATTTCACCATGATTATTGAGTAGATTAGTTGCTAGGGAGAAAGGAAGCATGCGTTATTAGTGTTTTTTTCTCATTGATGATCCTTGATTGATTGAATTGTTGCAATTAAATTGGTTGACATAGTTGTGCATGTGATTAATTAGACTAGGAGTGATCAACCTATAAGATTAATCTAGATTACATTGCAAATTTTAATGACACGGACAATTGATTTGGAAATTGCTTTCATTGATTGAATTTGTTTGTGATTATCCTTGTTAGCCATTCATAGTGAACCCTAGCTTGCTTTATAGGAGAAAACCTTTGAATTCCTTTGATTGCAACTATTGTTTGTCCCTTGCAATGTTTGAATCAATTGGCTGATCTATCAATTAGCATGATTGTTATGCTTGCATGTGGAACCTATATCCCTAGTGTTTAGTATATTGATTGATTTCTTTTAATAGTTTGATTCTTGTTATCTTAGTTACAAAGCTCAACCATTGATAATTCTTCGATTTAGCTTAACATTAGACTATAGCATAACTTCGATTCATTCCTTTGGGTTCGACCCTAAACTTTCCTCTATACTCGTATAAGGTTTGTTGTGCGTTTACAAATTTTGTTTGACCAAGGGAGAATTAGATGACGACCTAGTTCCAACCCTTGTCAAAATGGCGTCGTTGCCGGGGATTGACATTGGTGCTTTGTTATAGTTGTTGAGGCTATACTTGTAGCCGTGCTACTAATCATTTCCTTTGTGTTGTATGCATAGAGCACGTGGCCTGGTCATTCACTAGTGCAATTTGATCTGGAGATTGAGAGGACTATTACAAAACTAATGCTATGTTTGGATAACAAACTAGAAGGGAAATGGAAGGGAGGGAAATAGGAGGAAGGGGGAGGAAGGGAAAGTGGAGGAAAATATGAGCTCCATTTTCCCTCCAAATCTCTCCAATTTTGAAGGGATTGTCTTTATAAAAGGAGGAGGGAAAATGGATCCCTCCCTCCCCCTCCCCTTCCCTAATATATTATCCAAACAAGGAACTTTGTCTCCCTCCCTTTCCCTTCCCTTCCTTTCCTTCCATTTTTTGCTATCCAAACATAGCCTAAGGGTTGCTAGGCGATCTTTTAGCTCTTCCATTTCAAGTGAGGAAGAACCGCAACCAGAAGAACAAGCAAGAATGGGAGAGAATCCGAGAGTGGCATTGAAAGAATTGGGGATTCCCGGTGAATATAGATTTTAGAGTGGAATTGCTCCACCTAGAACTCCGGCAAATGATTTTGAATTTAGGCCGGCTATGATCACTTTGATAGAGAGGCGACAATTTAGTGGATACAAGAATGAGATCCCGCTAAATCAAATCAAGGAGTTCGAAAAATATTGCAATACTATTAAAGTGAACGGAGTTTCCCAAGAATTCATCCGCCTCAAGCTCTTTCCATTTTCTCTCATTGGGCGTGCTTTGGAATGGCTAAACAAGGAGGTTAAGCCGAATTCTATAACTACATGGGACGAGGTTACAAAGGAATTTCTAACCCAATCTATCCTCAAAATAAAACGGCAGAGGCAAGAGCTTTGATTCAAGGCTTCAAACAAAAGCCAAGTGAGAGCTTCTATGAAGCGTGGGATAGATATAAAGAGTATTAAAGGGAGTGTCCTCACCACGGGATTCCAACCTATCAAATTATTCAGATTTTCTATGGTGGCCTAAGTCCCCAAGGCAAGTCATGCCTAGTTGGATGAGTCGGAGGTGCCATCATGAACAGGACGGAAGAAGAAGTGGTGGACGTTATTGAGGATGTTGTGAGTTACTATAGAGATTGGCAAGATGGTGAGAGAGAATCAACTAGCAAGACTAGCTCTTCCGTGTACTCAGTTGATCAGTTGAATGCAATCAACAATCTCTCCTAACAAATGGAAAACTTGGGGAAGGAAGTGAGTGCAATCAAGGAAAAATTGGAGAGTTCTTCTTCCCAAGCTCCAAGTCTTCCCTCCCAATTTAAAGGGAGAGGTACTCCTTTTAACTCTCATCCCCCTCCTTCTTCAAGTAACATGCCTAGTGATTGTTTGTTTTGTGATGTGTGTGGTTCTTATGATCATGATTCTAGTAATCGCCCTCATGCTTTTCCAGATGTGAATGATGATTTTTATAATAATGAGAGTGAGCATGTGAACTATGTGACAAACAACAATAATATGCAAAGGTTTGATAACCAAAGGGGTCAATGAAATAGGAATTACCAAAACCATGGTAATTTTGACAATTATAACCAAGGTGGTTATTATAGGAACCAAGGGAACCAAGGTTCTCGAGGTAACTATAACAAACAAGGTTATAGTGGCCAAAATCAAAACCAAAATTATGGTAATCAAAACCAAGGTTATAGAAATCAAAATCAAGTTGGTGGTAACCATAATCAAGGTTATGGTCAAAATCAAAATAGGGGTAATTAGAACAATTAAGAGAGAGGCAATTTTCAAAATAATGCTCAAAGAGGCCCTCCACCTGGATTTGCTTTAAAGACTCAAGTTGATAATTCCTATTCACAATCCTCTTCTTCTAGGACTAATTTTGAGGAAATCATTGAAAATCAAACAAAGTTGTTGAGCACTTACATGGCCGTAAGTGATAAGAAATTCAAGGAGGTGATGACTCATAATAAGATGCTTGAAAACCAAATTTCTCAACTTGCCAATGCTTTGAAAGACCATGATAGTCCTTCTTCTTTACCTTCCCAAGGCTTAGATCCTAAGAGACCCGTGAATGCTATTGTTACAAGAAGTGGTAAGGTTCTTGAGGAGAGTTTGCCTAGGAAGAACGGAACTAAGGAGCTCCCTAAGGAGGTTTTGGTAGAAGATGAGAGAAATGGTGCATCTTTCAGTGAGGTTGTGATTGAGACACCTAGAGAGGTAAGAGTTGAGAAAGAAATTGTTAAACCCAAGCTTCCATATCCACAAAAATTCATGAGACATAAATTGGATAAACAATTTGGAAGATTTATTGATATGCTTCAGCAACTTCATCTTTCTCTACCTTTTACTGAAGTTCTTACCCAAATGCCCAACTATGCAAAATTCCTCAAAGACATTTTGAGTAGTAGGAGGTCTTGTGATGTGGTGGAGACGGTCAACTTGACCGAGAATTGTAGTGAAATTATGATGAATAAGATGCCACCCAAGTAAAAAGATCCCGGAAACCTCTCTATTCCTTGTGCCATTAACAAGATGCAAATTGATAATGCCTTATTTGACTTAGGAGCTAGTGTTAGCTTAATGCCATATTCGGTTTATCAAAGACTTGAGTTAGGGGAAGTTATACCTTCCAAAATCACCTTGCAATTGGTCGATAGGTCAATTAAGATTCCTAAGGGGAATGTTGAGGATGTTCCTTTGAGAGTAGGGAAGTTTGTGATTCCGGTAGATTTTGTGGTTCTTGAAATTGATGAAGATGATACCATTCCCATTATTCTTGGTAGACCTTTTCTAGCTACCAGGGGTTCTATGATTGATGTTAAAAATGCAAAAATTTCACTCAATGTAGGAGATGAGGTCATTGAATTCGACTTGAATGAAAGCATGAAGTATCCATGTTCTTCTTTAGAAAATCTCATGTTGATTGATTCTCTTGATCTTATTGTATCTTTCATGTATGAGCACTTGCTCACTTCTAATTATCCTCTTGAGAATGTCTTATTGAACAAGGATAAGATAGGTGCTCCTATCAAGGAAGTAGCAATGTATGAGGATTTGCTAAATGGAAGCATTGAGGAAGTGGATGAGCATATGTGTATGAATATCTCAAGCCAAGAAGCTTTGCAAGCCGCCACTTCAAAGGAAGGTAAAGGTGTACAAATGGTTGAGCTCAAACCTCTTGCATCACACCTTAGGTATGAATTTTTGGGACCCAACTCTACTTTCCCTGTGATTGTTAGCTCTTCCTTGAGTGAGCACCAAGCTCAAAAGTTGTGTGATGCTTTGAGGAAGCATTAAGGTGCTTTGGGATATACCATTGATAACCTCAAAGGTATAAGCCCCGCTTTGTGTACACATCACATAACTCTTGAGGAGGGTACTCTACCTTCCATTGAGAGGCAACAAAAGCTACATCACCAAATGAGAGATGTAGTGAAGAAGGAGATCACCAAACTTTTAGATGTGGGAATTATATTTCCCATTTCTAATTCTAAGTGGGTTTCTCCCGTTCACGTTGTCCCAAAGAAGGGAGGTATGACCGTCGTTGAGAATGAGAAAGGTGAGCTCATTCTAACGAGGACAGTAACGGGATGGAGGATGTTTATAGACTATAGACGTCTAAACACATCCACAAAGAAAGATCGTTTCCTCCTTCCTTTCATTGATCAAATGCTTGAAAGAGTAACAAGGCACAAGTATTATTGTTTTCTTGATGGTTATTCGGGATTTTTCCAAATCCTATTCATCCCGATGACCAAGAGAGAACTACTTTTAATTGTCCCTATGGTACCTTTGCCTATAGGAGAATGCAATTCGGCCTTTGCAATGCTCCCACCATTTTCCAACGGTGTATGATGAGTATCTTTGGAGACATATTGGAAGACGATATGGAGGTTTTTATGGATGACTTTTCTGTAGGTGGGGTTTCCTATGAGGCTTGCCTTAAAAATCTTGAAAAGTGTTTGGCAAGGTGTGAAAAAGTGAATTTGGTGTTGAATTGGGAAAAATTCCATTTCATGGTTGAAGAAGGAATAGTTCTTGGGCACAAAATTTCTCACAAAGGCATAAAGGTGGACAAGGCAGAGATTAAGGTTATTAAAAATTTACCACCTCCTGTCAATGTGAAGGGTGTGAGGTCATTTTTTGGCCATGCTGGGTTCTATAGAAGATTTATCAAAAGCTTTTCCCTCATTGCAAAGCCCCTCGTTGATCTTCTTCAAAAAAATGTCGAGTTTGTATTTGATGACAAGTGTTTGGAGGCATTCAATAAGTTTAAGAAAGCTCTAATCACTTCTCCTGTTGTTCAAGCTCCAAGATGGGATTTACCATTTGAGTTGATGTGTGATGCAAGTGATTTGCTAATAGGTGGTGTCTTGGGTCAAAGAGTGGACATGAAGCTTCATGTGATCTATTATATATCCAAGACTCTTAATGGAGCTCAACGGAATTACACTACACCGGAGAAGGAATTCTTTGCTATAGTTCATGCTTTTGAGAAGTTCCGGTGTTATCTATTAGGTTCCAAAACCATAGTCTTCACGGATTATGCGGCTCTCAAATATCTTTTTGCCAAGAAAGAATCAAAGCCAAGTTTGATCCGGTGGGTTCTTGAGCTCCAAACCTTCGACATTGAGATTAGGGATAAAAAAGGAGCGGAGAATGTTGTGGCGGACCATCTTTCTCGTTTAGATGATTCTCAAATTCATGATGATGGTTCTCCAATTGAGGATAAGATGCTTGATGATTTCCTATATGCTATTGAAGCGAAGGAGCCCCCATGGTTTGCCGATTTGGTGAATTTCCTTGCATGTGGGGAGTTTCCTCCTTCCTTTTCTAAGAATCAAATAAAGAAGCTCAAGAGAGAGGCAAGGCATTATGTTTGGGATGATCCCATCTTATACAAGCAAGGGGTCAATGTCTTACTTAGACGACGTGTGCTAAATGAAGAGGTGCCTAATGTTTTTAAAATGTGCCATTCGGATCCAAGCGGAGGCCACATTGGTGTTTTTAAGACCGCCACTAAGGTTCTTCAATGCGGTTTGTGGTGGCCACATCTCTTTAGGGAGTCACGGGGCTTTGTAAAGACATGTGATCAATGTCAAATAGTTGGGAACATCTCTAAGAGAAATGAAATGCCTCAACAACCTATACTCGACTTACAGGTATTTGATGTATGGGGTATTGACTTTATAGGGCCATTTCCTTCATCTTTCAGAAATCAATTTATCCTTGTGGCGGTCGACTACGTGTCTAAGTGGGCCGAGGCAATTGCCTCCCCGACTAATGACCACAAGATTGTTATGAAGTTGTTTAAGAAAATAATCTTTCCAAAATTTGGGGTATCGAATGCGGTGATAAGCGACAACGATTCTCATTTTATTTACCATGCCTTTCAAAACATGTTGAGGAAGCTTGGAGTCCATCAAAGATTTGGCGTCCCATATCATTTTCAATCAAGCGGTCAAGTGGAAGTCTCTAATCGTCAAATCAAGGAGGATTAGCCGGACACTTTGGGGTTGCAAAAAGATATGACATTCTTCGAGAGCACTTTTTTTCGCCCAAGATGTTTGGTGATGTGCAAGATGTGATAGGTCATTGTGGGGCTTGTCACAAGGCTAAGAGTCAATTCTGTGAAGGACTCTACTCTTCTCCTCCGGTCCCTAGTCACCCTTGAGATGATCTTAGTATGGATTTTGTGGTTGTTCTCCCTCGCACTCAAAGGCAAAAATGATTCCGTGTTTGTTGTGGTTATTCATTTTAGCAAGATGGATCACTTCATTCCTTGCCACAAGACCGATGACGCTTCTCATGTGGCTACCTTATTCTTTAGAGAAGTGGTGAAGCTTCATGGCATTCCAAAAAGTATTGTGTCGGACCGTGAGTCTAAGTTCTTGAGCTACTATTGGAAGACTTTGTGGAAGTGATTCGGCAATAGGAGGTGTCTTGGGTCAAAGAGTGGACATGAAGCTTCATGTGATCTATTATAAATCCAAGACTCTTAATGGAGCTCAACGGAATTACACTACCATGGAGAAGGAATTCTTTGCTATAGTTCATGCTTTTGAGAAGTTTTGGTGTTATCTATTGGGTTCCAAAACCATATTCTTCACGGATCTTGTTTAGTACCTTTAGTCACCCTCAAACCGATGGCCAAACCAAGGTGACTAATTGTACCATGTCCACCGTTCTCCGAGCTATCATTAGCAAACACATGAAATATTGGGATCTTATGCTACCTCAAGTTGAATTTGCTTACAACCGCTCTTATTGCATAGCTACCGGGAAAAGCCCATTTGAAGTAGTGTATGGTTTCAATCCCCGCCTACCACTTGACTTGTTGCCTAGTATCCCTCAAGAGGAGTTGAGCTTTGAGGCGAAAGATAGAGTTGAAACGATGAAAAAGCTTCATGAAGATGTCAAGAAGAGAATTGAGAAGGCGAATGAGAGTTACAAGGTAAGGGCAAAAAAGTTCAAGAAGCCAAGGGAATTCAATGTAGGTGATTTTGTGTGGCTCCATCTTCGGAAGTAAAGATTCCCGGCTAAGAGAAAGAACAAACTCATGCCAAGATCCGAAGGCCCTTTGAAGTTGTGGAGAGAGTTGGACCTAATGCTTACAAGCTCAAACTACCGGGAGTCTTCGATGTTCATGCTACCTTTAATGTTGGTGATCTTGCTCCTTTTCTCTTTGAAGATGATATTGGTGATGATGATCCGGAATTGAGGGCAATTCCTTTTGAAGAGGAGGGGTGCATGGAACATAGTGGGAGAAGTGGAATACGTGCCACGTGTCTTGACAAGAAGTCGGGCCAAGCTCCATGGAGGTCACCTTTCGGGGCTAACCATCATCACACTTGAAAACAAGAAGCTTATCAATATATGATGCAACTACTTCATTCAGCCATATCTCCTTCGTTACAAGAAATTTTAAGGTGATTCAAGTTGGAGGTGAAAGTAGAGTTCAAGAGCTTTCCAACCACTAGTCACATGCCACATTTGAGCAAGAAACGAAGAAGTTATGAACGTTTGAAGTTCAGCTATCCAGGAGCAGGGGAGTTCGACCGAACCAAATCTGGTTCGCCCGAACTTCCTAGCAGTTTCAGACCTGAGTTTTGCATCTTTGCAGGAGTGGCTGAACTCCAAAAGTTCGACTAAGCCTACCCACAAGTTCGACCGAACTTACCCTAAGTTCGGCCGAACCTTTTCCTGTTTTTTTGTTAGTTTATGAGCACTATTTAAGTTGTTTTTAAGAAGTTTTGCAAGATTTTTTTAATGTTGAACTTTGCTTGATTTTGTAATCAAAGAGACTTTCTCTCTCTACCATAATCTTTGTGATTATCTTTCTTTCTTTGTGATTTCTACCTTGTAATCTTGTGGTTAAACCTTAATCCTAGCTTTACTTGGTGTTGGCTTTGATTAAGACCCCTATTTCATTTATCTTTGTGATTTTGAGATAGGTTTATCCTTATTTGTTGATTGAACTTGTGTTTACTTGATTTCTCCTCCCTTTTTCTTGAGTTTTCTTGGTTATTTCATATCACTTTCTATATATTTTCTTTTTCTTTTCTTGGATGCTTAGTTTAGGATTATCTTTAGGATGAGTTGAATGATTCAAGGATGTTTGCTTTGTAACACCTAGCGTGTTTGGGGTCATTGGCGTTGTTGCTGAATGACCACTTGTTTGACGATTAGGTATTACTTTTAATTGCTTGCATTCTTGCGCTTTTCTCTTTTTTCTTTTGATTTTTAGTTCTTTTCTTTCTTTCAAATTAGAAATAATACATTTTTGAGGCTATTCTTTTTCTTTTTGTTTGTCAAGCTCTTTTATTTGGACATTCTACAACTCGGAATTTTACCTTTGCATGTATGCTTTCCTATGTTTAATTGGTGTGCATGTTTTGAGAATATTTGCGGTTGAATGTAGGATAGGGTATGCTAAGGTAACGGTTTAGACATTTTGGGGCCTTGAAGCCGGATTCCTTTGGGTTTGTGGTAAGACGGAGTTGCTTCCTTTGGTTGATTTGACACCTTTAGTGAGTTTTTGCCACATCCATGTGAGGTTCATTATTTTTCAAGCCTTCAACATATATTTGCATGAGCGGCATGGACCCTTGACTATTGCGGACTAATCTATAATCTTGATTCATAATTCTCAAACTCGAGACCGAACCAACTAGGGAGGACAAAGGCATCTTTTCGGGGTGATAATTTTTCATTTCTAGGACTTTTCGTTCCTTTTAATTCTTTGGGCTTACATTTGCCTTCTTGCTAACCATTTGAGCCTTTTCCCTTCTTTCCAAGCCACATCTTTAGATCTTGAGCCTTTTGTTTCATTTTCGTTTCCGTTATTGGTTTTTGTGAAGCAATTGATCATTATTGTTGGAGTTTGTGGTGAAGGAGTTTGGGTATTTGGTTCTCTTGAAAGCAAGTTTATGTTCTGATATTTGTGTGAATAATGACAAGTGAATAAAGTAAAAGCCATCCAAAGTAAAACAAGAGGCAAGGACAATGCAATTGAAAATTTGTAAAAGTCGTCCTATGTTTAAGAGGCATGGACAATTGCTTTGATTTAAGTGATAATGCAAAAATAAAACAAAAAAAAAAAAAAAAAAAAAAAAAAAAAAAAAAAAAAAACTATAAATGAGAAAATCCAAATTTTTTTTGATGTAATTTCTTTTCCCTTTTCAAGCATTGAGGACAATGCTTCTTTTTAGCTTTAGGGAGAAGCGTTTACGCTTTTTGTATATATGCTTGTGTATATAGCTTTGAATAAGCTTGGGGGAGTTAGTTTGTTTTTGTTTGGTGACTACTTTATTGTGATTCTAAGAAAGGGCCCGTTCTTTGCTTCACTTTTAGGGATACCACCAAATTTTAAAATTTTAGCCTACTCCTAACCTTCTCGCCTTACGTTACAACCTTTGGGAAAGTCCTTTCGACCTAGTTGTTGAGTCATATACCGAGGGAAGGCATTATGATTTAAAGCCTAAGGAAAAGGGATGCAAGGTAAAGATGCCGGGAAACCCTCAAATTCTACTCTTTGTCCGGTTCCTTCGAGGAACCATAGTACGCTTACTAAGGGATGATTTAAAACAATAGGGAGAACGCGGCTAGATTGGTTGAGATGAAAGTGGATTGCGCCTCATCAGTTCTCTACACTTAGCATACCTTATGTTTCAATCAACCGTGAATATCTTGAAGCATGCATACCCATTTTATATAGAAAAGTGTTCATGCATTTGCCTTTGAACGTTTGTGAAAGTCCTTGTCAAGAGCTAATTGTTTGAATTCTTGTTTTACTTTATTTTCTTTTTAAATGATTTTTCATCATTTTATTTCAAAGAGTTGTGTGTTAAACTCTTAGGAAACCCTTATGAAACCTCACTAGTCCTCATAGGCGACTTTGGGGTTTTAAGGGCTTGTTGTAGCTAAAAACAACCGTGATTCCTACAGTAGTGAGTCTTAGTGTATATTCTTCTTCTCTCTCTTTTTATTCTTATATAAAACCTCCTTATTCCTCTTTAGCTTTTGCTTTGCTCGATATGAGCAAAAGTCTAGCTTTGGAGAATTTGATGAGTGTCATTTATAGCACTCATAGGGTAGTGTTTAAGGATATTTTCACTATATTTTTCATGCTTTTCTTTTATCATTTTTGTCATTTCTCCTTTTGTTTATCTATTTCTTCTTCCTTCGTGTTTTACTTTCCTCTATGTGCTTTTCTTCGTGTTTTCCTCTTATATTGCTCTTTTTCTCTTCTATTTTCTCTCTTTGGTTTCTTTTGTAGGTGCCTAAAGACTTAGCTTTGCAAAGGATTTAAGAGGATGAAAAAGAGCCAAACAAAGGAGTTTCAAGCCCCTTGGAGAGGGCTTGGAGAGGGCTCGGAGATGGCGCTCCGCTTCTTCTCATTGCCGCAGGCGCGGGTCCTAAAGGCCACGGGTGTAGGGTAAGTGCATCATTTTGGTGATTTTGGGCAGGAACTCTGCGCGCCCTAGTCGCGGGCGCGGAGATTTTGAAGAGGTCGCTCCATATAGAGAGACCGCAGCCCCGTGCTTCACTTGGAAACGGGCATCTGCCGCGCCCTAAGCCGCGGGCGCGGGCTATTGTACCCACGGGCGCGCGTTTTGCCATATTGCCCGCGGATTTAGTTATGGGTTCTGTACCCATTTCTGGACACCCGCGGGGTCTTCTTAGAGAGGGCGCGGCCGATCAGTTTTTCTTATTTGTCTATAAATACTCTTGTAAATCCTTTTGAAGGCCACCTTTTAGATAATATTTCATTTGCTTAGTTTTTGGAAAGGGAAAGTAGAGAGAAGTTATAGAGAAAGTAGAGATTGTAATCTTTGGATTTAATTTGTAATTCAACATTGTTTCTTCAATCAAGTGTGTGATTCTTCTTCATATCAATCAAAGTTTGTAAGATTTCTTTTCTTTGAATTTACTTCAATTGAAAATTTCTTTTATGTTTAAATGTTTGGTTTTGATTTTGATTTAGTTTGAGAATGTGTTGATTGATTGTATTTCCTTTTGATTTAGTTTGAGATGAATATGATTGCGATTGAATTTGTTTTGGCTTTGAATTCACCATGATTAGTGAGTAGATTAGTTAATAGGGAGAAGGGGAAGCATGCTTGGTTGATTTTTTTGCTAATTGATGATCCTTGATTAAATAAATTGTTGCAATTAAGTTGGTTGACATAGTTGTGCATGTGATTAATTAAACTAGGAGTGATCAACCTATAAAATTAATCTGGATTGCATTGCAAATTTCAATGACACGATCAATTGATTTGGAAATTGCTTTAATTGATTGAATTTGATTGTCATTCTCCTGTTAGCCATTCATAGTGAACCCTAGCTTGGTTTATAGGAGATAATCTTTGAATTCCTTTGATTGCAACTATTGTTTGTCCCTTGCAATGTTTGAATCAATTGGGTGATCTATCAATTAGCATGATTGTTGAGCTTGCATGTGGAACATATATCCCTAGTGTTTAGTATATTGATTGATTTCTTTCAATTGTCTTGATTCTTGTTATCTTAGTTACAAAGCTCAACCATTGATAATTCTTTGATTTAGCTTAACATTAGACTATAGCATAGCTTTAATTCATTCCTTTTGGTTTGACCCTTAACTTGCCTTTATACTTGTATAAGGTTTGTTGAGAGTTTACAAATTTAGTTTGACCAAGGGATAATTAGATGACGACCTAGTTCCAACCCTTGTCAGCGCTGAGCTTGCGAACACGTGTCGCGGTGGCATTGGTCCACATATAGAGGGTATTCTTACCCCCAAACATTAGCCCTTCTAATGGGGTAATTTCTCTTTCAAGAGGAATTGCTCCTTTTGAAATCAAGGCTTTATTTTCCGCTTGCTCAAAATCTCTTTGGTCGGCATATGTCTAGTTAAATAAAAGAGAGATTTGATTAACTTGGAAAATTTGATACCTTAAATGGTATGATATTTTCTAAGTTAATCAATTATAATAATGATTGACGCCTAAACTAGATAGATGACGACTTTTATTTCTTTTAGCCCCACTATGGTGGTCATATGACCTTTGGGTGTCATAGAATATTTTTGAGACGTTTGATATCTCATAAGGCAGGAGGCGAATGGCCGCCTGTTAAGACAGAGGCAAATGCCCGCATAGAATTTTATAGAGCAGGAGGCAAATGGCCGCCTGGTAGGACAAGAGGCAAAATGGCCGCCAAACATATCATAGAGAAGGAGGAAAATGGCTGCCTGGTAGGACAAGAGGCAAAATGGTTGCCTGACATATCATAGAGCAGGTGTAAAATGGCCGCCTGGTAGGACAGGAGGCAAAATGGCCGCCTGACATATCATAGAGCAGGAGGCAAATGGCTGCCTGGTAGAACAAGAGGCAAAATGGCCGCCTGACATATCATAGAGCAAGAGGCAAATGGCCGCCTAGTAGGTCAACCTGACATATTATAGAGAAGGAGGCAAATGGCCGCCTGGTAGAACAGGAGGCAAAATGGCCTCCTGACATGTCATATAGCAGGAGGCACTACAAGAAAACCCATTTTTGGGTACAACTCTTTAGCAACGACTTAATTATTGTTTCTAATATTAATTTTAATAACTACAATGTCGTTGCAATATATTCATTTTATTTCCCTCCATCAAAACTTCAAGCGCGGGCCTTGTGAAATTTTGAGACTGTTTTCCACACGATCAGTGTCGTTGCAAAACATATCCTAATTTTTTACAACGACCAAGTTTGTTGAAAATCTTTCTAATAATTATTGGTAAAAATATTAATCGTTGCTAAATATACCGCTTTTAATTGTAACGACAATGTTGTTGCTAATATTAATGACTAGAAATCTAAAAAGTAAAAAATAATAATATAAAATTGATAAAACAAAAGAAAGTTGTATTGTGTATTTTACTTTCCCAAACCCAGAACCTTCTATCCTTCTTCTTCCCCGCCTAACCCTTATTTCATCACGCCACCCCAAATTTCCGCCACTCCAAAATTCAAAGCAGCTACAAAATTACCCAAACCAACTACAAATTAAGCTTACTAAAATTATCTATTATTTCACCTCAAAAAAAATAAATATACATTTTAAATAAATTACTTCTTAACCCAAATTCCTTGAATAGTTTGGTGCGATATAATTTTGGGAGTTAGTGTTTGTCTAAAATTAAGGAAATTCTTGTGGGTATGGATTTTGACATTAGCTAGCTCTGATGATTTTTTCTTGGTACTACTCTAATAGCAAGTAACTAGAGGTTAGTTTTTCTTCTAATTTTTTATTTTGTAGTGCTACAATCTCACACTCTTACTCTGTATAAAAAATTCAATATTTTTTCATATAATGTTAAATTGTGACCTCTTATTTGACAATTACGGTAAATTAAGAAATTTGATTTTTTTAAAAAAAAAAAATTGGAAAAAATTAAGCTATTTGCTTGTAAATATGAGTTTAGGGGTAAACTATTGTGGAGTTGAACGTGGTCTCTATAATTTTTTAAGGGATATAATTCGGAGTGTAAGTTACATGTTACTATTATAGTTAACATCTGTAGATACTCTTCTCATCGTTTTGAAATAATTTATTAGATGTCTTGCATGTATTTGTCCATTGAATAATTTTTTAATTCAGTATTAGGTTCGATCTAGTACTACTATAGTTTAGATAGGGTGGGTTGATTATATGACCGTCATATTTGAAAGAAATGTCAAAAGCAACTTTCTATTTAATAATTGTTTTTAAAGTTAATAGATTAATTACTTTACATGAAATGATAATTTCTATTAGTTTTAATTTGATGGCTTTATTCTTTTTTTTTTTTTTTTGCAAATAATTTATGTGCAGTATTTGCTTAGAGGTTGAAGTGTAGAGCTAAGCCCAAGTATGTCTTGTTATTGTTGTAATTGAGGTTTCTTTTAATTATTAAATTTTAAATGTGTATGTATATCTTTAAAATAAACTCACATATTCAATATTTTTGGGATTGACTATAGAAAAGTAGTATTTTACAATGTTAGAAAATAGAAAATTCGTCCATGTATCTAAAAAAGTTTCATTCACTAGATTTGATAGCAATTCAACATAACCAAGATGAAAACTATTTTAATTAATGTTTTCTTATTTGATTTTACATTACATTCTTTTCCTTTACAACACACATAATTAGTAGCTAGCTGATAGAAAATCAAAGTAACCAAAGGAGAAAACTTTTTGAGCTATCGCAGGCTACGTGGACTGTTTCTTGTTGGTAATACTCTTATCCTATTTCAAAGTTTTTTTTTATAAATTTTTTATTTTTTAATTTTAATATTCATATGGTTCAAGTCAAATTTGTGACTGTCTTATATATTTTAAATTAAAACATGTTCGTATAATTAGGATGGTTTGTCATTTAAATAGATACTTATGCTATATTTGTATGATTGTACATCATATTTTTTTATTTTAATTTTTTTTTTGCTGCAAATTATATGTATGCTATTTCATTGAAGATTTTAGAATTTTTTTTATCTTATTTTTATTAATGTGAATTTAGGAAATGACTTTTGATAAGGAATGGATGAAAATAAATGATCGTTCACTTGTCGAGTACTAGAGGGTGTTGATAATTTCTTGAACTTTGCCTTTTCTAATGTCATAAAGGATGATAACACCGCCACTATTAGGTGTCCTTGTGATAATTTTCGTAATCTAGTGTATAAAAAACGGTGTAATGTGAGGTTTTATTTATTAAAGTCAAGAATGTATGAGTATTACACTATATGGGACCTTTATGGTGAAAAGGTAAACAATTCTCCTAGTGGTAACATTAGTGGTATGGAAGATGGAGATGGAAATGAAATGGAAAGTGATGATAGTGGAGTTCATATGTTAGAAGATGCATTTGAGGTACCTGGTATGCAAGGGGGTCATATAAATGACTATGATTTTAATGAAGAACAAACTGGAGATGCAGCAATGTTTTCCCATCTTTTGAAAGAATATGAAGAGCCATTGACCTCTAATGGCACAACAATGTCAAAGCTGTCTCATATAGTAAAGATGCTGCATTTGAAGGTTTTAAATAACTAGAGCGATAGCTCTTTTGATAGTTTGCTGAAATTGCAAGGGGAAGCATGGGGAACTAACCTTCCTAATTCATGTTATGAGGCAAAGAAATTGATTTCCAATTTGGGTCTTGAGTGTGTGAAGATTGATGCTTGTAAAAATGATTGTATTCTTTATTGGAAACAAAATGCACATCTAGATAAGTGTCCTACTTGTAACTTACCTAGATACAAGAACGTTCCTGAAGGTGCTTGTAATGGAACGAAATAAGTGCCACACAAGGTGCTACGACACTTCCACTGAAATCTAGATTACAAAGGTTATATATGTCAAGAAAGATCGCAAAAGATATGCAATGGCATAAAGAAGAAAGGGTGGATGTTGACGTAATGAGGAGTTTACTTCATTCTCCAGAGATGCACGCAATGTTAGACTTGGATTAGCTTGTGATGGTTTCCAGCCTTTTGATAATTCTCAATATAGTATTTGGCCTGTTGTTCTTATTCCTTACAACTTACCTCCTTGGATATGTATGAATCCTCATTCTTTTATCTTATCTTTACTCATTCCAGGACGCACGAGTCCTAGAAGAAATATTGATGTTTATCTTCAACCTTTAATTGAAGAGCTCATGAGCCTTTGGGAATTTGGAGTTGAAACTTATGACGCTTATTAAGAAACATTTTAACATACATGCCATGGTTTTATGGACTATTAGTGACTTTCTTGTGTATGCTGATTTGTCGGGTTAGTGTACTAAAGGTCACTATGCTTGCCCATCCTGCCATAAGGAAACCAGCGCACTTCCTTGATGAGTAAAGGTTGTTATATGTGTTATCGTCGCTGGCGGCCTATTAATCATAAATAGAGAAAGGATGCTAAATAATTTGATAATAAAAAAGAAAGAGGGCATGCAACTGTTCCGTTTACTGGTGATGAAATATTAAGTTGTTTTGATTGATTTGAGCAAGCAACATTTGGTAAGGTTGCTGGACAGAAAAGAAAATGGGATGATTTAAATAGCTTGTATGGTTGGCACAAAAAAAGCATAATTTTCCAACTATCGTAATGGAGAAAATTGCAAATTCGACAAAACTTAGATGTTATGCATATTGAAAAAAAATTGTTTGATAATATTTTAGGCACTTTGATAAATATCAGAGGTAAGACAAAAGACACGGTAAAGGCTCGAATTGATTTGATGAAAATGGGTATTCGAGATGAGCTCCACCTTAGTTTGGATGGAGATAAAGTACGAGTTCCAGTAGCATCCTACTCACTAAATTTAACTGCCAAAGCTGCAATCTGTGAGATGTTTGCTGGAATTAAGTCACCTGATGGTTTCTTATCAAATATCTCACATTGTGTCAGGGACTATGGAAAGAAAATATCTGGCATGAAGAGTCATGACCATCATGTTTTTATTGAGCAACTTCTTCCTCTTGTAACTCGTGGATTCCTACCAAAGGAAGTTTATGATCCTTTAGTTGAGCTTAACTCTTTTTTTCGAAACATTTGCTAAAAAAACATAATAATAAAGGAACTGGACACCCTCCAAGCACAAATTCCTTACACATTGTGCAAGCATGAGATGATTTTCCCTCCAGATTTTTTCGATGTGATGGTGCATTTGGTGGTTCACTTAGTTGCTGAAGCAAAGATCAGAGGGACTGTCCGGTATCGATGGATGTACCCAGTTGAGAGGTAGAACATCTATTTGATTTGTTTAGAAATTTCATTCTTTCTTTATATAGACTCAATTTTCATTTGTAATTATAATTGCAGATATCTTAGAACTTTAAAGAAGTACATTTGAAACAGAGCACAACCAGAGGGCTGCATTGCAGAAGGCTATCTTGTAGATGAGTGTCTAACATTTTGCTCAAAATATATGAGTGTTATTGACACTAAATTCAATAGGAAAGGGATAAATGATGATGACACTTTGAATGATGTTACTTTAAGAAACAAGTTAGATATTTTCAGACCCCTTGGTCATGCACTCGGAGAAGGGGCACCACGACATCTTAGCTTTGAAGAATGTGATCAATACATTTGTATAATCTACTAAACTGCGATAAGCTTAATGATTTTGTTAAGTAAGTGTTGAAAATAGTCATTTCAAATCTGTAGATTTTTATATTTGATTATTTACATTATATTATATATTTTTTCTAGCAAACACAAATTAATGTTGGAGAAAGAAAATCCAAGAAATGTGGAACGACGACACAAGATGCAATTTGCAACTTGGATTCATGATCGTGTAAGTTTTCATTCATAGAAAATATAATTAACTTTTTATATCTAATGCATGATCATTTTTAACCTGGTAGTCTTTTTTTTTTTTTTCTTTTCAAATAGGTGCGTAAACTCAATGAAGAAGGGAACATTGATGAAGACATATATAATTTAGTTTGTTTTCCTTCTAGAGTAGTGAGACGCTATGCAGCTTATATAGTTTACGGTTTTCGGTTTCATACACATGATAGGTGTGAGAATAGGAAAACTCAGAATAGTGGAGTCATGGTACGTGGAGATGATATTTCAGATAAAGATTATTATTGTGTGTTAAAAGACATCTTTGAGGTGTCGTATCCAGGTGGGAATCGTACATTTTATTTTAAATGTGCATGGTTTGATGTACAACACCTTAGAAAAGGATACAAAGTGGATGATCATGGGTTCATAAGTGTAAATAAAAAGGGTTCTTTGAAAACAAATGAAGTGTACGTTTTAGAATCACAAGTTGAATAAGTATTCTACGTAAAAGATCCAAAAAATGAGGATTGGTAGTTTGTTATCAAAACCCAACCCAGAGATCTTTATGATATGCCAAACAATGATAAGAATGACCAAGGTGATGTAGATGTGGACGCATATCAGCTGGTTGATATAAATCAAGTTGAATGCCAAAGCTTCAGGACTGGGAATCATAACTTTCTTATAAATTCATTACAACAAATACTTTTGTGGTTGGGAGAGAACCTAGTGTTTTAAAGTTAGTTAGAAAAGTGATTGAGGAAATTGGTAAAGATGACGACTTTATCAATGATTGTGATATTGAAGTTTTAGAAGATACAAGTGAAGAGGAAGAGTTTAGTTCGGAGTCATCATAAGAGTAAAATTGAATATGTTATCTTTCGTTCTCTCTCTCTTTTTTCAGTGTATGAAATTTTCTTTTTTTTTGTATATGTTTGGGGTAAAAATACCCCCTATATGTGGACCAATGCCACCGTAACATGTGTCCGCAAGCTCAGCGCTTAATGAACCAATTAGAGCATGACACGTGTCGCTTATTGATAGAAGGGTGAAAATGGGCTCTAAGCCCACAACCCTATAAACCGTAAAACGGTGAGAAGCCAATCTACATAGGTTAAATAATCTAAGAGGCACATATCCCAATGATCTATAAATACTGATCATTACATCAGTTTCAAGGGATCCAATTCTCTCTTCAAGGGCAAAGCCCCCCACAATTACTCTCCCTTCTCTCTACTTTCTCTCTCTAAAATACATTATTTTGATTACTGACTTGATCGTCGGAGGCGGACCTCCGGCCCCCCCGGGGTCCGTTGTTTTGAAGGTGACCGGGCCGTTCGAGTGTTGCATTGTGGATCTGTCTCCTGCGGGACGTACACACCCTCCACTCGGGTACGTACAGAAAACCCCAAAATATTTGGCGCCGTCTGTGGGGAGACACGTCTGTAATGGCACAACGGTAGTGGATCACCGACTCAAGAGGGAAGCCTCCTTTGGGAGGCAGCAGGCGTCATGAGGCTGGAAGTCAAGTACAGTAGGCGTGGAAGGCTGAGTGTCGAGAGTCAGGCGGCTAAAAAGGCCTGTCAGTAGTCATGCACTTTTAAAGGTTAATAGGCAAAGCAGTTTATGTTTTATTAGGGGAGAGACGACTAAATTGGCCAACTACGCTATTTTAAACCGACTCATTTAATGAGTCGACCGCGTGCTATTCATGATTAATAGTTTGAAACTATCAACATCATATATAATAACAAATATATATATATGTACATGAATATTACCAATTGTATTATTATATACATAATATAATACAATTGATTTTCAAGAGTAAGCTTACTCTTGTAATTAGTGGATTACATGCGGTATTTACATGCGGCAAGTGAAATTCATTTCCACACTCCAAAGCTTTTGACAGCTAGCAAGTTTAATTTATTAAACTCCATATTCTACTCTTGAGTTATTACTCATGAGAATAATATAGGTAGCAAGCGGTTTATTAAACTTATTTAATAATTTAACTGCTTGTTGCTAATGAAATGACGTGAGCTAACAATTATATTGTGATGTCATCTGATAGATATTATAGTTTACGATAATATTTGTCGCAGAGCTAGGATATTTTGTATATATTTTTGATATATTTTGTATACTTATCTTACTAGATTCCTAACGAGATTAGGACTAGGATTGTAACCCTATATATTATGATCAATGGTACACACTCGATTGAGGAGTTTTCCCGAAATCTAACATGGTATCACAGCCTACGTTATCGATCTAGCTTCCGCAATTTTTTCTTTTTCATTATTCTTAATTTTTTCTTTGTTTTCATTGCTCTCTGCCTACTACTTTCTCACGCATCCCATAGTTTCTTCTTCCCCTGTTTACTTAATTAACTCACGCCATGAGTAAGGATGGTGATGGTGCCCAGCCCCCACAGCCTCCTACCTCCGAGTTTCATCCTGCACTAGGTGTAAACAACATCAAGAATGCGATCCCGCTAATTCTTGATCGAGAAAAGGTCCAATACTCTAATTGGGTAGAACTCTTTGAGTGTCATGCTCATGCCTTCAATGTTCTAGACCACATTGATCCCAAAACTCCCAAACCAACGGACATCTCTGAAGCTATGTGGAACCGACTTGATTCGGTAGTGAAAAATTGGATTTATGGCACAATTTCTGCAGATTTACTTGATACAATCCTAACCAAGGGAGCAACGGCTCAACAAATTTGGGATAAACTCAAAGCGATTTTTCAGGATAACAAGAACACTAGAGCCGTATATCTTGAAAATCAATTTAACGCTTTGCACCTTTCCAATTTCCCTGACATCTCTTCTTATTGTCGTCAGTTAAAGACTCTCAAAGATCAATTAGCTAACGTCGATCAACCCGTGTCGGAACAAAAATTGGTTATTCGGCTTGTCTCGGGCCTTGTTAACACGGACTTTGACACCGTGGCTACAATGATTCAGCAGACTGAACCCCTTCCTTCGTTCGAGACAGCTAGGTCTCGATTGCTTCTCGAAGAATCCCGGCGATCCAATGAATCCGCTCCAGCTGCACAATCTTTCCTTGCACACCAAGGAGAGTGTTCTTCGGCTCCAAGCCAAGCCACCCAGTCAGGCCAACCACGTGGTGGCGGCGGCGGTGATGGTCGGCAGTCTGGCCGCGGCACGAGCTCCGGCAGAGGAGGTAAGGGCGGCAAGGGTCGTGGTAGGGGGCGTGGCCAAGCTCCAAGCAAATCCAACGCTGCTCAACAACAGCAACCACAATCTCAAGGCCCCCCTTCACAAAATCAGTGGGCCGGCCCACCTGCCCAATTACCTTATGGTTATACTTGGGCTCCTATGTGGTCTCCACAACCTAACTGGGTCAGGCCTCCTTACCCATATCCTCAAGCCCAGATCAGAGGACATCAATATTCACAAGCACCGGCCCAACAGCAAAGTTTCATGGCAACCCAACAGCCCCACGGACAACTCATGACTCCCACAGAGCTCGGGAATGCTTTTTCAACTATGACTTTGGCAAATCCAAATGACGGTTGGTATATGGACTCCGGTGCATCGTCTCACATGACAAACAACTCTGGTATTCTCTTACCCTTGTTTAATTTAAGCACTAATAATCATATTTTAGTTGGTAATGGTCATCGTATTCCAATTTTTGGTTATGGTCACACAACCTTTCCCGATAACAAATTAGCCCTTCGTGATGTTCTCTTTGCCCCACAAATTATTAAGAACCTTATTTCAGTTAGAAAATTTACCTCTGACAATTCGGTTTCTATAGAATTTGACCCTTATGGTTTTTCTGTGAAGGACCTTCGCACGGGGAAAATAATCACGAGATGCAATAGCCACGACGACCTCTATCCAGTCACTACCACTACACCAACATCTTGCCTTGCCACCTCCCTCACAGCCGTTTCTTCATCCACATGGCATGATCGACTAGGACACCTTGGAGCCCCTTCTTTAAATTTTCTTAGGAATAGTAATTTTATTGATTGTAATAAGGAGCAAGTCTCCACCTTTTGCAATTCTTGTCAACTTGGAAAACATACTAGACTTCCTTTTTATTCCTCTAATAGCAAAACTACTTGTGCTTTTGATATTATTCATGCTGATTTGTGGACATCTCCAATTCGTAGTACTTGTGGTCACAAATATTACTTAGTTCTCCTAGATGATTTCACTCATTATGTGTGGACCATTCCTCTTGTTTATAAATCTCAAGCTTTTAAAAAATTCTTAGCCTTTAAACAATATGTGCACACACAGTTTGAAAGACCCGTAAAATCCTTTCAAAGTGACCATGGTCGCGAATTTGACAACGACCCCTTTAAACAATTTTGTATTGATCATGGTATTGTCTTCCGCTTCTCTTGTCCTCACACTTCATCCCAAAACGGGAAAGCCGAGAGAATGATCCGCACTCTAAATAATATCAAGCGCACTATGCTATTTCATGCCTCCTTACCACCTTCATACTGGAATTATGCTCTTGAGACGGCTACTTATATTCTTAATATATTACCCACTAAGGTTCTCAAAAACATAACTCCGGCTCAAGCCTTGTTTGGAGTCATACCTTCCTACACTCACATTCGTGTTTTTGGTTGTCTTTGTTTTCCGAACCTTTCCTCCACTATTCCTAATAAATTAGCTCCTAGGTCCGCTCCTTGCATTTTCTTGGGTTATCCACCAAATCACCGTGGTTATAGGTGTTTAGACCTTCACACTCATAAAATCATTTTTTCTAGACATGTTACTTTTGATGAGTCAACCTTTCCATATCAAAACTTGGAAAAATTTAGTCTAAAATCTTATGATTTTTTGGGTGAAAGTGAGTCGTCTCCTTTACTCACTCATGCCATTTTTCGCCATCTTACACCTACTGCCACCCCAACCCACAATGCAGTCAGCCCAACCCCACAAACTAAAGGCCCATCTAGCTCCACTACAAGCCCAAATAACCCCCTTAGACATACGGCCCAGCAATTAACCCATACCCCTCCCAACTCACCTTTGCAGCGTACTCCTCAACCAAACAGTGGACACACTGACTCACCTACGGCCCCACCCTCACCACCTACTTACACACCGCCGCCTATGCGTGGCATCCCACCCATACAGCCTACACGACCACCACCCCCATCGCCTCCTATAACCCGTAGTCAACGGGGAATATTTAAGCCTAACCCGAAATATTGTAACCTTACCGTTCCTCTTTCGGGCCCACATCCTCACAAATCACCCCTTCCAAAGTCTTATAAGCAAGCTTTAAATGACCAAAATTGGAATGCGGCGATGAATGATGAGTATAGTGCTTTAATTAAAACAGGGACATGGGAGTTGGTGCCTAGGCCTGCGGGGGTGAATGTTGTTAATTGTATGTGGCTATTTAAACATAAATATAAGTCTAATGGTGACCTTGAAAGGCACAAAGCTCGTCTTGTATGTGATGGCAGGTCGCAGGAGATAGGTGTGGATTGTGATGAGACTTTCAGTCCGGTAGTTAAACCGGCCACTATTCGTACTGTTCTCAGTTTAGCTTTGGCTAAAAAGTGGTCGATACATCAACTAGATGTCAAAAATGCCTTTTTACATGGTGATTTGCAGGAAACTGTTTATATGCATCAACCTCCGGGCTTTGTTGATCAGAGGGCTCCTACTCATGTTTGTCGGCTCCGCAGGGCTCTCTATGGTTTGAAACAAGCTCCCAGAGCTTGGTACCAACGCTTTGCAAATTTTCTAGTCAAATTGGGTTTTGTCATTTCCAAGAGTGACAACTCTCTTTTTACTTTCCGGCAGGGTGATGATATGGCATATTTGCTCTTATATGTTGATGATATTATTTTAGCTACCTCATCTGACAGGTTGCGTACTGGAATTATTTCTCAGTTGCAAACTGAGTTCCCTATGACTGACTTGGGTCCTTTGAGTTATTTTTTGGGGATTGCGGTGACCCGCAAACCCTCTTATATGCTACTTTCACAGGCAAAGTATGCACAGGAGATTTTAGAGCGTGCAGGTATGGCCTCTTGTAAGCCTGCAGCTACTCCAGTTGACACTAAGTCCAAACTTAGTGCAGATGCAGGACCGCCTTTTCGGGATCCTACTTTGTATCGCAGTTTAGCAGGTGCTCTTCAGTATCTCACATTTACCAGGCCAGATATTTCTTATGCGGTACAACAGGTGTGTCTATTTATGCATGATCCCCGGGAACCTCATTATGAGGCATTGAAACGCATTCTGCGTTATGTTCAGGGTACCATTGATCACGGCTTACATTTATATCCTACTGTTTCTCATCGATTGATTACTTACACTGACGCTGACTGGGGAGGTTGTCCCGATACCCGGCGTTCTACTTCGGGCTATTGTTGTTTCCTTGGGGACAACCTCGTGTCCTGGTCATCAAAGCGTCAACATACTTTGTCTAAATCGAGTGCAGAAGCAGAATATCGAGGCGTCGCAAATGTTGTCTCTGAGGCGTGTTGGCTCCGTAATTTATTACTTGAGTTACATTGTCCTCTACGGCAGGCTACTATAGTTTATTGTGATAATGTCAGTGCTATCTACCTTTCTGGCAACCCGGTACAACACCAACGCACAAAACATGTGGAGATGGATATTCATTTTGTTCGAGAAAAGGTTGCATTGGGGGAAGTACGGGTTCTACATGTTCCTACTAGATATCAGTTTGCGGACATTTTCACTAAAGGCCTACCACGAGAATTATTTCTGGAATTTAGGTCCAGTCTTAGCGTACGACCTCCTCCCGCTATGACTGCGGGGGTGTGATAGATATTATAGTTTACGATAATATTTGTCGCAGAGCTAGGATATTTTGTATATATTTTTGATATATTTTGTATACTTATCTTACTAGATTCCTAACGAGATTAGGACTAGGATTGTAACCCTATATATTATGATCAATGGTACACACTCGATTGAGGAGTTTTCCCGAAATCTAACATCATCTAAATTATTAATTAAATGCTTTGCATAATTGATAGTATCAAGCGGCATCATCTTGATGTTAGATCATCATCATCTCAAAATCATTCATATATATATTGTTATATGAAAAGCCGCATGCATGTAGTATTTGTGGGTGAGGTCGAGAGCCACTCATTCATGCAAAGTGGAGCTTCATCTCCATAGCCGGCATGCTAGGAAATATTTTCAAGATGCTAACGAGAAAGCAAGTGGCATGGCAAAATTTTTGGCAAACAAGTCAGCCGGATACCATAATCAATGGTGGCAGCCGGTCACCATCATCAATGATGTCAGCCGGCAACGATTCCCGGATGACCATGTATTTAACAATCTAGCTCACCTTGGGAGAGCAGCCGCACCTGCCAGTCGTAGGGGCTGCTGTCTGCCTCTGTTAAGCCCGGTTTTTTGGCTACTTTCTGCTTCAACTAAATTCGGCTGAAGAGGCAGCTATATTCATCAATTAAGCGGCTGTAGGGGCTGTTTCCAGCCTTAATTAACCCCTGCTGTAGGAGTTGTTTTCAGCTTTAACAAAGCCGGCTGCCATTGTTGTGTTGTTCCACCTCAAAACCAGCTGTAATATCTGTTGTATTCATCATTTTTATGATTGTATACGGATCTTGTGCCGGCTGCCATCATGTTTTACATAAGTGCACTCAAGCGGCACACATCCATGGTCAGCAATACACAACTCTAATGCAGGCGGCAAGGGGCAGCTTTGCTCTAATGGTGTCAGCCGGTGATAGCTAGCAACGGTTGCTCCTGGTCAGAGCCATGAACGGTGCATCAATTAAGCGGCTGCCATGGCTGAATTGTGCTTCAATTTATACCAGTTGTAAGGAAAGCTTTGCTCACTAATTAAGCCCGGATGTGGGGCTATTCCCTGCCTCAATTAAGTGGCTTCTTTGGGTGCATTGTTCTTTAATCAAAGTCGACTGCCGTGGTTGCTTTGTCCAACCTCAAAGCCGGCTGCAATGGATACTATATTATTGCTCATTATTATGATTCAAAAAAAATAAAAAAGCCGTCTAACTGATGTTCTACCATTTTCTATGAACATAGAACTTTGGTGAAAAAAAGGAGAGTTGCTCCATTATTTATTCTTGCCTTAACAAGTCAGACTCGACAATTATGGTTATCAAGGATGGAAGCCGGTCGCTGTTATTAATAGTGTCAGCCGGTTAGCATCATCAAACATATCAGCCGGTCAGCATTATCAATGGTGTTAGCTCGCCTGCGTTCGATTGTAATCTTGAACAAGCGGCAAGAAGCTAAGTGTTTGGTGTATGCTTGGCCTAAGTAGTAATATCAAGGCAAACGACTGTGAGTATCAATAGGGTAAGCCGGTTACAATCATCAATGTTATTAACCCGGTTGTAGCATTGGCTCATTGAGCTCGAACTGACTCCAAACCGGCTGGGTCGTAACCAAACAATTTATAATTTTTGCACTCCAAACCGCCTAGGTTGTAGACAACAAAATCCGGCTGCAGGAGTTGCTTTATTCAAACTCAAAAACGGTTGTGATGTGAGCTAGCAAGAGAGCTCGATTGTCAAGGGATGCTAATCACCCATAACCGTATGCAGGGGCTGTCTGTGGTCGCATTTTCATTCAAAATCGGTCTTCTTTACCGGCTGTACCACTCATGAAGCAACTTTATTGCGTGAAGTTAGTTGGGTTTCATGCAAAATTGCAATCATTTTTATGATTACAAATAAATAAATAAATAAATAAATAAAAAAGAAAAGAGAATGGCACTCATTGCCGTTAGTAGGGGCTTTCTTGATTGATGCTATCAAGTTTGGCACGCAAATCTGATTAGTTTCAAAGAAGTAATGCATCTGTCCACTACCGCCTTGCATCAACTCAAGCCTGTTTTTAACACTGAAACATGAAGCGGTTGTGGTAGTTGGTTATTCTCGGCACTTCAAGGTCGACTAAGTAACCGATCAGGTTGGCATTCAAGTTAAACGAGGGTCAGACGACATTAACGCCGGGTGTCCTCAAACGGCTTTAATGTCCGGCTGCTAAGCACCCATAGCCTAGCCGTCTTGGCTGCGTTTCTCTTCAATCAAGCCCGGCTCTAGGGGTTGCTTTGTTCTTTATTAAAGTCGGCTGCGTGGTTGCCTTGTTTACCAATTCAATCAGGCTGCTTTGTTCATCATTATTATGCAAAACAACCGCCTGTGTAATCAGTGAGCAAAATCATTCTTCAAGCTTAGTTGCTTGACATCCCAAAGCCGACCAACCTTCGAGAGCTTGTGTTCAAGCGTGTTTAAGCTAGCACAGGCGACAAATTAAGTTCAAGGCAAGCGGCATGAAATGACATGCCGCATAGCACTACAATAAGGAGCTTGCGATATCTCCGGCTCCGATTCTTAAGCTTTCAAAGCAATTCAAAGCCGCACCAAGCATTTGAATACTGGAGGTAACCATATAATATGACTTAATTCCCTCCAATAATATTAATGCATTAAGATAGTAATTATTATTATTGATTCATTGATTGAATTCCAATATCATCTAACGGACCGTCCAAACTACAAAAATAAACTAAGTTGAAAACTTAGTAGCTACGTACACTAATGTCCAACTGACGTGAGGCCATTAGCCGGATAATAAACTAAGTTTGAAACTTAGTAGCTATTCAAACGTCCAAGTGACGTGAGGCCAATGGCCGGATAATAAACTAAGTTTGAAACTTAGTAGCAAATTCAATGCCCGAGTGACATGCGACCAATGGCCAGATAACTAAACTAGGCACAAAACCGCTAAGTGGTTATACAGCCGGTCTCAACCTAGACTAGAGGGCAATGGCCCAATGATTCTTTTTTTCATAAAATCGCCTGTCCCAACATGGACAATGGCATCTGGCGACACCCCTCCGGGTGCGATCGTCGCAGAGAGCAGCCTACCTGCTTGCTCTACGTACCTATGCAGACGGCAATGATTGAACGCCCAAATCGGTCAACTCATAGCCGTCTGACCAGAACAGTCTAAAGAACGACTAAGTTTTCGGAACACCGGATGTCCTAAGACATCAGTCGGTGACCGACCGAAGTTGCGCAATGGCTATACAACCGTCTTAAAAAAGACATGAGGCCAATTGCCAGATGGTTATACATTTTTGTAAATTTGTCTGCTCGAATAGGAAAAAGACATGAGGCCAATGGCCAGATGGTTATACATTTTTGAAAAAGACATGAGGCCAAAGTTGTATGTTCATTTTCACCCTTTTATCGTCGTAGAAAGCACTTTATCGTTTGCTTTACGTACGCATGCAGGCGGCAAAAATTGAACGACCTCAATGGTCAACTCATAGCCGCCTGACCTGGGTAATCTAAAGAACAACCAAGTCTTCGGGAACCGGATGTCCAAAAGACATCAACCGGTGACCGACCGAAGTTCTAACCTAGATTACCTTCCAAAATTATACAAGTCCTCTCAATGGAGTAGAAGGACATTGAAAGTATAATTGGATTACAAACCACCCAGGCGGCCATTTGCCTCATGTCCTATGAAGAGCCAGGCGGCCATTTGCCTCCTGTCCTGAAGAATAAGGCGGCCATTTGCCTCCTGTCCTATGAAGAGTCAGGCGGCCATCTGCCTCCTGCCCCTAGGCGGCCATTTTCCTACTGTCCTATGAAGAGTCCAGCGGCCATTTGCCTACTATCCTATGAAGAGTCCAGCGGCCATTTGCCTCCTGCCCCCAGGCGGCCATTTGCCACCTGTGCTATGAAGAGCCAAGCGGCCATTTGTCTCCTACCCCCAGGAGGCCATTTGCCTGCTGTCCTATGAAGAGTCCGGCGGCCATTTGCCTCCTGCCCTATGAAGAGTTAGGCGGCCGTTCGCCTCCTGCCCTATCAGGTGGCCATTCGCCTCCTGCCTTATGGGATATCAAACATCACAAAAATATTCTAAGTCACCCAAAGGTTATATGACCATCATAGTGGGGCTAAAAGAAATAAAAGTCGTCATCTGTCTAGTTCAGGTGGCAACCATTATTATGATTGATTAACTTAGAAAACATCATACCCTTTAAGGTATTAAATTTTCCAAGTTAATCAAATCTCTCTTTTATTGAACTAGACATATGCCACCCGTAGAGCTTTTGAACAAGCGGAAAATAAAGCCTTGATTTCAAAAGGAGTAATTCCTCTTGAAAGAGAAATTACCCCTTCCGAGGGGCTAATGTTTAGGGTAAAAATACCCCCTATATGTGGACCAATGCCACCGCGACATGCGTTTGAAAGCTCAGCGCTCAATGAGCCAATTGGAGCATGACACGAGTCACTCAATGATAGAAGGCTGAAAATGGGCTCTAAGCCCACTACCCTATAAACCGTAAAACGGTGGGAAGCCAATCTACTTAGGTTAAATAACCTAAGAGGCACATATCCTAATGCTCTATAAATACTGTTCATTACATCAGTTTCAAGGGATCCAATTCTCTCTCCAAGGGCAATGCTCCCCACAATTACTCTCCTTTCTCTCTACTTTCTCTCTCTAAAATACATTATTTCGATCACTGACTTGATTGTCGAAGGCGGACCTCCGGCCCCCCCGGGGTCCGTTGTTTTGCTGGTGACCAGGTCGTTTGAGTGTTGCATTGCAGATCTGTCTCCCGCGGGACGTACACGCCCTCCACTCGGGTACGTACAAAAAATCCTAAAACAGTATATATGTTAATTTTATACTTATGTAATGTGTTTATCACTGTAAGTTTACATATTTCAATATTAGTTGATGGATGGATTTTTGTATAGAATGTATACTAAACTAATGTTATTACGTGTTTATGCTAAAAAAGGAAATGATAATGAATGGTGGGGAGAGGTGGTGGAAAAAATGTGTGCAATCGAAAACAAGATGGAAAAGGAAAATGGTTTACTCAGAAATTGTACTGTCATTAGGTTTGATGTATTATTTTTTTATTGTTTTTTTTCATTATTTTGATTACATTGACTATAAATTAAGCAGGAAGTAATCTTTACTCAAATGTGGTAGGAGAACATGTGGGATCCTCTAATCTAGTACAAAATGGTGGCAATTATAATGTACCAAGAAGGTCAATGAGATCTTTAAATCAAATTCAAAGTATGGGAAATTGTGACTTACCTAACCAAAATGCCTTGGGATCCTTGAATCATTTAGAGCATTGTCAAACACATGATGACAACATGATTTCCAATGAAAATCAAATTCAAAATGAGTCAGAGGGGTGTATTTCACCACATGTTCGAGGTATAATTCAAGAATTGTTGTTGTGCTATTAGTTTTTCATGCCTTTTTAATAACTTTATTTTATAAATATTGCTGGTACGTCAAGCAAAAGGAAAAGAACGGCCAATTTAGTAGGAAGGATGAACATGACTTTAGAAGCAACAAATGCTCTAGATCCATCTATTAGAAGGGACGAAGAAAATAGAGGAGTTGGTGAAAATGCTAATTGTCGGCTAGTAGGGAATAATAGTTCGATACACTCGGTTGTTAATGGAGAAACTACACGAGATGGTGAAGGTAAGAGAAACATATTATTATTGTGAGAATATTTTCTTTTTTAGCTTTCTTACTAGCTAAAAATAATATTTAAGATTTAAATAAAAATCAACTAGTATAAATGAAAAGTAAACTAGAAAATAAAGGATCTGACATTCATGTAAATCTGGCCAAATATTTTGAATGGAAAATGTGATCTGAATTGCAAAACATGGTAATAGCGACGAGCAAGGTGAAGCAAAGAGGGGAAAGGGGAAAGTACAAAAGCTATGTAGTGGATATGAAAATCAAAGGGAAAAAATCTAAATTACAAGTGTACATTCCAAATGATATTGATCGGGCTATTGCTGAAAATGCCTGTCATTTTGTGAATGAGTGTGGAGGTGTGGTGAGGACAAGGGCTCCATTGAATGTAAAGAGTTGGAAAGAAGCTTTTGGACTAGCTGGTGATGTGATGTGGAAGGAAATTGAGGTAATTTTTTTTCTTTATTGAACCATGTTATATATGAACAAAGACCTTGTCTTATTATTTCATTTCTTATAATTAGTTTATATTTTTGTAGGAAAAGTATCAAGTTAACGAAGGTAGTTCCTACCTTAATATGCAAGCTTTTGCCATCGAAACTATGCAACGTCTCTATAGGTTATGGAAATCTTGATTGCACTATTATTATAAGAATGGAGGGTGTTGACAAACAAATGAGGAGCGCATAAAAAATCCTCCACCAGATTTACCTCAAAATCAGTGGAAACATTGTGTGGAACGATTTAGCTCTGAACCTTTTAAGGTAAAAACTATATTATGTCACGTAAATAAAATTGTAATGAACATGTAGGCAATGACTGAAAGAAATTCAAGAAATCGTATTTCTGTGAAAAGAACTAAGCACATTACTATAAACAATTCATTTGTTGAAGCTGAACATGTATTGGTAAATATTCAACCTGACCACTAATAATATATGACTTTATTTACTTAATCCCAAATCTTAGTTAAACTGAAGTATTTTTGTTTTAAACTTTTGAAAACAATGGTGTAAAACCATCAGTAGATGTGATTTGGCTTTTCGAGCACAAAGCAAAAAATAAGGAAGGACAACTTCAGTGGGCTGATGATTCTCGCTCTAAGGAAATTTATGTAAGTGCAATTTAAAAGAGTTATTTATAACATGTATTTGTAGGTATTAGCTTCAAATATATTGCTTTTATTATACCATTCATGAAACCAACAACAAATCTTATTAATAATTATTTTCAATTTAACAATTGATGCACATTTTAGGACTAATTAAAAGTTGCAGTTGCTACTCAGGGTGAGTCGATGACACAAGAGGAGATTCTTTTGGATGTTTTGAAACCCAAATCTGGTTACTTTCGTGGGAAAGGTACAACCTTACATGGTTATAGAAAGGAACTAGACAACACCTTGAGCAACAAAAGAAAATTTAAGAGCAAGATGAAAGGATAAAAGAGTTATTAGAAGAGACTCAATAACCAAAAAAAAAAAAAACAGCTACAAGAGACAGTTGAAGCGACATCAAGGCAACTAGAACAACAAAAGCTTGATATGCAATGTGCAATGGATGCAATGGAGGAAGAATTATTGCGAGAATTTTTAAACAAAGGTACATGGTAAAATGTATTTAAAAAATGATGTCATAGATTATTTACTTAGAGATATCTGTTTTACAAAATTTTTACCTGACAATAAAAATTAATTTATTTGGATTTGAAGAAACTGTTTTTTTTCCCTTTATTGTCGTCCTTAGATTTTATAAATTCTTGTAGACTCCATCACATTGCATGAGATAAGGATGTTTGAAATGGGAAATGATTAATCTTAAATATCTCTTTATAATCATATGATGTATTATGAAATATATAGTGTTTTGGGTGTTTTTGTCCCTTGGGAGAGTTACGTCACAAAGTCTGGTCCACGCGTGAGCTGTGCCTGCAACACAACGGAGACCACCGGTTTTTGGAGCTCCCCCTTCGACGATCAAGTTAGTAACTTGAATATGAGTAAAAAGGTGTGGAAATTTAGGTGGGGCTCTGCTCGGATTCCAAGCTCAGGATGTCTCTATCAAAGAGTTAAACTGTGTAATAAATGGTAAAAACGTGCCTCGAAAAGGAGGAAATCTCCCTATTTATAGGGTCCTCTGAAATTGTGCCCCTGATAAGGTCATCAAGACCTAATCATTGGTGGGCTGCGCCACATTGCGGCTTTCTCGGGATTTGGTCCATGAAGGCCGCCTTTTTTCCATTTCTTTGGGAGGACACGTGTCAAACAGGGATTGGTCCTATTTGGAATAACTCTAACCTTCACAGATGTGACGTGGCATCTGTGACAGGTGTCACTCTTCCATTGGGGGTGATTTAACCGCCAATTTTTTACTGTTCACCTTCTGCGGAAATTAAGGAGGTACCCCTGAAATTACCCCCTATATGTAGCCGTTTACCCTCATTTTTTGTACGTTTCACAAAAATTTTAAGAGAGATAAACTTTAGAGAGAGAGAGTCTGCTTTCACGTCTGAGTCAAGCGCAAGCAATCAAACTCTTTTCCGCCTGCCTCAGACGATTCCGCCTAACCTTCAGTCATCAACTTTTAAAGGTACCACCTCTGTCTCTCTCATCTCTTTTCATTTTTTCCCGCTTGTATATACTCTTTGCAATAAATGGATACCCTTAGGCTGATGTCCGGATGGCCCATAGGACATGAATCAATTCTTCTGCCCATAAACCACCGGTTCTTTCAATTTTCTTTTTTATGCCGTCTGAGATGAGTTTTTTAAAGGCTTCAACCTGGCTGTTTGCTTGGGGTCGGCCGACTGATGCAAAACAGTTGGAGATCGCTTGATCCCCCAACAAGTCTTGAGCTGAGGTGTCTCAAACTGAGGGTCATTATCAAACACCACAGACATGGGTACCCCAAACCGGGTGATGATGTTCTTCAAAATGAAAGAGGTGACATCCTTAGTCTTGATGTTCCTGACCGCTTCCGCCTCCACCCACTTGGTGAAGTAATCCACAACCACTAGTATGTAACGTTTTCAGCCTGGAGCAGGCGTATAAGGACCTAAAATGTCCATGCCTCATTTTTCAAACGGGACTAGGCTGTGGATGGCCGTCAGATAAGTAGCCGGGCGGTGGATAAGTTTGCCAAATTTCTGACATTTGTCACATTTCTTCACCAGCTCTTTGGCGTCTGACTCAAGGGTAGGCCAAAAGTAGTGCCGCCTGACTCTAATGGCTAGGGATCTGCCGCCTATGTGAGAGGCGCGGTACCCCGCATGCAACTCTTCGAGAACTTCCTTCCCCTTTTCTGGGGTAACACACTTCAGAAGGGGCTTCAGAAACCCAGTCTTGAAGAGTTCTCCATTTATCATCTCGAAGTTTGCAGCTCTCTTTTTCATGACGGCTGCCTCCTGTGGCGAATCAGGGAGCGTGCTACGTGTTAAATATGCCCGAATGCCATCCATCCAGGTAGAGCTTCGGTTCAGAATTCCAATGGGTTCTTAAAAAATGCTTCTTTTTTCCAGTTTCTAGAAGACTAACCGAGGCGTATCACAACCGGCGGAAGATGCCAATTTGGACAAGGCATCTGCCTGGTTGTTACCGGACTTGGGCACTTATCTCAGAGTGAACCCTTCGAGTGTCCCAGCCTCTTCTTTGACCGCCTAAAGATATTTGATCATTGCCGGATGGGTAGCCTCATATGTACCTTCGTACAGGTTAACGACCAATTGAGAATCAGAGTAGGCGTCAACTTTGGTTGCCCCTGCTGCCTTACACATGCGGATTCCAGCCAGCAGGGCTTCGTATTCCGCCTCAGTGTTTGAGGCTTGAAATTTGAAGCGTAGTGCATACTCATATTTGTCTCCTTCTGGAGATTCATAGATTACACCTACACCACATTCGTTCTTTGTTGAGCTCCCGTCTACATACATTTTCCAAACCTGATCAAGATTATCTAGAGCCACCGGACGAGTCATTTCAACAATGAAGTCAGCAAACGCCTGACCTTTCACTACCTTTCTTGGTTCGAAAGTGATTTCAAGACTTTGCATTTCTATAGCCCATTTCAACATTCCGCCGGATGATTCCAAGGTAGACATTGGTCGTTTGAGTGGCTGATCGGTGTATATCACCACCGGAAGTGCCAGAAAATAAGGCTTCAACTTCTTGAATGCCATATACAAAGCAAGGCCAAAATTTTCAACCATAGGGTACCAGAGTTAAGCATTTTTGAGGACATGGTTAATGAAATAGATCGGGAGCTGAACGCCGTCTCTTTCAGCAAGGAGGACGACACTGAAGGCATGATATGAGTCGGTTAAGTACATGTACAGCGTCTCTCTAGGCAGAGGACTAATGAGCCTCGGCAAGAAGTGCAAGTGCTCTTTTAGCTTTTGAAAGGCCGCCTCATCATCATCCCCCCATTCAAATCTGGTCTTCTTCCTGATTGCTTGGAAGAAGTAAAGACATTTGTCGCCTGACCGACTGAGGAATCTCCCTAATGCCGCCAGGCAACCGGTTTGTCTCTGTGCTTCCATGACAATGCGGGGTGACTTCATGTCAATTACCGCTTGTATCTTCTCGGGGTTAGCCTCTATCCCCCTTTGATCAATTAGGAATCCAAGAAACTTCCCAGACTCAACACCAAAGACGCATTTCTTAGGATTCAACAAGACCTTGTGCCGCCTGAGGGTGGTGAATGTTTCTCCGAGATCAGCAAGGTGATCCGTCTGTTGCTTGGATTTGACTATCATGTCATGAATGTACGCCTCCACATTCCTTCCGATTTGATTAATGAAACCCGTATTAATCATCCGTTGAAATGTGGCAGGCGCATTTTTCAAGCCAAACGGCGTCACTGTATAACAGAATAACACCTGATCAGTGACGAAAGTCGTCTTCTCTTGATCCTTTTTCCACAGGTGTATCTGATGGAAGCCGGAATAGGCATCCATAAAGCTCATCAAGGCGTGGCCGACTGTAGAATCGACCAGGCTGTCGATCTTTGGAAGTGGATAACTGTCCTTGGGACACGCCTTGTTGAGGTCTGTTTAATCAACACATATACGCCAGGTCCCATTCAGCTTCTTTACAAGCACAACATTGGCCACCCAGTCTCGAAAATTACATGGTCGAATGAACCCAGCGTCCAGCAGCCATTTTACTTCGGCAGCTGCCGCCTGACTTCTTTCCTTGCCGTGATTTCTTTTCTTTTCCGGACGGGCTTCTTTTTAGGATCCACGATGAGTTTGTGGATAGCAAGATCTGGGCTGACGCTTGGCATCTCTTCCACTTCAAAGGCAACAATGTCTTTGAATTCTTTCAGCAGAAGGTGCAAATCTGCACCCAACTTAGCATAAGCAACCATCCCAACCTTTATAGTATGCTCTGGACGGCTGTCGTCCAGAGGTATATCAATAAGTTCTCCAGCCGGTTGGGGACGGAGCTCATCGGACCATTCCCCGATCAGTGATTGCTATTTTTTCTCTTTCTTCACCTCCACCAGCAGAGGGGCCTTTCTTTTCTTCCCGCCTGCTGGTAAGGCTGGGGCAGGGGCGGCATCCTTGACATTGTCAAGGTCTATTGGTTCTGGGCCTTGGTCGCCTGGGGTCACAATATCTTTGACGCTTGAGAGGTATCACTCCCGGGCCGTCTTTTGATCCCCATTCAAGGAACCAACAGACCCGTCATCCCTCTCATACATGATGAGCATGAGAGAAGGGATGATTACATCCTTGGCTTCGTTGAGGGTTGGCCGGCCTAGAATAATGTTATGGGCGGTAAGTTCCTCAACGACCAAGAACTTGACGACCAGGTGTCGTCCTTTTCCTTTCTCAACCTGCCGGATTGGTAAATCAACCCTTCCGACTGGGTAAACCATTCACCCCCAACACCAACAAAGGGGTGGGTAACCGGATGCATGCTGTTGACGTTGTATTTCAGCTTTTGCAGGCACCGGAGACTGATGATGTCCGATGAGCTTCCGGTGTCAATAAGGATTCGTCCAACCAGCTCGTTGGCAACCTTACATTCAATGACGACCGGGTCCTCATGCGGACGGTGAACGCTGCCCCTGTCCTTCTCAGTAGTCAGAACGTCTGGGAAGGAGGAGCTAGCAAACGCTTACTCATCATCATCATTGTCCATCTTTCAAAGATGGCTCTTGGTGCCCCATATGGTAGGGCCACCACATGAGAAACCGCCTGCTCTGGTGTAGACCAGCTCCTTATCGGTGTCTGAACTACAAGTAGGTTGAGGAGTCTTGGATGACTTCCCCTTGTTCCTCTTATTAGTCCCTTTAGACTTAGAAATGTAGGACTTAAGCATCCCTTTGTCAGCTAGACGGTCTAACGCCCGCTGCAAGCTAAAGCAGTCGTTGGTGTTATGGCCAACTTCCTCTTGGTACTGACAAAATTTGTTCTTGTTCCGTGACTGGACGGAACTCTTCATTGGATTTGACTTTTCAATGGTCAGCCAGTCCTTTATCTCCATGAGGATGGAGTTAGAGTCCTTGTTAAATTCGTACCTGGGGACGTACGGTTTAAACTCTTTTTTCTTCTTCTAGGACGGCTGGTCAGAGTCACTAACCGCCCAGACTTCTTTTCTCTTTTTGCTCTCTTCTTTATTTTTCGCCGGCTGAGCAGACCGGCTTTCTTTTTGTTTGTAAGACTTCTTGGATTCTGACTGGCTGCCAAGCGTGCAGAGGTCGGTAGCTTGAATATAGCATTCCGCCTCCCTTAGGTCCTCCTGCAGCGTAAATGCCCCTTTTGTGACGATGTCAAACTTAAAGTTTTACCCGTCTCTTAGACCCTTGAAGAAGTCTGTGATTGCTACCTCATTAGACAGCCCCTGGATCTGGATTCTAACCAGGTTGAACCGCCTGACATATGAGGGTAGCCCCTCTCTCTCACCCTGGTTAACGGTGCTCAAATCAAGGCTCGTTTTCTTAGCAGGGATTTTCATTGAGAAGTTTGTGGCAAACAAAAAGGCTAGCTTCTTGAAGCAATCAATAGAACTAGCTGGCAAGTTACCAAACCATTGTTGGGAAATACCCTTTAATGTAGCCGGGAAGTATCGACACCAAGTGGCATCGTCCCACCCTTGTAAACACAATAGGTTGGTGTATGCCATCAGGTGATCTTCTGGGTTGGAGGTACCATCGTAAGTAACTACCAACACATTCTTAACCTTGGCCGGCTGAGCCGCCTCGGTTATATTCCTGGTGAACGTAGAGGGTTGTTCACCAAGCTTGAGCAGTCGAAGATGCCAGTCCAAAGGTTGGACGCTATTGAATGCCGCTTGTCCCCCAAAGGGAAACGACTGCATATGTGGAAAACAATATTGCCCGTATTGCTCCTGAGGTGCAAACGAGACAGATCCTATCATCATTTGAGTACTATTGTTGACGGACTTTCCACCTGTCCCACTCTCATGTATGGAGAGTGAGGTTTGCACAGAAGTTTGTTTGAAGCTGTCCGGAAAGTCCGAGTTGGTGGCTGACTCAGACAGCTACTGATGTCTCTTTCGTTCATTGATATGTCGAGCGTCAGAAACAGTCTTTCTCGTGGCCCCCAGTTGTTCTTGCTGGGTGTGCCTTTGAGGACCCTTTGGCATAAGGGTCTTGGTACAGTCAAGTTTTGCGGCTGCCTTCTCCTTCTCCTTGGGATGAGGAGTAAGCTACCTGTCCTTGACCGACTTCTTCCTCCCAGGTGGAGGTGTCTTCTTAGCCGGCTGACCCTTGCTGGTGCTGGCCTTGTTTTTGTTGATCATCTCCTAGATCTCACCGTTGAAGGAGCTCATGAAAGTCATGAGCTCATCCTGGGTGACCAGAGCTGATCCTCTGGCCTTCCGGGTTTCCCCTTCTGGCCTCCCAGTGGTACGGGCTCGACCCGCCTGGTTTTCATCACGTTCCAGCTGATCTCTTGGTCGAGTGTATTTGGAGATAAATTAGCCGTCTTTGGCCACATACGTCTCCACATCATCATCATCGTCATCATGGTCAGTGAAGACCTCCGGCTGACGTACCGGTGGAGGAGCGCTTGAACTACCCGATTAATTTACCGGTTGAGAAACGCTTGTATTACCCAGTCAGGTAATAGGTAGAGGATTGTTTGGATTAGGAGGTGGTACAGACTCTTGAACCATCTTTGAGGTACTCTCCCCACAGACGGCGCCAAATGTTTTGGGTGTTTTTTCCCTTGGAAGAGTTACGTCACAAAGTCTGGTCCACGTGTGAGCTGTACCTACAAAAAAACGGAGACCCCAAGTGGTTGGAGCTCCGCCTCCGACGATCAAGTTAGTAACTTGAATAGGAGTAAAAAGGTGCAGAAATTTAGGTGGGGATCTTCTCGGATTCCAAGCTTAGGATGTCTCTATCAAAGAGTAAAACTATGTAATAAATGGTAAAAACGTGCCTCCAAAAGGAGGAAATCTCCCTATTTATAGGGTCCTCGGGAATTGTGCCCCTGATTAGGTCATCAAGTCCTAATCATTGGTGGGCTGCGCCGCATTGCGGAATTCTCGGGATTTGGGCCATGAAGGTCGCCTTTTTTCCAATATCTTTAGGAGGACACGTGTCAAACAGGGATTAGTCCTATTTTGACTAACCCTAAGGTGACACGTGTCACACTCTGACTGGACCACGTGTCGGGGTAAAATTACCCAAAACATATAGCATTATTTAAATCATATGGTACTGCTCTATATACCCTTACACATGCACTTGCAGGTTGTTGATGTAGAGGGGTACATAGTAGGAGAATGCTTTTGGAGAAAGTGATAGTAAATGGTAGAATGTATTAGCTTAGATATATTCATATGATGATGATGTAATATTTTGTGACGGATGTTGATGTACCTTTTTGGGATGATGATTGATATAACTAGTTAGGATAATGTTTAGTTTTATTTTGGATATGAAAAATCTGAAGAAAGGATATAATATATTGGGAAAATCTTAACGATGAATGTAATATTTTGGATATGAAAGTTGAAATGATATAAATGCTACATTTTGGATGTAATTTTCGGATGATATGATTAAATTAATGTCTTTTAATTTATATGAATTATTACATATGTAATGAATTTATTGGAAAACAATTGTTTGGGCAACAACTTTTGTTGTTGCTGTAAATACAAAGGATTATAGCAATATAGTGAGTTTTAGCAACAACAATGTCGTTGTGAAAAAACTATGCATTTACAGCAACGACAATTATGGTTTTAGTAAATGAGTATACTTATATCATGAAATACAATGTATGGCAACGACATTATTTTAGCAACGACTAAAGTCGTTGTGTAAAACAGAGTTTTAGCAATGACAAAAGCTGTTGTCTTATTTTTTTGCAACGCCCACACGAGCAACGACCATGCAACGACAAAAGTCGTTGCTAAAGTGATTTTTTGCAACGACAAAGGTTTTTTAGCAACGACATTTTTTGTTGCGAAAAATGGGTTTTCTTGTAGTGAGGCAAATGGCCGCCTAGTAGGAAAGGAAGCAAAATGGCCACCTGACATATCTTAGAATAGGAGGCAAATGGCCGCCTGGTAAGTTTGTAATTATACTTTCAATGTCCTTTTTACCCCATTGGGTGGACTCGTATAATTCCGGAAGGTAATCTTGGTAAGAACTTCGGCCGGTCACCGACTGATGTCTTTTAGACATTTGGTTCCCAAAAACTTAGTCGTTCTTTAGATTACCAAGGTCAGGCGGCTATGAGTTGACCAATTAGGTCGTTCAATCTTTGCCGCCTGCATGTTTTCGTAGAGCAATGTTCCACCCAAATGGGAGATGCTTCTCCTCGACGAATTCGCCCAAATGGACGTCGCCGATTGTCTGACTCTTGTTGGAGCAGACGGCCTTACTCATGTTAGAGTAGACGGTTTAAAAAAAAAAACAGATTACCATCCGGCCATTGGCCTTATTTTTTTAAAGACGGTTTTATAGCCCCTATGTTTTTAGCTTAGTTTATTATCCGGCCATCGGCCTCGTATCCCTCTTGGACATTAATTTAGCTACTAAGTTATTAACTTAGTTTATCATTCCATCCATTGGCCCCACGTCACTTGGACGTAAGTTTAGCTACTAAGTTTTTAACTTAGTTTATTCAATTAATGAATCAATATTCAGTAATAATAACAATAATGAAAAATTTCCTTGTTTAGACTTGATGGTATGAGCTTGAAATCAGTAGACGACTTGGGATTCAATTTTTCTTAGGCAAAATGGTTGCTGTGTGAATGGGATTGAAGTGTCGCCTCTTAGGTTCAAGTGACTAGGCTTCTAGACGTGTGGTATACTTCCCACTCGAATTAAATTCTCACATGCAAGTGGCTTTTACATACATAAGCTTTTATACATAATAGGATTTTCATATAGCATGATTGTAAAACATACTTGTTTTGGGTGTTTTTGTCCCTCGGGAGAGTTACGTTACAAAGTCTGGTCCGGCTGAGTTGCACTTGCAAAACAACAGAGACTCTGGGTGGTTGGAGCTCCGCCTCCGAAGGTCAAGTTAGTAACTTGAAAGGAAATAAAGAGTACGGAAATTCAGGTGGGGATCTGCTTGGATTCCAAGCTCAGGTGTTTTTCTGATGAGAGAGAATGTAGGTGTAATAAATGATTGAATGTGTCCCAAAAATGGGGAAATATCTCCCTATTTATAAGGTCATTGGAGAACGTGCCCCTATCTAGGTCACTTGACCTAGATTTCAGTGGGCTGCGCCGTTTTACGGCGCTTCTTAGGATTTGGGCCATTTAAGGCCGCCATTTCAGAGATGCATCAAAGGGGGCCATGTGTCAAGAGGATATTTAGCCACGTGGGCCATCTTGAACTCGACACGTGGCCTCCTCTCATTGGTCCACGTGTCTAGGGTATTTTTACCCTAAACAATACTAACACATGCACACATAGAAGCTACCAGTCAGCATGCGGTGTAAATTTAAGCTTGCAACCAACTTGCTTCTTTAAATGCCTTATGAGTATATGCAAGCACATCCGGATTTATGGGAGTTAAGCACTTAAAAATTAGAGTCGGAGGAATTACAAGCTCTTTGCTGTAGTGCCATGCGGAAATTACAAACTCTTTGCTGTAGTGCCATGCGGCATTTTGAATTTTCAAACTAACATATATAGGAGGCAATCAAACCATAGGATGCCGAAGAACCGAGCTCAAGAAATGAATTAGCTTTTGAAATACATAGACGGCTGGACTCATGCGACACTTCTCTTGCTGATTGATTCTCTTGTAAGGTGAGTACATAGACGGCCCAACCGCCGGCTGAACTCATGCTCTTACAATGAAAGCTTGCTTTATAATCTTATACTCACGCACCAAAGTTAATTTGAATGCAGGTTGCTCGGAAATCCATTGAACGAGACCAAGCCCCTATGCTAGACGGTTTTACCATGCCGCTTGAGTATTTGATTGGTTGTATGCAATCATGTCGTTTAGCAACACTCTAGTGGGTCGGCTCGTAGTACCCCCTACTAAACACATACGGCTGCCGCCCTACATATTGTTCAACAAATAGCTTGTACTTGAGGGGTGCCATATTCTCAAGGATGAATATGAAAGTAGCAGCTAAAAATGATTATCAGAGCATCCGGGTGTGTTGGTGAACAAAACAGCCCATCATCAAGCTCAATGAGCTAATGACACATCCGGACTTAATGAAGAACAAAGCACCTATGCGGCTGGGTTTGAGTATGAACCAAGCAGCCCAAAGCTGGCTTAATAGAGGCACAAAGCAGCCCTACAGCCGCTTGACACCATATGCTCTAGGATTATGTAATGTCAGCCGCTTAAACAAAGCAGCACCTACATCCAGCTTCATGGCCGTCTAATTTTGTTTAGCTTGGTTGCCGCTTGACCAAGCTTATAATCGAGCACTTTGCTAGCTCAATCTTTTATTTTTTAATTTTTTTTTTGTCATAATATTGATTTTTGTTATTTAAAACAATACTCATGCGGCCTGCCTGGTAGACGAGCTTGAAATTTCTTAAGAGCTTTGTTTTGGGGTTTTTTATGTCCCTCAGGAGAGTTATAGCTCAAGACCGGATTCCACTAGGACGCCTGTACCTGGAAAGCAAACGGGGCACCAAATGGTCGGTGGTCTGCCTCCGAAGATTAAGTTATTACAGTTTGTGGAGTAAAACGTGCGGAAATTAAATTATCTGCTCGGATTCCAAGCTCAGGTGTTGTGTGTTTCTTGAGAACGACAACTCTTTAATTAATGCCAAATGTAACGTCCCGTCGTAAATGAGGGAAGTTTCCCTATTTATAGGGTCGTTGGGAAGTGTGCCCTCCCTAGGGTTTGATGACCTAGGGATGAGGGCACGCCGTTTTGCGGCGCCTAAAAGTTTGGGCCTTTGGAGGCCTCCTTGAGGAGTGAAAAAGAAGAAGAAAGGGAAAAATTGGGAATAAAGGGGAAATTTTGGGGGAATTGGTGGAAAGAGGGAAAAAAAAAGGGAAAATAAAAATTTGGCCTCAAAATAATGAAGCACGTGGTTGGCACGTGATGGTCAACGCCGGATTCCGGCGTTGACTTGCCTGAAAATCGGCTTTGGTCCTCCTCAACAACTCAAACCGTCTTTTGTGGTCCTTTTAAACAACTTTTTCCTTAATAGGTCCTTTTGAACAAAAGAGGCCACTTCAGTAGTCCTTTTGAACAAATTTTCCTTATTTTTATTGCTTGATCACGCCTTTTTATGCATGGTTAAAGGAAATTGATACTTGTAATCACGCTTAATGAGAAAATTAATAATCTTGTTAGGGTTAATTTGATTATAATTTCAAGTAATCGCCAATAATAGTTTTATTTGTGCATTATCATTCAACCAACATAGATAAACAGGTTTAGGGTTAAACCTATTGATTGCATGTTAGTCATAAAGCGCACATGAATACGATCAGAATAAAGTAGAGGCCTATTATTAGGGCAGGTTCAATCTCTTTTAGGTTGGATTTGTACCTTCATCCCCGAACCCTATTTGGTTCAAGACCTTATGGAGTTGACGATCTCTTGGATCGTTAAGGGGTGTAACCTTCACCTCGTGAACGGTTTCCAAGTTCCTAAAAAACTTGTTGGCGACTCTTTTGCTCTATCTTCATCCCTTTTGGATGCCACCGTACTTTAGTGTATGATCACAGTGGGGTTCAATCTAGGGAATTAACGCTTGAAATACTCCCTACAGTTTTTTGCGACTCCACTGGGGAGGATTTCTATTTTAATTCCAGAATTTATTTCGGCAATGATTTAGAATGAGTGGATGAGACTCGAAACGTTTAAGTTTTTCATGTGCGTAATTTTGATTAACATTATTTTCATATGCATAAAAAAGATCTCATTGGAAAGACCATCCGTAATGAGTTAAAAAAATAGGATTTTACACGTAGGAAATTTGAGAATATCTTTCATAACTAGGACCAAAATAACACTGCGCGAAACTGGAAAATTTTATCGAGCACAGAAAGCTGCTGAGGCATGTAGGAATTAGCGTCAGCGAACAGAAGCTCGCGCCAGACATTTAACTGTAGCGCCAGATGACAGCTCTGTCGTCAGGCGTTACAGCTAAATCCTGGCTCCAACCTCTGTTTGCTGGCGCCAAATTCTTGCAATACCGAGCCAGAAATATGCGTTTTAATTTCGACTAGTTTTTTCGCATTGTTTGCTCGATCCTACTTCCTGATTGATTTTTTCTCACTTTTCTGAAACCCATATGTGTTCTACATATGGACATAACCCTCTGGGAATTCATGCTCCATCTACCTGATTGAATGCTATGAGAAACAAAGGGTACATCCGAGAATGTTGAATTCACCAAACCATGGAAGCGAGTTTTTCTAAACTCGCGGTGTCCCATCCACTCGCGCCAACCCTTCACGGTTAGGCTTCCGCGCAGTGCATCCGCACAATTAACAATGGACCCTCTATTGACTAAACCATATCCCGAACTTTAGAGAACTAGAGCCATGGTTAGGTTGCAAACTCATTGCATCATATTGTGCCTACTTGACTAATTGTGCATTATTTGTTGTGCATATACTATGATTTCTTAACCGTTTGTTTGACTTGTGTTGAGATTTAATAAATTAATGACTTAAGGAACTTTGCCTAATTAATTAATTGATTAATTAATTTGAGTAAATAAAGTCTAATATTTTAATCAGAATTGACCGAGTACGACTCTAGGCATACCCCTGTTGATTAATAACACCGAAAACAGTCACAGATTGAAGTTCCAGCATTGGCGCAAAAATATGAGCTGTAGCGCCTCTTTGTGTAGTGTGGTGCCTGGCGACAGTTCTGTCGTCTGGCGCTACACTACACAATGTGACGCCAGCCCTGTCGTTTTGCCGACAGTTCGGATTATTGGTCGAGTCATCACCTAGTGTCTAATTTACCAGTTTGCTAATTAATGCAGTTAATTTACTGTCAATAATACTTTGTCTAGTCAATAATTGAGTCTAGGCACTAAGTCCCATGGTCTTACACAAGAGTCCAAACATGTCACTTACACTCAACGCACACACTAATACACACACTTTGACCATGTCTAAGAGAGTCTTGTTTGCGCGTTGTTTCCGTCATTTTTTTAGGGGGGTAAGAAGGATATTACTCCTCCAATTTAAAAACTATACTTAGTTCCCTAAAAAATATATACATTATTTTTGCCAAAATATGCACCTATATTTTTTTTATTTTTTCCTTTTTTAAAAAAACCGTAAAGTCAAGTCGATTTGAGTCAAGGAATTAAAACGCAAATTGGTTTAAATTATAGCGCGTGGTCAAGAAAGGAAGGACGGTTAATCAAAGACAACCTTTTCGTACAAGTCCAACTTTTTGACAAACCCATAGCCCGTAAAAGGAAAGCTAGGACAATAATGGCAACATAAGAGGAAGTCAACGAGCTTAGGAACCAATTGGTTACCATGACTAAGACACTGAAGCTCTCCTCACTTAAGATTGATGATCCCGTGAAGCAACAACAGATGGACCTCATGCAAGAGAGTCTAAGCAAGCTATCTAGCGACTACAAGTTTCAAGGGATCAGTTCACAAGGGGTCTCGGTGGACAAAGATCTTCTTCCGCAGAAGTTCAATGCCAACAACATCCCGAAATTCAAAGCAACCGACAACCCTTGTTTTCATTTAAGAGCCTTAGAGACAATAATGAGTATTAAGGGTATCAATAAGAAGGTTTTCCCCTCTCTGTTCTCACTATCTCTCGAGAACGTTTGCCAACAAAGTTTCTTTTCTCTTGAGAAAGAAAAGACCTCTATCTGGGATTCCATAGAAAACGCTTTCGTTGATAGATACAAGTGCAACATTCAAGTTGAGACTGACCATAGGGAACTTGAAATCCTCAAGCAGAAAGAGAACGAAGGCTTCACCTCTTTCTTTAACAAATGGAGAGAAACCTCAGCTAAGATGATTGAGGTGCCAAGTGAAAAAGAGTCTGTAAGGCTATTCATCAAAAACCTTCAAGAAAAATACTCCAAGCATCTCAAGTATCAAAACAATCTCCATACCTTCAAGGCCGTCTACGACATTGGAATCAATATTGAAGACGACTTGGCTAAGTTAAAAGCTGCCAACAATAACTCCAATAGTGGCTGGAAGGAAAGAAGAACGACAATCCTTCTTCTTCCAAAACCACCCACTCAAACAACGTTAGCACTTTTAACCTAGGTGAAGTCCTTGCTATGAACAATCAAGGACAAAGGAAACCATTTAGGAGGAAATTTACTCCTATTGGCATGAGTTATGACACCGCATTTGATCGGTTAAATGCAAAAGGTCTTATAGAAGATATACAATTGCTCACACTGTCTATGATGGAAGGATCGCATTTGCTACGTGAAGCTCTCAAGGCTATAAATGGACTTCAGCAGAAATATGACGAGATTCCACTCCCAAAAGATGTACCAAAGAGAGAATTCACACCCATGGGAACGACTTATGAGGCAAAGCGTTTTCCTTTACAAGTCAATGAAAAACCCAAGAAGAGTAATAGAATCTACACTCCAATTGGGATCCCATATGTACAAATGTTCGAAATGCTGTCCAAGAGTGGCGAGATCAAACCACTCGAACCAAGACCATTCGAATCATTGAAAAGGATAGATAGATATTACTGTCAGTATCATCAATCAGGGGGTCACACTATCGAAAACTGTTTTAAATTTAAGGATTTAATTCAGAAAATGATTAATGAAAAGAAACCAGTCCAAGTTCCACAAGAAGATGATGCAACCATTAATAGAGTTTGGGATAGTGATGAAAAAGATGTCTACTTCAAAGATATAGTAGGATCTCCACCATCTGTGTCATACGCCATGGATGACTTTTGGGCTGAGGAAGACTCATCGATAAACGTCCTCACAAGATCTGGGAGAATGCAACCTCCCGTTTCAAGACAACCCATGCCATCCACACAAAAGTTCCCATACCTATCATTGAAGACAACGATATCGTCAAGCAGTTTAAGAAAACAAAAGTTAAAATGAACATATGGTAACTTTTGGCGACATCTCGAGAGCATAGGTTGGCTGAAATGAATGCCTTGGACAAAACAGGGATAGATTCTGACACTACTCCTGAGGGGTTGGCCAACTTCCTCACGAGTGATCTTCCTAGTCCAATTAATTTGATCACCTTTTCTGACAAGGATTTACCTCCAGAAGGTGACAAACATTACAAGGCACTAAACCTCATGGTAGTTTGCAAGAGAATGAATGTCTCTACAACTCTTGTAGACATTGGATCGGCCATCAACATCTGTCCACTTAGAACTGCGAGAATTCTAGGCGTAAGGGATGAAGATTTAACTCCGTCTACACAAGGAATAAGGGCCTACGACAACACTCGTCGTCAAGCTCTTGGTAAAATTACCATGAATAATGTAACGGCGGGAGCAATAGAACATGCTACTACTTTCCAAGTAGTAGACATTAAATCTTCATTCAATCTACTATTGGGGCGCCCTTGGCTTCATGACCTAAAGGCCGTCCCCTCATCTCTCCACCAACAAGTAAAAGCCATAGTTGGGGGAATTCCTATCACCATCGATACTTCGCCCATGAGGATCAAGTCTATAGAAAATCCAATAATTAATATGGAGCACGACAAGGATGATGAAGACTTATGAGGCTTTAACGAAGAGGTCTCCTTAATCTAGGAGGATGAAAGGACCCCTCTCTGCCATGACCCCCATTCCAACATGGTCGTAAATGCTATTCTGAAGAAACAAGGACATTTTCCTGGGATGACCTTAGGAAAGAAGAAAGGAATAGCAAAACCTCTTGAGTCACCTGGCCTCCCTAAGTTAGACACTTTTGGACTTGGTTTTGAACCGACTCAGAAAGATCTCAAGCGAGCCCAGGAAAAATCAAAGGCACGTAGAGACGCTCGCACTCAAAAGAAAGCAATCCCAATGGATCAGTACCCTCTTACACTTAATGGTCAATTTATAAAAGATAGAGAGGACTATCCATGCCATTAATTTCACGAGCCATTTTTTGTAAACGGCATAAGGCAACCGGGATTTTAGATTCCTGTCAATAAGGAGAAAGCACCCCCATGCTTTAACTTTAACGTCATGGGATTACTATTTGGGCGAGAAAAGAATGAGCCAACTTACAGAGAGGATAATTCCTCGCTCATTCAAACAGTCTTACAAAGTGAAAGCTTGGATCCCTCGAAGCTAATCACTCCAACTGAAGGATCACTACAAGGGTGGCGCAAGACTATCAAGGTGACTACTCCAAGTGGAAGAAAAATATCCATCACGACAGGGCAAGGACCAATGTTTGAAGAGTCGTCTGAGTCAGAGTATCTCCCTATAGAGTCATTTAGGTCTTCAAGAGTAACACCTCCCCCCTCTATTTCTTCTCCTAGAATAGTTAGTGATCAAGTCCCTGAGGACATATCACTCTTTGATGTAATGATCTCAGAGTATAATTATATTTCTTCTTCTCCTTATTTCTTGTGTTCTTCTCTAACCAAAGATGAAGAGCATTGCTTAACTAACAATGAAAAAGACAAAGAAATTATTAAAGCAATGGAAACACTCGAAAAGAAAACACTGGTAATTGAAGAAACTGAAACGGTTGATATCTCAAATGATTCAACCAATAAAAGAGAAGTTAAAATCGGATTAACACTTAACGAACAAGAAAGAACCGATTTAATTAACTTACTTAAAGAATTTATCAATGTATTTGCTTGGTCATACAAAGATATGCGAGGCATTAATAGAGAAATAGCTCAACACACTATACCACTAATTCCAGGAATGAAACCTGTAAAACAAAAGTTACGTCGAATAAAACCCGACGTAGCTCTTAAAATAAAAGAAGAGGTGCAAAAACAAATAACTGCAGGTTTCATTAAGGTATCTAAATGCCCCGAATAGGTCGCCAACGTCGTCCCAGTTCCGAAAAAAGATGGAAGGGTAAGAATGTGTGTCAACTATCGAGATCTAAATAAGGCAAGTCCAAAGGACGACTTCCCTTTACCACACATTGACATTCTTGTAGATAACACGACAAATCACGCGCTTCTCTCGTTCATGGATGGGTACGCAGGTTACAATCAGATTCTCATGGCAGAAGAAGACATGGAGAAAACAACTTTTATAACACCGTGGGGCATTTACTGCTACACGGTAATGCCATTCGGGTTGAAAAACGCGGGTGCTACTTACCAACGTGCAGCAACTGCCTTACTCCATGACATGATGCATAAAGAAGTCGAAGTATATGTCGACGACATGATTGTAAAATAAAAAGACCATCAAGGCCATCAAGTAGCCTTAAGGAAATTTTTCGAAAGGCTAAGAAAATATAATATGAGGTTGAACCCATCTAAGTGTGCTTTTGGAGTCACTTCAGGCAAGCTTTTGGGTTATGTCATCAGCTCTAGGGGAATAGAGATAGACCCAACCAAAATCAAAGCAATCATGTCAATAACACCGCCCAAAACCGAGAAACAGATTCGAGGATTTATTGGCCGGTTGCAATACATAAATAGGTTCATATCAAAATTGACGACAATATGTGAACCGATCTTCAAAAAGCTTAAGAAGAATGTAGTAGTGATATGGGATGACGAGTGTCAAAAAGCCTTCGAAAAGATCAAAGCCTAATTCGCAAATCCTCCCGTATTAGCACCGGCACTTCCCGGAATACCTCTTAGGTTGTATTTGACAATTACCAAAGGGACAATGGGAGCTATGCTAGCACAAGAAGTAGAAGGCAAATAAAACGCAATCTACTATCTAAGTAAGAAAATGCTCGAATATGAAGCACGTTACACACCACTTGAGAAGTTGTGCCTCGCCTTGGTGTGGGCCACAACCAAGTTAAGACATCACATGCTAGTGCATACCGTCTTTGTAGTCTCCCGATTAGATCCACTCAAGTATCTATTTGAGAAATCTACACTCAATGGACGCATATCGAGATGGATAGTCTATTTAGCCCAGTTTAATGTACGGTTTATGCCGCAAAAAGCTATCAAAGGATCTGTAGTGTCAGACTTTCTAGCAGACTTTCCAATAGAAGACTCGACGCCTATACAAGACAATGAATTTCCAGATGAAGACTTAATGGTCACTGAAGATGATACTTAGACCTTGTACTTCGACGGAGCCTCAAACCAAAAGGGATGTGGCGTTGGAGTATTACTAGTATAACCTAAAGAAGAGCATGTTCCAATCTCCGTAAAGCTTGATTTCGACGTTACCAACAATGTTGCTTGTAGGGAATAATTTCAAGCCTTTAAAATCCCACTAGCTTGAACCCCACTGTGATCATACACTAAAGTACGGTGGCGTCCAAAAGGGAAAAAGATAGAGCAAAAGAGTCGCCAACAAGTTTTTTAGGAACTTGTAAACCGTTCACGAGGTGAAGGTTACACCCCTTAACGATCCAAGAGATCGTCAACTCCATAATAGGCCTCTACTTTATTCTGATCGTATTCATGTGCGCTTTTTGATTAACATGCAATCAATAAGTTTAACCCTAAACCTGTTTATCTATGTTGGTTGAATTTAATGCACAAATAAACTACTATTGGCGATCACTTGAAATTATAATCACAATTAACCTTAAACAAGATTATTAATTATCTTATTAAGCGTGATTACAAGTACCAAATTCCCTTTAAACATGCAATAAAGGTGATCAAGCAATAAAGAATAAATATCAAGCAACATAGAATAAATAATCATTATCATGACAATAAAAATATAATCATCAAAATAATAATAATAATAATCATAATCATAATAAATTATAACAATTATAATAAATATTATAATCATAAAATCATAATCATAGCAATCATAATTAATAATAATTATAATAATCATAACAATAATAAAAATAGCAAGATCCTAGGCATGATACTAACAAGATTAATAACAAATCCTAGCATGTCACTAAGCAATAAAAATCAAATCTTTAGCCCTAACATGATACTAGAAATCATGAATATTAGGAAGAACATAGGAAGCATCGCAGGAATCATAATAAGCATATTTGATATTATAACCTTTTCCCTAAACATGATACTAGGAATATCATAATAACAATATGAACATGATTTCTACATCATAATATCAATTAAAACCAATAAAGCACTTACTTTGATACCTCGTACCTCTTTCTAATAACAAAATACACACGTTAGTAACTTCAAGGAAAATAATAAACAAACAATTAAATTAAATAATTGAAATAGAGATTTGGGACCAAACCCTCAGAAATTAAAACCTTTCACGTCTAGGGCGAAAGCAAATTCGAATATGGCTAGGTGTTTCTAAATCTTGCGAATGCGGAATTTTGTATGAGAAAAGGCTAGTTTAGGAAAGATGAATGAATTGAAAGATTAAAGAATGCTAATTAAAACTGATTGTAGATGAAAACATGTGAATGAGGAGAATTGGTGAATGATAGATGTAGATGATGATCATTGGTGAATTAAAACAGAGTTTTTAATACGATATTTATAGAGAAAATCAGCCAAAAAAGATAAATTAACAAAACAGAGTCTGACGCTCAGGAAACAGAGCTGGCGCCAATCCTAGCTAGCTGGCGCCAGGCACCAGCCTTAGCGCCAGGCGCCAACCTGATTCCAGGCGCCAAGGCCTGGGGTTGGACGCCAAGCGTGTTTTCGAAAATCCAATAAGTTTACCGTACTGGAGGATAAAATAATATAATTTCTTCGAAAATGCTATTTGATTTTGATTAAAACTCTGAAAAGTCAACAAAGTCAACTTATCAATGCTAATTGAATTAGGAATGAAAAGAACCTTCTAGAAGATTCTAGAAGACTAAAACCATTTCTAATTGCATTAGGAATGTTAAATCATATTAGGCCCTCCCCATGATCATTGGGCCGTACATAAAGCTCAAACCGAGCCCAGTTTGGTAAATTGGCCATAACTTCCTCAATATTCATCGGAATTGGGCTTATAATATATCGTTGGAAAGGTCTTTGAAAGCCCCATCCAACTACACTACTATTGGACCCATATCATGGACCAACCAAACTGGATTGGCTGTTTTCTTAAAATAAGTTTTCAAAAACAGAAAGAAGAGAAAAGAAATTAAAACTTTCCGCAACACTAGACCTTTCCACACTTTCGTTTCATTCGATTATGATTCGACGTGAAAGGTACTCATCACTGGGTTTGGTTTTGGGGAGACACAAATGGGTGTCTACATTGCTGAATATGAAGCATGCGTGGTAGGCCTTGAAACAGCCTTGGCATTAGGAGTAAAAAAGTTAAGGATATTCGGAGACTCTTCTTTAATTATCAATGAAATATCTAAAAGGTGGAAAGTAAGGAGTGAAATTCTAGCCCCTAACCAAAACTATCTGGAAACTCTTACCGATAAGTTAGAGAAGGTGGAGTACACATACCTACCTAGGGGAGAAAATCAATTTGTTGATGCCTTGGCAACACTGTCCTCAATGGTTAGGATTCCCACGGAAATCGAGTAAATGCCTCTAACTATAAGAAAAGGCACAAACCAGCATACATCCAGGCTATAGAAGACGACGAAGTAGTCCGAGACGAAGAAGAAGAAGAAGAAGAACCGTTGTATACGGATATACTCAATTATGCCACCAAAGGAGAATACCCACCCCATGCTGACAAAAGAGCAAAACGAGCATTAAGACTCTTGGCTTCCCAATACGTACTCATACACAACGAGCTACATAAAAGGGTACCTAAGGGTCGAGCACTCTTACGTGTAGGAAAAAAGGATGCCCAAAGAGCAATGAGGATAGTTCACAAAGGAATTTGTGGCACTCACGTAAATGGCAAAATGTCAGTCTAAAAGATAATGCGAGAAGGGTACTACTAGACTACAATGAACAGGGATTTCCATCAATACGTAAAAAGATGCCCTAAGTGCCAAATCTACGCTAATTTACAACACGTTCCTCCATCTTTTATCTACTCCTACACGTCGCCATGGCCATTCTCTACATGGGGAATTGACATCATCGACAAAATCACTCCCCCGGTAACATGAGGTCACGAATATATCTTAGGGGCAATTGATTACTTCAGAAAGTGGGTCGAAGAACAATCGTATGCTAAACTCACCGCAAAACATGTAGCACTCTTTATCGAAAGAAATATTAGTTATCGATATGGAGTCCCACATGAAATGATAAGTGACAATGGAACTCACTTTCAAGCCGAATGTGAAGAATTGCTACTGAAATATGGTATTCAACATCATCATTCTTCTCCTTATAGACCTCAGGCAAATGGAGCAGTCGAAGCAGCTAATAAAAATCTAAAGACTATCATCGAGAAAATGACGGAAAATTACAAGGATTGGCCTTACAAACTTCACTTCGCATTGTGGGGTTATCGCACGTTAATTCGCACATCAACAGGAAATACGCCATTTTCCTAGGTTTATGGAATGGATGTCGTACAACCTGTCGAGCTAGAGATTCCATCTCTACGCATCGCATTAGAGAGAAAACTCGATGAAGTTGAATGGACTAGGGCAAGATATGAGGAGCTAATCCTACTTAATGAAAAACGATTAGAAGCTCTACATCACACTCAATGTTACCAAACTCGTATTGCTAAGCATTTTAATAAGAAGGTCAAGACAAGAAACATCAAAGTAGGTGTAGACACCTAAAAATGTCTCCCCAAAACCAAACCCGATGATGAACAACCTTTCACCGCCATTATTGGTTGGGTTCAGTATTTAATCCCGAGAGTGCTTAAAAAATCGTATTTGATTAAATTTGTATTTTTGAACAGTCCATGGATTAGTCTTGATGTTTGGTAAAAGCATAGTTTTAATTTCAGCCCAAATTCATTATTTAATTTTAGCCCAAACCTTTTTTATTTTGTTTTTATTATTTATTTTTGGCCCAAACCTTTTATTTATTTTATTTAATTATTTTCTTATTTTAGCCCAAATAATAATAAATCAGAAAAAGGCCTGAAATTATCAATCGGCACTTAAAATGCTGAACAAAATTAGGGTTAAAAATGTATTTAGACGGAAAAGTGGGCTAGGAATTCCCGCGCCACGGCAGGTACCCACCGTGTCACGGGAGTCATTCCCGTTTGACGGTGGGATTTCCCGTGACACGGGAAATCTGCTGTGACACGGGAATTTCGTGTCCTTTCCGCGTAAACCATTAACGCGTTTTCTTTTCCGTTTGCTAAAATTTTTTCGCGTCACTCTAAATTTGCACCGTGTCACGGAAATGTTCCTCGTCTGACAGTGGGATTTCCCGCGTCACGGTACAGTTTGCCGTGTCGTGGGATACTTTTTTAGGGTTTTTATCATTTTAGGGTTCCATGTGTTCCCTCAGCACATTTTCTCTATAAATACCCCCTCATTTCTGATGTACGGGGCATCAATTAATTCTCTAGTCTATTTTTCTCTCTTCTATGCTTTAGCCTAAAAACTAGCCTAGCCTTCTTGTTTTGGGTGTTTTTGTCCCTTGGGAGAGTTACGTCACGAAGTTTGATCCGGCTGAGCTGTCCCTGCAAAATAACGGAGACTCCGGGTGGCTGGAGCTCCGCCTCCGACAGTCAAGTTAGTAACTTGAAACGGAATAAAGAGAACGAAAATTTAGGTGGGTATCTGCTCGGATTCTAAGCTCAGGTCTTTCTCTGATGTAAGAGAATAAAGGTGTAATAAATGATTGAATGTGTCCCCAAAATGGGGGAATATCTCCCTATTTATATGGTCGTTGGAGAATGTGCCCCTATCTAGGTCACTTGACCTAGATTTTAGTGGGCTGCGCCGTTTTACGACGCTCCTAGGAATTTGGGCCCTTGAAGGCCGCCATTTCAGAGGCATATCTGAGGGCGCCAAGTGTCAAGAGGATGTTGAGCCACATGGGCCATCTTGAGCTCGACACGTGGCGACCTCTCATTGGTCCACGTGTCTAAGGTAAAAATACTCTAAACATTTGCCCCTCACAGGTCGCACGTGCATAACACGTGGGGCCTGTGACACGTGTCCACCTTTCATAGGTGAACTGTAACGGGTAAAATTTTTTGATTTCAAATCAAAAATTTTCCCCCAACTTTCACTATCTATAAATAGAAAGTTACCCCCCTCCTTTTCACACCTTACGTTCACATTGACTTTTTAGAGAGAGAAAAATAGAGATTCTAGAAAGAGATTTCTCTGCTCTCGCCTGCATCACAGCAAGTTTCAAGCTTCCGAGTGCTAGCAGTACATCACCCGGTTCACCGGCTGTAGCAGTTTTCATATTTCCATAGTAAAAGCAAGGTAACCGCCTGTACAATTTTAGCTTTTCTCCCTTTCAATTTGTATACCATTTTTTCCGCCTGTATACCCGGCTTTTTTAGAGAATATAAATGAGTTCCCAATCCACCCACTCGGCACTGCCTAGGACACTCAGTCGATCCCCCGAAACGGCTGAGTCTAGAACAGGGGGTGCCTCTTCTGGACTGTCGGAACCAATATGCTCATCTCCGAATTCCTCCCTCTCTGTGTCTGTGCAGGACACAATGGCCAGAACGAAACAGACGGCCAGGCGGTCTAAGAGCCGGCGCACTATGAGAGTGCCAGCCGATGAGGTTTTCCCGGAAGGGGAACAGAGGGATTGGGAGGAGAGCGGATCTGACGAAGAGGCTCCCTCTACCCCCGGGAGCTCTAGAATAAGGGAGGTAGACGGCGAGGGAGCCGCCTCCTCTAATGAAGCCGGCGGTGCTGAGGCCGGCCAAGGATCAAGAGCCGAATCTTCCGGCTCCGATTAGAACGATTTTGCGGCTGACTATCAGCAGCCACCCAAGGTTGCTGACAATCCCAACCCCAAAAAGACCCGGATGCTGCCAAGCAATATCGCCCTACTTAATAGCGGGTTCAGGGCTTTTAAAGAGAAGCACCCTTTTGGAAGGGGTAGGGAGATTATTGTCCCTCCGGCTGATGTTGTAATGGCCTGGAGTGACAACATTGATCATGCAGATGATTACTTCATCTGCTACGAGGCGGTTATCGAAGCCGGCCTCCGGTTCCCCCTCCACCCCGAGATTAGGAAAATCCTCAAGAGGTACGATCTGGGGGTTTGGCAGCTCACCCCTAACTCGTGGGTGAATATATTAAGTTACATCGCCGCCTGCAAGTTTCAAAACTTGAACCCTAGTTTCTCTACCTCCGCTCACATGCACTATTTGAGCAAGGCTCCAGGCGGCCATGGGGCATGGTATACTCTGACTACCTTGCCCCAATACTTAATGACTTTGGACAAGGTGTCCAAATGGTCCGGGTGGAAGGACAAGTTTTATTTGATTTCCTCCCCCACCCTAAGAAACAACCGGACACTACGCCGGTACAATACTGAACCGGCTCTCCTGGGACGTAAATACCCTCTCCCGGCACTATCTACTAAGGCCCGAGAGAAAATCATGGAGCCGGGATTCTTTGAAACAACAACTGAGCCCATGGGGGATGGGACTCATATTATTGTACCCAAGAACTAGATCCCCCATCCGGACTTCTTCAAGGACGAGTGCTTCTTGTCTGCTTGCGGGCTAAGTACCATGTTTCTAAGGGGTAGAATTCTCTTCATCCGGAATGATTGTTATTTTATTTTAATTGCATACTTGCCTTAATTTTCTCTAACTTTAAATTCTGGTTCTTGCAGACGAAGCCTTGAGGATGGTAGACCAAGAAAAGACTCCGGCTAAGTCCGCGGCGCTGCTGCGAAAGGAGGCGGCACTCGCCAAAAAGGCAGCCGTCGAGGCTAAGGATTCGAAGAAAGGCGGGGTAAGACCGCCTGACTTTATGTGTTTGCATTTTTTTTTTTTTTACCGGTTGGGTATACTTACCCTTTGTTTATCTCTCAGGAGTTCGTCAAGAGAATTCCACGATCATTCTCCAAGATGCTCAAAAGGCAAGGAGATGATCTGGAAAAGACTTCGGCTGCGAAAGCCGCCAGGAAGGATCCCCCCCAGAAACAAACATCTGCCCAATCTGGTCGTCCAACGACTGGGGGCAAATCCCCTGCTGTACTGAAAAAACTGAGCGAATGCTCAAAACAGCAGAAAGCGCCGGATGTCTCTACGGCATTGAAGGGTGGCGAGCCACCTGAGGTTGCAAGCGGTGCGGCAACCACTGGGGAGGAGGAGAAGCCGGAGACCCATCCGGAAGCCCAAGGTAAGGAACGAACTGATATACCTTGGCCACTTGATTTTATGAGAGTTAAGACCAAGGTTGATCCTTCAAAAGGGTCAGTCAGCAGCCGGCAACGGATGAATGCCGACTACGCTGCTTCTATCTCACAAAGCAATACTTTTGATGCAGATCTGACTTCTGACCAGCCGGATCTTGTAAGCTTCGCAAAGCGGATGGTGAGGACCTTCACCCGGTCTGAGAAGAACTCCATACCTGATCTCCAGGTCGTGGACTTCGACCGGATAATGGGTTGTCTATCTGAGGTAAAAAATCCCTATACCCTGATGTAGACACCCATTTGTGTCTCCCCAAAACCAAACTCGGTGATGATTACCTTTCACGTCGAATCATAATCGAATGAAACGAAAGTGTGGAAAGGTCTAGTGTTGCGGAACTTTTTATTTCTTTTCTCTTCTCTCTGTTTTTGAAAACTTTATTTTAAGAAAACAGCCAATCCAGTTTGGTTGGTCCATGATATGGGTCCAATAGTGGTGTAGTTGGATGGGGCTTGCAAAGAACTTTCCAACGATATATTATAAGCCCAATTCCGATGAATATTGAGGAAGTTATGGCCAATTTACTAAACTAGGCCCGGTTTGAGCTTTATATGCGGCCCAATGATCTTGGGGAGGGCCTAATATGATTTATCATTCCTAATGCAATTAGGAATGGTTTTAGTCTTCTAGATTCTTCTAGAAGGTTCTTTTCATTCCTAATTCAATTAGCATTGATAAGTTGACTTTGTTGACTTTTCAGAGTTTTAATTAAAATCAAATAGCATTTTTGAAGAAATTATATTATTTTATCCTCTAGTACGGTAAACTTTGCGGATTTTCGATAACGCGTTGAAATCAGGCTTGGCGCCTGGCGCTAGTGCTAGTGCTAGTGCCTGACGCCAGCTAGCCAGGGTTGGCGCCAACTCTGTATCCTGAGTGTCAGACTCTATTTTGTTAATATATCTTTTTTGGCTGATTTTCTTTATAAATATCGTATTAAAAACTCCGTTTTCATTCACCAATGATCATCATCTACATTCATTCATTCACCAATTGAATCATTCATCTCTCTTAAACATTCAATTCTTTCTTACTTTGCTTTTTTAATACAAAATTCCGCATTCGCAAGATCTAGATACACCTAGCTATATTCGAAGTTGCCTTCTCCCTAGACGTGAAAGGTTTTAATTTATGAGGGTTTGGTCCCAAATCTCTATTTCAATTATTTGATTTAATTGTTTGTTTATTATTTTCCTTGAAGTTACTAACATGTGTATTTTGTTATTAGAAAGAGGTACGAGGCATCAAAGTAAGTACTTTAATGGTTTTAATTGATATTATGATGTAGAAATCATGTTTACATTGTTATTATGATATTCCTAGTATCATGTTTAGGCAAAAGGTTATAATATCAAATATGCTTAATATGATTGTTACGATGCTTCCTATGTTCTTCCTAATATTTATAATTGTTAGTATCATGTTAAATTAAAGATTTGATTTTTAATGCTTAGTGACATGCTAGGGTTTGTTATTAATCTTGTTAGTATCATGCCTAGGATCTTGCTATTATTATTATGCTTTAATATTAACATGAATATGATTATGATTATAATTGTTATAATTTATGATGATTATTATTATTATTATTTTGATGATGAATATTTATGATGATATTATTATTATTATTATAACTATTGTTCATGATTATTTATTCTTTGTTGCTTGATATTTATTCTTTATTGCTTGATCACGCCTTTTATGCATGTTAAAGGGAATTTGTACTTGTAATCACGCTTAATAAGATATTTAATACTCTTGTTAGGGTTAATGTGATTATAATTCAAGTGATCGCCAATAATAGTTTGTTTGTGCATTAATATTCAACCAACATAGATAAACAGGTTTAGGGTTAATCCTATTGATTGCATGTTAATAAAAAAGCGCACATGAATACGATTAGAATAAAGTAGAGGCCTATTATTAGGGCAGGTTCAATCTTTTTTAGGTTGGATTGGTACCTTCATCCCCGAACCCTTATTTGGTTCTAGACCTTATGTAGTTGACGATCTCTTGGATCGTTAAGGGGTGTAACCTTCACCCTGTGAACGGTTTACAAGTTCCTAAAAAAAACTTGTTGGCGACTCTTTTGCTCTATCTTCATCCCTTTTGGACGCCACCATACTTTAGTGTATGATCACAGTGGGGGTTCAAGAAAGGGGATTAACGCTTGAAATTATTCCCTACAGTTTTTGGCGACTCCACTAGGGAGGATTTCTATTTTAAATCCTGATTTTGTTTCGGCAATGATTTAGAATGAGTGGATGAGACTCGAAAAGTTCTAAGTATTTCATGTGCGTAATTTTGATTAACATTATTGTCATATGCATAAAAAAAATCTCATTGGAAAGACCATCCGTAATGAGTTAAAAACATAGGATTTTACACGTAGGAAATTTGAGAAATATCTTTCACAACTAGGACTGAAATAACACCGCGCGAAACTGGAACATTTTACCGAGCACAGAAAGCTGCTAAGGCATGTGGGAAGTAGCGTCAGGGGCCAGAGCTTGGTGCCAGTATTTTAGTCGTAGCGCCAGACGCCAGTATTGGCGCCAGGCGCTACAATTAAAAGCTGGCGCCAGTCTCTGTTTGCTGGCGCCAATTTCCCCCAATACCGAGCCAGAAATATGCGTTCTAATTTCGACCGGTTTTTCGTATTGTTTGCTCGATCCTACTTCCTGATTGGATTTTTTCTCACTTTTCTGAAACCCATATGTGTTCTACATATGGACATAACCCTCTGGGAATTCATGCTCCATCTACCCGATTGAACGCTCCGTGCAACAAAGGGTACATCCGAGATGTTGAATTCACCAAACCATGGAAGCGAGTTTTTTCTTAAACTCGCGGTGTCCCATCCACTCGCGCCAACCCTTCACGGTAAGGCTTCCGCGCGGTGCATCCGGACAATTAACCATGGACCCTCTATTGACTAAACCATATCCCGAACTTTAGAGAACTAGAGCCATGGTTAGGTTGCAAACTCATTGCATCATATTGTGCCTACTTGACTAATTGTGCATTTTTTGTTGTGCATACTCTATGTGATTTTTCCTAACCGTTTGTTTGAATTGTTTTAAGACGAAATAAACTGATTAATGACTAAAGGACTTTCTTTAATTAATTAATTAATTAATTTGAGCTAATAAATAAATATAAAATCAAGTCATAGTTCCTTTAAGTCAACCCGGATTTTTATTCCCGTATATACTGCACAAACGTCAACTTGTTTTGGTCATAGCTTGAGTTATAGGAAGAACTACGAGTCGTTACACCTATGGATCTGTAGCCCCGAGTTTTATCTCTAATTTGGCCTTGGTTTCATCCAAATCAGAGTCGCAGATAAAAAGTTATGACTAAAATACCACAGTCTGTCCAGTTTAATGCATATACGTGAAGTCTTAACTTAGTCTTTGCTTGAGTCTAGTCACATAGTCTAGCCACATGGTCATGACAAGAGTCTTAACATGTCACCTACACTCACTAGTCTTAGTACACACTTTGAGTACACATCACCATGACCATGTCTTAGGTTCATGCATGAGTCTGTTTTTTTCCGTCATTTGAGTTGGGGGGTACATTCTACTCCTAATTCTTCTTCATATCCCTCCATCTCCATCATTCTTCTTCACATTCTATACCATCTTTCTTCACTTCCTCCATCCATTGCATGTTGAATTAAGTTTGAGTCAAATAATTAACAATAAATATCCCCAAATTCCTTTTCCACAGTACTTGGTCGAGGAGAGAAGGGCGATTAATCAAGGACAGCCTCTTTATTCAAGTCTCACTTTTTGATAAATCGATTCGTCAAAAGAGGAAGGCTAAGAAGATAATGGCAACTCAAGAAGAAGTCAATGATCTTAAGAACCAACTGGCTACCGTGACTGAGACACTGAAGCTTCTTGCACTTAGGATCGATGGTCCCGTGAAGCAACAACAGATGGACCTCATGCAAGAGAGTTTAAGCAAGTTGTCTAGCGACTATAAGTTTCAAGAGCTTACATCACAAGGGGTCTCGGTGAACACAGATCTTCTTCCGCAGAAGTTCAACGCCAACGACATCCCAAAATTCTGAGCAATTGACAACCCTTACTTTCATTTAAGAGCGTTTGAAACAATAATGAGTATCAAGGGTATCGATAAGAAGGTTTTCCCCTCTCTGTTCCCACTATCTCTTGAAACCGTTTGCAAACAATGGTTCTTCTCCCTTGACAAGGAGAAAACCTCTACCTGGGAATCGATAGTAAACGCTTTCGTTGATAGGTACAAGTGCAATATTAAAGTTGAAACCGACCATAGACAACTTGAGATGCTTAGACAAAAAGAGAATGAAGGCTTTACTTCTTTCTTTAATAAATGGAGGGAAACTTCCGCCAAGATGATTGAGGTCCCAACCGAAAAGGAGTCTGTGAGGATGTTTATCAAGAATCTCCAAGAAAAGTATTCAAAGCACTTAAAATATCAACACAACTTGAATACTTTCAAGGCCGTTTATGACATCGGAATTGAAATCAAAGATGACCTCACAAAGCAAAAAGCTACTAACAATAGTAACCACGGTGGCTGGAAAGGAAAGAAGAGCGACAATCCTTCTTCTTCCGAAAACGCCCACTCTAGTAACAATGTTAGTACCTTTGATCTCAGTGAAGTTTTAGCCATGGATAACCAAGGATCTAAGAAGAAACTAAGGAAAGACTTCACCCCCATTGGTACTAGCTACGATACTGCCTTCGATCGACTCCATGCCAAAGGACTCATTACTCCCATTGGACCTATTCAAGATCCCGCACCTGAAAAGAGATTGCCTAGTTGGAATCCAGACGAACACTGCAAGTACCATCAAGGTAGGGGTCATGCTACTGAGAGCTGTTGGAAGCTAAAGGAGGCTATCCAACATTTGATTGATAACAACAAGCTTCCCATGCCTCCAGTTAATAAAAAGAGAGAGTGATGATAAAGGAAACAACACAAGACAAGAGGCAAGATTCAACGACAAGATTTTGTGACCTCTTTTTTCTATTTCTTTTTCATTTTTTTTCCTTCCCTAATAAGTCTAGCATAGGCACCTTTCTTTTCCCTTATATTATTTTTGTAGATTCTTTATTCCTTTTAATAAAAATGAGCATTTATTTCCTTACATATGATCATTTCATTATATTGCATTAAAAAAAATAGTAAAAAAAGAAAAAAAAAAAATCCATGTCGAATTAAGCACAAGGTATACCAATGATTTAAGGCACCCTTTGTAGCCACACCATATCTCCTTTCACCTTTCTAATTTACAATCCTTTCTTCATAAACCACTTTGAGCCTCGTCTAACGATAAACCCTTCTTTTTTCAACCTACATCTACCTAACCTTGGGATGGGATGGTGTGCAACTTATGCAATCCTAAAAAAAAAAAGGCTTGAGGAAATTCAAAAGATTAAAATAGCAAAAATAGCAAAAAAATAAATAAAAGTGTGCAAAAGGGCAAGTGTTCCAATGTCTTTGATATGAAAATATCTTCGATAAGAACACGTCTCAGATTGCGTCTCTTATCGAGTGCTCGGTACCGTGCCTGAGAAACATGAATGCCAAGTGAGTGATAGACCGCATGGTCGAGATTGCCCACACTTGTAAAAATGAAATAAATGCTAAAACAAAAGAGAGCTAAAAAACAGTAGAAACTCAAGCATGAAAATACAAAGATTCAAAAGCGAGGTTGCACACCTTGGGTGCTTATCTAGGTGCTTGAGCCTTTATCCCCTTCTTCTTCAAACCTTTAGCCTAACCACGTTAGAACCCTTAAAAAGACCTTTTTGAGGTATACACACACTTGTGCGAGGTTCGGCTAGAGCTACGTTCGGCCTGATTCCTAACTGATACGTAGGCAACCTAACATCGAGGTGCGGCCGTAATAAAAATGCATTCATATTCACATTCACACACTCACACTATGATCATATCAAGGGATCTCCAATGCTCATCCCTTTTCACTTAGAGCTAGACTTGGGGGCTTGATCCCTATATCATTAGCTTACCTAGCCTAAGAGTCACCGCCATTTGACTCTTTTAAGCACTAATATTTTCCCACACACTTAGCCCTTGCGGCCTAGCTTTAGTCTCACTTTCACACAATGCACAGATACATGACCAAATATACTTCCCTTAGGAACCCTTTGTCATGAAATCTTAATACACCGTTGAAGCATGCCTTGTCATATCAACATCACTCATCATTGCATCACGAAGTACAAAGTGCTTAGCCTCCGTGCCTAAGTTACCCAAATACTTTCATCAGGGAGTCAACAGTTGAGATAGCCTAGGATGGATTAATCCTTGCACCTTGAGAGATAGTATCAATCAAACGACATTTGACTAAGCTCATTCAACATGCATCTTCAAACTTCGATTCTTTTTCGCGTCTTTCTTTTTTCGGGAGAAAGTCGGTACCCTCCACGGAAAATGACAGAAAATTTTTGCTTTTTTCATTTTTGAGTCACATTGAGTCAACACTATGCACACACGGGTCACGAGTCACATGTGTCATTTTACTTTGAGTCGAGTCAACCTCGAGTCAGTCAATCACATCGAGTCAAGTTTATGCCTTGAGTTGTGTCAAGTCAATGAGTTGAGTCAATCAATGCTAAACCTTAGGTCAACCCTAAGATAATTAAAGAGATTGGCAAAGTTCTAAAGTCAAAAATAAATACAGGTGCCGCAGAATAGGGAAGACCCTATCACAGCGTTCGGCGACAGAGTCAATTCTTGGCGCCAGAGATATTTCAGCAGCGACAGAGCTCGAAGCCTCTCCGAAAGGTGATTTCGACTTCATACAGCGATTTCGGGTTCCTTGGTACGCCAGTTAGCCCCTATGAGAAATTTGACATGATTAAGTAGTCGGTTTGATTACAACAGCAAATAAGTGATCGACCTGATGAAAGATCGTCTCACTTAGCTTAAAGCGCCTAAGCATTGGCTAAAAAGCAGAAAAGGCACCGACGTATAGGTTCAAAGCAACGAAAGCGCCGACGTACAGGCATAGCGGAAGCAAAGTTCGAGCGAGCTTTAAAGATCGACAAGTGTTGGTCTTCGGTAATTTTCTTCGGAATATTATCGCAACAACTGAGGATGACTTCAAGTAAAGTTATTTTCGACGGCATTCGCTAAGATTGTGGAGGTTGTCACTCAAGATTTGAGAAGATAGCACGAGATGGGCGGTCTTCGACGGCGTTCGCTAAGATTGTGGAGGTTGTCACCAAGATATGAGAGGAGCTGTTCACGTCGAATCATAATCGAATGAAACAAAAGTGTGGAGAGGTCTAGTGTTGCAGAAAGTTTTTATTTCTTTTCTCTTCTCTATGTTTTTGAAAACTTTATTTTAACAAAACAGCCAATCCAGTTTGGTTGGTCCATGATATGGGTCCAATAGTGGTGTAGTTGGATGGGGCTTGCAAAGAACTTTCCAACGATATATTATAAGCCCAATTCCGATGAATATTGAGGAAGTTATGGCCAATTTACTAAAATGGGCCCGGTTTGAGCTTTATATGCGGCCCAATGATCTTGGGGAGGGCGTAATATGATTTATCATTCCTAATGCAATTAGGAATGGTTTTAGTCTTCTAGATTCTTCTAGAAGGTTCTTTTCATTCCTAATTCAATTAGCATTGATAAGTTGACTTTGTTGACTTTTTAGAGTTTTAATTAAAATCAAATAGCATTTTCGTAGAAATTATATTATTTTATCCTCCAGTACGGTAAACTTATGGGATTTTAAAAAACGCGTTGAAATCAAGCTTGGCGTCCAACCCCAGGCCTTGGCGCCTGGAACCAGGCTTGGCGCCTGGCGCTAGTGCTGGTGCCAGGCGCCAGCTAGCCAGGGTTGGCGCCAGCTCTGTTTCCTGAGCGTCAGACTCTGTTTTGTTAATTTATCTTTTTTGGCTGATTTTCTCTATAAATATCGTATTAAAAACTTCGTTTTCATTCACCAATGATCATCATCTACATTCATTCATTCACCAATTGAATCATTCATCTCTCTTAAACATTCAATTCTTTCTTACTTTGCTTTTTTAATACAAAATTCCGCATTCGCAAGATCTAGATACACCTAGCCATATTCGAAGTTGCCTTTGCTCTAGACGTGAAAGGTTTTAATTTCTGAGGGTTTGGTCCCAAATCTCTATTTCAATTATTTAATTTAATTGTTTGTTTATTATTGTCCTTGAAGTTACTAACGTGTGTATTTTGTTATTAGTAAGAGGTACGAGGCATCAAAGTAAGTACTTTAATGGTTTTAATTGATATTATGATATTCCTAGTATCATGTTTAGGGAAAAGGTTATAATATCAAATATGCTTCATATGATTGTTACGATGCTTCCTATGTTCTTCCTAATATTTATAATTGTTAGTATCATGTTAGGGTTAAAGATTTGATTTTTATTGCTTAGTGATATGCTAGGTTTTGTTATTAATCTTGTTAGTATCATGCCTAGGATCTTGCAATTATTATTATGCTTTAATATTAACATGAATATGATTATGATTATAATTGCTATAATTTATGATGATTATTATTATTATTATTATTATTTTGATGATGATTATTTATGATGATATTATTATTATTATTATAATTATCGTTCATGATTATTTATTCTTTGTTGCTTGATATTTATTCTTTATTGCTTAATCACGCCTTTTATGCATGTTAAAGGGAATTTGTACTTGTAATCACGCTTAATAAGATATTTAATAATCTTTTTAGGGTTAATGTGATTATAATTCAAGTGATCGCCAATAATAGTTTGTTTGTGCATTAATATTCAACCAACATAGACAAACAGGTTTAGGGTTAATCCTATTGATTGCATGTTAATTAAAAAGCGCACATGAATACGATCAGAATAAAGTAGAGGCCTATTATTAGGGCAGGTTCAATCTCTTTTAGGTTGGATTTGTACCTTCATCCCCGAACCCTTATTTGGTTCTAGACCTTATGGAGTTGACGATCTCTTGGATCGTTAAGGAGGGTAACCTTCACCCTGTGAACGGTTTACAAGTTCCTAAAAAAAACTTGTTGGCGACTCTTTTGCTCTATCTTCTTCCCTTTTGGACGCCACCGTACTTTAGTGTATGATCACAGTGGGGGTTCAAGCAAGGGGATTAACGCTTGAAATTATTCCCTACACCTGATATTCTTTATCTTTAATTTGGCTAAGTAACTCACAAACCGGCTGTTATTGTCTCAAGCTATGGTGAGAGTGGACAGTCTCCGGGGCCCCTTCAGGCGGAAGCAAAAATAGGTAAATGACGCCAAACGGAGGGCCCTAGAAAGCAGTAGAGTTGAAACAGGAGGAGCTGATCCGGAGTTTGACGGCTGCAAACGATGAAGCTAACAGCGGGGCTGATGACCTTGATAAGAAGCTGGAAGATGCCTAATCAGATCTCAAGTCATTGGAGGATGCTGACAAGGAGAATGCCCAACTCCGGACAGACAATAACCGCCTCAGGGTCGAGCTCATCAATCTGCGCAACAAGAAGTCGGACGAGCTGGCCCAGGAGCAGACCCGGCTGACTGAGGAGAATGAACGGGACAACTTGGCCCGGCTGAAGATCACCTGGGGCCCCCTTTACTTAGAAATAGACTTTGAGGTCTATAAGCTGAGGTATGATTACGCCACTGCGGTGTATGATGCCCAACAACTAGGGGATGCTCCACCGCCTCGCTTCAAAGACTAGGCTGCTGCGCAGGGATATGAAGTCTCTAATGATGAGGAGCCGGCGGCGGATGATCACAACGAAGGCCAAGCCAGCCAGACTCAGCCGGAGCAGCATCCACCTCAGCCTTAGGCGGGCCTCCCCAATTTCTGCGGCAATATGCCACCCATTTTCTCTACCGGCTTGTATGCCGTGTAATCTTGTATCTTTACCAACCATGGGGTTGGGTCAACAATTTGATTTTTGGTTTCTTCACCGGATGTGATTCCGGCTAACATTTATTCTGGCCTTTGTGCCTTTCTTAATATTTAATGAAGTATTCCGACTTAGTCGGTGTTTATATATGTTTGAGTTTTTCAATTTCAATTTTGCATCTGTTTGCAATTCTGTAATATTTTTCCTAACTTAAAAAAGCATGCGACAGTTTGTAGTCCGGGTGCTCTTGCCCCTGGACGGCTGTGTGGTTGGTTTTATTTCAGGTTGATTGATGGGCTTGAAAACACTTGATACTAGGAGAAGTATGGAGTGTTTTTAGGCCAATCAATCACAATGGTGATTGCCCCAAACCAAGTGCACAACCGGCCATAAAAGCGGGTGCTTTGAGCTTCTTACCCAGGCGGTTATATTCCGTCTGGGGTTAACGCGTAGCCGTTACACAATCTTTTGCCCCAATAGGGGAAATGAGTGCTACTTTGGAATAAATAACCCAAGTAAGAATTTCAACCGATGACCGACTGATGCCTTAGGGCATCCGGTACTTGGTTACTTAATTGTTCTTCGTAGATTATTCTGGTCAGACAACTATAAGTTGACCAATTTGGTCGTTCAATTTTCTCCATCTGCATTTGCACCTAGAATCGACGAATAGTCTGTTCTCTGCGACGATTGCACCCGGAGGGGTGTCGCCGGACGCCTTTGTCCATATTGGGACAGGCGGTTTTATAAAATAAGCAACCATCCGGCCGTATTGGCCTTTGGTCTTGTTTGAGACCGGTTGTATAGCCACTAAGCGTTTTTGTGCTTAGTTTTTAATCGGATCATTGGCCGAGTAGTCTGTCTGAGTATTACCGAGGCGGTCAACAACTTTATTAAATTACACTATCAAACGTAATTAATCAAATAAAGTGTCCGTCTGATTTACCCAGGCGGACTAGATTGCGCTAAGTATCAAACTTAGTTATTCAAACAAAGAGTCCGTCTGAGGTTTACCCAGGCGGACAAACGGTTATAACATTCAACCAAACTAAGTATCAAACTTAGTAAATTAAACACAGGGTCCGTCTGGGTATTGCCCAGGCGGACGAACAATAAAAATGGCAAAATAACTCTGCAAACAAAGCCTGAATTTTCATTAATTGACTTACTGTTTACAAAAATTATACATTCTCAGAAGTAGTACTTTATTAGATTGTCTACATTCCAAGTTCTAGGCAGGCGGCAACCGTCCGGAGTTTCCTTACGGTAGGTGTCGTTCCTGACATCTTCATAAATCTGGTAGGGGCCTTCCCAATTAGGGGTTAGCTTCCCAGCCTCATTGGCCCTATCGGTTGCCTCCATTTTTCGTAACACGAAGTCATCCACTTTCAGGGGACGCTTGTGCACTTTCTTGTTATAAGCTCTGGTCATTCTCAGACGGTATATCTCATGGCGCAGGGCAGCGTTGCCCCTGCGTTCCGGGAGGGAGTCCAATGCCAGCCGCATGGCCTCCCAATTTGCCTCTTCATCATAAAGCATAACTCTGAGAGTCGGCTCATAATGCTCAATGGGCAAGACGGCTTCAGCACCTTATACCATAAGAAATGGGGTTTCTCAGGTTGCCCCTTTAGTAGTAGTCCGGATGCCCCACAGGACATGAATTAATTCTTCTGCCCATAAACCACCGGCTCTTTCAATTTTCTTTTTTATGCCGTCTGAGATGAGTTTATTGAAGGCTTCAACTTGGCCGTTTGCTTGGGGTCGGCCGACTGATGCAAAACAATGTGAGATACCCTGATCTCCCAACCAAGTCTTGAGCTGGGGGGTCTCAAACTGAGGGCCATTATCAAACACCATAGACATAGGTACCCCAAACCGGGTGATGATGTTCTTCCAGATGAAGGAGATGACATCCTTTGTCGTGATGTTCTTAACCGGCTCAGCTTCTACCCATTTGGTGAAATAATCCACACCACCAAAATGTAGCGCTTTTCGCCTGGAGTAGGCGTATAAGGACCCAAGATATCCATGCCCCATTTGGCAAATGGGACTGGGCTGTGGATTGCCATCAGATCAGTAGCCGGGCGGCGAATCAGTGGGCAAAACCTTTGGCACTTGTCGCATCTTTTGACTAACTCTTTGGCGCCTGCTTCAAGAGTAGGCCAAAAGTAATGCCGCCTGGCTCTGACGGCTAAAGACCTGCCGCCTATATGATAGGCGCAGTATCCGGCATGCAATTCTTCGAGAATTTCTTTCCCCTTTTCTGGGGTAACACACTTCAATAAAGGTTTGAGGAAACCTGCCTTGAAGAGTTCTCTATTTCTCAACTCGAAGTTTGATGCTCGCTTTTTCAGGACGGCTGCCTCCTGTGATGAATCCGGAAGTGTGTCGTCTGCTAAATATGCCCGGATGCCATCCATCCAGGTAGAGCTTCGGTCTAAGGTTCCAATGGGTTCTTCATGTATGCTTCTCTTTTCAAGAACTTCCCAAAAGACCAACCGAGGAGTATCACAGTAGGCGGATGAAGCCAATTTGGACAACGCATCCGCCTGGTTGTTATCTGACCTGGGCACTTGATTCAGGTGGAATTTCTCTAGTGTCCCAGTCTCTTCTTTGACTGCCTGTAAATATTTGATCATAGCCGGATGAGTAGCCTCATATGCTCCTTCATACTGGCTGACGACCAACTCTGAATCAGAATAGGCATCAATTTTAGTTGCCCCTGCTGGCTTACACATGCGGATTCCGGCTAGCAGGGCTTCATATTCCGCCTCGTTATTTGAGGCTTGAAACTTAAACCGCAGTGCATATTCAAATTTTTCCCCCTTAGGGGACTCATATATAATTCCTGCACCACAGCCGTTCTTTGTTGAGCTTCCGTCTACATACACTTTCCAAACCTGGTAACCATTATCCGGTTGCACCGGTCGTGTCAGTTCAACAATGAAGTCGGAAAACGCCTGACCTTTCACTGCTTTTCTAGGTTCAAAAGTGATTTCAAGACTTTGCATTTCAATAGCCCATTTCAACATTCTGCCGGATGAGTCCAGAGTAGACATAGGCCGCTTGAGAGGCTGGTCGGTGTAGATTACCACCAGATGAGCCAGGAAATACGGTTTCAATTTCTTGAAAGCCATATACAGGGCAAGGCCAAATTTTTCTACCATAGGGTACCGGAGCTCACCATTTTTTAAGACATGGCTAATGAAATAGACCGGAAGCTGAACACCGTCTCTCTCAGCAAGGAGAACGGCACTGAGGGCATGATCTGAGACGGCTAAGTACATGTATAACACCTCCCTAGGCAGTGGACTAACAAGTCTTGGCAAAGAGTGCAGGTGTTCTTTTAGCTGTTGAAAGGCCGCCTCAGCCTCATCCCCCCATTCAATTCTGGTCTTCTTCCTGATTGCTTGGAAGAAGTAAAGGCATTTATCACCTGACCGGCTGAGGAATCTCCCCAGGGCAGCCAGGCAATCGGTTAGTCTCTGTGCTTCCTTGACAGTGCGGGGTGACTTCATGTCAATCACCGCCTGTATCTTCTCAGGGTTAGCCTCTATCCCCCTTTGATCAATCAGGAATCCGAGAAACTTCCCAGACTCAACACCAAAGACGAATTTCTTAGGATTCAACATGACCTTATGCCGCCTGAGTGTGGTGAAGGTTTCTCGGAGATCAGCAAGGTGATCCGCCTGCTGTTTGGATTTGACTATCATGTCATCAATGTATGCCTCTACATTCCTCCCAATTTGATTAATAAAGACAGTATTAATCATCCGTTGGAACGTAGCCGGCGCATTTTTCAAACCAAACAGCATCACCGTGTAACAGAATAGCTCCTGATCAGTGACGAAAGCCGTCTTTTCATGATTTTTTTTCCACAGGGGTATGTGATGGAAGCCGGAACAGGCATCCATAAAACTCATCAAGGCATGCCCGGCTGTTGAATCGACCAGACTGTCGATCTTAGGAAGCGAATAACTGTCCTTGGGACATGCCTTGTTGAGATCTGTGTAATCAACACACATCCGCCAGGTACCATTCGTCTTCTTTACAAGCACAACATTTGCCACCCAGTCGGGGAAATTGCATGGCCAAATGAACCCAGCATCCAACAGCTTTTTTACTTCGGCAGCTGCCGCCTGACTTCTTTCCTCGCCGTGATTTCTTTTCTTTTGCCGGATTGGCTTCTTTTTAGGGTCCACGGCGAGTTTGTGGACAGAAAGATCCGGGCTGACGCCTGGCATCTATTCCACTTCAAAGGCAAAAATGTCTTTGAATTCTTTCAGTAGAAGGTGCAAGTCTGCACCTAACTTAGCAAAGGCAACTGTCCCAACCCTCACGGTACGCTCCGGACGGCTGTCGTCCATAGGTATGTCAATATGTTTACCAGCTGGTTGGGGACGGAGCTCATGTGACCGCTCACCGGTCAGTGATTGCTATTTTTTCTCCTTCTTCACCTCCACCAGCATAGGTTCCTTTCTTTTCTTTCCGGCCGCTGGTGGGGCTGGTGATGGATCCGCCTCCTTGACATTGTCAAGGTCTATTGGCTCCTGGCCGCCTGGGGTTACAGTGTCTCTGACGGCTGAGAGATAGCACTCTCGGGCCGTCTTCTGATCCCCATTCAGGGAACCAACAGTGCCGTCATCCCTCTCATACTTGATGAGCATGAGAGATGGGATGATTACTGCCTTGGCTACGTTGAGGGTTGTCCGGCCAAGGATAATGTTGTAGGCGGTCAACTCCTCAACGACCAAGAATCTGACGACAATATGTCGTCCTTTGCCCTTCTCTCCCAGCCGGATGGGTAAGTCAATTCTTCCGTCTGGGTAGACCATCCCATCCCCAAAACCAACCAAGGGGTGGGTGACCGGATGCATGCTGCTGACATTGTATTTCAGCTTTTGCAAGCACTGGAGGCTGATGATGTCTGATGAGCTGCCGGTGTCAATAAGGATTCTTCTAACTAGTTGGTTGGCAACCTTACATTCAATGACAACCAGGTCATCATGCGGACGGCGGACGCTGCCCCTGTCCTTCTCAGTGATCAAGACGTCTGGGAAGGAGGTGCTTGCAGACGCCTGCTCATCGTCATCATTGTCCATCTTTCGAAGATGGCTCTTGGTGCCCCGGATGGTAGGGCCACCACAGGAGAACCCGCCTGCTATTGTGTAGACCGGCTCCTTGTTGGTATCCGAGCTACTAGCAGGCTGGGGGGTAGTCTTAGAGGACTGACCCTTATTCTTCTTCTTTGCCCCGGCTGGGGACTTAGAAATATAGGACTTCAGCATTCCTTTGTCAGCCAGACGGTCCAACGCCCTTTGAAGGGTGAAACAGTCGTTGGTGTCATGGCCAACTTCCTCATGGTATTGGCAAAATTTATTTTTGTTCCTTGATTGAATGGAACTGTTCATTGGATTCGGCTTCTCTAGGGACAGGCGGTCCTTAATTTCCATGAGGATGGAATTGTAGTCCTTGTTAAACTCGTACTTGCGGATGTACGGTTTAAACTCTTTCTTCTTCTTCTGGGACGGCTGGTCAGAATCACTAACCGCCCAGATTTCTTTTCTCTTTTTGCTGTCATCTTTCTTTTTAGCTGGCTGAGCAGGCCGGTTGTCTTTCTGCTTGTCGGACTTCTTAGAGTTTGACTGGCTACGGGGCGAGCAGAGGTCGGTAGCTTAAATGTAGCTCTCCGCCTCCCTCAGGGCCGCCTGTAAGGTGAAAGCCCCTTTTCTGACTAGGTCGAACTTAAAGGTCGACCCGTCTCTCAGACCTTTGAAAAACTCTGTAAAAGCTACCTCATCATACAGTCATTGAATCTGAATTCTGATTAGATTGAACCGCCTGACATATGAGCGCAGCCCTTCTCTCTCTCCCTGCTTAACATTACTCAAATCAAGGCTTGTTTTCTTAGCAGGGATGTTCATTGAGAAGTTAGAAGCAAACAGGAAGGCGAGCTTCCTGAAGTTATCGATGGACCCGGCTGGCAGATTACCAAACCATTGTTGGGCAATGCCCTTCAATGTAGCCGGGAAGCACCGACACCAAGTGGCATCATCCAACCCCTGCAGATACATAAGGTTGGTGTAAGCCATGAGGCGGTCTTACGGATTGGTGGTACCATCATAGGAACCAACCAATACATTCTTAACCTTGGCCGGCTGGGCCGCCTCGGTTATCACCCGGGTGAACGCAGAAGGCTGTTCACCCAGGCGGAGCAGACGAAGCTGCCAGTCCAATGGCTGGACATTTGGATATGCCGCCTGACCTCCAAAGAGAGCCGGCTGCATGAAGTGAGGAGGATACTGGCCGTAAACCTGAGTAGGCACATACAGTACAGCTCCAATCATATGGGGGCCAGAATGAACGGTATTACCGCCTGTCTGTCTCTCATGCAAGGAGGGTGCACTCCCTGCAGAAATGTTGTTGAAGATGTCTGGAAAGTTCGACGTTGAAGCCGACTCAGACTGCGATTGGTTTCTCTTCCGGTTGATGATCTCCCGGGCATCAAGAGTTGATTTTTTGCTTCCCACCGGCTGTTGAGTCCGGCGAGTGTTGTTGTTGTTCCTCTTAGGAAGGAGAATTTTTCAACAATCAATGGTCCCGGCTGCCTTCTCTTTTGGATGAGGAGTGGGCTGCCGGTCTCTGACTGACTTCCCCTTCTCTGGAGGAGTCTCCTTCGCCGACTGACCTTTACTTGGGCCAGCCCGGCTTTTGGTGATCAGCTCTTTAATTTCACCCTTGAAACTTGTAATGAATCTCATGAGTTCGTCTCGGGTGACAGGGGCTGATCCAGCGGCCGTTTGGGTTTCCCCTTCCGGCTGCCCAGAGGGTCGTCTTGGACCCGCCTGGGAGGCACCCCGCTCCAGAGTGTCTATGGGCCGGATGCGCTTGATTTTGAATAAGCCGTCTTCGGCTGTAAAGGTTTCGACCTGAGGATCTTCATCCTCATGGTCTGTAAAGACTTCTGGGTCTTCACCCAGACGGTTAGGGGGTGGCACAGACTCTTAAACCATCTTTGAGATACTCTCCCCACAGACGGCGCCAAATGTTTTAGGTGTTTTTGTCCCTTGGGAGAGTTACGTCACGAAGTCTGATCCGGCTTAGCTGTACCTGCAAAATAACGGAGACTCCGGGTGGTTGGAGCTCCACCTCCGACGGTCAAGTTAGTAACTTGAAACGGAATAAAGAGAACGGAAATTTAGGTGGGTATTTGCTCGGATTCCAAGCTCAGGTCTTTCTCTGATGTAAGAGAATAAAGGTGTAATAAATGATTGAATGTGTCCCCAAAATGGGGGAATATCTCCCTATTTATAGGGTCGTTGGAGAATGTGCCCCTATCAAGGTCACTTGACCTAGATTTTAGTGGGCTGCGCCGTTTTACGGCGCTCCTAGGAATTTGGGCCCTTGAAGGCCGCCAGAGGCATATCTGAGGGCGCCAAGTGTTAAGAGGATGTTGAGCCACATGGGCCATTCTGAGCTCGACACGTGGCGACCTCTCATTGGTCCATGTGTCTAGGGTAAAAATACCCTAAACACTTCTTATTTCAAAATTCCTTCTTCGAGTACTCCAAGGAGTCCATACTTTACTCGTGGTTCTGTCCTTAAGCCAAGGCGTGAAAGGTAGAACTATTTGAGGGTTTGGCCCCAAATAAACTCTACTTTATTTAATTTAATTTAATTGTTGTTTTATTATTATTCCCTTGAAGTTACTAACTCGTTTATTATTTTGTAGGTGCAAAAAAACAGAATCAAAGTAAGAATTATGTTCCTTTTATTTCTATTATTTTTCTAACGATTTTATACTGTTGGAATTATTGTTAAATTGCTTCCAATATTAATGTATATTCTATTATTATTTATTGATCACCATATTGCATGTTAAAGAGAATATGTAATTGAAAATCACGCCTAATAAGATAATTTGGACAACCGGTTTAGGATCCTTATGTTGTTTTTAATTGAAGTGATCACAAATATTTTAGAATTATATGTTGCATTAATATTAAACCAATTTAGCCTAATAATAGTTTGGAGCAAATTAAATATTTTGTTTGTATGCCTTTGAGATCGCAGGAATGTTTTTCCCTATAAGAATCGAGTAGAGGCCAATACGGGCGAATGTGACTCCATGACTCACTTCGTACTATCATCCCCGATCCTCATTTTGTGGTTCCGAACCATATGGAGTTAGTAATCTCATGTATTATAAATGAGGTGTAACTAGGGATGGCAACGAGCTGGATCTAGACCGGGTCCGGATGGACCCGGATCCAGATCCGTTTTTTTATATAGGATCTAGATCCGACCCGGATCCGTCGGGTCTAGAAAATGAAGACCCGGATCTGGATCCGGGTCCAAAACGGGTCCAATATATTTTGTCTAATTTTTTGCAATAAATGTAATGTTCGGGTCAAAAAAATTATTTCAAACTTACATTGTTGGTTATTAAGTTCAACCCAAAATTAACCAATTTTTATACTCATATTTTGAATTAAAATTATAAACAACCAAAAAAAAAAAAAAAAAACCATGTTTCATATGAGCTAGTGAAAAAACAACGATGATGTATATAATATGAGCATCCAAAATTCATCTCTTGAAAGGGTCAATCTTTATCATTACTAACATTATCAACATTTTTAATAAAGAGATAAGCAATTTTAGTTTTTTCTAATAGGAAAAATAAAAAAACGGGTCCACGGATCTTGATCCGGGTCTAGGAACCAGACCCAAATCTAGATCCATTTTTGTCAACAGGACCCGGATCCGACCCGGATCCGTCGGGTCCAAAATATGAATACCCTGATCCGTGAAAAACGGATCTGGATCCACGGATCCGGGTCGGGTCCAGATCCATTGTCATCCCTAGGTGTAACCTTCACGGGTCAATCGTTGTTGCCTTCGTTGTCCCTTATCGTGGTTGCCTTTTTATGATCCGTGAACGGTTTACAAGTTCCTTAAAAACTTGTTGGCGGCTCCCTACTTTATCTGTCCCTAATCGTATTATGTCAAATCCCACTTCCTATGAGTGTCAAGCATATTCACAACATGCTCTAACGTAGGCGCACTTCGAGCGACGCCTACAATTTGGCGACTCCACTAGGAAGGATTCTTGGTTATTTATCGATTTAAGTGATCGATATTTAATTAATATGAGCGGATGAGACTTGAAAGATTCTTGAAAAAATATTCCTGTGATTAATTTGGTATTTTTGCATATGCATAGACGTTTTAACGTCGCACTTAGGTCTGTCCCGTAGGAAAAAATTGAATAACTTGGTTGCATATGAAGGAAAACAGGGCACCAGTCAGATCTTCTGACTGCCGTGCCACGGCAAAGTCTGTTGTGTCACGGAACAGTGCACCGTCTGACGGTGCACAGTACCGTGGCACGGGAATTTTTGCCGTGTCAAGGTAGTCTTAAAATCAGTCCGGTGGCTTATTTTCTCTTGTCACACTCAACTTCCTTCGATTTTTCTGAAAAAAACGTATGTGTTCTACATGCTTCTTAGCCTCGGGGGATTTAAGCTCTATCAACCCAAAAACGCTCATTGCAATAAGGGTTCATCCGAGTTATTAAATCCACCCAAACCATGGAGTCGAGTTCGATTTCATCACGAACTCGCGGAGCCGCCTGTTGGCATACACCCTCAAGGGAGGTTGCCTTGCTAACGCGTCCAAACTCTTAACCATGGTACCCTTTTGACACCCAAAGCTTGACTAATAGTTGAACATAGATCTTGACTCTAGGTTGCGAACTTTTTTACATCATCGTGCCTAAATGCTACATGGTTGTTTGTTGCTAACCTTCATGTGTTTATTCTTTTGTTTAACCCATGACCGAGGGTTTTTATTTTCACATAGTAATTAGTACGGACCTAAAATCGATTAAAATCTGGAAAATCACCTGGAACAGTCCACCGTGCCACGGCATGTTCTGCCGCGCCACGGTGAACAGTTAGGGTTGTCAGTGGGGCGGGTGAAGTAGGAGACCCGCCCCATCCGCGCCCCAATGGGGCGGGGATGGGTCTCGGTTTGGCGGATGGTGGGGCGGGGATGGGGATAAAAACCATACCCGCCATGGGTGATGGGGCGGGGGTGGATTTTAAGTTGTACCTGCCCCATCCCCACCCCTCCCCACCCGCCCCCACTTCGTACCCGCCCCATCCCCACCTCTATATATCTTTTAAAGAAAAATTACATACTTTTATTCTATTTATAAAATAATTATATAAAATACAATATTAATTATAATACTTTGTACGACACTTATATTATAACACAAAAATGTGTATAGAATGTTTTATTTTATAATTCGTATTAATTATGAAAGATTGTGTATTTGAGATACGGATATTAGGTGGATCTTGGGTGGGAATTAGGCGGATCTTTGGTGGGGATTAGCTGGGGATGGATATCCAAGTGGGGGGTGCGGCGGGGATGGTTTTGGAGTTGTACCCGGTGGGGCAGGGATGGGGATGGGGATGGGGATGAAAATATTAGGTGGGGATGGGGATGGGAAGGCCAACATCCACCCCGCCCCGCCCCATTGACATCCCTATGAACAATGTCGTGACACGGGGCTTTCTACCGTCTGACGGTAAACTTCACTGTGTCACGACTGTCAGCACCGTGACACGGTGCCCAGGAAAAGTTTCCCGTTAGTCTTTTTTCGGTTTTTGTGCGTACGTATGTGGTTTATTTTTCCAGTTTTGTGTCATTTCTAGCTCTACGGTCAAAACACGCGTCCATAAACTCACTTAATTACTCACATATCGTGTTCACACACTTTTTTCCTTAGTCGTGCACCACTTTTGACCGTATTTTAGGGTATTCTTGTTTTTGTGTTGCTTTTTTTTTCGGAGTAAGTCGGATAGTATACTCCCATATGTTAAACAAAAACAAAATAAAAAAATAGAATTTCAATATTATAGTTTTTTTTTTCATCCGGATAGGTTAAGGTTAAGTTTGGTTATTAAAGGTGTGTTTGTTTCGGTGTCACAGCACTTGGTCAAGAAGCAGGGGTAGATTTTTACGGTTCGAGTCAATACCTCAACAACCTCTTATACCAAAGAGGCGTACAAGGAAACCACCACAATCATCTCCACAAGATCCATCTCCAGTCTACTTTCAACCAATAGCCACTAAGGAAGACATCGAGAACATCAAAAAGAAAATTGAAATGTTGTCTAACATGATGCAAACACTCACCACTAGAGTCAACACGGTAGAGCAAGACAATCAAAACAATGTCACTTCCGCTGCAATGGACAAGATTAAGGAACAGATGAGTAAGATTTCTGAAGAATTCACTTATGTGGAAAAGCCTGTCACCTCTTCGTCCATAAGGGACAAGCTTCCTGAGAAATTTTCCACTGCTGACATTCCCAAATTCAAGCCTACTGATAATCCGCTTTTCCATTTGAAGGCTTTTTCTGCAACCATGGCTCTTAAGAGAGTAGATGTGACACTCTTCCCTACAGTGTTCCCTCTTTCCTTAGAGCATGCCTGTTTATAGTGGTTCTTCTCTTTGGAATCCAAACATGTTGCGACCTGGGAAGATGTTGCTGAAAGCTTTATGAATCGTTACAAGTGTAACATTCAGGCCAAGACTTCTGAACGTGAACTCTCCATTCTCAAATAGAAAGAGAACGAAGGCTTCACCACTTACCTAAGTAGGTGGAGGGAAACAGTCGCGCTCTTGGTGGATCCCCCAAAGGAAAAGGAGATGGTTCGCTTATTCATTGCCAATCTGACTCATAAGTACAAGCAACACTTGAAGTTTCTGCCTCTGAGTACCTTTGAAGTTGTATACGATATTGGAATCAATATCAAGGACGAACTAATGAAGACTGCTGGTAGCAACAATAATAACAACACTTGGAAAAACAAGAAGAACGACACTCCTTCTTCTTCGTCTTCCAAGACCAATAATGCTACCAACAATATTAATATCAATGATGTGCTGGCCCTTAATGCTCCTTCTCAAAGATTCCAAAGGCAAAGGAGGGTTTACACGCCTTTGAGAATGACTTATGATGCTACTTTTGACCGTTTGCGTGGTAAAGGACTGATTATGCCAATTGGACCATTTCCAGAACCTCGACCAGAGAATAGGACCGCTAGCTATGACCCCAATGCTTATTGCAAGTTTCATCAAGGAAAGGGTCATAATACTGAAAAGTGTTGGAGGTTGAAGGATGCAATCCAAGACCTAATTGATGCTAATCAACTTCCTGTCCCTCCAGGGGGCAAGAAGCCTAACATTCAAACAGGTCCTCTTTCTAATGCTTTGGCTATCATGGGAGATGAAATCTCCTTTGATCCGTCAATACTCATTCAACTTGTGAATGAACCTCTGCCGGAAGTTGTATTGGTCTCGAGTTCTGAGGAAGTGAATGGAATTTAGGATAGTGACGATGAAGACGTCTATCTCAAGGATATACCCTGTTCATCTCTTGGCACAAGTGAAGATGTTTGGGGAGACTTTGAGGTCAAGGTTCTCACCAAAAGTGGACGGTTGCAACAACCTAGTCCACCTCCACCTCCACCACAATCACATCCGATAGTTGATCCCATCGACCCTATGAACAGCGATGTGGTCAAACAATTGCAAAAGACCAAGGTGGAGATGAATGTATGGAAGCTTTTGGCCACCTCCCACGAGCATCGAAAGGTTGTGATGAATGCTCTGGTGAAAATAGGAGTTGATGATGACATGACTCCTCAAGGACTGGTCAACTTTCTCACTACTGAATTGCCAAGTACTAGCAATCTGATTTCGTTTTCCGACAAGGATCTGCCCCCGGAAGGGAATCAACATAATAAGGCCTTACACCTCACTGTAGTGTGTAAGCAGATGAATCTTCCTATAAGCCTGGTTGATAACGGCTCTGCAATCAATGTATACCCACTTCGCACTAGAAAGAAGTTGGGCATAAAGAATGAAGAACTGACTCCCTCGACCCAAGGGATTCGTGCTTATGATAATACTCGTCGTTAAGCCGTGGGTACTATCACACTAAACATAACTACTGGGGCCATTGAACGTCGTACCAAGTTTCAGGTGGTAGATATTAAGGCCTCTTTTAATCTGTTGTTAGGACGCCCTTGGTTTCATGAGCCAAAGGCGATTCCGTCACCGTTGCACCAGAAAGTGAAAGTCATAGTTGGAGGGGTTCCAATTACCATTGATGCCTCTCCTATGTGCATTCAAGTTATCGACACTCCTATCGTTCATGTCGAACATGACGAAGAAGACGAAGATCTATGGGGGTTTTCACTCGATGATGTTCTCGTGATTGAAGAGGAGGAAAAGTGCCATCTCGACTTCGATCACTATTCAAACACCAATATTAATGCCATTCTGAAGAAGCAAGGGCATTTCCCTTGAATGACCCTCGGACTCAAAAAGAAAATGGCCGAACTTTGGGGCCATCCTGGTGTACTCAAGAAGGATACTTTTGGCTTGGGATTCAAGCCAACAAAAGAAGATGTGAACCAAGCTCTCTTGAAGATGAAGGCTCGCAATAACGCTCGAATCACGAAGACGGAAATGGCCATGGATCCATATCCATTCACCCTCAATGGCCAATACATTAAGAAGGGGAAGATTTCCCATGCTATGAATTCCCTGAGCCATTGGTCCACGATGGGAAGCATGAACCAGGATTTGAGATGTTCCTCGATTGTGACTTTGTTGATGAAGACGAACAGCTCTTCTTAACTGAGAAACCAGCTAGCCCAAACTCTGATGATCTAGGCATCAACCTGCTTTTTGGAATGGAGAAAAATGAGTCTAAGCCCGTCTGCAATGATAATTCCGAGCTCGTTCAAGCTGTTATAGCAAACAAGGATTTTGACCTCTCCGAGTTAATCGTCTGAGCTGATAATATTTCAAAGGGCTAGCGTAAGACATTGAGGATCACTACACCAAGCGGAGAGAAGTTGGAAATAACCGCTGGCGAAGGTCCTATGTTTGATGAGTCTGAGTCGTCTGGGTCCAAGTCCGAGTCTGAGTCTAAGTCTGTAGACGATTCCTTAGAGTCTGAGTCCGACCCTCTTTCTGTTATAGAGCCCAATCCTAAGTCTCTTGTTGAGTCTTCTCTCTACGGTGAGGTCGCAGTTGACCTTGCCCCTCTGGATGTATTAGCCAATGAATTCAATAAAATGAGTACCTTTGCTTACGATGCGTGTCGTTCCCCTAACCCTGATCAATATTGCTTTGCTAATGATAAAAATGACAAAGAAATAATAAAAGCAATGGAAGAACACGAAAATAAAACAGCAGTTATCGAAGATACAGAAAAAGTTAACATTTCCAATGATACGACTGTTAAAGAAGTAAAAACTGGATTAACACTAAGTGAAGATGAACGCAAAGAGCTAATTAACTTTCTTAGTGAATTTGTTGATGTATTTGCTTGGTCATTCCAAGATATGCCAGGAATTGACAGGGATATAGCTCAGCATACGATACCACTCATTCCAGGTATGAACCCTGTCAAACAAAAGCTGCGCCGTATGAAACCGGATGTGGCTCTCAAAATCAAAGAAGAAATCAGAAAGCAGTTGACCGCAGGTTTCATCAAAGTATCCAAGTATCCAGAATAGATAGCAAATGTGGTTCCAGTTCCAAAGAAGGATGGAAGGATCATAATGTGTGTTGATTACAGGGACCTCAATAAAGCAAGCCCGAAAGATGGGTTCCCTCTACCTCACATTGACATCCTGGTCGATAACACAGCAAACCATGCACTCCTATCATTCATGGACGGTTACGCCGAATATAATCAAGTACTGATGGCTGAAAAAGATATGGAGAAAACCACATTCATTACACAATGGGGTACATATTGCTATACGGTAATGCCATTCAGGTTAAAAAACGCGGGTGCCACCTACCAAAGAGCAGCTACAGCATTGTTACATGACATGATGCACAAAGAGGTGGAGGTCTATGTCGATGATATGATCGTTAAGTCTAAAGATCGCCCAGGCCATAACATTGCACTTCGCAAGTTCTTTGAAAGTCTCCGCAAGTACAACATGAGATTAAATCTAGAAAAGTGTGCATTCGGAGTCACGTCAGGAAAATTACTTGGATATGTGATCAGTTCTCGAGGGATTGAAATAGATCCCACAAAAGTAAAAGCGATTATGGCCATGCCACCGCCCAAGAATGAGAAGGAGATTCGAGGTTTCATTGGAAGTCTGTAGTATATAAGTAGGTTCATATCAAAACTCACAGCGATATGTGAACCTATATTCAAGAAGATTAAGAAAAATGTCCCAGTCACATGGAATGACGATTGCCAAAAAGCTTTCGACAAAATCAAAGAGTACCAGGAAAACCCACCCGTGCTAGCGCCAGCAATACCTGACTTTCCTCTTCGACTCTACCTTAAGGTCACAAGAGAAACGATGGGGGCAGTGCTAGCACATGATATTGAAAGCAAGGAGAATGAAATCTACTACTTGAGTAAGAAGCTTCAAGGATATGAGACACGATACACCCCACTTGAAAAATTGTGTCTCGCACTTGTGTGGGCCGCACTGAAACTAAGACATTACATGCTCACTCATACAGTGCATGTCGTGTCCAAGATGGATCCTCTCAAATACTTGTTCAAAAAAGCAACGCTCAATGGCAGATTATCAAGGTGGATAGTCAATCTTGCTCAGTTTGACTTGAAATTTTACCACAAAAAGCCATCGAAGGTTCTGCGGTTTCTAACTGCTTAGCAGACTTTCCGCTAGAAAAAGTTGAGAAAGAAGAAGATGAGTACGATTTCCCTGACGAAGATTTACTCATGACCGAAGATGATAGCTGGACGCTTTATTTCGATGGAGCTTCAAACCAAAAAGGATGTGGTGTAGGAATCTTGCTTGTATCACCCAATGAAGAGCACATCCCAATTTTCATGAAGCTCGACTTTGATGTCACCAACAATGCCGCAGAATATGAAGCATGTATTTTGGGGTTAGAAACAGCTGTCGCCTTGGGAATTAAGAAGCTTAGATTCTACGGTGATTCTTCACTAATCATTAACCAAATCTCCAAGAGATGGAAAGTGAGAAGTGAAAGTCTCGCTACGTATCAAGCTCATTTAGAAACTTTCATGGAGAAACTAGATGAAGTGGAATATACGTATTTGCCAAGAGAAGAAAACCAATTTGCCGACGCACTAGCTAAATTAGCATCAATGGTGCGAATTCCAACGGATACAATCAGAATGTCGTTGACCATAGAAAGAAGATATGAACCGGCTTATGTTCACGCACTCGATGATGAACAAGAACCACAAGAAGAAGATGAAGAGCCATGGTATACAAATATCCTTAACTATGTGACAAGAGGAGAATACACTCCTAATAATGATAAAAGGGCACGCCGTGCTTTGAGGCTCCTGGCCTCACAGTATGTGCTCATCAGGGGAGAACTCCACAAGAGAACTGCAATGGGGAGAAATCTCTTATGCATAGCCAAGAAAGAAGCACACAGAACCATGGAAAACCTTCATGCCGGTATATGTGGAACGCACATGAATGCAAAGATGTTAGTCCAAAAGATTCATCTACAAGGTTATTAATGGACTACTATGGAGAGAGATTGTCACGAATACGTTAAGAAATGTATGAAGTGTCAAATCTACGCAAATTTACAGCATGTTCCACCTTCGCTTCTCTACACATATACTTCTCCATGGCCTTTCTCCACTAGGGGCATCGACATCATTGGAAAAATAACACCCCCAGGACAAGGGGGGCATGAATTCATCCTTGTAGCGATCGACTATTTCACCAAATGGGTCGAATCTTCCTCATATGCTAAGCTGACAGCGAAACACGTAGCTCAATTCATTGAGAAAAATATCATATGCCGCTATGGGGTACCACATGAGATGATCAGCGATAATGGAACGCATTTCCAAGCCGAATGCGCGGAATTATTACAGAAATATCATATCAAACATCACACATCATCACCTTACAGACCACAAACAAATGGTGCGGTCGAATCGGCCAACAAAAATGTGAAAACTATCATCGAAAAGATGACATAAAATTACAAGGATTGGCCAAGTAAGCTACATGTTGCCCTTTAGGGTTATCGAACCTCTATTCGTACATCAACGGGGGCTACCCCTTTCTCTTTGGTCTATGGAGTTGAAGTTGTACAACCATTAGAACTTGAAATCCCTTCTCTCTGAATCGCGTTGGAAAGTCAGCTAGATGAAGTCGACTGGATTAGAGCAAGATATGATGAACTAGTCTTACTCGATGAAAAACGTTTGGCAGCTTTGCATCATGTCTAAACCTACCAACAGCGTATGGCGCGACATTTTAATCAAAAAGTTAAGGCTAGGAATATCAAAGAGGGTGACCTGGTGCTTAAGGCACTTCGTAAAAATGTGTTGGATCCAAGAGGAAAATTCAGACCAAATTGGTCGGGCCTGTACATTGTTAAAGCCATCTTGTCTGGCGGAGCGGCACAATTGGTAGACATGGACGGTAACGGTTTCCACAATTTAACCAACTTGCATCAACTCAAGAAATTCTATGCCTAATCGCATGGGTTCATGACCTAATAGAGCTACGTTTGGCCTGATTCCTTTTTAAGGATACGTAGGTAACCCCTCAAGGGGGCCCGACCACTTAAAAAAATAAAATCCTCCCTCTGTCGATCAAGTATACGCGTCAGTTCAGCATTGCGTCACGACAAAAAAAAAAAAAAAAAAAAAAAAAAGGGGGGGGGGGGTTTTGCCGCAACACGGGTCATTCCACCGTGGCACGGTGGACCTGAGCAAAAAAAAAAAAAGGGGGGGTTTCCGCGACATGGGACATTCCACCGTGGCACGGTGGACCTGAGCAAAAAAAAAAAAAATTTGCCGTGACACGGGAATTTCCAACGTGTCACGGAATTTTTCACCGTGGCACGGTGGAATTTCAGATTTCCGATTTTTTTTAGTGACACAGTCTTTGCGAATTCATTACTTATTCGATTTTTTTTTATTCTTCCATTGCGTCCGACTCCTTGACTCAGATAAAAAAAAAAAAGTCATTGTAATTTTTTATTTAAGGCTAAAATAAATATGCTATTATTATTGAAATAAATGTGACTACAATTATTGGCATCATACGCCTTATGTTAAATAAAAAATTATAAATCATAAAAGCAAAGCAATACTGATCTAATCCCTCTTTACTTTAGGAACCTCATTCTCTTTTTCAATTAGGTCGACCTTCACCATTAATGTTTCTTTTGTAGCCCGAACCGTCACACCCCTAGTCGAACTTTCACCCCTTTCACCCTTCTTAAAAATCTTCGGTTGTTTCTCTCTATAGACCATCTTCTCTTTACCCTTCCCTTTCACATAATTCTTCCTTTTCAGCATTATAGGAGTCGTAAACTCAATTTCTTGTGTTCTTGGACCTAGACGATCTTTAGGAGGTGCTTTCTTGTTTCTAAGACGACTCTTCACATCAGATTTGCGCGATCCGACTCGTTCCCTCCTACTTCCAGGATTCAACCATTCCTTGTATGCACTAGATAAAGGAGGAGGAGCTTGGTTACTTGCAGAAACGGTCCACAAAGGTCTTCCAATCCAATAAGTCTCATATTTGTGAACGTTACTTTCATGCAACGATACTTCACGAGGACCATCGTTATAGCGTGGAACTACTTGTTCAAATCCATACTGCCGCATCAGTCGAGAAGGACAATAAAAAGTCAGTTTTGAGATACTAGGAACACGACAATATGGAGTATCATTCGTACCAACCATCCTAGTAAGCCTCCACCAAGGCACCACCCAACGAATGGAAAATTCTCTATTTGTAAAGAAATTTTTTCCAGTCTTCATACGACATGTTCACAGAGTAATTCTTCTTCCTGCGGACTAGATCGTTAGGGCCATATTTTTCAACATCGTCATGGGCTTCAAATAGTTCTAAACGCTCCATCAACAAAATCTGGAAAAAAAAATAAAAAATTTCTGTCGATAAAAAAAATAATAATAAAAAAAAAATTGCAGATTCCCGTGACACGATAGACTTCACCGTGTCACTGCAGAGAGCCACCGTGACACGGTGCCTGTTTTGTGTCACGGAGGCTACTCGGAGCGTATTTTTACCTGCAGAAATACCAGAGAGCACTTCCTGATGGCTTTCCGGTCAGCTTTTGCTTCGTCAAGGTCACGAAACGTTTCTCCAAGGCACGTAGGCATAGGAGATCTCCCAGATTCAACATGTTCAAGCACAGACGCTAGAAAGCATGTCCTACCCTACCGTTTGCAAATAACAGCTTGCTAAACATGCACAAAATATATGCCCTTCTACGATATACATGATAAGACTCAGAGATAGGGCGATTAAAATATAAATTTGCAAGTTTTTCTAAGTCTACCTAATTACTACACACAATTCTATTTAAATCTGGATATGTTAGATTAAGATGGTGTTCAAAATCTTAAAAAAAATATTCACGTAGGGTAGGCATGGCAATTAGATTTCTAGCAGGAAATCAAAATATTGCACCGAATTCCTCCGGCAGGGGACATATATCATCGTAATCAAATTTGAAGCAATGGGTTTCTGGACTCCAATAGTCTAATGCTGCCCTAAGAAAATCATGTTCAATCGTCACATGCCTCAGGGCTAGTAAACCCCTGACATGAAACAATTCTAACTCTCTTTTGTCAGCATTGGTCAAAGAATAAGACCACTCGCACAATGTATTATCAAAATTCTGAGACATTATTATTGAAATATGAAATTCTAAGTATTTTGTGTTTCGTAATTATGCATATCACGAATATACTGATCCTATTTTATAGCAAAAGCGCTCGGAACTACTCATAAATTATCTTTTCGTACGCGTAAACCACACCGCTGTAGAATACGCGCACCGTGACACGGGAATCCCACCGTGTCACAGGATTTTCTGCCGCGACGGCACATTTTGCCGTGACACGGTGTACAGTGCCGTGTCGCGGCACCCCCACGCGTTTTCTTTTTTTATCTTTTCCCGTATCTATCCGGATTTTTTTAGTATTTTATCTTCACCGTTTATTTTTCAGTTTTCTGAGAGTTTCATCCCTAATAAAATTCTCAACTTTTTATTTTTTTATTTTTTATTTTTTATTATTTTTATCATTTCATTTTTTTTATTTATTTTTATTTATTTATTCATTACTTTAGTATTTTATTCTTTTTATTTCTATTTTTTTCTTTATCATTTATGTATTTACTTATTTATTCTATTTATTATTTTCTTGTCTTTTCATTTCTTTTTCTTTTGGGGAAGGTCGGTACCCTCCACTTACCCCACTTACGTTTTTTGTCGCGTCATTAATACATACACAATCACACACAATGAGTCTCAAACACACACTAACACACACTAATAAATACATAAACTGTGAATAATATACAAAATGAGTCATAATAAATAAACAGCGTCAAGTGTCATCACATATGTACAAATAAATACCCTCGGTCAAAAGTCTGCAGAAATAGAAGAGTTAGGATCAGTATCATCTCCGGCCTGTGAATACGGGAACGGTGAACCAAAGAGTCCCGCCATCATCCGAGTACGAGGAGTAGTGTCCCTACTAGTCCCTTTGACTCCAGCAGCAGTCAAACTCAAAGCAGGACCCGTCTAACTGGAAAACGGTGTCGAATGACTAAAAGACACGGGATCGTCAGTGGAGGCATCGTCCCATACATCGGAACTGAGAACAAGCCCGACACCGGCGGAGGAATCCTAGACGATGGAGCTGAAAAATAAACCAGGATCCACGGGAGTCAAAACAGGCCTAAACTCGGGCTGAGAAGGCTGTGAAAATGATTGTCGCTGCCTCTGACCCTAACCCTGAAGGCGCTGGGAAGACTGAGGCTGCTGCCACTGAGCCTTCTGAAACAGCTGAGTATTCTGAGGCTCTCGCTGAGACCGAGAATGCCGACGAACCGCAGGTGATCGTCTACCACGACCAAGCTCCTCCTCGTCCGAGCCTCTATGCCTCGAGCGCGAGCGGGACCTCCGTTGCTCCTGAAAGATACAAAATAAAAAGGCGTCAACAATGTAAAATAAAACAAATGGTAGAAGTGGAAAAAAATGAGCATACCTCAAGAACATCGCTAGAACTGCTCCGACAACTCGCACCACGCCGAAGCTTGATGATGCAGTACTTCAGAGCGTCAACCAGCTTCATGAGTCACATAATCTCCGGACGGTTAGGCTGAGAACAAAACAAAGGAAAATCAATAACAAGCGGTGTTAAAAGGATAAATAATGCATTAAAAACTTACCGGCTCAAAAACCTCGGGCAGAGACTCCTGCGCCTGTCTGAAACCCTCTGGCGCGTCAGCAATATGGTCCTCGGTAATACCAATCGGCCCTGGATAACAGACAAATTGAGGCGGAATCTCAATCCTCCCTAGGGGGCGAACAGTCGTCTGAAAGTATGATCGAATAATCAAGTTATTCGACTATTTAAACAGAGACTAGTGGCAAAAATCCTCAAAAGAAATCATACCTCAGGAAGGAGGGGTGGAGGAGCCAGAGAGGGAAGCAAGTCCTGCGCGTAATCACCCTCCATGTGCACAAGCTCCTGCCAAGGAAAAGTGTAGCGCTCTCCCCTGTTTATCAATTCCCTAAGAAAGCGCGAGTCCAGCATCGACTCCGGTGGAGATGAGGGCACCACACAGCGATCACCATTGTGCTAACGAACGACACGCTCCCCTAAATACCAGACAAAGCGTCCGGTACCTACCAAAATAGTGCGGTGCGCTGAAAGATGCAAGGTCTCGGGAAGATTAGTCATCCCGGCCCAAGGACGATACTGGACATCAATGGCAACCTGAAAACCATAAAAAGTTGGCATGAAACACCGGAAATAATGTCAGAGAGAAAATAACAGGCTACAAAACTAATTCTTACGCCAACAGAAGAGGTGCCTCGGCGTAGCAGCCCGCGCAGCGCATAGAAAGACTCCACCCGTGACTCTCCTTGGTCACGCCAGCTAGCCCCGACAGGGAAGTCATGAACCGCTCCACGACGCCGTCGAGGAGCCAATCTTGGGAAGTACTCGTAGAACCATAGCTGCAATGAAAAGTAATCTTTGAGCATATGGGACGAACAAATTAAAATAAAACAAGAAGAGGAAAGGATCATCACCTCTACGACTCTCCATAAACCGTAGACAGTGACGGGAGACTCGCCGTTCAGCTGCCTACAGCCATGACGTAACGACAAGAGAAGGTCGACGTATCCGAGGCTGGCCCAGCTAAAGGATCCTTTCTCACTGATCTTGACTAAATAAGGGAGGTAGCAAAGGAGTGCACGTGAACTCCTATCAGGAGAAAGAGTCATGGAAAAAGAATCAAATGAAGATCCGCACTCGCTGCTCAGCCGATGTCTCCTCCATGTCAAAACCACGAGATAGAACCGAAGCCAGCTCCGATCGCCCGATCCTAGGACCACCTCGAGACACTGGGCGGGTCCTGATATGCTAAACGATTGGACCTAACAAATCGGCTGCCTCAGCCGTTCCCCAAGAAAGATCAGACATCTGACCTACGGGCCGGTCAGTAAAGCGCAGCCCGCAAATCATGCTAAACTCCAGAGGGGTCACTGTCATCTCCCCCCAAGAAAAATGAAAGGTGTTGGTAGTATCCCAAAAATACTCCAACAATGCGCGAACGACTATCGCACCGCAACCCCGGGAGCTGCGAAACCCTACGACCGCCGAATAAAAATCCACTAAACCAGTCGATTCCCATAAGGCGTTCGTAGCAGGATCCCTCGTGATAATCTGGTGAATCGAGGAATTAAATCTTCGGCTCCAGAACCGTGGTTGCGAAGCGTGCCGTCAACTATGCCGGCAAGTGGGCGATGAGAAATGTGGTTCTCACGACAGAAAACCAACTGGTCTGGAGTCCACAGAGGTGGAACCCACCTACCTCTACCCGTAGAGGCCCGAGGCTCATACTCTAAGACGTCGTCGTCCATACTCTCGGGAATCGTGGGAGTGTCCTCCCGAAAAGCCTGACGCCGGCCATGGGTAGAAAGATCGCGATCCCGTCACCTAGGCATGCTATTATAAAAATAAAAATCTAAATGCTTAGCATCATTTCCTAAGACATTTAGTTCGAGTTGCATTTTAATAAAAAATCTAAATGCTTAGCATCACTTCCTAAGTTATTTAGTTATTTATCGCATTATACGCTAAATTTTTGACTTAAGGCTAAAAATTGGCAAAATAATGGAATTATTTATAGTATTTAGTTTCTCCATGACGAACTAATACTATGTTCTCCTAATTGCATGATACTATGTTCTCCATGACAATGTAGTACATACACAATACAAAGCATGTCTCAAAATTGCACAAAAACAATAGATCGGTGCATCATAGCATATTTTACAGGATCTACAACCAACATGTCATCATTTCAAGTGCAAAAGAACAACATGAACAACAAGGAACACCATTTACCACAAGTAGTATAAAAAATGGTGATTTTGCTCAATTCTTTACCAAATCATGCAATTTTTGTCTCAAATCACTCACAAACACGCATACATACATGTGCAAGAAAATTCATAGCAAGAATTTCAACATAAACCACAAAATCAAAAAATCCCCAAATTGATTTTTAACGGTTTTTAATGAAATTACTCATTTGAAGCAAATTCGAGGCAAAATCAAAGGAAACTTACATAGATCCTTGAGGAGAATCGAAAATGAGGATAGTAGCCAAATATTAGAGCAGAATTGAGGAAGATTGGAGCTCCAAAAGCTCGAAAAACCGCGAAGATCACAGCGGCCGCCGCGACACGGTGAGCAAATGACGTGTCACGGGGATAAATTCCGTGTCACGGTAAGTACAAGGGTCGCTGGAGCTCCGATAAATGGCGACAGCAGCACTACAGTGAGCAGAGACGAGCAGCAGCAAATTTCAGCGAAAATAGAAAAATAAAAAAAAAGAAGAGGAAAACGCAGAATCGCCATGACACAGGGAGGGTTCTCCGTCTGACGGGAAATAACACCGAGCGCCGGTGAGCCGCCGCCGAGACACGGGAACCGAGGAGTTAAAAAAGAAAAAAATTTTGGGTGAAAACAGGACAAGAAAGAGAAATGATGAATGAGCAAATTAGGAGAAATGGTTGATATTTAAAGCCAAAAGTAACCGTTGCATGACCCCGTTACCGTTCCAAATTTTCCGTTATAAATCAACAGTGTACAGGCGCGTGAAAATAAGCGCGTGGAATTTTTTTTTTCCAAAAATTCCCGCGACACGGGAATTAGTCCCGTCTGTTGGCAAAACACTACCGTGTCGCGGGATGTGTCCACGTGGCACGGGGTTCAGGAGGTTATTTTGCACATTTTTCGAAGCTAGCAGCGAATATTTCTGGTATTTTGACCAAAGCTGCACGATTTTCCGCGTAAATTGGACAGTTAATTTTACGGTAAAATTACGCGGAAAATTCTAAATGACGGTTGGAGGGTACCAAAATTACTATTTTGACCCTAGAAGCATTGAAGTCATTTTGTTGTTATTTTAAGCACCTAATATGGCCGGATAATCGACTTGAAGGTGTGAATCATCTGCGGCCCACGTTCGGGGATAATCGAACCATCATACACTTGCAAATTTCAGTGATTATCGGTGGATTTTTCTTCAAGTATAGAAAACCGCCGGTCGGCTTTCCTCAAGCATGGAAAGCGTTATCGGTGGATTTTTTCTTCAAGTATAGAAAACCGCCAAATTCCTTTGTCGGCTTTCCTCAAGCATGGAAAGCATCATCGGTGGATTTCTTTAAGCATAGAATGACACCAAATTTATATGTCGACTTTCCTCAGGGATGGAAAATATCATCCGGTACGTTTCTTCAGGCTTAGAAAACTACAAAACTCCTAAGTCTGCTTTCCTAAGGCATGGAAAGCGTTTTAACAAACTTCATCCGATGGATTCCTTCAAGCATAGGAAGCTGCTAAACTCATTTGTCACCGATACACTGGTGCCAGATACGTATTTTATCCTTTTACTCTTTTATCTGTGGAATTAACATTTTTCTGCAAGTATCAGCGTATATAGAGTGATTTAGGATCGCATAACGTCTTAAATCATTCTCCGTCCCTATCGACTACTTTGACTATCGTTTTCGAAACTGACGTTTCTACAAACTCAGTCAAAGTGGGGGATTCTATAGACACCAAAAAATGTCTCCCCAAAATTAAACCCGATGATGAACAACCTTTCACCGCCATTATTGGTCGGGTTCAGTATTTAATCCCGAGAGTGCTTAAAAAATCGTATTTGATTAAATTTGTATTTTTGAACAGTCCATGGATTAGTCTTGATGTTTGGTAAAAGCATAGTTTTAATTTCAGCCCAAATTCATTATTTAATTTTAGCCCAAACCTTTTTTATTTTTGATTTTTGATTATTTATTTTTGGCCCAAACCTTTTATTAATTTTATTTAATTATTTTCTTATTTTAGCCCAAATAATAATAAATCAGAAAAAGGCTCGAAATTATAAATCGGCACTTAAAATGCTGAACGAAATTAAGGTTAAAAATGTATTTAGGCGGAAAAGCGGGCTGTGAATTCCCGCACTACGGCAGGTTCCCACCGTGTCACGGGAATCATTCCCGTATGACGGTGGGATTTCTCGTGACACAGGAAATCTGCTGTGACACGGGAAATTCCGTGTCCTTTCCGCGTAAACCCTTAACGCGTTTTCTTTTCCGTTTACTAAAAATTTACCGCGTCACTCTATGTAGGCGTCGCTCGAAGTGCGCCTACGTAAAAAGCATGTTGTGAATATGCTTGGCACTCATAGGAAGTGGGAATTGACATATACGATTAGGGACAAGGAAAGTAGGGAGCCGCCAACAAGTTTTTAAGGAACTTGTAAACCGTTCACGGATCATAAAAGGCAACTTGGATAAAGGGACAACGATAGGCAACAACGATTGATCCGTGAAGGTTACACCCCATTCATAATCCATGAGATTACTAACTCCATATGGTTCGGAACCACGAAAGGAGGATCGCGGATGATGGTACGAAGTGAGTCATGGAGTCACATTCGCCCGTATTGGCCTCTACTCGATTCTTATATTGAAAAGTATTCCTGTGATCTCAAAGGCATACAAACAATAATTCAATTCGCTCCAAACTATTACTTAAATAAATTGGTTTAATATTAATGCACACATAATTCTAAAATATTGGTGATCACTTCAATTAATAATAAGATTAAAAGGGATCCTAAATCGGTTGTCCAAATTATCTTATTAGGCGTGATTGTCAATTACATATTCCCTTTAAACATGCAATATAGTGATCATAACAATAATAGAATAACATTAATATTAAAACCAATTTAATCACAATTCCAACAACATAAAATCGTTAGAAAAATAATAAAAACAAAAGGAGCATAATCCTTACTTTGATTCTGTTTGTTTGCAACTACAAAATAATAAACGAGTTAGTAACTTCAAGGAAATAATAAAGCAATAATTAAATTAAATTAAATAAAGTATAGTTGATTTTGGGGCCAAACCCTCAAACAATTCTACCTTTCACGCCTAGGCTTAAGGATTGAACCACGAGTGAAGTATGGACTCCTTTGAGTACTTGAAGAAGTAATTTTGAAGTAGAAAAGGGTAGGCTAGTGTTTAGGCTAAAGCATAGAAGAGAGAAAATAAAATAAGAGAATTACTTGGTGCCCCGTTCATCAGAAATGAGGGGGTATTTATAGGGAAAATGTGCTGAGGGAGCACACGGAACCCTAAAATGATAAAAACCCTAAAAAAGTATCTCGTGACACGGTCAAATTGTACCGTGACACGGGAAGCTCCACCGTCAGACGGCACTCTTTCCCGTGAAACGGTACACTTTTGGCGTGACGCGGGAAATTTTCAGAAAACGGGATAGAAAACGCGTCAAGGGTATACGCGGAAAAGACACGGAATGTCCCGTGTCACGGTAGACCTCCCGTGTCACGGGAAATCCCACCGTCAGACGGGAAGGATTCCCGTGACACGGTAAGTACCTGCCGTGGCGCGGGAAATTTCTGCCTGTTTTTCCGTCTAAATACATTTTTAACCCTAATTTCCTTCGGCATTTTAAGTGCCGATTGATAATTTCGGGCCTTTTCTGACTTTTTATTATTCGGGCTAAAATAAGAAAATAATTAAATAAAAATAAATAAAGGGTTTGGGCCAAAATTAAATAATAAAACAATAAAATAAAAAAGGTTTGGGCTAGAATTAATTAATAAGTTTGGGATGAAATTAAAACTATGCTTTTACCAAAAATCAAGACTAATCCATGGACTTTTCAAAAATATGAATTTAATAAAATACGATTTTTTAAGCACTCTTGGGATTAAATACTAAACCCGACCAATAGTGGCGGTGAAAGGTTGTTCATCATCGGGTTTGGTTTTGGGGAGACATTTTTAGGTGTCTACAGAAGCCCCCACTTTGACTGAGTTTGTAAAACGTCAGTTTCGAAAACGATAGTCAAAGTAGCCGATAGGGACGGAGAATGATTTAAGACGTTCTGCGATCCTAAATCACTCTGTATACGCCGATACTTGCAGAAAAATGTTAGTTCCACAGATAAAAGAGTAAAAGGATAGGATACGTATCTGGCACCAGTGTATTGGTGACGAACGAATTTGGCAGCTTCCTAAGCTTGAAGGAATCCACCGAGTGACATTTGTTGAAATGCTTTCCATGCTTGAGGAAAGCCGACTGAAGAGTTTGGTAGTTTTCTAAGCCTGAAGAAAGCTACCGGATAATACTTTCCATGCCTGAGGAAAGTCAACGTATGAACTTGGTGTCATTCTATGTTTGAAGAATTTCACCGATAATGCCTTCCATGCTTGAGGAAAGCCGACAAAGGAATTTGGTGGTTTTCTATACTTGAAGAAAAATCCACCGATAACGCTTTCCATGCCTGAGGAAAGCCGACTTGGCGGTTTTCTATACTTGAAGAAAAATCCACCGATAACGCTCTCCAAACCTGAGGAAAGCCGACTTTGCGGTTTTCTATACTTGAAGAAAAATCCACCGATAACGCTCTCCAAACCTGAGGAAAGCCGACGATTGCTGAAATTTGTAAGTGTATGATGGTTCGATTATCCCCAAATGTGGGCCGCAGATGATTCACACCTTTAATTCGATTATCCGACCATATTAGGTGCTTAAAATGCCGAAAAATAGACTTTGATACTTGCTAGGGGTAAAATGGTAATTTTAGTCCCCTTTAAGTATCAATTACAATTTTCCGCGTAATTCCAGCAAAAAATAACTGTACAATTTATGCAAAAAATCATGCAACTTCAGTCAAAATAACAGAATATTCGCAAATAACTGTACAAAAATCGCCGTGTCACAAAACAAATTCCCGTGACACGGGAAGGACCCCCCGTCACGCGGAGCTGCTTCCTGTGACACAGCAAGAGGGTCCCGTGTCACGGGAACCGAATGGCTGAAAAACGGTCAAAAAAGAATCTTTGACCGGTCAAGGCATGTGCACCACACAAAAATCTGACCGTTACATGGGAACGGGGTCCGTTGCACGGGATTTTTATGTTTTTAAATATCAACATTTTTTTTCTCATTTTGGCCATTCTCTTCCTCGTTTGATTCTCACTCAAAAAAGCTCAAAAATTTTCTTGGTTGGCCGTGCCTCGTCGACTGCTCACCGGCGCTCTGTTTTGCTTCCCGTCGGCCGGAGTTCACCACCGTGTCACGGCGATTTTCCTCTTCTCTTTCTTTTTTTTTTTTTTTTTTTTTTGCGTTTCGTTGCTGCCTACTGATGTTGCTGTTGTTCGAGGTTGCTGTTTACTGCCGGAGCTGCCGTCGGAGTCGCCGGAGCTCCGTCGCCTGTGAAGTTCACCGTGACACGGGACAGCCTCGCCGTGTCACGGATTAAGTTGACCGTGTCGCGGCGGTCTGCTAGTGGCCGGAGTTTTTTTGCTGCTCGATTTTCTACTGAATTTGCTCCAATTTTTCGCCATATTCCACATTTTCGAACCTCTACAAAGATCTATGTAAGTTCTTCTTAATTTTTATCTCAAATTTGCTTCAAGTAATTTCATGAAAAAACCTTAAAAAAAAAAATAATTTGGGGATTTTTAATTTTGAGGTTTTATGGTGAAATTCTTGCCATGATTTTACTTGTATATGTATGTATGTGTGTTTGTGAGAAATTTGAGACAAAAATTGCATGATTTGATGGAGAATTGAGCAAATCTCCATTTTTGGGTACTACTTTTGTGGAATGATGTTTATGTTACTTCTTTGTACTTAAAATGGTGAAAAAAAATGGTGGTAAACCCTGTGATGTGTTGATTCATTGTTTTTGTGCAACTTCGAGACATATTTTGCGTATGTACTATATTGTCATGGAGAACATAGTATCATGCGGCTAGGAGAACTGTAGTATAAGTTTGTCATGGAGAAACTAAATACCATAATTTTGCTAATTTTTAGCCTGGAGTTAAAAATTTAGCGTATAATTCGATAAATAACTAAATAACTTAGGAAATGATGCTAAGTATTTAGATCTTTATTTTCATAAAAATGCAACTTGATTTAAATGTCTTAGGAAATGATGCTAAGCATTTAGATTTTTATAATAGCATGCCTAGGCGACGAGATTGCGATCTTTCTACCCTCGGCCGGCGTCGGGCTTTTCGGGAGGACACTCCCACCATTCCTAAGGGTATGGGCGACGATGCTTTAGAGTCCGAGCCTCGGGCATCCGCGAGTAGAGGTAGGTGGGTTCCACCTCCGTGGACTCCAGACCAGTTGGTTTTCTGCCGTGAAAACCATGTCTCTCATCGCTCACTCTCCGGCATAGTCGATGGCACGCTTCGCCACCACGATTCTGGAGCCGGCGATTTGATCCCTCGACTTCACCAGATCATTACGAGGGATCCTGCTACGAGCGCCCTATGGGAATCGGCTGGTTTAGTAGATTTCTATACGGCGGTTGTAGGGTTTTGCAGCCCCCGGGGTTGCGGTGTGACGGTCGTTCGCGCATTGTTGGAGTATTTCTGGGATACTACCAACACTTTTCATTTTGCTTGGGGGGAGATGACGGTGACCCCCTAGACTTTAGTATGATCAGCGGGTTGCGCTTCACTGACCGGGCTGTAGCTTAGATGTCTGATCTGTCTTGGGGATCGGCTGAGACAGTTGATTTGTTGGGTCCGATCGTTTAGCACATCAGGTCCCGACCAGTGTCTCGAGGTGGTCCTAGGAGCGGACGATCGGAGCTGGCTTCAGTTTTAGCTCGTGACTTCCACATGGAGGATACGACGGCTGAGCAGCGAGTGCGGATCTTCATCCTGATCCTTTCTCTCGATAGGAGTTCACGTGTACTCCTTTGCTACCTCCCCGCTCTGGTCAGGATCCATGAGATAGGATCCTATAGCTGGGCCAGCCTTGGATACGCTGATCTCCTCTTATCGCTACGTCATGGCTGTCGGCAGCTGAATGACGAGTCTCCCATCACCGTCTATGGTCTGTGGAGAGTCGTCGAGGTGATGATCTTTTCCCTTTTTATTTCACTTTAACTTGTTCGACTCATGTGCTAAAGATTACTTTTCATCGCAGCTATTGTTTTACGAGTACTTCCCAGGCTTGGCTCCTCGCCGGCGTCTTGGAGCGATCCATGATTTCCTTGTCGGGGCCAGCTGGCGTGATCGAGGATAGTCGCGGGTGGAGTCTGTCCCTGCACTACGTGGGCTGCTACGCCGAGGCACCTCTTCTGTCGGCGTAAGACTCGGTTTTGTTGCTGTTATTTTCCCTCTGACATTGTTTTCGTTGTTTCATGCCGACTTTTTATGGTTTTCAGGTTGCCATTAATGTCTAGTATCGTCCTTGGGCCGGATGACTGATCTACTTGAGGCCTTGCGTCTTTCTACGCACTGCACCATTTTGGTTGGTACCGGACGCTTTGTCTGGTATTTGGGGGAGCGATTCGTTCGTCAGCATAGCGGCGATCGTTTTGTGGTGCCCTCATCTCCACCAGAGTCGATGCTGGACTCACGCTTGATAAGAGAGTTGATCAACAGGGGAGAGCGCTATACTTTTCCATGGCAGGAGCTTGTACACATGGAGAGTGACTATGCGCGGGATTTGCTTCCTTCTCTGGCTCCTCCACCCTGTCTTCCCGAGGTATGATTTCTTTTGAGGATCTTCTTTATTAGTCTCTATTTTAAATAGTCGAATAACTTGATTATTCGATCATATTTTCAGACGACTATTTGCCCTGTGGGGAGGATCGAGATTTCTCCTCAGTCTGCCCGCTATCCAGGGCCGATTAATATCACCGAGGACCATATTGCTAATGCGCCAGAGGGTTACAGACAGGCGCAGGAGTCTCTGCTCGAGGTCTTTGAGCCGGTGAGTTTTCTTTGATGCATTATTCATCCTTTTAACACGGTTTGTTACTGACTTTTCTTTGTTTTTTCCTCAGCCTAACCGCCTGGAGATGATGGGACTCATGAAGCTGGTTGACGCCCTGAAGTATTGCATCATCAAGCTTCGGCGTGGTGTGAGTTGTCGGAGCTCTAGCAACGTTCTTGAGGTATCATTCATTTTTTTACTTCTACCATTTGTTTTATTTTGCATTGTTGACACTTTTTGATTTTTTATCTTTCAGGAGCAACGGAGGTCCCGCTCGCGCTCGAGGCCTAGAGGCTCGGACGAGGAGGAGCTTGGTCGTGGTAGACGATCTTCTGAGATTCACCGGCGTTCTCATTCTCAGCGAGAGCCTCAGACTACTCAGCCATTTCAGGAGGCTCAGTGGCAGCAGCCTCAGTCTTCCCAGCGCTTTCCGGGCCAGAGTCAGGGGCAGCGACAGTCGTTTTCACAGCCTCCACAGCCTGAGCTTGGGTCTGTTTTGACTCCCTTGGATCCTGGTTCATTTTCAGCTCCATTGTCCGGGATTCCTCCACCGGTGTCGGGTTTGTTCTCAGTTCCGATGTATGGGACGATGCCTTCACCGACGATTCCTGCGTCTTTGAGCCAGTTTACCCCGTTTTACGGCTGGACGGGTCCTGCCTTGAGTTTGACTACCGCTGGGGTCACAGGGACTAGTAGGGATACTACTCCCCGTACTCGGATGATGGAGGGACTCTTCGGCTCACCTTTCCCATATGCGCAGGGTGGAGATGATACTGATTCTGGCTCTAGAGACTTTTGACCGAGGGTTTTTTTTTTCATACTATGATGACACTTGACATGTTTATTTATTACGACTCTTTTGTACATTATTCACGATTTATGTATTTATTATTGTGTGTTAGTGTGTGCTTGAAACTCCCTGTGAAGACAAGAAAAAATAAATAAAATGATAATGAAATAAAATAAATAAATGAAATTACCTTCCCCAAAAGAAAAAGAAATAAAAAGACAAAAAATAAATAAAGTGATAAAGAAATAAAATCTTAAAGTGATGAATAAATAAATAAATAAAATAAAAAAAATAATAAGAATAAGAATATAGATAAAAAAGGTGAGAATTTTATTAGAAATAAAACTCTCAGAAAACTGAAAAATAAACGGTGAAGATAAAATACTATAAAAAATCCAGATAGATACGGGAAAAGATGAAAAAAGAAAACGCGTGAAGTGTCGTGACACGGCACTGTGCACCGTGTCACGGCAGAACTTGTCGTGTCACGGCAAAAGTTCTCGTGACACGGTGGAACTTCCCGTGTCACGGGACGCGTATTACTCAGCGGTGTGTTTTACGCGCGTGAAAAGATAAATTCTGGGCAGTTTCGAGCGCTTTTGCTATAAAATAAGACCAGTTTATTCATGATATGCATAATTACGAAACACAAAATAATTTAGAATTTCATATTTCAATAATCATGTCTCAGAATTTTTATAATACATTGCGCGACTGGTCTTATTCTTTGACCAATGCTGAAAAAAGAGAGTTAGAATTATTTCATGTCAGGGGTTTGCTAGCCCTGCAACACGTAGCTATTGAACATGATTTTCTTAGGGCAGCATTAGATTATTGGAGTCCAGAAACACACTGTTTCAAATTTGATTATGATGAAATTTGTCCCTTGCCAGAGGAATTCGGCGCAATCTTTGGATTTCCTGCTAGAAATCTTATTGTCATGCCTACCCTACGTGAATATTATTACCAAGATTTTGAACGCCATCTGAATCTAACAGATCCAGATTTAAATAGAATTGTTTGTGGTAATGAAGTAGACTTAGAAAAAATTGCTAATTTATATTTTAATCGCCCTATCTCTGAGTCTTATCATGTATATCGTAGAAGGAAATATATTTTTTGCATGTTTAGCAAGCTCTTATTTGCAAACGGTAGGGTAGGACATGCTTGTCTAGCGTCTGTGCTTGAACATGTCGAATCTGGAAGATCTCCTATGCCGACGTGCCTTGGAGAGACATTTCGTGGCCTTGACGAGGCAAAAGCTGACCGGAAAGCCATCAGGAAGGGCTCTCTGGTACTACTGCAGGTAAAAATACGCTCCGAGTAGCCCCCGTGACACAAAAAAGGCACCGTGTCACGGTGGGTGTCTGCCGTGACACGGCAAAACCTGCCGTGTCACGGGAATCTGCTTAATAATTTTTTGTTTTTTTGTTGTTGCCGTGACACGGGAACTTTTCCCGTCAGACGGGATGAAATCTCGTGTCAAGGGAATATTTTACATTTTTTTTTTTTTTCGACTGATTTTTTTTTCTTTCTTTTTTTTTTTGCAGATTTGGTTGATCGAGCGTTTGGAACTATTTGAAGCCCCCGACGATGTTGAAAAGTATGGCCCTAACGACCTAGTCCGCAGGAAAAAGAATTACTCTGCAAACATGTCGTATGAAGATTGGAAAAATTTCTTTGCAAAGAGAGAATTTTCCATTCGTTGGGTGGTTCCTTGGTGGAGGCTTACTAGGATGGTTGGCACGAATGATACTCCATATTGCCGTGTTCCTAGTATCTCAAAACTGACCTTTTATTGCCCTTCTCGACTGATGCGGCAGTATGGACTTGAACAAGTAATTCCACGCTATAACGATAGTCCTCGTGAAGTATCGTTGCATGAAAGTAACGTTCACAAGTATGAGACTTATTGGATTGGAAGACCTTTGTGGACTGTTTCTGCAAGCGACCAAGCTCCTCCTCCTTTATCTAGTGCATACAAGGCATGGTTGAACCCTAGAAGTAGGAGGGAACGATTTGGATCACGCAAGTCTGATGTGAAGAGTCGTCTTGGAAATAAGAAGGCCCTTCCTAAAGATCGTCTAGGTCCGAGAACACAAGGGATTGAGTTTAAGACTCCTATAATGCCAAGAAAGAAGAATTATGTGAAAGGAAAGGGTAAAGAAAAGATGGTCTACAGGGAGAAACAACCAAAAAAATTTAAGAAGGGTGAAAGGGGTGAAAGTTCGACTAGGGGTGTGACGGTTCGGGCTACGAAAGACACATTAATGGTGAAGGCCGACCTAATTGACCAAGAGAGGGATGTTCCTAAAGAGAAGAGAGATTAGATCAATAGTGCTTTGCTTTTTATGATTTATAATTTTTATTTAAAATAAGGCATATGATGCCAATATTTGTAGTCGCATTTATTTTAATAATAATAACACATTTATTTCAGCCTTAAAAGAAATAAAAATTACAATGACTTTTATTTATTATTTATTTATCCGAGTCAAGGAGTCGGACGCAATGGAAGAACGAAAATAAAAAAAACTCGTACAAACAATGAATTCGCAACGAACGCGTCACAAAAAAAAAATGGAAAATCTGAAATTCCACCGTGTCACGGTGAAAAATCCCGTGACACGGTACAAATTCCCGCGCCACGGTGAACGGTACCGTGACAAAGTGGATTGTCCCGTGTCGCGGCAATTTCCCTTTTTTTTTTTTGACGCAATGCTGAACTGACGCACATATTTGGTCAAAGAGGGAGGATTTTTAATTTTTTAAAGTGGTCGGGCCCCCTTGAGGGGTTGCCTACGTATCCTAAAAAGGAATCAGGCCAAACGTAGTTCTATTGGGTCATGAACCCATGCGATTAGGCATAAAATTTTTTGAGTTGATTTAAGTTGGTTAAATTATGGAAGCCGTTACCGTCCATGTCTACCAATTGTGCCGCTCCGCCAGACAGGATGGCTTTAACAATGTACGGGCCTGACCAGTTCGGTCTGAATTTTCCTCTTAGATCTAACACATTTTTATGAAGTGCCTTAAGCACTAGGTCACCCTCCTTGATATTCCTGGTCTTGACTTTTTTATTAAAATGTCGCGCCATACGCTGTTGGTAGGTTTGGACATGATGCAAAGCTGCCAAGCGTTTTTCATCAAGTAAGACCAGTTCATCGTATCTTGCTCTAATCTAGTCAACTTCATCTAGTTGGCTTTCCCATGCGATTCGAAGAGAAGGGACTTTGAGTTCGGTTGGTTGTATAGCTTCAACTCCATAGACCAAAGAGAAAGGGGTAGCCCCCGTTGATGTACGAACAAAGGTTCGATAACCCCAAAGGGCGAAATGTAGCTTACTTGGCCAATCCTTGTAATTTTTTGTCATCTTTTCGATGATAGTTTTCACATTTTTGTTGGCCGATTCGACTGCACCATTTGTTTGTGGTCTGTAAGGTGATGATCGGTGATGCTTGATATGACATTTTTGTAATAATTCCGCGCATTCGGCTTGGAAATGTGTTCCATTGTCACTGATCATCTCATGTGGTACCCCATAACGGCATATGATATTTCTCTCAATGAATTGAGCTACATGTTTCGCCGTCAGCTTAGCATATGAGGCCGCTTTGACCCATTTGGTGAAATAGTCGATTGCTACGAGAATGAATTCATGCCCCCCTTGTCCTGGTGGTGTTATTTGTCCAATGATGTCGATGCCCCAAGTGGAGAAAGGCCATGGAAAAGTATATGTGTAGAGAAGAAAAGGTGGAACATGCTGTAAATTTGCGTAGACTTGACACTTCATACATTTCTTGACGTAGTCGTGACAATCTCTCTCCGTAGTAGTCCAATAGTAACCTTGTCGTTGAATCTTTTGGACTAACATTTTTGCATTCATGTGTGTTCCACATATACCGGCATGAAGGTTTTCCATGGTTTTATGTGCTTCTCTCTTGGCTATGCATAAGAGATTTCTTCCCATTGCAGTGCTCTTGTGGAGTTCTCCCCTGACGAGCACATATTGTGAGGCCAGGAGCCTCAAAGCACGGTGTGCCCTTTTATCAGTATTAGGAGGGTATTCTCCTCTTGTCACATAATTAAGGATGTCTGTATACCATGGCTCTTCATCTTCTTCTTGTGGTTCTTGTTCATCGTCAAGTGCATGAACATAAGCCGGCTCATATTTTCTTTCTATGGTCAGTGGCATTCTAATTGTATCAGTTGGAATTCGCACCATTGATGCTAATTTAGCTAGTGCATCGGCGAATTGGTTTTCTTCTCTTGGCAAATACGTATACTCCACTTCATCTAGTTTCTCCGTGAGTGTTTCTAGATGAGCTTGATACGTGGCGAGACTTTTCGCTTCTCACTTTCCATCTCTTGGAGATTTGGTTAATGATTGGTGAAGAATCACCATAGATTCTGAGTTTCTTAATTCCCAAGGCGACAGCTGTTTCTAACCCCAAAATGCATGCTTCATATTCAGCGGCATTGTTGGTGACATCAAAGTCGAGCTTCATGGAAATCGGGATGTGCTCTTCATTGGGTGATACGAGCAAGACTCCTACACCACATCCCTTTTGGTTTGAAGCTCCATCGAAATAGAGCGTCCAGCTATCATCTTCGTTCATGAGTAAATCTTCGTCAGGGAAATCGTACTCATCTTCTTCTTTTTCAGCTTCTTCTAGCGGAAAGTCTGCTAAGAAGTCAGAAACCGCAGAACCTTTGATGGCTTTTTATGGCACAAATCTCAAGTCAAACTGAGCAAGATTGACTATCCACCTTGATAATCTGCCATTGAGTGTTGCTTTTTCAAACAAGTATTTGAGAGGATCCATCTTGGACACGACATGCACTGTGTGAGTGAGCATGTAATGTCTTAGTTTCTGTGCGGCCCATACAAGTGCGAGACACAACTTCTCAAGTAGTGTGTATCGCGTCTCATATCCTTGAAGTTTCTTGCTCAAGTAATAGATTGCATTCTCCTTGCTTTCGATCTCTTGTGCTAGCATTGCCCCCATCGTTTCTCTTGTGACCGTAAGGTAGAGTCGAAGAGGAAAGTCAGGTATTGCTGGCGCTAGCACGGGTGGGTTTGCCAAATACTCTTTGATTTTGTCGAAAGCCTTTTTGCAATCGTCATCCCATGTGACTGGGACATTCTTCTTGAGCTTCTTGAATATAGGTTCACATATCGCTGTGAGATTTGATATGAACCTACTTATATACTGCAACCTTCCAATGAAACCTCGAATTTCCCTCTCATTTTTGGGTGGTAGCATGGCCATGATCGCCTTTACCTTTGTAGGATCTATTTCAATCCCTCGAGAACTGATCACGTATCCAAGTAATTTGCCTTACGTGACTCCGAATGCGTATTTTGCTTGATTTAATCTCATGTTGTACTTACGGAGTCTTTCAAAGAACTTGCGAAGTGCAATAATATGGCCTGGGCGATCTTTAGACTTAACGATCATATCATCGACATAGACCTCCACCTCTTTGTGCATCATGTCATGTAACAATGCTGTAGCTTCTCTTTGGTAGGTGGCACCCGCATTTTTCAACCCGAATGGCATTACCGTATAGCAATATGTACCCCATTGCGTGATGAATGTGGTTTTCTCCATGTCTTCTTCGGCCATCAATACCTGATTATATCCGGCGTAACCGTCCATGAATGACAGGAGTGCATGGTTTGCTGTATTATCGACCAGAATGTCAATGTGAGGTAGAGGGAACCCATCTTTTGGGCTTTCTTTATTGAGATCCCTGTAATCAACACACATTCTGACCCTTCCATCCTTCTTTGGAACTGGAACCACATTTGCTATCCATTCCGGATATTTGAATACTCTGATGAAACCTGCGGCCAACTGCTTCTTGATTTCTTCCTTGATTTTGAGAGCCACATCCGGTTTCATGCGGCGCAGCTTTTGTTTGACAGGCTTCATACCTGGAATGAGTGATATCGTATGCTGAGCTATATCCCTGTCAATTCCTGGCATATCTTGGTATGACAAAGCAAATACATCAACAAATTCACTAAGCAAGTTAATTAGCTCTTTGCGTTCATCTTGACTTAGTGTTAATCCAATTTTTACTTCTTTAACAGTCGTATCATTGGAAATGTTAACTGTTTCTGTATCTTCGATAACTGCTGTTTTATTTTCGTGTTCTTCCATTGCTTTTATTATTTCTTTGTCATTTTTATTATTAGCAAAGCAATATTGATCAGGGCTAGGGGAATGACACGCATCATAAGTAAAGGTACTCATTTTATTGAATTCATTGGCTAATACATCAAGAGAGGCAAGGTCGACTGCGACCTCACCGGAATTATTAGGACTAGAAAGAGAGGACTCAACAAGGGACTCACGATTGAACTCTATAGCAGAAAGAGGGTCGGCCTCAGACTCTAAGGACTCGTCTACAGACTTAGACTCAGACTCGGACTCGGACCCAAACGACTCAGACTCGTCAAACATAGGACCCTCGCCTGCAGTTATTTCCAACTTCTCTCCACTCGGCGTAGTGATCCTCAATGTCTTGCGCCATCCCTTTGAAATGTTGTCAGCTTGGACGATCAACTCGGAGGGGTCAAAATCCTTGTTTTCTATGACGGCTTGAACGAGCTCGGAGTTATCATTGCGGACCAGCTTGGACTCATTCTTCTCCATTCCAAAAAGGAGGCTGATTCCTAGATCATCAGAGTTTAGACTAGTTGGCTTCTCGGTTGTGAAGAGCTCTTCGTCTTCATTAACAAAGTCACAATCGAGGAACACCTCGAATCCTGGTTCACGGACCCCATCATGGACGAATGGCTCAGGGAATTCATAGCATGGGAAGTCTTCCCCTTCTTTGATGTACTGGCCATTGAGGGTGAATGGATATGGATCCATGGACATTTCTGTCTTCGTGATTCGAGCATTATTGCGAGCCTTCATCTTCAATGAAGCTTGTTTCAGATCTTCTTTTGTTGGCTTGAATCCCAAGCCAAAAGTATCCTTCTTGAGTGCACCAGGATGGCCCCAAGATTGAGCCATTTTCTTCTTGAGTCCAAGGGTCATTCCAGGGAAATGACCTTGCTTCTTCAGAATGGCATTGATACTGGTGTTTGAATAGGGATCGAAGTCGAGATGACACTTTTCCTCCTCTTCAATCACGAGAACATCATCTAGTGAAAACCCCCAAAGATCTTCATCTTCTTCGTCATGTTTAACATGGACGATAGGAGTATCAATAACTTGAATGCGCATAGGAGAAGCATCGATAGTAATTGGAACCCCTCCAACTATGGCTTTCACTTTCTGGTGAAGCGATGATGGAATCGCCTTTAGCTCATGAAGCCAAGGGCGTCCTAACAACAGATTGAAAGAGGCCTTAATGTCCACCACCTGAAAGTTGGTGCGACGTTCAATGGCCCCAGTAGTTATTTTCAGTATGATAGTACCCACGGCTTGACGGCGAGTATTATCATAAGCGCGAATCCCTTGAGTGGAGGGAGTCAATTCTTCATTCTTTATGCCCAACTTCTTTGTAGTACGGAGTGGGCACACATTGATTGCGAAGCCATTATCAACCAGGCCTACACACCACAGTGAGGTGTAAGGCCTTATTATGTTGGTCCCCTTCCGGGGGCAGATCCTTATCAGAGAACGAAATCAGATTGCTAGTACTTGGCAACTCAGTAGTGAGAAATTTGACCAGTCCTTGAGGAGTCATGTCATCATCAACTCCGATCTTCACCAGAGAATTCATCACAGGCTTTCGATGCTCGTGGGAAGTGGCCAAAAGCTTCCATACATTCATCTCCACCTTGTACTTTTGCAGTTGTTTGACCACATCGCTGTTCACAGGATCGATGGAATCAAATATCGGATGTGATTGTGGTGGAGGTGGAGGTGGATTAGGTTGTTGCAACCGTCCACTTCTGGTGAGAACCTTGACCTCAAAGTCCCCCCAAACGTCTTCACTGGTTCCAAGAGATGAACAGGCTATATCCTTGAGATAGACGTCTTCATCATCACTATCCCAAATTCCATTCACTTCTTCAGTACTTGAGATAAATACAACTTCCAGCAGAGGTTCATTCACAGGTTGAATGAGTATCGACGGATCAAAGGAGACTTCATCTCCCATGATAGCCAAAGCATTAGAAAGAGGACCTGTTTGAATGTTGATTAGCATCGATCAGGTCTTGGATTGCATCCTTCAGCCTCCAACACTTCTCAGTGTTATGACCCTTGCCTTGATGAAACATGCAATAAGCATTGGGGTCGTAGGTAGCGGTCCTATTCTCAGGTCGAGGCTCTGGAAATGGTCCGATTGGAATAATTAGTCCTTGACCATGCAAACGGTCATAAGCAGCGTCATAAGTCATTCCCAAAGGCGTGTAAACCCTCCTTTGCGTTTGAAATCTTAAGGGAGGAGCATTAAGGGCCAGCACATCATTGATAATGATATTATTGGTAGCATTATTGGGCTTAGAAGACGAAAAAGAAGGAGTGTCGTTCTTCTTGTTTTTCCAAGTGCTGTTGTTATTGTTGCTACCAACAGACTCATCAGTTCATCTTCGATATTGATTCCAATATCGTATACAGCTTCAAAGGTACTCAGAGGCATAAACTTCAAGTGTTGCTTGTACTTATGAGTCAGATTGGCAATGAACAAGCGAACCATTTCTTTCTCCTTGAGGGGATCCACCAGGAGCGCAGCTGTTTCCCTCCACCTGCTTAAGTAAGTGGTGAAGCCTTCATTCTCTTTCTGTTTGAGAATGGAGAGTTCACGTTCAGAAGTCTTGGCTTGGATGTTACACTTGTAACGATTCATAAAGCTCTCAGCAACATCCTCCCAAGTCGCGACATGCTTGGATTCCAAAGAATAGAACCACTGTTGTCAGGCATGCTCTAAGGAAAGAGGGAACACCATAGGGAAGAGTGTCACATCTACTCCCTTAAGAGCAATAATTGCAGAAAAAGCCTTCAAGTGGAAAAGCGGATTATCAGTAGGCTTGAATTTGGGAATGTCAGCAGTGGAAAACTTCTCAGGAAGCTTCTCTCTTATGGACGAAGAGGTGACAGGTTGTTCCACATAAGTGAACTCTTAAGAAATCTTGCTCATCTGTTCCTTAATCTTGTCCATTGCAGCAGTAGTGACATTGTTTTGATTGTCTTGTTCTACAGTGCTGACTCTAGTGGTGAGTGTCTGCATCATGTCAGACAATCTTTCAATTGTCCTGTTGAGGTTCTCAATGTCTTCCTTAGTGGCCATTGGTTGAAAGTAGATTGGAGATGAATCTTGTGGAGATGATTGAGGTGGTTTCCTTGTACGCCTCTTTGGTATAAGAGGTTGTTGAGGTATGGACTCGAACCGTAACAATCTACCCCTGCTTCTTGACCAAGTGTTGTGACACCGAAACAAACACACCTTTAATGACCAAACTTAACCTTAACCCATCCGGATTAAAAGGAAAAAAAGAAATTCTATTTGTTTTTTTTTTATTTTTTTTTTTAAAATAAAAAACGTATGGGAGGATACCATCCGACTTACTCCGAAAAAAAAAACCGACACAAAAACAATACTTCCCTAAAATACAGTCAAAAACTGGTGCACGACTCAAAGAAAAAAGTGTGTGAACATGATATGTGAGTGATTAAGTGAGGTTATAGACGCGTGTTTTGACCGTATAGCTACACATGACACAAAATTGGACACAGCATTCACACAAAAATCGAAAAAAAAGACTGACAGAACACTTTCCTTGGCACCGTGTCACGGTGCAGACTGTCGTGACACGGTGCAGTCTACCGTCAGACGGTAGACAGTCCCGTGTCACGGTACTGTTCACCGTGGCGCGGCAGAACATGCCGTGATACGGTGCGCAGTTCCAGGTCAGTTTTGTGATTTTTCCAGATTTTAACCGATTTTAGGTCCGTACTAATTACTATGTGAGAATAAAAACCCTCGGTCATGGGTTAAACAAGAGAGCAAACACATAAAGGTTAGCACCAAACAATCACATAGCATTTAGGCACGATGATAAAAAAAAGATCGTAACCTAGAGTCAAGATCTATGTTCAACTATTGGTCAAGCTTTGGGTGTCAAAAGGGTACTATGGTTAAGAGTTTGGACGCGTTAGCAAGGCAGCCTCCCTTGAGGGTGTATGCCAACGGGCGGCTCCGCGAGTTCATGATGAAATCGAACTCGACTCCATGGTTTGGGTGGATTTAATAACTCGGATGAACCCTTATTGCCATGAGCGTTTTTGGGTTGATAGAGCTTAAATCCCCCAGGGCTAAGACGCATGTAGAACACATACGTTTTTTCAGAAAAAACCGAAGGAAGTCGACTGTGAGGAATGAAAATAAGCCACCGGACTGATTTTAGGACTGCCGTGACACTGCAAAAATTCTCGTGTCACGATATTGTGCACCGTCAAACGGTGCACTGTACCGTGACACGGAAGATTTTGCCGTGGCACGGTAGTCACAGGAATATTTTTGCGCGCAACCAAGTTATCCAATTTTTCCTACGGGACAGACCTGAATGCGACGTTAAAACGTCTATGCAGATGCAAAAATGCCAAATTACTCACAGGAATATTTTTTCAAGAATCTTTCAAGTCTCATCCACTCATCTTAATTAAATACCGATCACTCAAATCGATAAATAATTAAGAATCCTCCCCAGTGGAGTCGCCAAATTGTAGGCGTCGCTCGAAGTGCGCCTACGTAAAAAGCATGTTGTGAATATGCTTGGCACTCATAGGAAGTGGGAATTGACATATACGATTAGGGACAAGGAAAGTAGGGAGCCGCCAACAAGTTTTTAAGGAACTTGTAAACCGTTCACGGATCATAAAAGGCAACCACGATAAGGGACAACGATAGGCAACAACGATTGACCCGTGAAGGTTACACCCCATTCATAATCCATGAGATTACTAACTCCATATGGTTCGGAACCACGAAAGGAGGATCGCGGATGATGGTACGAAGTGAGTCATGGAGTCACATTCGCCCGTATTGGCCTCTACTCGATTCTTATATTGAAAAGCATTCATGTGATCTCAAAGGCATACAAACAATAATTCAATTCGCTCCAAACTATTACTTAACTAAATTGGTTTAATATTAATGCACACATAATTCTAAAATATTAGTGATCACATAAATTAATAATAAGATTAAAAGGGATCCTAAATCGGTTGTCCAAATTATCTTATTAGGCGTGATTGTCAATTACATATTCCCTTTAAACATGCAATATAGTGATCATAAAAATAATAGAATAACATTAATATTAAAACCAATTTAATCACAATTCCAACAACATAAAATCGTTAGAAAAATAATAAAAACAAAAGGAGCATAATCCTTACTTTGATTCTGTTAGTTTGCAACTACAAAATAATAAACGAGTTAGTAACTTCAAGGAAATAATAAAGCAATAATTAAATTAAATTAAATAAAGTATAGTTGATTTTGGGGCCAAACCCTCAAACAATTCTACCTTTCACGCCTAGGCTTAAGGATGGAACCACGAGAGAAGTATGGACTCCTTTGAGTACTTGAAGAAGGAATTTTGAAGTAGAAAAGGGTAGGCTAGTGTTTAGGCTAAAGCATAGAAGAGAGAAAATAAAATAAGAGAATTACTCGGTGCCCCGTTCATCAGAAATGAGGGGGGTATTTATAGGGAAAATGTGCTGAGGGAGCACACGGAACCCTAAAATGATAAAAACCCTAAAAAAGTATCTCGTGACACGGTCAAATTGTACCATGACACGGGAAGCTCCACCGTCAGACGACACTCTTTCCCGTGACACGGTACACTTTTGGCGTGACGCGGGAAATTTTCAGAAAACGGGATAGAAAACGCGTCAAGGGTATACGCGGAAAAGACACGGAATGTCCCGTGTCACGGCAGACCTCCCGTGACACGGGAAATCCCACCGTCAGACGGGAAGGATTCCCGTGACACGATAAGTACCTGCCGTGGCGCGGGAAATTTCTGCCTGTTTTTCCGTCTAAATACATTTTTAACCCTAATTTCCTTCGGCATTTTAAGTGTCGATTGATAATTTCGGGCCTTTTCTGACTTTTTATTATTCGGGCTAAAATAAGAAAATAATTAAATAAAAATAAATAAAGGGTTTGGGCCAAAACTAAATAATAAAACAATAAAATAAAAAAGGTTTGGGCTAGAATTAATTAATAAGTTTGGGCTGAAATTAAAACTATGCTTTTACCAAACATCAAGACTAATCCATAGACTGTTCAAAAATATGAATTTAATAAAATACGATTTTTTAAGCACTCTTGGGATTAAATACTAAACCCGACCAATAGTGGCGGTGAAAGGTTGTTCATCATCGGGTTTGTTTTTGGGGAGACATTTTTAGGTGTCTACACTCTAAATTTGCACCGTGTCACGGAAATGTTCCCCGTCTGACGGTGGGATTTCCTGTGTCATGGTACAGTTTGCCGTGTCACGGGATACTTTTTTAGGGTTTTTATCATTTTAGGGTTCCGTGTGTTCCCTCAGCACATTTTCTCTATAAATACCCCCTCATTTATGATGTATGGGGCATCAATTAATTCTCTAGTCTATTTTACTCTCTTCTATGCTTTAGCCTAAACACTAGCCTACCCTTCTTATTTCAAAATTCCTTCTTCGAGTACTCCAAGGAGTCCATACTTTACTCGTGGTTCTGTCCTTAAGCCAAGGCGTGAAAGGTAGAACTGTTTGAGGGTTTGGCCCCAAATCAACTCTACTTTATTTAATTTAATTTAATTGTTTTTTAATTATTATCCCTTGAAGTTACTAACTCGTTTATTATTTTGTAGCTGCAAACAAACAGAAACAAAGTAAGAATTATGTTCCTTTTATTTCTATTATTTTTCTAACGATTTAATATTGTTGGAATTATTGTTAAATTGCTTCCAATATTAATGTATATTCTATTATTATTTATTGATCACCATATTGCATGTTAAAGGGAATATGTAATTGAAAATCACGCCTAATAAGATAATTTGGACAACCGGTTTAGGATCCTTTTTATTCTTTTTTTTACTTGAAGTGATCACAAATATTTTAGAATTATATGTTGCATTAATATTAAACCAATTTAGCCTGATAATAGTTTGGAGCAAATTGAATAATTTGTTTGTATGCCTTTGAGATCGCAGGAATGTTTTTCACTATAAGAATCGAGTAGAGGCCAATACGGGCGAATGTGACTCCATGACTCACTTTGTACCATCATCCCCGATCCTCCTTTTGTGGTTCCAAACCATATGGAGTTAGTAATCTCATGGATTATGAATGGGGTGTAACCTTCACGGGTCAATCGTTGTTGCCTTCGTTGTCCCTTATCGTGGTTGTCTTTATATGATTTGTGAACGGTTTACAAGTTCCTTAAAAACTTGTTGGCGGCTCCCTACTTTATCTGTCCCTAATCGTATTATGTCAAATCCTACTTCCTATGAGTGCCAAGCATATTCACAACATGCTCTAACGTAGGCGCACTTCGAGTGACGCCTACAGTAGGATATTTGGTGTTAAAAGAATTAAGGAAAAATGTTTTAGATCCAAGGGGAAAATTCAGACCTAATTGGTCTGGACCCAACATTGTCAAAACAATCCTGTCAGGAGGTGCAGCAAAATTAACTGACATGGATGGCAATGAGTTCTCGAACATGAAAAATCTTGACCAACTTAAAAAATACTACCCATAATCACCTGAGTAGGGCACTCAAGAGAGTTGCGTTTGGCCTGATTCCTTAAGAAAGGATACGTAGGCAACCCTTTATGGGTGCGGCCACCTCATTTTTTTTCAAATCTCGCATCTCACACTTAATAAAAAATTCAGCAGAAGATCGACGAAACATCGGCGTCACAGAAAAAATTCTAGCGCCAGCCAATGAACATTAGCACCAGACGACAGCCTCCGTCGCCTGACGCCAAACTGCCGCAGCTGGCGCCAGTCACAGAATCGTGGCGCCAATTTACCGTAAAATATCGGGGAATATTTCGGTGTTTTTCGGAAAATTTTCGACTTCCGTACTCGAAAAAAATTCTGGAAAATTAATTTTTCAATTTTCATTGCTTTAGTAAATTAAATTTAAAGTAATTAATTTAACTAAAAATATGGAATTTCATTAATAAAATAAATTACATTATTGATGGAATTTAAATAAAGCTTAAATAAATTAACTTTGAATTTAAAACTAAGTCTAATAATTGAAAATTAAGCAATGCTCTTAATCTTCTTTCTATTTCTTAGCCCTCTTCCAATTCTTATCTGCTTCTTCTTCCTCATCCATAACCTTAGCTAGTAGGCATCCTTTAGAGGACCTACATTTAATCTTTGAGTAAATAGTCTCTCCCTTAGCTAGAACCCCATGCTTCTTTTCTACCCAAGCTTTCTTCTCTGTGGTGTCAGCTTTCCTTTTTCCTTTATCTTTCGCAAAACTTTTCTTCTTAGGCATTGTAGGTGCTTTAAACTCAACTCTTTCACCCAAGTGTTCCTTAATAGGAATCACTTTGTTATCTAGACGACTCTTCACATCTGTTTTACTCTGATATTTATTCACGTCCTTTGAAGGTTTCTGTAGAAGCAACTTTTTTCACATCATTGGGCAAGGAAGGAGGAACCTTTTGGGTAATCACTTCCCATAAAGGTCTAGCGCTCCAATAAGCATCAAATTTTTCTACTTCCTGGGAGACACGGAACTCATAGGGACAAAGAAGATCACCAGAGGAAATTGTTTGAAGTAGGTCGTACTGTCTTTTTACCCTGCAGGGATAATAAAAAGTCATTCGGATAAACTTGAAAGACGACAGAAAGGCTGCTTGTTGACACCAACCATCTTTTCTATTTTCCACCAAGGAATGACCCACTTGATGGAAAAAATTGTAAGACTCGAAGACCTTCTTCCATTCGTGGTGCCCCATCTTAGAGAAGTGTTTCTTCCTTATAAACGAAGCAATTTGGAGTATACTTCTCAATATTGTCTAGAGGGCTAATTAATTCCAGTCTTTCCATTAACCACACCTGTAAAAAAAATTTCAATACAAATAAATTATTATTACTATACAAAAATATATTTTTGATTTCTTTAATTAAAAATATTATTTTTCTACCTGTAATAAAATTGTAGAGCCCCGGAAAGGTGCTTTTGGATTCTTCTTTAATTCATCAAGACTAAGCATAGTCTCTCCAACTATTAAGGGCATTGGATTTCTCCCAGATTCAATCTGCTCTAAAACAGTGGATATAATTTCTTGACACTCATTATTTTTACTACTAGTGAAAATATATTGATTAAGCATGCAAAAGAGAAAAGCCCTTCTTCTATAAACATGGAAAGATTCAGAATAAGGCCTATCAAAATAATGGGAGCAAATTCTTTCAAATTAACTATGCTACCATCTACTATTTTTGTTAGATCTTTTTCTTTCAAATCCTTATAATAATATTCGTTTATTCTAGGGATTACTACAAGATCTAGTGCAAGGAAGCCTAAAATAGCACCAAATTCTTCCGGCAAAGGGGTAATTTCATCATACCCTAATCTAAAGCAATGAGTATCTACATCCCAATATTCTAGAGCGGTATGAATAAAATCTAAAATCAAGATATACCCCTTTGACACCATAAATACCCCCCAGGTGAAAGACATCTAACTCTTTTCTCTCCTTGGCATTAAGAGACCGACACCATTGATGAGTAAAGTTGGTAAAAGTTTTAGAGAATAGAGACATGATTTTTATTTTTTTTTCAAGAGCTAAGAAAATATTTAATCTACTGAAGTTATGAAGAAAATCGGCTGGGCAGGGGGCTATTTATACACAAAATCGACGCGGTTTTAATCCGGGAAGGATTCAGAGTCAGCGCTCATTAGTGCCAGACACCAAACATTGGCGCTCGACGCCAGAGCCTGGCGCCAAACGCTAAGCATAGCGCCTGGCGCTACACCAAAACGCGTGGCGCCAGGTGGCGCTAACGTGTCTTATTGTACAAGCTTTCCAAAAATCGCATTTTTTGACCTGATTCGAGTCTAGCCAATGACTTTATGATTTTTTTTTATTATTATTCCTTTTTTATACCTTTCATTTGATTTTTCTTAATTAATATAACTATTACATTACTTATATTATTTTTCGGATTCTATTTCCAAATTTTTACAACTCCAATATTTTTTTACTTTTATTTTTTCATTTTTCTTTTTTGGGGGAGAAAGTCGGATACCCTCCATCAATAATAAAAATGGCGGAATTTTTGCGCAAAATTAATTTTCATAATTCTTTACACACACAAAAATGCACATAAAAATAAAAAAAAATAAAAAACGATAAATGATGAATATACAAGCATGTCTAAATAATGAGTCTAATTAAAGGCAAAGTTCTATACAAAGTCAAAATAAAATAATAAAAAGCACAAGAACAAACTACGGCGCCGAGGGACGTACACCCATCATCTCATAAAACTGCGTCGTACGACGAGTAACCTCTCCTCCAGCTCCAGCTTCGGTCTCCTTGGGAGGTGGATAACTCAACACAGGACCCGTCCACCCAAGATCAACCTGAGACTGAGGCTGGGGAGGCTGCTGCGATGACGAGCCGACCTTGTACATCCCACCACCTCTAAGGGCCGAGGTAGCCTCTCCCTGGCCTACCTGCGCAGCATGTGCACCTTCAGATGAAGAGCCTGAACCCTCTACTTCCTCGGTACGGGCAGCCTCAGAACGACTGCCCCGATCACCTGAACCAGTGCGGCGACGTTTCGAGCTAGACCTCGCCGGTTCCCTCCGCACCTCAGGTCTCGTACGGGTACGAGAAGAAATGGGCTGACCCTGCAAAAGAAACTAAGATCAGAAATATGCAAAATAGAAGCGGTAATGCAAAAACATAAGAAGGGAAGCTACCTCCTGAACGACGTCGTCTCGACGACATGTAGCCACGTTCCTCATCCGGATGAGTTGGCTCAGGAAGGCATCTATGCATCGTGCTATCGCCGAGACCACCTCGCGTGAGAACTGTCAAGAAGTAAGTCAGTAAACATGCATAACATATATGGACAAAAGATGCAAATAAATAAGCTTACCCGAGTCTGGTGACGAGGAATCGACCGCTCCACAAAAAGCTCGCCCTCAGGAGTTGGAGGAATCATCTCTTCAATCGGCCTGTTTGTCCCCTGATAGTGGATGAACATACGAGGTGGCACAAACTCAGCAGGTCCACCCTGACAACGCAAGTCAAAATAAGTAAACAATTACCTAGGGGCTACTTAACAAAAGGTAAAATTTGAAAATAATACCGCCACCTCCTCATCAGGTACAGGAACTGGACCTAACAATGGCAGTAGCTCCTCCTCATAGCACCGCCCAGGGATTGCATAAGATCGCTAAGGGGTACCAGCTCCCTCTGACATGCTCACTAACCTCGCGGAATTAAACATGTGATGCGGTGGAGGAGCAGGAACGACAAAAGTATTTGAGGAATGCTGAAAAGAAACCCTCTCCCCAACATACGCGACCGCTCCATAAGTCCCCAAGAAATAGCGACGCTCAGCAGAATACTACGCGGCTAGCCCGGGGACCGCCAAGTCGACCCACGGTCGGTACAACACATCAGGCTCCTGCAAATAACGTCTATCAGACAAGAATCTATCAAAGGTATCACAAAATGCTCAAATATGTAAAGAACCATACAAAGATGATCCAATCTCGGACATTAATACTAGACATCCCCACACGGCGGCTTCCCTAGGAAGCACTTACTGGAGACCTGCGCAGCGACGGTCTCACCGGCGCAGCTGAGGGAAAGTAATCGTAGAACCAGATTTACAAAAAGCAAAAATTATCAGCGAGTGCTAACTAAAGCTTAGAGTTAAATTTTACAGGAAATAAAGTATACCTCTACGACCCTCCAAAAGCCGGATAGAGCAACGTTCCCTGTGAAGGACCGATGTCAACACGAGTCCCGCAACGCTCAGATGAAGTCAGCATAGGCTAAGTTGGCGCAGTCGTATGTCCCGATCCGGTGTAGATCACGGACAGCAGGAAGGTAGTAAAGCAGCGCCCTACTACCCTTGTCAAGGGAGAACGTCCCTGACAACAAGTTAAGTGCAAAGATGCGCACCCGCTGCTCTCGGGTAGTCGCACCATCATCAAAAGCCGCTGCTAGAGTCGAGCGGCGAATCCCCTTCGCGCTGAACTGAGTCGAATCCACCTTAGCTCGAGCCCGAACAGTAATCAGACCCAACAACTCCTCAACCTCAGAGAAAAAAGGCTGATCTCGCTGTCGAACAGCAGCGCCATAGAGCTAAACTCCAGTCCTGTGATGAGACTGAAGTCGGTCAGGGTGACAATCATCTCACCCAAAGGGAAGTGGAAAGTGTTAGTGGTGTCCCAAAAGAACCCCAATAGAGCACGAACCACATGGAGACCCCCGCTAGAGGCAATCATGGCCTCTGAGGTCTCGAATAGTGCAGTCAGTCCGCAAGACTCCCATAGAAGTCTCGCCTCGTCGTCATTGGCGATGTACATCTTGTACAGGTCGCCCAAAGGGTCACAACCAGAACCATGGCAGCGCGTCCTCTCAACTGTGATGCCCCGTCTCACCCTCTTAGAGATGTTCTGGACGGGGGAGAAGTACAAAGTCCGCTCATCCCACTCAGGGAGTCGGCCGAGTGAAGTGGACGGATCAGCGTCGTCCTCTACGGGCTCATGCTCCCGTCGAACGTCTCAGGACCGTGAACCAGAACCTCGCTGTCTAGCCATGCTACATTGCTTAAAATAATCATAAATTAAGTTCTATAGTATCTAAAGTTCGCCTATCCGCATGATACTATGTTCTCAAAAAACAGAGTACGTAGTACTAAAACTAAGCACAAATTCAAATTGAGCATATATGGCATTTTTCAAGCATTCAAACAATTTCTTACAATACTATAGTAATTATTGTGACAAATTGGACAAGAATTGCTAACAAAAACGTCAAAAAAAGCCACATTGTCTTCCCGACCTTAAGAGGTCCAACAATGGTGATTCGTTTGTTTCTTCACCAAATTGAGTCAAACAAGTCTCAAATTACTCCCAAAGCAATATATAAACATAACCAAGCAATTTCATGGCATAAAATTTGATAAACAAAGAGAATTTAGCAATTTAAAGTTTGAATTTTCAAGAAATTTGTAAAAAAATGCATGCAAAATTTATTAAAACCCGCGTGAGTTTGGAGGAAACTTACATAGATCGGAAAAATTGATGGAATAAGACTTGATTTGCAACAAATTTGAGCGAATTCGGTTGAGAAACGAGCAAGAACGAGCCAAATGAAGTTCTGAGCAATTCTCGAACAAAAACGTGAGCAGCAGCAACAAAAATGAAGAAGAGAAGGGTATTTAAGGAAAACCCGACTCTAGCGCCAATCGTCAGACCTTGGCGTCAATTGATAAGGCTTAGCAACTGGCGCTATAGCTAGATAAGCGGCGCTAGTGTTATTTCAGCGGCGCTAGACTGTTCAGCCTCTCCGTGCGGGTTTTTCAACCTCTTGCAATATATTTTAGACTCCTTGGTACGCCAGTTAGTCCCTCTGAGCAATTTACATGATTAGAGTAATCAGCTTGATTACAATTACATAAAGTGATCGACCTGATAAAAGATCGTCTCACTTAGCTTAATGCGCCTAAGCATTGGCTCTTCACAAAAGACACCGACATACTGGTTCAAAATTTAGCAAAAGGCACCGACATACTGGTTCATTTAGCAAGGCACCGACATATAAGTTCAAAAACAGCAAAAGTGCCGACGTACAGGCATAATAGAAGCAAAGTTCAAGTGAGCTTTTAAAGATCGCCAAGCGTGGGTCTTCGGTAATTTTCTTTGGAATATTATCGCAACAAATGAGGAAAGCTTCAAGCGAGGATATCTTCTGCAGCGTTCCTTGGCTTGCGGAGAGTTGTCACAAATAATTGGAGGTGATTTCAAGCGAAGTTGTCTTCGATCGTGTTCCTTGGCTTGCGGAAGATGGTCACAAAGTGCTAGAAGGTCGTTTAAAGCGAAGCAATCTTCGATGGGGTTCTCTAGCTAGCAAAAGTCTATCATGGCGGAATTGGAGACAGTTACAAGCGTAGCAGTCTTTAGGCGGCATTCTCTAGCTTGTAGGAGGTCGTCAAAAATACAAAAGTACAGAAATGTAGCAACAAATCGGTTATTTTCAGAGATGTGTGCTCGACGGTGCAAGATACGCGTTTCTTAACTCTCTTATCTGTTTAACTAACGCTAGTTTGCAGGTATTGGAGTTACAAGAAAGATTTAGGATCGAAGAACGTTCTGAATCATTCTCCGTCCCTATCGATTCCTAGTGTCTGTAGACACCCATTTGTGTCTCCCCAAAACCAAACCCGGTTATGAGTACCTTTCACGTCGAATCATAATCGAATGAAATGAAAGTGTGGAAAGTCTAGTGTTGCGGATAGTTTTTATTTATTTTCTTTTCTCTCTATTTTTGAAAATCTATATTAAGAAAACAGCAAATCCAGTTTGGTTGGTCCATGATATGGGTCCAATAGTAGTGTAAGTTGGATGGGGCTTGAAAGAGCTTTCCAACGATATATTATAAGCCCAATTCCGACAAATATTGAGGAAGTTATGGCCAGATTACTAAACTAGGCCCGGTTTGAACCTTATATGCGGCCCAATGATCTAGGGGAGTGCCTAATATGGATTTATCATTCCTAATGCAATTAGGAGTGGTTTTAGTCTTCTAGATTCTTTTAGAAGGTTCTTTTCATTCCTAATTCAATTAGCATTGATAAATTGACTTTTGTTGAATTTTTAGAGTTTTAATCAGAATAAAAGAGTGTTTTTGAGGAAAATACGATTTTATCCTCTTGTACGGTTAATTTCTATCTGATTTTAGAAAACGCATCAAAAACTTGGTTAGCGCCTAACGCCAGATTTAGCGCCTGGCGCTAGCATTAGCGTCTGGAGCTAATGTCGGCGTTTGGCGCTAACTCTGTTTTTTCACGTCAGAACTCTGGTTCGATTTTCTATCTTTTAGGCTGATTTTCTCTATAAATAGCCTCCTAAAAACACCGTTTTCAATCATCTACAATCATTAATTCTTATTCTCTTCAATTATTTCTCTCTCTAAGCTAAAGTTTCTCTCTCTCTCTCTAAACCTACCTCCCTTTTTTTTAACAAAATTCTGCATTCACAAGACCTAGATACACCTAGCATTATTCGAAGGTACCTTCGCCCTAGACGTGAAAGAAAGAGATACGAGGCATCCAAATAAGTAAGTGATTTAGTTGATTTATTGATATTATGATATAGATATCATGCTTAGAGTGTTGTTATGATTCCTAGTGTCATGTTAGGGCGTTTTGATCTTCCTAGTATCATGTCTAGGGTAACTTTAATATAAAGTATGATGCCTTTTATGTTCTTCCAAATATTTATGATTGTTAGTATCATGTTAGAGTTTAATATTTGATTTTTAATGTTTAGTGACATGCAAGGGTTTGTTATTAATATTGTTAGTATCATGCCTAGGCTCTTGCTATTATTATTATGCTTTATTATTAACATTATTATTGTTATAATAATTGTTTTGATTATTATTCTGTTGCTTGATGCTATTTATTGTTATTGCTTGATTACACCTTTTATGCATGTTTAAAGGGAATTTGTACTTGTAATAACGCTTACTCAGATAATTAATAATCTTGTTTAGGGTTAATTTGATTATAATTCAAGAGATCGCCAATAATAGTTTTATTTGTGCATCAAATTCAACCAACATAGATAAACAGGTTTAGGATTAATCCTATTGATTGCATGTTAGTCAGAAAGCGCACATAAATACGATCAGAATAAAGTAGAGGCCTATTATTAGGGCAGGTTCAATCTCTTTTAGGTTGAATTTGTACCTTCATCCCAAAACTACTAGTCATGGTTCAAGACCTATTGGATTTGACGATCTCCTGAATCGTTAAGGGGTGTAACCTTCACCCAGTGAACGACTTACAAGTTCCTAAAACTTGTTGGCAACTCTTTTGCTCTATCTTCTTTCCCTTTGGACGCCACCGTACTTTAGTGTATGATTACAGTGGGATTCAAGCTAGGGATAATGCTTAAAATATTCCCTACAGCAGCCTTCGCGAATTCAATTATTTGTTCTACGTTTTTTATTTTTTCTTCCACTGCGTCCAACTTCTTGACTCGGATAAAAACAAAAAAAAAATCATTGTAATTTTTATTTAAGGCGAAAATAAATATAATATTATTATTTAAATAAATTTGGCTACAATTATTGGCATCATGCGCCTTATTTTAAAAATTATAAATCATAAAAGCAAATCAATACTTATCTAATCCTTTTTACTTTAGGAACCTCCTTCTCTTTTTCAACTGGGTCGGCCATCACCAATAATGTGTCTTTTGTAGCCCGAAACGTCACACCCCTTTCACCTTTCTTAAAATTCTTTGGTTGCTTCTCTCTAGAAACCATCTTCTCTTTACCCTTCCCTTTCACATAATTCTTCCTTTTAAGCATTATAGGATTCTTAAACTCAATCCCTTGTGTTCTTGGACCTAGACGATCTTTAGGAGGCGCTTTCTTATTTCTAAGACGGCTCTTCACAACAGATTTGCGTGATCCGACTCGTTCCCTTCTACTTCTAGGATTCCACCATGCCTTATATGCACTAGATAAGGGTGGAGGAGCTTGATTACTTGCAGAAACGGTCCACAAAGGTCTTCCAATCCAATAAGCCTCGTACTTGTGCACGTTACTTTCATGCAACGATACTTCACGAGGACTATCGTTATAGCGTGGAACTACTTGGTCAAGTCCATACTGTCGCGTCAATCGAGAAGGGCAATAAAAGGTAAGTTTTGAGATACTAGGATCACGCCAATATGAAGTATCCTTCGTCCCAACCATCCTAGTAAGTCTCCACCAAGGCACAACCCAAGGAATGGAAAATTCTCTCTTTGCAAAGAAATTCTTCCAATCTTCATACGACATGTTCATAGAGTAATTCTTCTTCCTGCGGACTAGATCGTTAGGGCCATATTTTTTAATATTGTCGGGGGCTTCAAAAAGTTCTAAACGCTCCATCAACCAAATCTGCAAAACAAAAAAATATCAGTCGGGAAAAAAAAAAAAAAACAAATTTGCTGATTCCACCGTGTCACGGGGGCTACTCGGAGCATGTTTTTACCTGCAGCGGTACTAGAGAGCCTTTCCTGATGGCTTTCCGGTCATCTTTTGCTTCGTCAAGGCCGCGAAAAGTTTCTCCAAGGCACGTAGGCATAGGAGACCTCCCAGATTCAACATGTTCAAGCACACATGCTAGACAAGCATGTCCTACCCTACCGTTCGCAAATAAAAGCTTCCTAAACATGCAAAAAATATAAGCCCTTCTACGGTATACATGATAAGACTCAGAGACAGGGTGATTGAAATATAAATTTGCAAGTTTTTCTAAGTCTACCTCATTACCACACACAATTCTATTAAAATCAGGATTTGTAAGATTCAGATGGCGTTCAAAGTCTTGGTAATAATACTCACGTAGGGTAGGCATGACAATAAGATTTCTTGCAGGAAATCAAAAGATGGCACCGAATTCCTCCGCCAGGGGACAGATTTCATCATAATCAAATTTAAAACAATTTGTTTCTGGATTCCAATAGTCTAATGTTTCCCTAAGAAAATCATGTTCAATCGCTACATGTCTCAAGGCTAGTAAACCCCTGACATTAAATAATTCCAACTCTCTTTTGTCAGCATTGGTCAAAGAATAAGACCAATCGCGCAATGTATTATCAAAATTCTAAGACATTATTATTGAATATGATATTCTAATTATTTTGTGTTTCGTAATTATGCATATCGCGAATATATTGGTCCTATTTTATAGAAAAAACGCTCGGAACTACTCAGAATCTATCTTTCTATACGCGTAAACCACACCGTTGTAGAATACACGCACCGTGACACGGGAATTCCTACCGTGTCATGGGAATTTATGCCGTGAAACGACATATTTTGCCGTGACAAGGTGTACAGTGCCGTGTCGCGGCGACCACACTTTTTCTTATTTTATCCTTTTCCTGTATCTATCCGGATTTTTATTGTTTTATCTTCACCGTTTATTTTTTAATTCTGTTTTTCGAGAGTTTCATTCCTAATAAAATACTCAACTTTTTTTTATTAATATTTTTATTTTTTATTTTTATCATTTTATTTTTTTACTTTATTATTATTTATTATTTTATTTTATTATTTACTCTTATTTCTATTATTATGTTATTTTTTTCTTTAGGGAAGTTATAAACCATGTCCCATTTCCATACATATTTATTTTGGAGTAGTTGTAAAACTTATTCATATTTTTCTCTTCTTTTTATTTCTTTTTTCTTTTGGGGAAGGTCGTTACCCTCCACTTACTCCACTTATATTTTTTTTTGTTGCGTCATACACAATGAGTCTCAAGCACACACTAACACACACTAATAAACACATAAACTGTGAATAATGTACAAAATGAGTCATGATAAATAAGCAGCGTCAAGTGTCATCACAGTATGTACAAATAAAGACCTTCGGTCAAAAATCCGTAGAACTAGAAGAGTGAGGATCAGTGTCATCTCCAGCCTGTGAATATGGGAGCGGTGAGCCAAAGAGTCCCGCCATCATCCGGGTACGGGGAGTAGTATTCCTATTAGTCCCTGTAACTCCAGTAGCAGCCAAACTCAAAGCAGGACCTGTCCAACTAGCAAACGGTGTAGACTGACTAAAAAAAGAAGGAATCGTCAGTGGAGGCATCGTCCCATACACTAGAACTTAAAACAAGCCTGGCATCGGGGGAGGAAACGCCCCAGACGATGGAGCTAAGTATAGGCCCTAATCCAAGGGAGTGATAACTTGCCTGAACTCAGGCTGTGAAGATTGTGAAAACGACTGTTGCTGCCACTGACCCTGACCTTGAAAACGCTGGGAAGACTGAGGCTGCTGCCACTGAGCCTCCTGAAACGGCTGAGAAATCTGAGGCTCCCGCTGAGACTGAGAATGCCGATGAACCTCAGGAGATCGTCTGCCACGACTAGGCTCCCCCTCGTCCGAGCCTCTATGCCTCGAGCGCGAGCGGGCCCTACGTCGCTCTTGAAAGACCTAAAATCAAAAGATGTCAATGGCGAAAGACAAAACAAATGGTAAATATGAAAAAGTAAACATACCTCAAGAACATCGCCAAAACCGCCTTGACAGCTCGCGCCATGTTGAAGCTTGATGATGCAATACTTAAAAGCGTCAACCAGCTTCATGAAGCCTATCATCTCCAGGTAAGTAGGCTGAGAACAAAGCAAAGAGAAAAATCAGTAACAAGCGGTATTAAAAAGGATGAATAATGTATCAAAAGCTTACCGGCTCAAAAACATCAGGCAGAGACTCCTGCGCTTGACAGAAACCCTTTGGCGCGTCAGCAATATGGTCCTCAGTAATACCAATCGGCCCTAGGTAGCGGACAGATTGAGGCGGAATCTCAATCCTCCCCACACGGCGAATAGTTGTCTGAAAATACGATCGAATAATCAAGTTATTCGACTATTTAAACAGAGACTAGTAACAAACTCCTCAAAAGAAATCATACCTCAAGAAGACGGGGTGGAGGAGCCAGAGAGGGAAGCAAATCTTGCGCATAATCGCCCTCCATGCGCACAAGCTCTTGCTAAGGAAAAGTGTAGCGCTCTCCCCTGTTTATCAACTCCCTAAGCAAGCGTGAGTCCAGCATCGACTCCGGTGGAGACAAGGGCACCACAAAGCGATCACTACTATGCTGACGAACGACACACTCCCACAGATACCAGACAAAGCGTTTAGTACCAACAAAGATAGTGCGGTACGCTGAAAGATGTAAGGCCTCAGGAAGATTAGTCATCCCAGCCCAAGGCCGATACTGGACATCAATACCAACCTAAAAACTAAAAAAAAGTTGCAATGAAGTGTCGAAAATAATGTCAAGATAGAAAACAACAGGCTACGGAAGTAATTCTTACACCAAAGGAAGAGGTGCCTCGGCGTAGCAGCCTGCATAGCGCAGAGATAGACTCTACTCGTGACTCGCCTCGGTCACGCCAGCTAGCTCCGACAGGGAAGTCATGAACCGCTCGGCACGACGACGTCGAGGGGCCAATCCCATAAAGTACTCATAGAACAATAGCTGTAATGAAAAGTAATCTTTGAGCACATGAGTCGAAAAATTAAAATAAAACAAGAAGAGGAAAGGTTCGTCACCTCTACGACTCTCCATAAACCGTAGACAGTGACAGGGGACTCGTTGTTCAGTTGCCTACAGCCATGACGTAACTACAAGAGAAGATCGGCATATCTAAGACTGGTCTGGCTATAGAATCCTATCTCAATGATCCTAAGCAAAGAAGGTAGGTAGCAAACGAGCGCACGCGAAATCCTATCAGGAGAAAGAGTCATGGAAATGAGAATCAAAATGAAGATCCGCACTCGCTGCTCAGGTGATGTCTCCTCCATGTAAAAACCACGGGCCAGAACAGAAGCCAACTCTGATCGCCCGCTCCTAGGACCACCTCGAGACACCGGCTGAGTCTTGATATGCTGAACAATCGGACCTAACAAATCGGCTGCCTCAGTCGCCCCCCAAGAAAGTTCAGACATCTACGCTACGGCCCAGTCAGTGACGCGTAGGCCACTAATCATGCAAAAATCAAGAGGGGTCACTGTCATCTCCCCTCAAGCAAAGTTAAAAGTGTTGGTAGTATACCAAAAACACTCCAACAACGCGCGAACAACTGTCGTGCCACAACCCCGGGGGCTGCGAAACCCTACGTTCGCCGAATAAAAATCTACTAGACCAGCTGATTCACATAAGGTGTTTGTAGTAGGATCCTTCGTGATAATCCCATGAAGACGAGGAATCAAATCTCCGGCTCTAGAACCGTGATGGCGAAGCGTGCCGTCGACTATGCCGACAAGTGGACGATGATAAACGTGGTTCTCACGACAGAAAACCAACTGGTCTGGTGTCCACGGAGGTGGAGCCCACCTACCCCTACCCGTAGAGGGTCGAGGCTCATACTCTAAGATGTCGTCATTCATACCCTCGGGAATCGTGGGAGTGTCCTCCCGAAAAGCCTGACGACGGCCATAAGTGGAAAGATCGTGATCCCGTTGTCTAGGCATGCTATTATAAAAATAAAAATCAAAATGCTAAGCATCATTTCCTAAGAGATTTAGTTATTTGATTCAAGTTTCAAGTTGCATTTTAATAAAAATCTAAATGCTTAGCATCATTTCCTAAGTTATTTAGTTATTTATTTCAAGTTGCATTTTCTATTATACGCTAAATTTTTACCTCAAGGCTAAAAATTAGCAAAATAATGGAATTATTTCTAGTATTTAGTTTCTCCATGACGAACTAATACTATGTTCTCCTAATTGCATGATACTATGTTCTCCATGACAATGTAGTACATACACAACACAAAACATATTTCAAAATTGCACAAAAATAATAGATCGACGCATCATGGCATATTTTACAAGATCTACAACCAATATATCATCATTTCAAGTGCAAAAGAACAACATGAACAACAAGAACACCATTTCACACAAGTAGTACCAAAAAATGGTGATTTGCTCCATTCTTCACCAAATCATACATTTTTTGTCTCAAATCGCTCACAAACACCATGCATACATGTACAGGCTAATTCATGCCAAAATTTTCAACATAAAACCTTGAAATAAAAAACCCTCAAATTAATTTTTCAAGGGTTTTTACATGAAATTAGTCACTTGAAGTAAAATTCGAGACAAAATCACAGGGAACTTACATGGATTACTGTGGAGAATCGAAAATGAAGAAGATAGCAAAAATTTAGAGCAAAATTGATGAGAATTTGAGCCCCGAAGCTCGAAAAACCATGAAGACAGCTGCGCAGGCCGCCGCGACACGATCAGCCAATGCCGTGACACGGTGTGTCACGGTGAATCTAGTTAGCGGCAGAGCTTTGGCCAGCAACGACGAACACCGGGATAGCAGCAGCAGCGAGCTAACTCAAAAAAAAAACTAAAAAAATAAAAAAGAAAAAGAGCGGGACACAAAAGCAGAAACGTCGTGTCATGGTACCGGGAAACGTGACATGGTGACGTCAACCGTGCGCCGGTTTGGTGCTTACGTGGCGCGGTGGTTTTTTGAGATTAAAAATAAAAATTTTAGGAGAAAGGAAGAACAAGGAGATGAAAATGGTGAAAGTGTGGCATGAAATGGCAAATGGAATTCGAATTAAATGAAAAGAAGATCCCGTTATACTCCGCGTTTTCTGTGCCATGGTGTCCGTTACCGTGTAATGGGAATATTTTGACGTGGCGCACGTGCACTGGACCGGTCAAAAACACGAGTTGACCACTTTCCAGCCACAAGATTTCCCGTGTCACGGGATTAAACTCCGCGTGACGGGAGTACCTGCCGTGTCGCGGGAATTTTTCTTCGTGATACGGTGGTCTCGCGTGTGTCCTGCACATTGCTTGAAGCTGTCAGCGAATATTCCTGGCATTTTGACTAAAATTGCATGATTTTCCGCGCAAATTCGACAGTTAGTTTTTTAGTAAAATTACACAGAAAATTCTAACTGACGTTTAAAGGGTATCAAAATTACTATTTTTCCCCTAGCAACCGTCAAAGTCAATTTGCCGACCTTTTAAACACCTAATATGGTCGGATAGTCGACTTGAAGGTGTGAATCATCTGCGGCCCACGTTCGGGGATAATCGAACCATCATACACTTGCAAATTTTAGCGATTACAGTAATCGTTGGCTTTCCTCAAGCATGGAAAGCGTTATCGGTGGATTTTTCTTCAAGTATAGAAAACCGCCAAGTCGGCTTTCCTCAAGCATGGAGAGCGTTATCGGTGGATTTTTCTTCAAGTATAGAAAACCGCTAAGTCGGCTTTCCTCAAGCATGGAAAGCGTTATCGGTGAATTTTTCTTCAAGTATAGAAAACCGCCAAGTCGGCTTTCCTATAGCATGGAAGGCATTATCGATGAATTTCTTCAAGCATACAATGAAACCAAATTCATACATCGACTTTCCTAAGGCATGGAAAGTATCATCCGGTAGGTTTCTTCAAGCTTAGAAAGCTACCAATTTCCTCAGTCGGCTTTCCTCAAGCATGGAAAGCTTTTCAACGGACGTCATCTGGTGAATTCCTTCAAGCATAGGAAGCTGCCAAACTCATTTGTCACTGATACACTGGTGCCAGATACGTATTCTATCCTTTTAATCTTTTATCTGTGGAATTAACATTTTTCTACAGGTATCGGCGTATACAGAGTGATTTAGGGTCGCAAAACGTCTTAAATCATTCTCCGTCCCAATCAGCTACTTTGACTATCGTTTTCGAAACTAACGTTTCTACAAACTCAGTCAAAGTGGGCGCTTCTGTAGACACCTAAAAATGTCTCCCCAAAACCAAACCCGATGATGAACAACCTTTCAGTACCGCTATTGGTCGGGTTCAGTATTTAATCCCAGGAGTGCTTAAAAAATCGTATTTAATTAAATTTAATTTTTTAATAGTCCATGGATCAGTCTTGATGTTTGGTCAAAGCATAGTTTTTTAATTTCAGCCCAAACCTGTTTTTTTATTGTTTTATTATTTAATTTTATCCCAAACCTTTTTTATTTTATTGTTTTATTATTTATTTTAGCCCAAACTTTTTATTTATTTTATTTTATTATTTTCTTATTTTAGCCCAAATAATAATAAATCAGAAATGGCCCGAAATTATCAATCAGCACTTAAAATGCTGAACGAAATTAGGGTTAAAAATGAATTTAGACGAAAAAGCGGACTGAAAACTCCCGCGTCACGGCAACAGTCCACCGTGTCACGTGAAACTGTCCCGTCTGACGGTGGGGTTCCCCGTGACACGGGACACCTGCTGTGACACGGGGGTTTCCGTGTCCTTTCCGCGTAAACCCTTAACGCGTTTTCTCCCCCGTTCACTAAATATATCCCGCGTCACACAAAAGTACACCGTGTCACGGGAATGTTTCCCGTCTGACGGTGGGATTTCCCGTGTCACGATACACTTTGTCGTGTCGCGGTATACTTTATTAGGGTTTTTATCATTTTAGGGTTCTGTGTGTTCTGTCCTTAAGCCAAGGCGTGAAAGGTTGAACTGTTTGAGGGTTTAGCCCCAAATAAATTCTATTTAATTTAATTTAATTATTGTTTAATTATTATTTCCTTGAAGTTACTAACTCGTTTATTATTCTGTAGTTGCAAGCAAACAGAATCAAAGTAAGAATTATGTTCCTTTTATTTCTATTATTTTTCAAACAATTTTATATTGTTGGAATTATTGTTAAATTGCTTCCAATATTAATATTTATTCTATTGTTATTATGATCACAACATTGCATGTTAAATGGAATATGTAATTGAAAATCACGCCTAATAAGATAATTTGGACAATCGGTTTAGGTTCCATTTTAATCTTGTTATTTAATTCAAGTGATCACAAATATTTTAGAATTATGTGTTGCATTAATATTCAACCAATTTAGCCTAATAATAGCTTGGAGCAAATTCAATATTTTGTTTGCATGCCTTTCAGATCGCATGAATCACTTTTCACTATAAGAATCGAGTAGAGGCCAATACGGGCGAATGTGACTCCATGACTCACTTCGTACCATCATCCCTAATCCTCCTTTCGTGGTTCTGAACCATATGGAGTTAGTAATCTCATGGATTATGAATGGGGTGTAACCTTCACGGGTCAATCGTTATTGCCTATCGTTGTCCCTTTATCCAAGTTGCCTTTTATGATCCGTGAACGGTTTACAAGTTCCTTACAAACTTGTTGGCGGCTCCCTATTTTCCTTGTCCCTAATCTTATATGTCAATTCCCACTTCCTAAGAGTGTCAAGCATATTCACCACATGCTTTTACGTAGGGGCACTTCAAACGACGCCTACACCTAGTATTTTCTCCTTTATTTGTTCAATTTTCGTTATTTTAGTTGATTTTCCTTTATTTTAGATTTTATAGATTTAGTTTTCATTTTATTTTAGTTTTCATTTTATTTTATTTTCATTTCATTTTCTTTCCTTTATTTTCTTTACATTTTATAATGTTTTCTTTCTTATATTCTTTTCATTTTAATTTTATTTCTCTTAGTTTTGTTTGTTAATTTTGAGTTTATTTTCCTTCATTTTAACCTTGGTTTCATTTGTATTTTGTAGGTGGATATTCCAGGTTCAACTCCTTGCGATAGCCACGCTCTCAAGCCAGGTAGTGTTGAACCCAGAATCATGGTGTTTAGGGACTTCCTACTTTTGTTTTCATCATGAGCATGCTGTGAGGACGATGCTCGTGCCCACCTACTCCACCACTCACGTAATTCCCTTATTTTCCCAACTATCATTAACCAACAACCGCAACAATTACAACAAGCAAACAATAGCAACAATTCACACCACCAAACCTGCCACTAATTCACTCTAATTACACACCCCCTACCCACCATCTCTTCCACGCAAACACCAAGCAACACGCAGCTTCCCCTGCCTTCCCCTGGTCGAGCCAAAATTAACTTCACCGCCAATTCAGCACCCACGTCAAGCAACAGCCACCATCGCCACTTCATCTCCTTTCCCGCATCTACCACGCAACACCAACAAGAAATTTTCGGCAGAGTAGCAGCTCCAAACGCTCCTCACGCAGCAAGCCAATTCGAACCTCACTGCGTGAGGAGCGTTTGGATACGTATTCTATCTAAATAGTGGAGCGTTTAGTTGGAAGACTGCAAAGAAGAGAACAACTGAAATTCTACAACTAATGCCGAATACTTGGCAGTTGCTGAAGCGGTTAAGGAGGTTTTTTTTATTCGTAAGTTGGTTGGTGAGCTTGATGTTGTACCCTCCATCAAGGGTCTAATAGCCCTCTGTTGTTACAACAATGGAGCTATTGTTCAGGCCAAATAGCCAAGGGAACATTAGATTGTCAAACATGTCAAGCAACGATTTCACATGATAAGAGAATGGAAGTCAGAGGGTAAAATCAAAATTTGTAAAATTGAAATGGTCATGAGTGTCATTTATGGAACTCAAAGGGTAGTGTTTTAGGATATTTCACCTTATTTTTCATGCTTTTCTTTTATCATTTTGGTCATTTATCCTTTAATTTCTCTATTTCTTCTTTCTTCGTGTTTTACTTTCCCTTTGTGTGGTTTTCTTCATGTTTCTCTTTTATATTGCTCTTTTTCTCTTCTATTTTTTCTATTTTGTTACTTTTGTAGGTGCTTAAGGAGCTAGCTTCGCAAAGAAATCAAGAGGAGCAAAAAGAGCTAAGCAAAGGAGATTCAAGCCTCTTGGAGTTGGCTCGCAGAGGGCGCTCTGCATCTTTTCATTGCCGTGGGCGCGGGTAAAGTGCATCAAGTTGGTAATTTTTTGTAGGAACTCCTCGCGCCCTATCCGGGGTTAAGCCGCGGGCGCGGAGAATCTGGAGAGACCGCTCCAGTCAGAGAGACCGTGGCCCCCCTGTCCTCACTTGAAATAGGGCATCTGTCGCGCCCTGAGCCGCGGGCGCGAGTGTCTTTGCCGCGAACGCGGGCTACAGTACACAGGGGCACGGGTCTTAACCAGATTGCCCGCGGAGTTAGTAATGGGTTTCGTACCCATTTCTCCGCGCTCGCGGGATCTTCTTGGATAAGGCGAGGTTGATCAGTTTTTCTTCTTTGTCTATAAATTCTCTTGTAAATCCTTTTGAAGGATAACTTTTAGATAATATTTCATTTTCTTAGTTTTTAGAGAGAGAAGCTAGAGAGAAGTTAGAGAAAAAGTAGAGATTGTTATTCTTGGATTTGATTTGTAATTCAACATTGTTTCTTCAATCAAGTTTAAATTTCTTCTTCATATGAATGAAAGTTTGTGAGATTTCTTTCCTTTGAATTTACTTCAATTGCAATTTTCTTTAATTCTTGAATGTTTGGTTTGGATTGTGATTTAGTTTTTAGAATTTGTTGATTGATTGTTTTTCCTTTTGATTTAGCTTGAAATGAATATATTTGTGAATGAATTTGTTTTGGCTTTCAATTTCACCATGATTAGTGAGTGGATTAGTTGCTTGGGAGAAGGGGAAGCATGCTTGATTGATGATTTTTGCTAGTTGATGATCATTGATTGATTGAATTGTTGTAATTAAATTGGTTGTCATAATTGTGCATGTGATTAATTAGACTAGGAGTGATCAACCTATAAGATTAATCTAGATTGCATTGAAAATTTCAATGACATGAACCCTTGATTTGAGAATTTATTTAATTGATTGAATTTGATTGTGATTCTCCTTGTTAGACATTTATAATGAACCCTAGCTTGGTTTATAGGAGATAACCCTTGAATTCCTTTGATTGCAACTATTGTTTTTCCCTTGCAATATTTAAATCAATTAAGTGATCTATCAATTAGCATAATTGTTGAGCTTGCGTGTGGAACCTATATCCCTAGTGTTCATCATATTGATTGAATTCTTTGATTTGTTTTGATTCTTGTTATTCTAGTTATGAAACTCAACCATTGATATTCTTCGATTTAGCTTAACATTTGACTACCGCATAGTTCGTATTCATTCCTTTGGGTTCGACCCTTGACTTAATGCATACTTGTATAAGGTTTGTTAAAATGTTTATAAATTTAGTTTGACCAAGGGAGAATTAGATGACGACCTAGTTTTACCCCTTTTCAAAATGTCAATACTTCCTCCTTTGAGAACTATCCTTATTTCTCTTTATTTTTGTTTGTTCCCTCGATCCTAGGTACTATGAGATTGGATCGGAGAAAATTTCCAACACTTTTGGTGCTACATCAAGATTTCATGAGGTTTGGTTAAGCTTAGAGGAAAGGGTTCGTTGAGGTTAAATGTTCTCGTGTTTGTATTCCCCTCGATTTTTATTCATGTTCAAACATATTTTGGATTTATTCTTATGAAATTTTTTAGTCCTTGATCATGACATTCGATAGGGAAAGTGAGAATGCAAACATGAAAGCATAATTAAAGATGTTTCTCTTTTTAGAGCCTTCCCGAGTTGCATGTGGTGCGCATGCACCGCAAAGATTACCCGTGGGCGCGGGTCTACAAACCGCGGGCGCGAGTGTCTGCATATAAAAAACTCCCAATCCGACAAGGAATTCCCCGCGGGATGGCCACGGGCTACCCGCAGGCGCGGGTTAGATGCCATGGGCGCGGAGATTTTGGGAGCGGGCGCGGACTTCTGTTGCGTCCACGCACCGGCTGGCAGCCCTTATAACCCTTAAACGCACCCTACTCTTTCATTTCTCTCATTTTTCCCTCCTAAAAACCTATACCCTCTCTTGAAAAATGAAATCTATTTCACCTCTTTTGCTATCATTTCAACATTAATCACAATTGCAACATCAAGTTTTAAAATTTCAATCCCAAAAATTTCAGATTTTCTACCATAATTCAATAAAAAATTGGGACTTTTTCAAATTTTTGAAGTTTTGTGTTGAGGTTTGGAGCTTGTTTTTGGGAGTTCTATTTGTTCTTACATCTTCATTTTGGGAATTTTACAAGCATTTCAAGGCTTAATTGAGGTATGGTTTCTTATTTTCTAGTCATCTTCTTCCTCTTTGTTCAATCTTGAAACCCTTGTTTTGCTTTCATGGTGCAACTTTATGGTTAGTTCTTTTCCCTTGAAACTTTTGTTGAATGATATCATTGAGTGTTGAATTGAAGCTTCTTATGATAAATGTGTAAACTTGGATTGAATTCTTGAATAACCATTGTTGGCTATTTTCTCTCTCATGGGTATTCTTTATGATGGTTTTATATCTTTGATAATTCAATGCTTGAGATTATTTTGCTCAATTTGACTCATGATTTGGTCTCTTATGTTCAATTTTGCCTTTAATCCATGCTTATTTGTTTCAAATTCATGATTTTATATTAATGGCATTGTTCATTTGTTACCATCTCTTGCTACTATTGTGAGATAATTTGATTTTGTGCTTGATTTGAGCAATTACTTATGCTAAGTCTTGAAACTTTGTAGATGGCCATACTCCGTCATAAGAAGCGAGCTAGAGCAAGTTAAAGCAAGCCTAGGCATGATGTTCCACCTCCACTCGAGGTTGAAGAAACTTATGGCATTGAATTTTCAAAAGAATCACATTGGGATTGTTTCAAGCGTCTATCCAAGAGGAAGCTCAGACCAACGAGATTCTATGATCAAGCAACAACCAAGTTTCTAGGGATAGATGAGGATGTTCGCCTACTTGCGGAGGGCCTTGATCTCTTAGAGTTTTTGGATTTGAGTGCCCCTACTTATGCTAGGGTGACTTATGAATTCCTTTTTTCTCTTGATGTTGTCCAAGAACCGGGTGCAAATTACTCAAAGATTTTGACTTTCCAACTCTTCAACAATGATCACTCATTGACGGATGCTCAACTATGTTTATATTTCAAGTTTCCTGCCTTGATATGTCAACCATTCATGCCTAGCTTGATTCTATTGCTAGCGTGTTGTACTCCATGCCTTCTATGCAACCCCCTTCTCTTGGTTATGACTACCATATGTGTCAATTATATGATTTGCATGTTCGGAGGGAGGAGATCGAACCTTATGTCAACTTTCCATATCTCCCGGTCCAACAAGGACCCGTCCCTTAATGGGAGCCTTTTGATCATACTATTGGTCCTAGACCATGTTACCCTTATTGGGAAGGCCCCCATGTTCACCCTAGTTCTATCATAGGCACTACCCCAGGCACTTACGACTATAGGCGGCCTGGTGGTGGTGATTAAGCATATGATCCGGCTAATCCTTCGCCTTTTTCGAACCCCGAGACTTTTGGTTGGTGGGATAGGTCGGGTGAGCTGATCTTAGATGGTTAGTCTCATTATTTTGAGGTTGATAGAATTAGGAGGGAAAGTAGGTTAAGGGGTAAGGCTCCCATGGAGGTGAGTGAGATGGCAAGCTCTAGTCATTTGATGGAGACCGGTGAGGGGAGTGCTCATTCTACTTCTTACCATAGTGTGGAATGATAATACCATGGCTACCCCCCACTTCTTATGTGCCTTATATGATGTTTCTCTTTTTCCTATACATCTTTAGGTTTACAGTTAGGGGTGGCCCATTTTAATCTTGGGGGTGTTCTATGTCGTTTATGGTTGTGCTTTGTTGTTTCCTCCCTTTCTTTTGTAATTCATTCCTCATCTCGTATGATTCTGGTATCGATCTCTGAGTCCTTTGGTTTTATGATGATGATGTTGTGTTTCTGTTGATTTCTTTGCCCGACTATTGGCCTTGTTGTTTGATTCGTTGATCGTTATCTGATAAGTTTCTCTGTATCTCTGTTATGATGATTCCTGATGATGATTATCTTATATCTTGTTTCCTGTTACTGTTTTGGTCTAATGTCTCATTGGATGCTAAACCTGTTGCTATTACTACTTGCTTTTCCTTTATTTTCATTATTTTATTTTCTTTCTTTTCTTCTTTTATTTTGTTTGGAAGTTGCTAACAATTTTCTTTGTATATAGTTCTTATTTTCTCACCTTGCTCTATTGCTTATGCTTTGGATTTCGACGATTCGTAAGGTGCTCTTTCACCTTGATTTATGTAGCATAGCTTTGGCACCCGGTGAGATCTTTCTATTTCTCTTCTCTTTCTTTTCTTGATTTCTTAGATTAGGATTAGCTACATGATGAGTTGAATGGTTCAAGGATGTTTGCTTTGTAACACCTAGCGTGTTTGGGGTCATTGGCGTTGTTGCCGAATGACCGCTTGTTTGACGATTGGGTATTACTTGTAATTGCTTGCATTCTTGTGTTTTTCTCTCTTTATTTTTATTTTTGGTTCTTTTCTTTCTTTCAAATAAAAATAAAACATCTTTTAGGCTATTCGTTTTCTTTTTGCTTGTTTAGCTCTTTTCTTTGGACATTCTACAACTTGGAATTTTGCCTTGGCATATTGCTTTCCTATGTTTTATTGGTGTGCATGCTTTGAGAGAATTTGCGGTTGACTCTAGGATAGGGTATGCTAAGGTAGCGGTTTAGACCTTTTGGGGCCTTGAAGCCGGATCCTTTTGGTTTGTGGTAAGACGGAGTTGCTTCCTTTGGTGGATTTGACACCTTTAGTAAGTTTTTGATACAACCTTGTGAGGATTTTTTTTCAAGCCTTCATAATGTTTTGATTGTGCGACATGGATCCTTGACCTTTGCATACCTATTCCCGAATCTTGACTCATAATTCTCAAACACGAGACCGAACCAACTAGGGAGGACAAAGGCATCTTTTCAGGGTGGTAATTATTCATTTCTAGGATTTTTCTTTCTTTTTAGTTCATTGGGTTTACATGTGCCTTCTTGCTAATCATTTGAGCCTTTTCCCTTCTTTTCAAGCCACATCTTTAGATCTTGAGCCTTTTGTTTCATTTTCGTTTCCATTATTGGTTTTTGTGAAGCAATTGATCATTATTGTTGGAGTTTGTGGTGAAGAAGTTTGGGTATTTGGTTCTCTTGAAAGCAAGTTTATGTTATGATATTTGTGTGAATAATGGCAAGTGAATAAAGTAAAAGCCGTCCAAAGTGACACAAAAGGCAAGGACAATGCAATTGCAAATTTGTAAAAGCCGTCCCAAGTTAAATAGGCAAGGACAATTCCTTTGAAATAATTGAAAATACAAAAATACAAAAACAAAAAAAAAATAAAAAGAAGTGAAAATGAGACTATTTCAAAAATATTTTGATGTAATTTCATTTCCCTTTTCAAGCATTGAGGACAATGCTTCCTTTTAGCTTGGGGGAGAAGCGTTTACACTTTTTGTATATATGTTTGTGTATATAACTTTGAATTAGCTTGGGGGTGTTAGTTTGTTTTTTTTTGGTGACTACTTGATTGTGATTCTAAGAAAGGGCCCGTTCTTTGCTTCACTTTTAGGATACCACCAAATTTTAAAATTTTAGCCTACCCCTAACCTTTTGACCTTACGTTACAACCTTTGGGAAAGTCCTTTCGACCTAGTGGTTGAGTTATATACCGAGGGAGGGCAGTATGAGTTAAAGCCTAAGGAAAAGAGATGCAAGGTCAAGATGTCGAGAAACCCTCAAATTCTAATGTTTTTCCAGTTCCTTTGAGGAACCATAGAGACGCTTACTAAGGGAAGATTTGAAACCATAGGGAGAACGTGGCGAGTTTGGTTGGGATGAAAGTGGATTGCGCCTCATTAGTTCTCTACGCTTAGCATACCTTATGTTTCAATCAACCGTGATTATCTTGAAGCATGCATACCCATTTCATATAGAAAAGTGTTCATGCATTTGCGTTTGACCGTTTGTGAGAGTCCTTGTTAAGAGGTACTTGTTTGAATTTTTGTTTTACCTTCTTTTATTTTTAAATGATTTTGCCTCATTTTATTTCAAAGAGTTATGGGTCAAGCTCTTAGGAAACCCTTACGAGACCTCACTCGTCCACATAGGCGACATTGGGGTTTAAAGGGCTTGTTGTAGCTAAAAACAACCGTGAATCCTACGTTATTGGGTCTTAGCGTATATTCTTCTTCTCTCTTTTTCTTTTCTAAATAAACCCTCCTTATTCCTTTTTAGCTTTTGTTTTGCTCGGGACGAGCAAAGGTCTACCTTGGGGAATTTGATAAGTGTCATTTATGGCACTCATAGGGTAGTGTTTTAGGATATTTTCACCTTATTTTTCATGTTTTTCTTTTATCGTTTTAGTCATTTCTCCTTTAGTATCTCTATTTCTTCTTTCTTTATGTTTTACTTTCTCTTATGTGGTTTTCTTTGTGTTTCTCTTTTATATTGCTCTTTTTCTCCACTATTTTCACTCTTTGGTTACTTTTGTAAGTGCTTAAGGAGCTAGCTTCGCAAAACAATCAAGAGGAGCAAAAACAGCTAAGCAAAGGAGATTCAAGCCTTTTGGAGATGGCTTGGAGAGGGCTCAGAGAGGGCGCTCTGCATCTTTTCATTGCCGCGGGTCCTGAAGGCCGCGGGTGCGGGTAAAGTGCATCAAGTTGGTGATTTTTGGTAGGAACTCTCCGCGCCCTAGTCGCGCTCAAGCCACGGGCGCTGAGAATAAGGAGAGACCGCTCCAGTTATAGAGACCGCGGCCCCCCTGTCCTCACTTGGAACAGGGCATCCGCCGCGCCCTGAGCCGCGAGCGGTGCTACAGTACCCAGGGGCGCGGGTCTTGCTCATATTGCCCGCGGAGTTAGTTATGAGTTTCGTACCCATTTCTCCGCGCTCGCGGGATCTTCTTGGAGAGGGCGAGGCCGATTAGTTTTTCTTCTTTGTCTATAAATACTCTTGTAAATCCTTTTGAAGGATAACTTTTAGATAATATTTCATTTTCTTAGTTTTTAGAGAGAGAAGCTTGAGAGAAGTTAGAGAGAAAGTAGAGATTGTAATTCTAGGATTTGATTTGTAATTCAACATTGTTTCTTCAATCAAGTTTGGATTTCTTCTTCATATGAATAAAAGTTTGTGAGATTTCTTTCCTTTGAATTTACTTCAATTGCAATTTTCTTTAATGCTTGAATGTTTGGTTTGGATTGTGATTTAGTTTTTAGAATTTGTTGATTGATTGTTTTTCCTTTTCATTTAGCTTTAAATGAATATGTTTGTGATTGAATTTGTTTTGGCTTTCAATTTCACCATGATTAGTGAGTAGATTAGTTGCTAGGGAGAAGGGGAAGCATGCTTGATTGATGATTTTTGCTAGTTGATGATCATTGATTGATTGAATTTTTGCAATTAAATTGGTTGACATAGTTATGCATGTGATTAATTAGACTAGGAGTGATCAACCTATAAGATTAATCTAGATTGCATTGCAAATTTCAATGACATGAACCCTTGATTTGAGAATTGCTTTAATTTATTGAAATTGATTGTGATTCTCCTTGTTAGCCATTCATAGTGCCCTAGCTTGGTTTATTGGAGATAACCTTTGAATTCCTTTGATTGCAACTTTTGTTTGTCCCTTGCAATGTTTGAATCAATTGAGTGATCTATCAATTAGCATAATTGTTGAGCTTGCATGTGGACCTATATCCCTAGTGTTCGGCATATTTATTGAATTCTTTTATTTGTCTTGATTCTTTTTATTCTAGTTATCAAACTCAACCGTTGATATTCCTCGATTTAGCTTAACATTAGATTATAGCATAGCTTCAATTCATTCCTTTTGGTTTGACCCTTGACTTACCGCGTACTTGTATAAGGTTTGTTAAGTGTTTATAAATTTAGTTTGACCAAGGGAGAATTAGATGAGAACCTAGTTTTAAATGGACGATAATGTAGCCGATCCACTTACTAAACCTCTGCCTCATGTGTAGCACAACAAGCACGCTGAGGCAATGGGAATCAGACACGTTGGTGATTGGCTTTGATTTCCTTGTTCAGGGTTTTTATTAATTTTAAACATTTTTAATGTAAAACACTATGATGAACCATTTAAATTTTTTGGAGTAATTTCTTTTCATGCAATTTTAACACTCCTTTTCTATTTAGTTGTGGTTTAGGATTAAATATTGAGTCCATTCAATTTTGAGAATATTCAAAATAGGGTATCAAAACCAGACTTGGATAAAGAAACACCTATTAAGTGAGCATTGAATATTACATTCGAAAATTATCCCTAATTGAGGTCATTTAAATGATGGACGATAAATGACCACTTGAGATTAGTGTGTACTTTTGTTTTTATCACCGTTTCTTGTGATACAAGGACATGATTGTTATAAATCGTTTGTTTGAGTACTAGTCCGCTTGGATGTTCGTCAAACTTTTACCGTACATGGGGATTATAACGGTATCACTCGAGCGGGTAGGTTCCCTTAGTAAGAGAAGCTGACATTACAAGATTGGGAATGTCCCCCTATTAACCATAGGGAACTTGTCTTTGTTGTTTAAATTGTAAAAAAAAATGCATGGTTGTGCTCAGATGGATTTTAAGAAATCATCTTCTTTTTTACAATCGAACTTGGATTTCGAGAAACAAATCTGGAAGTAATAAGGATGACGAATAATCTTACCTTATAATTCATAAAGAGACATTAAGTGACATAAGAAAAAGGCTAAACAAAAAAGGTGCACCTTTTTGGAAGGACTAGTGGGAGATTGACAGGAATGGTTGACAGGGTAAAGTTGTATCCCCTAATCAAAAGTAATTCCTAAAACCACTAATTAAAATAGATAGGGAAGTAGGGTCGAATCCACGGGGAAACGAGTCTTTTTATTCCTAACTAATTAATATAATCTAGATTATAGAGTAACAAATTATTATTATCGAAGGGAAACTAAACTACAAAGAGTAAAAGTGGGAAAGAATAAAAGTAGGAGGAGAAACAATGAATAAAAGGCCTAGGGCATAGGTTCACCAATAAATAATATTCCAGGGTAAAACATAATAATCAATCATCAACGCATAAATTAATCAGATTGTAAAGGGCTTTCGCTACGTATTCACACAATCACACAATTAATTTACCGGTATTAAATCTCATTTCTCGAATCTCGACTTAACCATTTATAAATTAACCGGCCTATTGAAACTAGACCTAAATATCAATTCTCATCTGTCGAATCTCAAATCAATATTGTCAAACTCATGCATAAAAGATCAGGCCTAATCTAGTCACAGAGCATTAAATCAATCAATAGGAAATTAATTAAGCATTGACAATCAACAACAATAAATTACCCCTTCATATTATTTATGGATCCCCATAAACCCTAGAAATAGAACTACTCACACATAGTAAAAACTAAACTTATCAAAGCAATAAAACAAGTCATAATGAAAGGATTAAAATAAACAACTAAGATTAAGAGAAGAGAAATCGTTACCAAACAAATCTGGAATTAAGAGTAGATTAAGAACAAAGGTTTAAGAGAGAGAAAAAATCTAATAAAACAATTAAGAGAGTAAAAGAAAGTGTAAAGGGAAAAGAGAGAGAGTTAAAATAGTATTACGGAGGATTATTTATACTCCGTACAAATCCTAAACTAAAACGACGCTAATCGTCCCTTAATGAATACACGCGCCCGATCGGGCGAGGCACCGCCCGATCGGGCGAGGCACCGCCCGATCGGGCGCGCCTTTTGCTCCCTAATACTAATCTCGCGCGCGGCCGGGCGTGTCACCGGGCGACCACCTTAGCTTCTCCCGCCCGGCCGGACGCGCCTCCGGGCGCCATCCTCTTTGGCCGGGCGGTTCACTTGGGCCACTATTTGGACTACGATTGAGCCCCAATTCTTCGGGCCAATTTGGGTTTCATCTTCCGGTCTTGAATACTCGGTCCAAATGCCCCGGTATCACCTATACCGAGCCCTTAATCACCGGTTCGATGGCTCTAACCTGCCCTGGGCTATAAAATCTGGTCGTGCTTCTCCAATGTTCGTGATTGCTCTAAAATATCTCGGGAAAATACTCCAAAAGTGTAATTCCCTGCAAAAGTCAACCCAATTTACGAAAACACTAGAAAACACCAATTAGTAATAAAAGTGGCTCTAAAGAGCCAAAAACACTACTAATTACGACCAAGGGACGGGGGTAAAATACTATATAAAATAGACACATCAAACTCCCCCAAGCAAAACCTTTGCTTGTCCCTAAGCAAAGATCTCATCAATGAATCAATAAATATGCTTCACCCCAAAAGGTAAAAATCAAGCACAAACGATCCAGGGTAGATCAAATAAACATACTTCAAAATCAACCAATCAAATCCATATAATTACCAATCTTCCCTAACAATTGTCAAACAGAGCAAACCACAAGAGCATATAGAATTCAAGACTAGTGCTCACGCACTCAACTCTCATTTTTGTGGCGAGTAAAATATGTACTCAATCGCTCTCCATCCAACCCCTTTATGTGAACAATGCCCTCCCAACTCACACTCTGGTGTGTATAAAACAATGAACGCTCAATCTTACTAGTCAACTCGAAATATGTCAAATCAGAACTTGCATTGTTAAACAACACTTTCACATTCATACAATTCTATGCACAAAGGTCGGAAGGTCTTTAAAGCTTGTAATGTAAGGCTAGGGTAAATGGTAGGATAAATTTGGGAATAAGTAAGAGAAAAGCTATGCTTAAAGGAGCCATATCCTAATAAAACCCATAATCAAAATAAATCATGATCAACATCTCCTACATAACCAACTCTAACATCAACCGAATATACTCCGATCATAATAAACAATCCCAACTCTTACATATCACTCAAAATATAATAATGAAGAAGTGGAGTGAATAAACAAACTTTATATCCAAACTTGAATATTTTCATTGAAGCTCTATTTTTCTTTGATCAACCTCCAACTAGAACATTTGAGCAATGAACAATTTTTTTTTTTTTCTTTTGAAGTTCACTAATTTTTTCACATTTTTTTCTTGAACTTCTCTTTTTTTTCATAACATCATGCTTTATTTTTTTCAAGAAAATATACCCTTTCAAACTCATCAAAAATAAACATGATCAACAACAAAACAACTTCTCAAAACCCACCCAAATTGTGCAAATAATAAGCACACTACAAACTCCCTCACCTCACTCACTAATAACTCCCCCAAGCCAAGCTTGGGACTAGTAACCTATGGGGCAAAATAGGCTTGTAATATGGCTAATAAAACAACAAAAAGTTAAGGTAACAACATGGGTAGCAAGAAGGGAACAAATGTATCTACAATCTCTGGAGGCTTCCTAAAAGAACAAATGTCTTCGTCCTCCACAATATGCATAATAATGAATCATATAAATATTACTAATAGTTGTGAACCAATACTCAAATTCATTGACATACCAGGAACTATGGAACTATCACACATTCCTAACCAAATCAACTAGTCAAGCACTATATTCACAAGTAGTTGGACAAAATTGACGCATGTTAAGGTTTCAAGGCGATCAAACATCAAATCATGATTAACTAATCCACAATGCCTATCATCAAATACCAAGAATCAAAACAATTTTCTCAAGTAAGGGGCAAAGGGAAGCAAAATTTACAATTCATTGGAACATATTTTTGATTTTTTGTATTTTTCAATTTTTTTGTGTTTTTCATATATAAGAAAGCAATAAAACTAACCTATAAAGGAAGAAATATAACCTAATAAAACACACCAAAAATAAAAGAAAAGAGAAAAAGAAAAATACCAAACCAAAATATCCCCCAAGCCAGAATCAGAAAATGTCCTCATTGGCTCGGGAACTAGCCCAGCATAGCTAGTCCTGATCATCCTCATCCATCGAGCCGAAGCCCGCACCTCCACTACCACTTGCACCACCTGCACCAGAAGAGCTACCACTAAAATAATCAGCGTGAAAACTCCCCCCCGACGGTCCCCCGAAAGGAATGTCCTTGTCGTACCCGTAGAAAGAAGAATAGTCAGTGTAAATACCACGGGCAGTGGGATTCCTATCGTATCCCTAGGGTGGAGGCTGAAACCAGTCAGGGTGAATAGCGTCATCGGGAATGTTGCCCCGACGAGCATAGTCATCATACATAGGGTAGAGAGCTCTACCCTAGTTCCTCTCTAGGCACCCTAACCTATGGTCTATGGAGCCTACCATCCTCCTAAGGTTAGTATGGGAATGCTCGATACGTCTCAAGGCCTGACCTATACTCTGAAGATCCCAAACTGGGCAAGAGTCAACATGAGGGACGGAGTGAGACATACGAGGTGGAGAGAAAGCCACCTCGGGCTGAGGCTAGGGTGGTGGAACTGGTGGTGGTGGTGCCTGCCCCCTAGCGTTGGCAACTTAAACAACATATGTGTAAGAAGGTTTCCCTGGGGGAAAGGCGGTCAAGTCAGGACTAGGTAAGGGAAAAATGGGCAAAGGTTGCTTGCTCCCAGTCCTAATACACCAAAAGGGTGTCTGCTCGCTATCCGGTCGAACCCACCCCAACTCCTTGAAATGCCTAGCAGTCATATAGGTATCTTGTCCACAGTTTGTCAGCTGGTGGGGTCCATCTACTACAAAACCGGCCTTTTTCACTGCTATCCGAGTGATAAGGCCTCCTAAACGGATGGGGGTTTTTGATGTGGTGCTGGCCGTGGCATGCCTACTCAAATGGTGAAAAATAAAGCTACCTATGTTCAATTTCCCATACCCATATACATAGTGTCCTATGACAGCTAGTTCGTTAGATTGGGCATTATGGGGCTCGTACCTACCTAAAAAACACAAGCCCGCAAATCTTTGCCAGATTTTTTGGACTGGGTGGTGAATGGGTTTGGTACTAGCATGTTGGGGGCCAGGCGTAGGCAAACCGGTCAAGGCATGATATATGTCACCCATTTTATAGTCCGCATGCTATTGGTGAGATAGTTTAGAATTTAATTCAAATAATTTACAAAATTCTACAAAAGTTAAACTAATATTCTTATTGTTCAACCTGAAAAATAAATTTGGCCCATTTCTACTACTAACAACATGTAAAGAAGACAGGAATTCACAAGTAAGTTCTCGGAAAGTAGGATAGTGCATATCAACAAATTTTCTCATGCCAATGTCATTCAAAAATCGTTTTACAAAATCATACAAACTGAATGATTCTAGAGTAGGGTGGTGTAACTAACGAGAAGGAATTACCTCATGACCGATTAAGTGTTCTAGCCGCTCCTTTTGCTCTCGGCTAGCAATGCGGATCGTCGGCCAGTACGGAAGTTGCAAATCTGGGTCTTATTCCTCCCTCGAACTAGAGCTCCTACCAAAAATGGACCTAGCCCTCTTTGAAGCCATGGTAGAAAATGGGTTTGAAAATTAATTTGAATAAAATCTGAAAATTCTTTTATGGAAATGTAGAGGATGAAGAGAGGATCACAATTATGTAAAAAGTTTTGAATTTGGGTGAGAAATGGAGGAGAAATCTTAGAGAGAAGGTAGAGAGAATTTGATTTTTAGAGAGAGAAAGTAATGGAGGAAAGAAGAAATGGAGGAAGAAAGAAGAAAAGAAAGAAGAAGAAGGGTCGGACTCCTCTCGCGCCCGGTCGGGCGGTGGGTCGCCCAGTCGAGCAATCTGGACTATTTAATCATACAATTCTCGCGCCCGGTCGGGCGATCTAAGTCCGACTTTATTTCAATTCTCGCGCCCGGTCGGGCGCCCTTCGCCTGGTCGGGCGATCTGACGTTTAAAATTTTTCCTCTTCTCGCACCCGTTCGGGCGAGAGTCGCCCAATCGGGCGGACAATTTAGTCCGTATAAGGCGAGTTTCGCTCCCGGTCAGGCGAAATTACGCGATTTTGAGGCTTTGCTCTCGCGCCCGATCGGGCGAGCTTTGCCCGGTCGGGCCCAAGACTAAATCGTCGAATTATTATTTTTCTTCTTTTCTCCAAAATTTGGCTAACTCTTTTCCTTCAAACCTGTACAAACACTCATAAAACTTGTTAAATTCCCTCATCTCTCCTCTCATATGAAAAAAAAAAAAAAGAAAAGCTAGTCTAAAAACATTAAAAATACGGGTTGCCTCCCGCAAATTGCTGGTTTATCTAGGTCCCGGACGACCTTCTTACCAAGTACAATAACTAGGACCTTTGGCCTAATGCTTGATCGGGTGGTTTCTCACCCGGTCTAGCGGTGTTTAGGCTGCGATGCGGCTTCCTGATATACCCTGTGGGACGCCAAATCACCTTATCTGGTGGATCCTCCTTAACTTGGACTGGGGGATCTTCAATGCTACACACCAAAGATCCTTCTTTGATCGAGGATTGCTTCATATTGTCATTGCATTCAACACTTGCAACTCGATCTGGCAGAATACTGACCGTAGGCTCAATTTGCACAACTTGCTTGATCGGTTCCACCTTTTCATCCTCGAAACCAAGACCAACAGTGTAGAGTGCTCTTTATATTGCATCGACTTCCTTTTGCCATTTGTCTATCTCATCTGAAAGGGATGCAACACATGATACCGCCTCCAAGGGATCCTTTTCAAGAGCTTGGGGCTTGTTAGAATAATTCTCAACCACATTAACACTAAAACATTTCTCCTCATTCGTGGAGCTTTTAGGGGTATTATTAAGATTAAAAATATAACTTTATCATCCCCTACTGATAATGTTAACTTACCACTTCTCACATCTATGATTGCTCCTGCAGTGTTAAGGAACGGTCTACCCAAAATAATTGGGGTTTGCATATCCTCAGCCATATCAAGAACAACAAAATCAACAGGTATATAAAATTTACCTACTCTAACGGGGACATTCTCTAAAACACTTAAGGGGTATTTGAAAGAGTAGTCGGCCATTTGTAGAGTTATATAGGTAGCTTTTAATTTACCCATATTCAACTTAGAACACACAGATATCGGCATGACGCTAACACTAGCACCCAAATCACATAATGCATTATCAATCAAGAGATTGCCAATATGACAAGGGATAGAAAAACTACCCGGATCTTTTAATTTATGTGGAGACTTATTTTGAAGTACGACACTACACTCTGCAGTGAAAGATACTGTCTCTACCTCACTAATAGACCTTTTCCTCGTCAATATTTCTTTCACAAATTTTGGATACGAGGGGATCTGTGTGATTAATTTAGTGAAGGGAACTGTTTCCTTCAAATCTTTTACCACCTCCATGAACTTACCAAACAGCTTATCCAAGTTTGTCTTCAATTGACGATTGGGGAATGGAAGTTTGATAATTGGCTTTGGAGCATTATTGCTCTTGTGTGGAGTAGCCACCTTCTCTGGAGTCGTACCCTGCAATGTAGAATTAGATATGTTAGTATTAACCTTTAGCCCTGCAGGGCTATCAACTACATTGTTTGATTTAACGGAATCAAGATTAGCATTATTTAATAAAACAGGTTCATCGATTCTGGGCATAGGGGGCCCTTCATAGTTTGAACCACTCCTTAGAGTAATTGCAAATGCTTGATCCGTAGGTCTAGTCGGCTGTGCCAGCAGAGCTCCCTGTTGGCAGGCTTGTAGAGTAGCGGAAAGTTGTGCAATTTGATTATCTACAATTTTATTATGTGCTAGAATTTGATCAATTGTCGCATCTCTACTCTCCATGTGCTTTTTCATATTAACCAACATTGCCCTAATTTCCACCAGAGAAGGGTCAGAAGATGAGGAGGGTTGTTGTCGTTGGTTCTTCTAGCCAGCATTGGGATTGTAATATTTCTGTTGCTGCTGCTGTGGCGCCTGTGGTTCTTGTGGTGGTGGATTTTGAACATTAGTACTCCGGTAGGAAAGGTATGGATGATTCCGATACCCAGGATTGTAGGTGTTGGAGTATGGGTTATTTTGCCTATAGGCTTGAAAGGCATTAACTTGCTCCATGGAACTCCTGCAATCTTGTTCCCAATGACCTATAATACCACAATTTTCACAGAAAGCCTCATTAGAATTATTGTTTATCGCAGAAACATTAGCTACATTAGCAGTGCTTAGATTATCTAATTTTTGGCAAATAGAGGTCAGTTGAGCTTGCAAAATGGATACAGAGTCAACACTATGCTTCCCCTTGTTAGAAAATCCTCTAGGATTCCCATATTGGGAATTGTGTATCGCCATGTCTTCAATAACTTGACCTGCATCTTCAACATCAAGATTCATAAATCTCCCACTAGCTGCAGAATCTAAAGTTATTCGAGAAGAATTTCCAAGGCCATTATAAAAGGCTTGGATTAACTGCCATTGTGCTAAATTATGGTGAGGGCAATCTCTTTGTAAATCCTTGAACCTCTTCTAAGCCTCATATAAAGATTCATCGGCTTCTTGGGCAAAGTTCTGAATCGCACTCTGTAGTATGGCTATTCTCTCTGCAGGTTAATACTTGTTATAAAAATTCAAAACAAGAGTTTCCCAGTCAGTTATACCAAGTGCAGTTCTATTTAAGCCATTAAACCACAAATTAGCTTTTCCAGTTAAAGAGAAGGGAAAGAGAATCTCCATGATTTGGTCTTTAGTGACCCTGGCTTGCCTGATGGTATTACAATATTGACAATAGTAGGCAATGTGAAGATTTGGGTCTTCACCCTTGGCTCCACTAAATTGCTTCCTCTCTATCATCGTTATAAACTGAGGTATAATTTCGAATTGAACCCCATCAAGAGCCGGAGTAGGGGTGAGATGTGGAAAATCTGTAAGATTTGGTTGTGAGTAATCACTAAGCTTCTTTGGAACCGCCATCTCTTATTCTGCATCTGATGATGCCTCTAAATCACTAGAACCAGTTGGAGGATCGCGGTGATTATTATTATTATCACCAGAATCCGCCAGGATTTGCTTGTAGAAATTTTTCTGTCTATGGAAGAAACGTTCGATCTCAGGATCGAATGAGATGTACCCTGATCTGGAACACCTAGGCATAAACAAAAACTAGAAGCAAATGTGAGATTTGCCTCAGAGAACAAAAGCTCTCTGAGACAAAAAGAAAATAATCTAGATTACAAAAACAATCAGAAATAAAAATAAAACCGTTTCCCCGGCAACGGCGCCAAATTTTGACAGGGTAAAGTCGTATCCCCTAATCAAAAGTAATTCCTAAAACCACTAATTAAAATAGATAGGGAAGTAGGGTCGAATCCACAGGGAAACGAGTATTTTTATTCCTAACTAATTAATATAATCTAGATTATAGAGTAACAAATTATTATTATTATCGAAGGGAAACTAAACTACAAAGAGTAAAAGTGGGAAAGAAAAAAAGTAGGAGGAGAAACAATGAATAAAAGGCCTAGGGCATAGGTTCACCAGCAAATAATATTTCAGGGTAAAACATAATAATCAATCATCAACGCATAAATTAATCAGATTGTAAAGGGCTTTCGCTACGTATTCACACAATCACACAATTAATTTACCGGTATTAAATCTCATTTCTCGAATCTCGACTTAACTATTTATAAAATAACCTGCCTATTGAAACTAGACCTAAACATCAATTCTCATCTGTCGAATCTCGAATCAATATTGTCAAACTCATGCATAAAAGATCAGGCCTAATCTAGTCACAGAGCATTAAATCAATCAATAGGAAATTAATTAAGCATTGACAATCAACAACAATAAATTACCCCTTCATATTATTTATGGATCCTCATAAACCCTAGAAATAGAACTACTCACACATAGTAAAAACTAAACGAATCAAAGCAATAAAACAAGTCATAATGAAAGGATTAAAATAAACAACTAAGATTAAGAGAAGAGAAATCGTTACCAAACAATTCTGGAATTAAGAGTAGATTAAGAACAAAGGTTTAAGAGAGAGAAAAAATCTAATAAAATAATTAAGAGAGTAAAAGAAAGTGTAAAGGGAAAAGAGAGAGAGTTAAAATCGTATTACGGAGGATTATTTATACTCCATACAAATCCTAAACTAAAACGACGCTAATCGTCCCTTAATGAATACACGCGCCCGATCGGGCGAGGCACCGCCCGATCGGGCGCGCCTTTTTCTCCCTAGTACTAATCTCGCGCCCGGCCGGGCGCGTCACCGGGCGACCACCTTAGCTTCTCCCGCCCGGCCGGAAGCGCCTCCGGGCGCCAGCCTCTTTGGCCGGGCGGTTCACTTGGGCCACTATTTGGACTACGATTGAGCCCCAATTCTTCGGGCCAATTTGGGTTTCCTCTTCCGGTCTTGAATACTCGGTCCAAATGCCCCGGTATCACCTATACCGAGCCCTTAATCACCGGTTCGATGGCTCTAACCTGCCCTGGGCTATAAAATCTGGTCGTGCTTCTCCAATGTTCGTGATTGCTCTAAAATATCTCTGGAAAATACTCCAAAAGTGTAATTCCCTGCAAAAGTCAACCAAATTTACGAAAACACTAGAAAACACCAATTAGTAATAAAAGTGGCTCTAAAGAGCCAAAAAAACTACTAATTACACCAAGGGACGGGGGTAAAATACTATATAAAATAGACACATCAATGGTGTCCTTCGAACAAGTAAATTACTCTGATAGAAGGTTCGGAATTATTAGAAAGCTAATTATTCTGTGAGGTCAATTGAACCCTTTGGGTCACACCCAAGCAACTAACGATCCAACACTATGAATTAATCTTGAGTATTGTGAACATTGACGTTGGATATCGATCTAGGAGCGTCGAGACCGAGCATCGCAAGTTGAGTCGAATTAGTAATAAAACGACAAGACAGTAAAATTCAATTAATCAACGAATTACGAAACCACCCATACTATCAAAATGCCCGGAAAAAAACTGAGTGCTAGGGATAATAATGGTGCCAGCATGCGCACCATACAAAGCCAAGGGTATTGAGCGTGCATTGCTAGCCAGTAGCTGGCGCATCCCTAGCAATGCTAGCAGCACCAGCCATGCAAAACCAGCAGCAGCAACCAGCATTGCGTGTGTGGCTTGCTGCACGCATGTGCAGGCTCATGTGACGCCATCACGCTACTGCTGGTGCGCCAAGGAAGCAGCGCCAAGCATTAGTCTGCTAGCAAGAGTGACATGCTTGCTGGTACGCACATGGTAACGACTAGCCAGCAGCACAGCCAATGGTTTAGGCGCCAGCAAGGCAACCTTGACGCCGAATGCTAAGTGCGTCATGTGGCGCTGCGTGGTTGGCACCGGATGAGAGTGAGTGTGGCAGTTTTGGGAAGCTTGGGGAGGAAGGAAACGGTACCCTCCTGTAGGGAATATTTCAAGAAATCCCACACCTGAGTCCCACTGTGATCATACACTTAAGCATGGTGGCGTCCAAAGGGAAGGAAGCTAGAGCAAAAGAGTCGCCAACAAGTTTTAGGAACTTGTAAACCGTTCACAGGGTGAAGGTTACACCCCTTAACGATCCAAGAGATCGTTAACTCCAATAGTTCTTGAACCAAGACTGGAAGTTCAGGGATGAAGGTACAAATCCAATCTAAAAGAGAAAGAACTTGCCCTAATAATAGGCCTCTACTTTATTCTTCTCGTATTCATGTGCGCTTTTTGACTAACATGCAATCAATAGGTTAACCCTAAACTTGTTTAATCTATGTTGGTTGAATATTAATGCACAAATAAATCTATTATTGGCGATCACTTGAATTATAACCATATTAACCCTAAACAAGATTATTAATTATCTTATTAAGAATGATTACAAGTACCATCAATTCCCTTTAAACATGCATAAAAGGTGTGATCAAGCAATAACAATAAATAATCATCAAGCAACATAATAATAATCATCATAAAAAAAATAATCATATCAACGCTAAAGCATAATAATAGCAAGATCATAGGCATGATACTAAATAACAAACCCTAGCATGTCACTAAACATTAAAAATCAAAGCTACCCTAAGGGTTTTGTTCTAGAGAGAGAAACTCTAGCTTCTCTCTAACCCTTTGGAGAAGGATTCGGTGGTTGCCTTCATCGAATTAGATAGGGAAGCACGTTTCTTGTTCTTCAATTTCTTCAAAATACAAACCCTAAGGGCATTTGGAACTCGGATCTGTTCTTCGACCTTTTCTCAAGGTTGAAGAAGGGTTTGTTAATCTGGTGAGTGTGTTGGGCGAATCGGCTGCTGGAAGGTGTTGTTCCGGCGGCTGTTTTGGTTGAACCGAATGCTGGGCGGTTTCGGGTCTATTCTATTTCCCAGCAGTCGGATTGTCCTGAAAGTGTTGATTTGTCATTTGTTGGGCTGATTCCGGGTTTTTGGGCTTCGATTTTCAAATCAAACCCTCGATTTTCTGGGTTTTTTTCGCTCAAGGATGATGTTGTGTTCTGATCAAGTTCGCCGGTGACTGGGTTTTTTCTGGCTTATTTCGCCGGTGACGGGTCTAGTTCAGTGGGTTCGGGGTGCGTTTCAAAGTGGTTGGTGAGTCAGTTGGTTCGGCGGTCGATTTCAACCCCTGGTTGGCGTTCTGTTGTCGGGGCTTTACTCTATTTTCTGGGTCTGATTTCTCCGGGGGTTTTCTTGCTTGCTTGCGGGAATTCTGCTTGGAGGTTGAATTCTATTTTTGGTTGGTGGCCTTGTTTTACAGATTCGTAGTTTAGGTATTTCCCTGATGTTCTTCAATTGTAAAAGGAAGGTTGATAATTATTATTTGCTTTCCTTTTGTTATCTTTGTGTATTTTGGGAATTGCTTCTTTGGTTGTAACTACTATCTAGGCATAGTGTATTACTTTTTCAGCTTAAGCTTCCTAGTGATTAGTGTTGTTTGTTGATGGTCCATGGCAGCGATCCTTTGTCCTGTTTTGTATTGTATGCATGCCATGTCGTTGTCCTAGAAAACTAGTTTCTGGGTTGTTATTTAGTTGTGATATTATGATTATGCATATTGATGGTGGATAGTTACTGGAGGTTGGATGTCATAGTTGAGTTTTTGCTTAGTTAGCTTGCTTGGTGTGTAGTGGGATGAGGCCCTTTTTTTATTGCTGTCCTAGCATGAGGTGCTAGCTGATGGCCTGTGTTGTATGGTTGGTGGTTTTCCTATTGCTACCTTGTTTCTTGCTTCTGCCTGGACTCCTTTTCATGCCTCTTCCATTGTGGTAGTTGTTGCTCTTTTTTCTGTCTCGACATCCTATGCTTCATGCTTTGCTTGAGCCTCCTTGTGATTGTATTGCTGGTTGATGGTTCATGGTTGCGATCCTTTGTCCTGGTCTGTACTGCATGTATGCTATTGTTCTGTCCTGGCAGGATGTTTACGGGGTTGTTATCAAGCGGATTTTATGGTGATGCAGGTGGAAGGTGTTCCTTTGTTTTATTTGGTGGAGGTTTGTTGTCATGGTTGAGTCTTGGTCATTTTAGCTTGCCAGGTGTTTGGTGGGTGAGGCCCATTTTTAGTGTTATCTCCTAGCATGAGGTGCTAGTTGATGGCTTGGATTGTATGGTGGGTAGTATCCCTCTCTCTACCTTGTTTCTTGCTTTGTCCGGGCTCCTTCTCATGCCTCTCCTGTTGTGGTGGTTGTTGTTCTATCTCTATCTACGCATCTTATGCTATTCTGTTGTACTTGATCCTCCTTGTGTTTGTGTTGCTGGCTGATAGTTCATGGCTACGATCCTTTGTTCTGGTTTGTACTGCATGTATGCTATAGTTCTGTCCTGGCAGGGTGACTACAGGGTTTGTATCAAGTCGTTTTTTTTATGTTGATGCTGGTGGATGATGTTTGCTTTGTTATTGCTTTGGTGTAGTGGAGGTTGGTTGTCATGGGTGAGTCTTGGTTATTCTAGCTTGCTTGGTGTGTAGTGGGTTGAGGCCCTATTTTTAGTGTTGTCCCCTAACATGAGGTGCTAGTTGATAACCTGGATTGTATGTTGGGTGGTATTCCTATTACTTCCCCGCTTGCTGCTTCTACCAGGACTCCTTCTTATGCCTCCTCTGTTGTGGTAATGTTGCTTTACCTTTGTCGTGGCATCTTATGCTTCTCTGTATTGCTTGAGCCTCCTTATGTTTGTGCTCCTGGATGATGGTTCATGGCTGCGATCTTTTGTTCTGGTTTGTCTGCATGCATGCTGTTGTTCTGTCCTGGCGGGCTGGCTGTGGGGTTGTTATCAAGCTGCTTTTAATGAAGATGCTGGTTGATGGTGTATGCTTTCAAGCTAAGTTGATGCTTTATTACTCACACCTTATTTGTTATCCTTGGATGTATGGGTTTCTACCCACTTTTGGTTGTAGCTTCGGTTTCCTCTCCTTTGGTAGTTAGAGGTTCCGCAGTTGTTTTTTGTTTTGCCTTCGAGCTTTGGTTTTGTTGCTTCTTTGGCTCAAAGGGCATGTACCGAACTTTCATTTCTTGTAGTTCCTACTCATATGGGTAGTAACACTTTAACATGATACTAACATGACATTAAGAAAGAAAATAGGAAGCATCATAGAAATCATAATTGATATAAGCAAATCACCCTAAACATGATACTAAGAAAAGCGTCCTATCATGATACAAGGAATCAAAATAACAACCTAACCATGATTTCTATATCAAAATATCAATTAATCAATTAAAGCACTTACTTGGATGCCTCGTACCTCTTTCTAATAACAAAATACACACGTTAGTAACTTCAAGGAAAATAATAAACAAAACAATTAAATTAAATAATTGAAATAGAGATTTGGGACCAAACCCTCAAAAATACAAAACCTTTCACATCTACGGCGAAGGCAACTTCGAATTGGGCTAGGTGTGTCTAGATCTTATTAATGCAGAATTTTGTTTGTGAAAAGTTGGACTTAGAAATAGAGAAAGAATAAGCTTTAGCTTAGAGAGAGAGAAGAATTAGAGAGTTTTGGTTAATAAAAACGGAGGTTTAAGGAGGCTATTTATAACGAAAATAAGCCGGAACATGATAAAAAAGAATCAGAGTTTCGAGAAGAATAAAACACGATGCTAGCGCCGCACAAGCCTCTGTCGCCGCGCGACAGAGCCTGTCCCCAGGCGACAGCCTGTGGTGCAGTGGTGCATGCAGTTTTTTCACACGTTTTTATATTTTTGATAAAATTAAGCGTACGAGGGGTAAAACTGTAATTTCACTTAAAACACTTCTTTTATTCTAAATAAAACTTATAAAACTTTATTACCAATGCTAATCACATTAGGATTCAAAAGAACCTTCTAGAAGATTCTAGAAGACTATAATCAATCCTAATTGCATAATAATAGGCCCTCCTCTAGATCATTGGGCCGCATATAAAGATCAAACCGGGCCCCGTTTAGTAAATTGGTCATAACTTCCTCACTATTCATCGGAATTGGGCTTATAATATATCGTTGGAAATCTCTTTTTGAACCCAATCCAACTACACTATTATTGGACCCTTGCCATAAAAAAAAATAAACTGGATTGGCTATTTTCATAAAATAGGTTTTCGAAAACATAGAGAAAGAAGATAAATAAAAACTAACCGCAACACTAGAATTTCCACACATTCACTTAATTCGATTATGATTTAATGTGAAAAGTATTCATCACCAAGTTTGGTTTTGGGGAGACACAAATGGGTGTCTACTGAAGCCCCTACTTTGACTAAGTTTGGAGAAACGCGAGTTTCGAAAACAAAAGTCAAAGTATCGATAGGGACGGAGAATGATTCAGAACGTTCTGCGATCCTAAATCACTCTTGTAACGCCGATACCTGCAAAATAGCGTTACTTAAAACAGGTGAAAGAGTTAAGAAATGCATATCTTGCACCGTCAAGCACACATCTCTGAAAGTAACAGATTTTTTGCTTTTGCTGTTGTGAGAACCTTCCACAAGCTAGGGAATGCTATCTCGCTGCTTTTGACGATATTCCTCAAGCTAGGGAATACCTCCTGAAGACTGTTACGCTTGTAACTGCCTCCAATCTCAGCTGTGATAGTCTTCTGCAAGCAAGAGAATCTTATCGAAGACTGCTTCGCTTGAAACGATCTTCATTGCTTTGTGACCATCTTCCGCAAGCCAGGGAATATGATTAAAGATTGCTTCGCCTGAAGCGATACTCATTTGTTGCGATAATACTCTGAAGAGTATCACCAAAGACCAACACTTGTCGATCTTTTAATGTTCGCTTGAACTTGCTTTTGCTATGCCAGTGCATCGGCGCTTTTGCTGCTTGTGAACCAGTATATCAGTGCCTATGAATTGTGAACCATTGCGTTGGTGCCTTTGCTGTTTATGAACCATTATGTCGGTGCCTTTGCGATGAGCCAATGTTTAGGCGCTTTAAGCTAAGTGAGACGATCATTTATTAGGTCGATCACTTAATGCGATTGTAACCGAGCCAATTACTAAATAATGTCAAATTGATTATAAGGGCTAACTGGCGTACCAAGGAACTCAAAATTGTTGTACGAGGTTGAAATAATCATTCTGAGAGGTCTAGCGTTGTATTTCTTTCTGTCGCTCAGCGTTGCACTCTGTCTCGCGGCACTGCTGTCGGGATTTATGAATAAATCCCATTCCTTCTTCATTTCGCTGCTACTGTTTTTTTATTCGCGTTTCGCCGCGAAAACTTCGAATTGCCCGTTCTTTCTCGTTTCTTAACCAAATTCGTTCAAATTTTTTGCAAATAGATGCTTTGTTCATCTAGTTTTTTTTTATCTATGTAATCTTTTTCCAAACTCACTCGAATTTTGATGAATTTTGCACATTTTTTTCACGAAGTTCTTAAAAATTCAAAACTTATATTGCTCAATTTGCTTTGTTTGTCAAATTTTATGCCATGAAATTGCTTGATTATGTTTATATATTGCCTTGGGAGTATTTTGAGAATTGTTTGACTCAATTTGGTGAAGGAACGAGAGATTCACCATTGTTAGACTTCTTAAGGTCGGGAGAACAATGTGGCTCGTTCTTGATGTTTTTGCTAGCAATTCTTGTCCAATTTGTCACAATAATTTTCATAATATTGCAATAAATTGTTTGATTTCTTGAAAAATGCCATATATGCTTGAGTTGAAATTGTGCTCTCTTTTAGTACTATGTACTCTGTTTTTTGCGAACATAGTATCATACGGCTAGGTGAACCTTAGATACTATAGAGCCTTAATTTTTGTCAATTTTGCACAATGTAGTATGGCTCGACAGCAAGGTTCTGGTTCCCGATCCCGAGATACACGATGGGAGCACGAGCCCGTTCAGGAGGACACGGATCCGTCAACCTCTCTCGGTCCCTTCCTTAAGTGGGACGAGCGGACATTTGTTCTTTGCCCCCGAGCACCATATTTTTGAGAAGGTGCATTGTGGGACTATTAGTGGTAGGACGCACAACCATGGCACAGAAAACGAGACCCTAGGCAAGCTATACAACAAGTATTTTAGCCGCGATGAAGGGGTGCGACTTCTTTGGGAGTCTTATGGGCTGACTGCCCTGTTTCGGGCTACGCAAGCCATGTACTCGTTCAACGTGGGCCACCACGTGGTTCGCGCTTTGGTGGAGTTCTTTTGGGACACCCCCAACACTTTTCACTTTCCTTAGGGTGAGATGACTTTCACCCCAGCCGACTCCAGTCTCATCTCGGGACTGGAGTTTTGCTCGACTGTGCTGCCATTCGACATCTCTATTAGTGTTTTCTCTCTCCTATGGTCGATGAGCTGTTGGGTTTGATCGCTGTTCGGGCCCGTGCTGAGGTGGAGCCATCACGATTTAGCTCCAGGTGCATTCGCCGGTCGACTTTGGCTATGGCTTTGGAGGACTATGCGACCACCCGAGAGCAACAGGTGTGCGTCTTTGCACTTATTTTGCTATCAGGGACCTTTTCTCCAGACAAGGGTAGTCGGATGCTGCTTTACTACCTTCTTGCTCTTCGTGATCTTCAGCTGATCGGGACTTATGATTGGGCCAGCTTGGCCTATGCTGAATTTCTGCGGGGATTATGAGACTCCTGTCGACATTGGTCCTACATGGGAAACATCGCTCTCTCTAGCTTCTGGAGAGTCGTAGAGGTACACTTTAACTCTTTAAAAGTTAGCTCTAAACCCTTATTAGCATCTGCTGATTTCTTCTTTATCTTTGTAGAGCTGGTTCTACTAGTACTTTCCTTCGCTTGCGCTGGCGAGACCATCTCCACACGAGCTCCCTGTTGGCGCGTGTTGGGGAGGTCGCTTAAGTAACTAGGCGACTACTTCCCATGTCTAAGAGATGATCCTCTCGGTATGTTCTTTTTCAATAGTTGACATCTTTGTATTTCTTTTGGTAGAGCTTAATCTTATAGACATTCTTTGCAGGAGCCTCAGGTAATATACCGGCCATGGGGCGTTCTGGTTATTCCTGTGCTGGCTGCGTAGTACACTGCTGAGCGTCGCTACTTTCAGGGGACGTATGAGGCGGCGATGTACCTAGGAGAGAGAGTTGTTATTCAGCACTCCTCGGAGATTTTCGTCGTCCCTGCTCCTCCGCCACGCCACATGTTTCATGACGTAATGCTGCTTAACTTATCGGAGAGGTCGTTTGCTGGTACCCCTTGGCGATCTTATGCTAGCTCGGGGAGATGCTACGAGGAGAATTTGCTGCCATTGTTAGCTCTGGCCCCTGTTTTGTCTGAGAAGGTGGCGGTATGATTTTTGTCTTTTATCTTTTTGCTAAGTAGCCCCAAAGTGGTATTTAATTCATTTTGGTTTGCTTTTTTTTTTTTGTCAGACCGAGCCTACTGAGTTCGTTCCCCCTCGTATGTCCATCCACTATCAGGGTACATACGGGCCTATTGAGGAGATGATCCCTCTGGCTCCCGAGGATCGGCGTTTCGTTAAGCGATCTATCCCTCGTCACAAGACTCAGGTGAGTTATTTACTTGCTATTTGTTTATATCTGTCTTGTAATGTTACTGACTTTATTTGCTCGCGGGAGGTGCATAGAAGCCTTTTGGAGCCAGCTAGTGCGGATGAGGAACGTGGCTTCCTGTCGTCGCAACGACGCTGTTCGGGAGGTAGTTTTTCCTCTTTATTTCTGCAATGTTTATATTTCTATTTTCTTTGCATCTGACTAGATTTCTTTTTGCAGGGACAACCTATTCCTTCCCGTACTCGAACGAGACCTAAAGCTTGGAGAGAGCCGGCTAGGTCTAGCTCGAGGCGTCGCCGCACTACTTCCGGTGGTCGGGGTGGTCGATCCAATGCTGCTCGGACCGAGGCTGTGGAGGGCTTGGGCTCTTTATCTGAGGGTGCACGGACTGGGTCGATGGGCCAGGGAGAGGCGACATCAGCTCTGGTAGGTGGTGGGACGTACGAGGTCGGCTCGTCATTGCAGAAGCCTCCGCAGCCTCAGCCTTTGTTGATTCATCACCAGGACGACGTTCTGAATCAGTCTCCGTCCCTATCGCTACTTTGACTTTTTTTTTTTGAAACTTGCGTTTCTCCAAACTCAGTCAAAGTTGGGGCTTCTGTAGACACCCAAATGTGTCTCCCCAAAACCAAATCCAGTGATGAATACCTCATGTCATTTGATTATCGAATAAAGCGAAAGTGTGAAAAGTCTAGTGATGAGGATGTTTTAATTAAATATCTCTTCTTTTTGTTTTTGAAAATATTTCTTTTCTTACCCTATTTATGAAAAACGTGCATTCCAGTTTAGTTTGGTCCATGATATGGATCCAATAATGATGTAGTTGGATGGGGCTTGAAAAGACCTTTCCAATGATATATTATAACCCCAATTCCGATGAATATCGAGGAAGTTATTGCCAAAATACTAAATTGGGCCCAAACCGGTTTTTACGTACGACCCAATGATCATGTGGAGAGTCCAAAGGTCTAATCCTATTCCTAAACTAACTAGGATTAATTAGAAGCATCTATAAGTTTTTAAAAGATCTTAATTATCCTTTTTGAAAAGATAAGATTAAATAATTTGAGTTAAATAAAAACTTTCCTTTTATAAAAACTTTCTTTTTCTAAAATCCTAATTATATTCGAATTTAAAGATGTTCAAAGACAGTAAGATATTATTTTCGTGCCTCATTAACTTTATCCATATTTTATATGGTTGGATAGATCTTGAAATTATCTTTCCAATAATATATTATAATATTAAATCTGAGCAATAACGAAAAAGATATGAATGAGATATGAAACTCTATTAAAAACTGACACCGTCGTACTATTTCGGCCATATCTTTTTATCTACAAAATATTTTAATCTTGTTCTAATTGGGTTGAAAAGTTGACTTAATGCTCTTTCCAACGACATATTATATGACTTATTTGGAGTTCTGGATCAAAAGATATGATAAAAACAAAATCAGCAAAAATTGTTGTCCATCGAGTGTTATTTCGATTCGAATTCGGATTCTTTTCTTATTCTTCGACCCTCTTTTTTCTCTATAAATAGAGGTCATATCTCCCCTTTTTTAATCATAAACTGTCATCTAGAATTTTTTTTATTCTCTCTCCCACTTTCTAGCCTAGCCTTTTACAAACACAATTCCTCATACATTAGCACTAGACACACCTAGCCAAATTCGAAGTTGCCTTCGCCCTAGACGTGAAAGGTTTGATATTTTTGAGGGTTTGGTCCCAAATATTTGTTTCAATCATTTAATTTAATTCTTTAATTTTTATTATTTTCCTTGAAGTTACTAACGTGTGTATTTTGTTATTAGAAAGAGGTACGAGGCATCCAGGTAAGTACTTTAATTGTTTTAATCTATATTATGATATAGAAATCATGTTTAGGTTATGATTTTGATTCCTAGTATCATGTTAGGATGTTTTTCCTAGTATCATGTTAGGATGCTTTTCTTAGTATGATGTTTAGGGTAAAGTATAAGTTTCTTAATTATATGAATTATGATTCATGTGATGCTTCTTATTTCTTTCCTAATATCATGTTAGTATCATGTTAGGGCTAAAGCTTTGATCTTTTATTGCCTAGTGACATGCTAGGGTTTGTTATTAATCTTGTTAGTATCATGCTTAGGATCTTGCTCTTAATATTATGCTTTAACATTATTATTATTACGATTATAATTATTATTTTGATGATTATGATTATCATGATTATTGTTATTATTATTATGATTTACGTTGCTTGATATATTTATTGTTATTTCTTGATCACACCTTTTATGCATGTTTAAAGGGAATTGGTACTTGTAATCACGCTTAATAAGATAATTATTAATCTGGTTTAGGGTTAATTTGATCATAATTCAAGTGATCGCCAATAATAGGTTTGTATGTGCATTAATATTCAACCAACATAGATAAACAGGTTTAGGGCTAAACCTATTGATTGCATGTTAGTCAGAAAGCGCACATGAATACGAGCAGAATAAAGTAGAGCCTACTATTAGGGTAGGTTCTTTCTCTTTTAGATTGGATTTCTACCTTCATCCCCAAATTCCTAGTCATGGTTCCATACCTATTGGATTTAACGATCTTCTCGATCATTAAGGGGAGTAACCTTCACCATGTGAACGGTTTACAAGTTCCTAAAACTTGTTGGCGACTCTTTTGCTCTAGCTTCCTTCCCTTTGGACGCCACCATGCTTAAGTGTATGATCATAGTTAGGTTCAAGTTAGTGGTAATGCTTGAAATATTCCCTACAGTATCCGACTTTCTCCCCCAAAAAGAAAAAATGAAAAAATAAATCTGACTTAAAACAAACCTAAATTTAATTAAATTTGAATAAATCCAAAAAGAAAAGAAAATATATTAATTAATATGTATGAGTATTTGAACAAGGGGCAAAATTGTAAAGTCATTGTACGAATTCGAATTATAGCAAGAAAAACGCAGTTTGCATACCATGTTGAGGAAGCAATGCAGCGCCGAGTGTCGCCACGCATTTTTCGCTGTCGCCGAGTGCTGCTGCTATCGCTAGGCGACAGACTCTGTTGCCAGGCGACAAGCTTGTCATTTGGCGCTGCAGTGCACTGCCTCCGAATCCTTTCCGGAGTCAAACTGCATCAATTTTGTAAATAAATAGCCCCCTAATCTGCCGATTTTCTGTATAATTCAAACAGATTAATTATAACCTTAGTTTCTCAACAAATAATCATGTCTTTAGTCACTAAGAGTTTTAGCAATTTCACTCGTGAATGGTGTCGGTCTTTAACTGCTAAAGAGAGAAAAGAACTCAACTTTTTTCACATGGGAGGTATTTATGGTATTAAGGGGGTATATCTTGACATAGATTTTATTATTAACGCCTTAGAATATTGGGACACAGATACACATTACTTTAGACTAGGGTGTGATGAAATTAGCCCTAAACTGGAAGAATTTGGTGCCATCGTAGGCTTCCCTTCATTACATCTTGCGGTAATCCCTAGAATAAATGAATATTATTATAAAGATTTTGAGCGCTTCTTTAATTTAAGAGACAGAGATCTAACAAATATTGTAGATTGTAGTGTAGTTAATTTAAAAGAATTTGCACGCCACTACTTTGATAGACCTTATTCTGAATCTTTTTATGTTTATAGAGGAAAGGCTTTTCTCTTTTGCATGCTTAACCAATATTTTCTCACTGGTGGTAGAACTAATGAGGGTCAAGCAATTATATTAACTGTTTTGGAGCAAATTAAATCTGGAAGGAATCCAATGCCATTAATTGTTGGAGAGACTATGCTTAGTCTTGATGAATTAAAGAAAAATCAAAAGCACCTTTTCGGGGCTCTTCGATTTAATTACAAGTAGAAAAAAAATATTTTCAATTAGAGAAATCAAAAACATATTTTTGAATAGTAATACTAATTTATTTGCATTGAATTTTTTGCAAATATGGCTAATAGAGAGACTAGAATTAATTAGTCCTCCTGATAATATTGAAAAATATACTCCAAATTGTTTTGTGAGGCGAAAGAAACGCTTCTCTAAGATGGGGCGCCATGAGTTGAATAAAGTATTTGCTTCTTGCAACTTTGCTATCAAGTGGGTCGTCCCATGGTGGAAAATAGAGAAGATGGTTGGTGTCAACAAGGAACCCTTCTGCCGTCTTCTAAAATTAACCAAGATGACTTTTTATTATCCATGCAGGGTAAAAAGGCAGTACGGTCTACTTTAAATAATTCCTCCTGGGGATCTCCGTTGTCCCTATGAATTCCCTGTTTCACAAGAAGTAGAGAAATTTGACACATATTGGAGTGCTAGGCCTTTATGGGAAGTGATTACCAAAAGGGTTCTCCTTCCTTGCTTAATGATGTGAAGAGATGGCTTCTTAATAAGCCTACAAAGGACATGAAGAAAAATCAGAGTAGAACCAATGTGAAGAATCGTGTAGGTGACAAAGTGATTCCTGTTAAGGAACGCTTGGTTGAAAAAATTGAATTTAAAACACCTGTGATGCCTAAGAAGAAAGATACTACAAAGGATAAAGGGAAAAGAAAAGCTGACACTTCAGAAAAGAAGGTTTGGGTAGAAAAGAAACATGGAGTCCTAGCTAAAGGAGAAACCATTTACTCTAAAATTGAATGTAGGTCCTTTAAAGGATGCCTACTAGATAAAGTCATGGACGATGAAGAGGATGCAGATAAAAGTTGGAAAAGGGCAAAGAAAGAGAAGAAATATTATAGCATTGCTTAACTTTCAATTTATTAGACTAGTTTAAATTAAAAGACAATTTTTTTTTATTAAGCTTTTATTTGAATTCCATCAATAATGTAATTTTTGCTTTATTTTATTAATGAAATTTCAGCTTTTTAATTAAATCAACTTTTTAAATTTAATTTATTAAAGCAATGAAAACAAATTAAATTATTTTATTTTTCAGAAATTTTATCGAGTACGGAAGTCGAAAAGTTTCTAAAAAACACCGAAATTTGCCCAGATATTCCCAGAAAAAAGTGGTGCCGCTGTTTTGTGTTTGTCGCAAGACGTTGCTGTCTGTCGCCGAGCGACAGGCTCTGTCGCTTTACGCTGCAGTCTGTCGGCCGACGACAGACTTCTTTCTATGGCGTTGTTATTACGTTGAATTTCTACTGCTTCTAGGATGTAAGGTTTGCAAAAATTAAAATGGCCGCACCCTATAAAGGGTTGCCTACGTATCATTTCCTAAGGAATCAGGCCAAACGTAGCTCTCTTTAGTGTCCTACTCAAGCATTTATGGGTAGTACTTTTTAAGTTGGTCAAGGTTCGTTGTGTTTGAGGACTCATTGCTATCCATGTCAGTTAGTTTTGCTGCACCTCCTAATAGGATGGTTTTGACGATAAATGGTCCGGACCAATTAGGCCTAAATTTGCCTCTTGGATCCAAAACATTTTTCCTAATGCTTTTAACACCAAGTCTCCTACTTTGATGTTTCTTGTCTTGACCTTCTTATTAAAGTGCCTAGCGATACGGGTTTGATAGCATTGGGTATGATATAGATCTTCTAGTCGCTTTTCATCGAGTAGAATTAGCTCTTCATACCTTGCTCTAGTCCATTCGACTTCACTGAGTTTACTTTCTAATGCAATGCGTAGAGATGGTATCTCTAGCTCTACAGGTTGTACGACATCCATTCCATAAACCAAGGAGAATGACGTATTTCCTGTTGATGTACGAATTGACGTGCAATAACCCCAAAGTGCAAAATGGAGTTTGTCAGGCCAATCCTTATAATTTTCCGTCATTTTCTCGATAATAGTCTTTAGGTTTTTATTAGCCGCCTTAACTGCTCCATTCGCTTAAGGTCTATAGGGGGAAGAATGATGGTGTTGAATACCATATTTTTGTAACAATTCTTCACATTCAGCTTGAAAGTGAGTTCCATTGTCACTTATCATCTCATGTGGGACTTCGTATCGACAAATAATATTCCTTTCAATAAGAATGCTACATGTTTCATAGTGAGTTAAGCATATGATTGTGCTTCAACCCACTTTGTGAAGTAATCAATTGCTACTAAGATATATTCGTGCACTCCTGTCCCAGGAGGGGTAATTTTACCGATAATATCAATTCCCCATGCAGAGAACGGCCATGGTGAAGTGTAGGTGTAAAGTAGAGACGGAGGAACATGTTCTCAATTGGCATAAATTTGGCATTTAGGGCATCTTTTTTACGTATTGATGACAATCCCTATTCATGGTAGTCCAATAGTACCCTTCTCGCATTATCTTTTGGACTAGCATTTTTCCATTAACATGGGTTCCACAAATGCCTTCGTGGACTATCCTCATAGCTCTTTGGGCATCCTTTTTCCCTACACATAAGAGAGCTCGACCCTTAGGTACCCTTTTATGTAACTCTTTTTCTATGAGTACGTATTGGGAAGCCAAGAGTCTTAATGCTCATTTTGCTCTTTTGTCAACATGAGGAGGATATTCTCCTTTGATAACGTAATTAAGTATATCTGTGTACCACGGTTCTCCTTCTTCTTCTTCATCTTGGACCACTTCATCATCTTCTATGGCTTGAATGTAAGCCGGTTTATGCCTTTTCTCTATGGTTAGAGGCATTTGCTCGATTTCTGTAGGAATCCTAACCATTTAGGCTAGTCTTGCCAAGCCATCAGCAAATTGGTTTTCCTCTCTAGGTAAATAGGTGTATTCTACCTTTTCCAGCTGGTTGGTGAGAGTTTCCAGATAAGTTTGGTAAGGGGCTAGACTTTCACTCCTTACTTTCCATCTTTTGGAAATTTGGTTGATGATCAACGAAGAGTCTCCGAATATTCGCAATTTCTTCACTCCCAATGCCAAAGCTCTTTCACGGCCTACCACGCATTCTTTGTATTCGGCAACATTGTGACCATCAAGTCTTCGTCTGGAAATTCATTTTCATGTATTGACATCGATTCTTCTATTGGGAAATCCGCTAGGAAGTCCAAGACCACAGATCCCTTGATAGCCTTTTAAAGCATGAATCTTAAATCGAACTGGGCTAAACTGACTATGCACCTTGATATGTGCCCATTGAGTGTAGACTTTTCGAATAGATACTTAAGTGGATCCATTCGAGAAACTACAAAAACTGTATGCACGAGCATGTAATGTCTTAGCTTGGTTGTGGCCCACACCAATGCGAGGCACAATTTCTCAAGCGGTGTGTAGCGTACTTCATATTCGAGCATCTTCTTACATAGATAGTAGATTGCATTTTCTTTACATTCTACTTCTTGTGCAAGCATAGCCCCCATTGTCTCCTTGGTGACTGTTAAGTAGAACCTAAGAGGGATCCCTAGAAGCGCTGGTGCTAATACGGGAGGATTTGCGAGATAGGATTTGATCTTCTCAAAGGCTTTTTGACACTCATCATCCCATATTACTGGCACATTCTTTTTTAGCTTCTTGAATATTGGTTCGCATATTGTTGTTAGCTTCGATATGAACCTACTTATATATTGCAACCGGCCAATAAATCCTCGAATTTGTTTCTCGGTTTTGGGCGGTGGCATTGACATGATCGCCTTGATCTTGGTTGGGTCTATCTCTATTACTCTAGAGCTTATGACATATCCCAAGAGGTTGCCTGAGGTGACTCCAAAAGCGCACTTGGATGGATTCAACGTCATGTTGTATTTTCTTAGCCTTTCGATGAATTTTCTAAAGGCTACTTGATGTCCTGGGCGATCTTTTGATTTCACAATCATATCGTATACATATACTTCAACCTCTTTGTGCATCATGTCATTGAGTAGGGCAGTTGTTACTCTATGGTAAGTAGCACCCGCGTTTTTCAACCCGAATGGAATTATCGTGTAATAGTAAGTACCCCAAGGTGTTATGAATGTTGTTTTCTCCATGTCTTCTTCTGCCATGAGAATCTGGTTATATCCCGCGTATCCGTCCATAAATGAGAAAATCGCATTATTTGCTACATCATCTACTAAAATATCGATGTGTAGTAAAGGGAAGTCGTCCTTTAGACTTGCCCTATTTAAATCTCAATAGTCGATACACATTCTCACTCTTCCATCCTTCTTCGGAACTGGGACCACATTTGCTACCCATTCGGGGTATTTGGATACCCTAATAAAACTTGCAGTTATTTGTTTCTGAACTTCTTCTTTTATTTTAAGAGCTACGTCGGGTTTCATTCGACGCAGCTTTTATTTTACAGGTTTCATTCCTAGACTTAGTGGTATAGTGTTGAGCTATTTCTCTATTAATGCCTGGCATATCTTCATATAATCAAGCGAATACATCGATAAATTCTTTGAGTAGATTAATTAAATCGGTTTTTTCTTGTTTATTAAGCGTTAATCCGATTTTAACTTCTCTTTTAATGGTTGAATCATTTGAGATATCAACCGTTTCAGTATCCTCAATTATCAGTGTTTTCTTTTCAAGTGTTTCCATTGCTTTAATAATTTCTTGGTCATTTTCATTGCTAGTTAAGCAATGCTTGTCATCTTGGGTTAATTAAAAACACGAGGAGTAAGAAGAAGAAGACATATTATTTAATTCTGAAATCATTACATCGAAAAGAGAAATGTCCTCAGGGACTTGATTGCTAACTGTCCTAGGAGTAGAAATAGAAGAATTAGAAACAGGGGGTGTTATAGCTAAATGTTTGGAAGATTCTATAATAAAAGACTCTGACTCTGACTCTGACTCTGACTCAGACGACTCTTCAAACATTGGTCTTTGCCCTGTTGTTATTGAGATTTTTCTTCCACTCGAAGTAGTCACCTTGACCATCTTGCGCCATCCTTGCACTAAACCTTCCGCAGGAGTGATGAGCTTCGAAGAGTCAAAGTTCTCGCTTTGTAGGACCGTTTGGATGAGTGAGGAATTATCCTTTACATATTTCGGCTCATCCTTTTCACGCCCAAAGATTAGTCCCATGACATTAAAGTCAAAGCATGGGGGTGCTTTCTCCTTGTAAATAGGAGTTGGGATCTCATCTAGAAAGTAACAATCTAGAAAGATTTTAAACCCAGGTTTCCTTATGCCATTTACAACAAAAGGTTCGGGAAATTCATAGGATGGATAGTCCACTCTTTCTCTTATGAACTGTCCGTTGAGAGTAAAAGGGTACTAGTCCATTGCGATTGCTTTCTTTTGGGTGCGAGCGTTCCTACGCGCCTTAGACCTTTCCTGGGCTCGCTTAAGATCAATACGAGTCAGTTCAAAACCAATTCCGAAAGTATCTAACTTAAGGAGGCCAGGTAATTCCATTTGTTTTGCTATCTCCTCTTTATTTCCTAGATTCATTCCGGGAAAGTGTCCATGTCTCTTGAGAATAGCATTTACCGTCATATTGGAGTGGGGGTCGTGACAAAGGGGTGTCCTTTCATCCTCCTCGATTAAGGAGACCTCTTCATTAAAGCCCCACAAGTCTTCATCATCCTCATCGTGCTCTACATTAATGATCGGATTTTCAACAGCTTTAGTCCTCATAGGTGAAGCATCGATTGTAATAGGGATCCCTCCAACTATAGCCTTTACTTGTTGGTGAAGAGATTAAGGGACGGCCTTGAGGTCATGAAGCCAAGGGCGTCCCAACAATAGGTTGAAGGAAGCCTTAATATCTACCACTTGGAAGGTAGTGGCATATTCTATTGCTCCCGTCGTTACATTCAAAGTGATTTTTCCAAGAGCTTTGCGACAAGTATTGTCGTAAGCTCTTATTCCTTGTGTTGATGGGGTTAAGTCTTCATCCCTTATGCCTAACATCCTCGCAGTTCTGAGGGGACAGGCAGTGATTGCCGATCCGTTGTCTACAAGAGTTATTAGGACGTTCATCCTCTTGCAGACTACTGTGAGGTTTAGATCCTTGTAATGCTTGTCACTTTCTGGAGGTAAATCTTTGTCAAAAAATGTGATCAAGTTGATAGGACTAGGGAGATCACTCGTAAGGAAGTTATCCAACCCCTCAGAAGTGGTGTCGGAATCTATCCCTATCTTATCCAAGGCGTTCAATACTGCCAACCTATGTTCTCGAGATGTAGCTAGAAGTTTTCATACGTTCATTTCGACCTTGGTCTTCTTGAATTGTTTGACAATATGATTGTCCTCTATAATAGGTATGGGAACTTGTTGCACGATAGAAATAGGTTGTGTAGAGAGGACGTCTATGGGTGAATCTTCTTCACCCCAAAAATCACTTATTGAATATGACATTGAAAGTGGTGGTTCTTCCATGTCCTTAATATAGACGTATTCATCATCGCTGTCCCAAACCCCGTTGATGTTAATGTCTTATTCTTGTGGGATTTGAACTAGCTTCTTATTATCTATCATCGTCTGAATTAAATCTTTGAATTTAAAACAATTTTCAATGGTATGTCCCCTTGATTGATGGTATGGACAGTAGAACTTATTTGTCCTCTTTAGAGATTCAAATGGTCTCGGTTCGAGAGGTTTGACTTTACCACTCTCGGACAGCATTTTGAACATTTTAGCATAGGAAGTCCCAATTGGAGTGTAGAGTTTATTACTCTTCTTGGGTGTGTCAATTACTTGGAGAGGGAATAATTTCTTCTCTATAGGTGTAACTTTAGCACGCTTGCTTTGAAGCTCCTTTTCTTGTTTCTTCGCTAATTCAATAGCTTCACGTACCAAGTCTATTTCCTCCCACATTGATCGTATGAGGATTTAGACTTCTTCCTTAGTTGCAGGTTCTTGTTTAGAAGGAAAATCATCCATGCATCAAAAAAGGTTTCCTCCTCTTCTTCGATAGCATGAATTTCTTCAACAGGTTTGATGAGAGATGATGGATCAATACGGTCTTCCTCATCAGAGATAGCCAAGGAATCAGAGAGAGGTGCATTGTTAATACTTGGCTTCTTTCTTGCAGGGGGCAATGGTAGCTTATTGTTGTCAATCAAATCTTGGATAGCTTTCTTAAGTTTCTAACAATTCTCAGTGAGATGGCCCCTACCTTGATGATACTTGCAATGTGCTTTGGGGTTCCAATTGGCTGTCCTTTTTTCAACCGGTGGATCCCCGAATGGTCCAATAGGAGTTATAAGACCTTTTGCATTCAATCGATCGAGTACGGTGTCATAACTCATGCCAATAGGAGTAAATTTCCTCCTAAATGGTTTCTTTTGTCCTTGGTTGTTCATAGCAAGGACTTCCCTCAAATTAAAGGTTCTAACATTATTTGAGTGGGAGGTGTTGGAAGAAGAAGGATTATCGTTCTTCTTGCCTTTCCAGCCACTGTGGAGTTATTGTTAGCAGCTTTTTGTTTAGCTAGGTCATCTTCAATATTAATTCCAATATCATAGACGACCTTGAAAGTATGAAGATTGTTTGGGTACTTAAGGTGCTTGGAGTACTTTTCTTGGAGGTTCTTAATGAACATCCTTACAGATTCTTTGTCACTTGGTACTTCAATCATCCTAGTAGAGGTTTCTCTCAATTTATTGAAGAAAGAAGTGAAACTTTCATTCTCTTTCTGTTTAAGTATTTCAAGTTCCCTATGATCAGTTTCAACTTGAATATTGCATTTATACCTATCAATGAAAGCATTTACAATTGATTCCCATGTGGAGGTTTTCTCTTTGTTAAGGGAGAAGAACCATTATTGCCAAATGGTCTCAAGAGATAAGGAAAATAAAGAATGAAATACTTTTCTATCAATACCCTTAATATTCATTACAGTTTAAAAGGCTCTTAAATGAAAATAAGGGTTATCAGTTGCCTTGAATTTTGGGATGTCGTTGGCATTGAACTTCTGCGGAAGAAGCTCCTTGTCCACCAAGACCCCTTGTGAGTTAACGCCCTGAAACTTGTAATCATTGGATATCTTGCTCAAGCTTTCTTGCATGAGCTCAATTTGTTGTTGCTTCACTGGATCATTAATTTGGAGAGTTAGGGTATTTAGCAGTTCAGAAACACCAGCCATTTGCTTCTTCAGCTCATTAATTTCTGATTGACTGAAATTATTTTATTTAAGGCTGAAACACAAGTCAAACAACACAATTAAGAAAAACATATAGAGTATGCACAACAAATAATGCACAAATAGTTAAGTGGGCACAATATGATGCATTGAGTTGCAACCTAACCATGGCTCTAGTTCTCTAAAATTCGGGATATGGGTTAGTCAAAGAGGGTCCATGGCTGTGAGTCCAGATGCACCGCGCGGAAGCCTTACCTTTGGAAGGGTTGGCGCGAGTGGATGGGACCCCGCGAGTTAAACTTGCTTCCATGTTTTGGTGAATTCAACATTCTCGGATGTACCCTTTGTTGCTAAGAGCGTTCAATCAGGTAGATGGATCATGAATTCCTAGAGGGTTATGTCCATATGTAGAACACATATATGGGTTTCAGAAGAGTGACAAAACTCAATCAGGAAGTAGAATCGAGTCAATAATGCTAGAACTGGTCGAAATTAGAACTCGTATTTCTGGCTCGGTATTGGAAGAACGCAGCGCCAGCCAACAGCGACTGTCGCCGCGATATAGCCCTGTCGCCTGGCGACATAATTGTTGCTCGGCGACAGAGCCATATCTTCTGCGACAGGCTATGTTTGCTAGACGCCAATTCCCACATGCCTCAGCAGCTTTCTATGTTTGTAAAATTTTCCAGTTTTTCGCAGCGTTATTTCGGTTCTAGTTGTTAAAGATATTCCTCAAAATTCCTACGTGTAAAACTCCTATGTTTTTGACTCATTACGGATGGTCTTTCCAATGAGATCATTTTTTATGCATATGACAATAATGTTAATCAAAATTACGCACAGGAAATACTTAGAACTTTTTGAGTCTCATCCACTAATTCTAAATTATTGCCGAAATAAATTTCAGGAATTAAAATAGAAATCCTCCCCGGTGAAGTCGCCAAAACCTGTAGGGAATATTTCAAGCATTACCCAAAACTTGAACTTCACTATGATCATACACTTAAGCATGGTGGCGTCTAAAGGGAAGGAAGCTGGAGCAAAAGAGTCGCCAACAATTTTTAGGAACTTGTAAACCGTTCAAAGGGTGAAGGTTACACCCCTTAACGATTTAGAAGATCGTTAACTACAATAGGTCTGGAACCAAGAATTGAAGTTCGGGGATGAAGGTAAAAATCCAATCTAAAAGAGAAGGAACCTACCCTAATAATAGGCCTCTACTTTATTCTTCTCGTATTCATGTGCGCTTTCTGACTAACATGCAATCAATAGGTTAACCCTAAACCTGTTTAATCTATGTTGGTTGAATATTAATGAACAAATAAATATATTATTGGCGATCACTTGAATTATAACCATATTAACCCTAAACAAGATTATTAATTATCTTATTAAGCGTGATTACAAGTAGCAATTCCCTTTAAACATGTATAAAAGGTGTGATCAAGAAATAACAATAAATAATCACCAAGCAAAATAATAATAATCATCATAATAAAAATAATCATATCAACGCTAAAGCATAATAATAGCAAGATCCTAGACATGATACTAAATAACAAACCCTAGCATGTCACTAAACTTTAAAAATCAAAATTTTAACCCTAACATGATACTAACATGATATTAAGAAAGAAAATAGGAAGCATCATAGAAATCATAATTGATATAAGCAAATCACCCTAAACATGATACTAAGAAAAGCATCCTATCATGATACTAGTAATTTAATTAACAACCTAAGCAATATTTCTATATCAAAATATCAATTAATCAATTAAACCACTTACTTGGATGCCTCGTATCTCTTTCTAATAACAAAATACACACGTTAGTAACTTAAAGGAAAATAATAAACAAAACAATTAAATTAAATAATTGAAATAGAGATTTGGGACTAAACCCTCAAAAATACCAAACCTTTCACGTCTAGGGCGAAGGCAACTTCGAATTGGGCTAGGTGTATCTAGATCTTATGAATGCGGAATTTTGTTTGTGAAAAGTTGGGCTTAGAAAGAGAGAGAGAGTAAGCTTTAACTTAGAGGGAGAGAAGAATTAGAGAGTTTTGGTTAATAAAAACGGTGTTTTAAGGAGGCTATTTATAACGAAAATAAGTCGAAACATGATAAAAAAAAAGAATTAGAGTTTCGAGAAGGATAAAACACGACGATGGCGCCACACAAGCCTCTGTTTGCCGCGCGACACGCCTGTCGTCAGGCGACAGCCTGTGGTGCGGCGCTGCAGGCAGTTTTTTCACACGTTTTCATATTTTTGATAAAATTAAGCGTACGAGGGGTAAAAATGTAATCACATTAGGATTCAAAATAACCTTCTAGAAGATTCTAGAAGACTATAATCAATCATAATTGCATCATAATAGGCCCTCCTCTAGATCATTGGGTCACATATAAAGATCAAACCGGGCCCAGCTTAGTAATTTGGCCATAACTTCCTCATTATTCATCGAAATTTGGCTTATAATATATCATTGAAAAGCTCTTTTTGAACTCAATCTAACTACACTATTATTGGACCCTTGCCATGGACCAAACTAAACAGGATTAGCTATTTTCATAAAATAGGTTTTTGAAAACAGAGAGAAAGAAGAGAAATAAAAACTAACTGCAACACTAGACTTTCCACACTTTTACTTCATTCGATTATGAGTCGACGTTAAAAGTATTCGTCACCGGGTTTGGTTTTGGGGAGACACAAATGGGTGTATACAATTATGTTTACGGTTTTATGTATTGCGAGTGCGGTCTTGTTTTTGGGTTTGTTTCCGCGGTAAGTCGGACTCACCAAACCCCAACACCTCCCACGGTCAAAACTAAATTTGTAAACAATTAACCAACCCAAATACTAGAATAGAGGCAAGTCAAGGGTCGAACCCAAGGGAATGGAGGGAAGTTAACAATTGCTAAAGTTAAGCTATCTCGAAACGTAAGAAGGAATGTAGGTTGTCTAAATCAACTAAACAAACAAGAAAACACAAAGTAAATCAATAAATTAAACACTAGGGAATTAGGATCCACATATACTTGCAATGGATGAACACTAATTAGGTTGGAGATTGATTAATTCGAGTATTGTGAGGGAAGATAGATAATGCAATCAAAAAGAGCTCGACAAGCTATCTCCTAGAGGTCAAACTAGCGCCAACTACGAAAGACTCTACTAGGAACATCACAAGCCAAACTCTAGCGATAAATGTGAGATACAAATCAATGGTCTGTATCAATGTAGACAAACAATGCAATCTAGCATGAAGAACAAGTTCATCACTCCTTCCAATCCATACACATGCACAAAATCAATTAACCAATTTAATCACAATGCTAAATCAATCAAAAACCTCCCAATTAGCTAATAATACATTAGTAATACATGCTTCACCACATCCCTAGCAAGCAAACTACTCACAATCCATTAAAAAATATCAAAAACAAAGCTATGCAATTCATCAAATTCATCAACATCATTTCAATTAAAATAATTCAATCAAACAATCAATAAACTTGAACAATCAACAAAACAAGTGAAATCAAAAGTTAAAGATTGAATTAAAGAAAGAAGATTCTTACAAACTTGATCAAATCAAAGGAAATGTACTTAAATTCAAACCAATTGCAACTATCATCAATCACCAATCTTCAATGTTTCTCTTACTACAAAATCTAAAATCTATCTAGAGTTTCTCTCTCTAAGAAAATCAAACCTAAATCTAATTCTAAACTCTCTAATTCCTCCTCTCTCTAAAAAATCATTCCCCCTCAAAATAGAAGAAAATTCTATATATAGTAAAACTAACAATGAGAAATTAGTTAGATCGTCCAAAATAGACCCGTACAAGCCCAGTCCTCTTCAAGAGAATGCACGTTCGTGCAAAACGGGGTACGGAACAGAAAGAGCAGGTGGTGCGGCCACGCCACATGGATGCGCCGACGCGCCATAGTCGCTCGCGCCCGCGCCTGGGAACAGGGCATCCCCCCTTCACCATCATTTGGATGCTCCTCGTGCGCTCCACCCGATGCTCTTGATAAACACGGGACATGAAAGACCCAAAATCATCTCGATGGTGGGTTCAACACGAGAATTCGTGCCCCCACGGCTTGAATACACGGCCTAAGGTCAAATGGAACTTGTACTTCTCCATGCTTGAGCTTCAAACGGAGAACACTAGGTATCCTAGTCAATGCCAAACTTGGAAAGGGGTTTCGTGAATCTTTGGATAACGAACTTAACCTGAAAAATTAAAGAAAACAAATAAAAAAAAAAGGGAAAAAGACAAGAAAAACCAAGAAATGCATGAAAATGGAAAATCAACTGAGTAAAGTGCAAACTAAAGGAATAAAGAGCAAAACTAAGGGAAAAGGAAGGAAAAGAACTATAAAAGCAATCTAAAATCATCCTAAAACAGAACAAATGAGTGCCATAAATTACACTCATCAGTCATCTGAAATTTCAGTAGTTAGGAGCGCCCACTCCTACCCTTTAGAGCGGCCGCTCCCGAGGTCCTGTTTTGAGCAGACAACTTCTTTTCTTTTGTGCTTCTTTTTGCTATTTTAATGTTGGCCTTTCATTTGTAAAGCTTTTAAATAGGTCTAAGCTTTCTTTTGGGATAAACTTTTGCTAAATTTAGAAATCAATGAGATTTTCTCTCTCTACCCATAATCTTTGTGGTTACACCTTGATCCGAGCTTTACTTTGTGTTAGCTTTAATTAAGAACCCCTATTTCATATATCTTGGTGTTTGTTGAGTTAGGTTTATCTTGTTTTGTTGATTTGAAGTTGTTGTTAGTTGATTTTTCCCCTCTTTTATTGATTTTCTTGGTTATTTCATATCAACAATTTTCACCAATTTCGTTGTTGTAAGATCAGATTTACTCAAGAAGTATACAGAATGTGGATTTTGTGATTGATCATTTTCTATATTTTCATCAGAATTTGTAGAATTATTTCCAAAATATTGAGGTGCCATTTTCAGAATTGATCAAACTAGAAGATCAAGAAAAAAATAGGACAAATTGATTAGCGATTCAGAAGAAGAAACTGAAGCTGAGAATGCGGAAATGAGGATCATAAACGAACAAAATTCTGCTTAGATACCATATTGAAGTTCAGAGTGTGAACTTTATCTTTTGCAACAATGGCAGAAAAATCTAGAGAGAAAAAAGGAAGAAGATGATTGTAGAGAGAGGAAGAGAGATTATTATTATTTGATTAAGGAATTATTACATCAGCTAGAGAGGGTATATATACACGAGTTTGTTGTGATTATAACAACTTTCATAACAAACTTTTCTAGTACTAACAGAACTGCTGACTAGATAGAAGATTGTTGTTGCTAACGTGGGTTCTCTTACTGAGCTGGAGAGCTAGCTATTCCAACAATTCCACCCAAATGTTAATACCCATGTAGCTGGCAAAACATAAATTCATAAATTTATAGCTTAAACAAATTGACAAATAATTGCCTTTGTTCCACAAACGGATATCACTATTAGCCAGAATAGAATTAAAAATTCGACATTAGATTGTAGGAAATATGACTAATAGCAGCTAAAATAAATTAAAAGGCTTGTCTAGTAAATGTTGTGGCATAACAATAGATCACTGCCCTAATGTCAAATTTGCCCCGCACAGGTACATACGGACTCGTAGCAATCGACCTCCAAGGATACACAACCTTAACTTTTCGGTGTTTATAGAGAGTTAGATTGAAAACACGTTCAAACAATGCTCAATAGAAAAGGAGGTCATGAATAACAATTTTTAGAGAGGATATATACTTACTTTTTCCGGTGGTGTAACCATATTTTTTTGTTAGGGGGGCAAATAATATGCATGCACTCATATCGCATACACAAAAAAGATATATACTACTTTATAGTACTTCGTATAAAATTTAATAATACAAACAACTATATTTTCCAATTCTAATACAATATAAATTAAATGGAGAATCAAGATGAGGATGGCAAGATGAATATTGCAACAAAAGTAAACCAACTCTACAGCAATTTAGCTTGTGTAATATACTGTTACTTTTAATACATATAAGTTTAGAGGCGCACGCAATCCGTGCACAAAACTATAATATATTTTTAAAATAATTTTTTTTTAATTCATAAAAATTTTGGAAATTAAACAATTGTAAAAGTGCATATATGAGAGACAAAGAATAAATACAATAGCACAACTTTTAAAAGTTACCAATAATTTTACCACCCTAAAAAAAGGTAACTCTAAGACGTTAAATACATTTGGTCTTGGGGAAGCTACACTACCACACTGATTAAGCACCAATAAGGTCGGAAAATCTAATAGGTCGACATTAAACATTGCCAAATTTATCCAAAAATACACCATGATTAGCAAAATCAAATTGTCTACGTGTGAATCTTGTACTTTGTATATTTGATATACAATAATTGAAAAATGAGGGAGATGATATCTTTGAATTAGATAATCACAATTTTGATTTCTCTTTATCAATTTTGATAGTTGCAATCATTATATAGAAGATATAGATATAAAAAAAAATTAAAAAAATAAAAAAAATAAAAAGAGCAAATTATTATTTTGTATGTGCATTTAATCTCTACAATAAAAATTTGTAAATAAATTTCTAATGGTCAAGGAAGCACCGAAAAACACAAACCTTCTGTGGTATAATCTTCTAATGATCAAGAGCATTGATTGATAGATTATTTTGTGAGTAAAGAATTCCCTTTCCTGAAAATAATTTAATAACAGTTTAAGATTATTCAAACAAAATAACAACATGATAAAACAATCTAGTTGTTTCGGATGAAAACAATGGGACCTTGCCGAAGGTCCAAAGAGGTGGATGAAGACTGACTCGGTCCAAAAGATGTTGGGCCGAGGGTTTCCTGCACAGCAAACACACGTAAACTGGCCTCGGGGGTTGTGCCGAGGAAGGCCCCTACGATGCCGAAGTCAAACAGTGTTTAGAGAGAGAAAGCTATGCAAGAGTATTAATTGCTTGAGCCTTGAATGTGAATGAATGATAAATGATGTAATTGAAGGCTTTTACCTTAGCTTGACAAGGAGAAGAGATGGGCTTGAGATCATATGGGCTGACCATGATGACTTGGGTCGTTAACTCGAGATTGACTTGGCAGGATTGGAGGCTTGGGCCTTGACCTTAACTTGGATAGAACCATTTAATGATAGGACCCAATTAGGCATAATTGAACCCAAACAACTTGCCCCCCAGACCCAATTCAATTTGGAAGGATGACGGGTCGGGTTTGAATTTAAAAAAAAATGGAGGGAAGTAAATGATTTAATTAAATCAAAAAGATTTAAATTTTAAACAGTCATTAATGAAATAGCTGTAATTAGGATAATTAGTGGGAAGTTGGATGGATAATGGGCGGTTAGTTGAAGAGTAGTGGGATTAACGATTACTTAATGAGCGATTAAAGGGAAATTAAGAGAGCGACTCCTCAAATTCCATTTTCTGGGAACATAAACGGCGTTGCACTTTCCTATTTCCTCATTTCTTCACCAATTCGCACTCTCAGTCGAACCAGAACCTCTCCGATTTCGCTCAAAATTCCACTAAAACCCTGAGATTAAAGCTGCTAACCAGAATTCGTCACTCCGACTAGACAAATCGGTTAATTCTGCTTCAGACTAAGGTAAATTTCTTTGAATTTCCTTCAACTTTTTTGAATTTTTTGAAAGAATCCCCCTTTTTCGACTTTTCTCTTCGCAAATCCAACAATGGTTAGAGGCAGAGGTCGCCAAACCTGACGGCAAGGTCCAGCCCGGGAGCCGAGGGACCGCGCCAACGTGTGGAACGGGGTGAGAGCTGGGGCGGACCCGGAGGAGGGTATTCCGGCCACCCCACTAAATGCAGCGCCCCCTCAAGAAGAGGCCGGGGCTGGCAGCGCTGAGTAGGAAGAGATTCTGCCGGGTGCACCATGGAATCTGCTCCCTGGGCACGCTGAATGGCGGAATGACGGAGTCATTGCAGCCATGATGAGAAACGCACCCTATAATTGGTGGGTCAGGAACGCTGAGGCCTATCGGTTCGCCGAACAGATAGAGTTAAATTAAAGCATTTTTAAAGAGGATGGGGTATTGGTGCCGAATGCCCGCGTTAAATGATAGGATTCATCGTCCACCCCCCCTTGGTATGTGGGAGTGTACACTCGGCAGCTACAGTATGGGCTTCGGTTCCCTTTGGATCCCTTCATTAGGGATATTTTGATAAAGTACAGGATCTCCCTGTGCCAATTGACACCCGTCAGCATTCGGCGGGTGATGACATATCTCTGGGTATGCCGGTTTTTTGCTGTTGAGCCGAACCTGCATTGCTTCCGAAAGTTGCACAAGTTAGTGTCGAACATCCGCAGTCAATATGGTCAGCACGGCTCTGGCTGGTGGCGCATTGAGAGCCATCCGCAATATTTGACTATGTGGCCGATGATTCTTCGGATAAGGATTGGAGAGGCCAATGGATCTGGGTAAGGGCTCCAGCGGATCTAGAGCACCCCCACTTCTTCGGGGCTCCCCGCTACCTCTCCAGACCTAACCCGAACATGCAAGATTTGGGTCCTGAAGACCCTGATGCCACTCGCCACCCCAGCTACGAGCAGATTAACTTTTTCGGGAAGCAAGAAAATCCCGGGGGGACTGGCCGAATGAAGTTCATCCCGACGAGATGGCTTCCGGACAACCATTACGTCTTCCAAGAGAAGATGTTGGCGGTTGTCGGCCTCAGCCGAAAGCACAGAGGCGGTAAGTACTTTCGGCTGGGGCCGAGGACTTGCTTTATTTGTTTTCTTTTCGCTTTATTTTTAATGTCTGCTTCATTAAGTTAACTCTTTCACTTTGCCCTTTTAGAGCTAAGCGAGGCCACTTCAGGGATCGACTACGATCGGCTAGGGGTGAACGCTGAAAGGGTCATCTTAGATCGGGCTCCCGCAATCACTTACCCGAAGGACCGTCCACTGCATCTGCATTCGACGGGCCTTCAGATTGAGGCTACTGCAGATTATCTGAAGCAGAAACCTTGGTTGGCAAAGCGGGATCCTTTGAGGCGTTTGCTGCCTGAAGAAGAACAAGCTGCTCGGACAGCTGAAGACGTTACTAGGGCAATTAAAGCCTTAGAAGGAGGTGAAGGGACCTCTGGTGCTGCCGAGCAAGGGACTTCTGCAACCGAGGCTCAGCCGAGGACTTTGGTGAGTTCCTTAGCATTTTGCTTTCGTTACTGCATATTTTTTTTTCTTTTTTTTAACTCGAGCCCTTCCTGCCCCCCACTTCTACAACCTGAAGAATGAGGCAGAAGAGAGAAGGGAAAGCTCCTGCTCGTCCCGAAGACTTGCCACCGTCTGAATCTGAAGAATTCGATATGGACGAGCAGCCTCTGGCCAAGAAGGAGGACGAGGATAGCTGTACTGGGTCCTCGTCAGTTTCAGACGATGCCAATGCCTACTGAAGGCATCAGCATAAGGGAGCCTGATGAAGGCAAAGGCTCGCCAGGGCTCCCCCTCCGCCAGAAAACCCTCCTCCCCAAACCCCTACACCCCCCAAAACTCGAGAAATAGAGGTGGATCAAAGAACTCCTGACCCGAAAAGGGGGGGTTCAGGGGGAAGATCTGAACCAAGAGAGTGTCGCAAGGCATTCTGCTGAAGCCGATGAGAAAACCGCTGCTGAGGGTTTCTCGGCTGATATTGAGAGGGAGGTTGACGCAGTGATCCGTGGTCGCGGTTGTCGACCTGGGTGGAGATCAACTGGGCTCCACTGATGGGGAAAAGAAGGATGCTGAGCCAGATAAGGTTCAGGAGGATCCCTCGTCTTCCTTTCCTTCATTCCAGACACTACATTCTGGAGATATGGGTTTCTTGGCCCCTCGCATTTGAATCCTCGACAATGTTTGGGAACTTATTTGGGGTTAGAACCGAGAAGGAGCTGCGACCTACTTCGGCGACCTTACGGGTATGTCAGAGGTAGATCGGGCCAGGGCGTGGTCACTTAAGGCCACTGCTGGAATGGGGGAATCCAGCCGAAGGGTCCCCAACCCTGACAGAGATAATTAGCGACTGTTGATGCAGGTACTTTGCCATTTATTTTCCTCTTTCGCGAGTTCAGCTCTTTTGTTCAAATTTTTTTTTCCCTGCAATCAGGTTGTGCACAATCAGACTCTCACTGTAGAGTTGATAGACACTCTCCAGGACAAACTGGACAATGCCTGGGAGGACACAAATATTGCCCAAGAAGAGGCAAAGCAGGCTGCTGAAGAGAAGCAGGCCGAGGCTGAGAAATACGAGAAGCAGGCTGCCCAAGCCCTCCTGACCTTCTACCATGCCATGGAGACTGAAGTCTTCCCAACTCTAATGGCCGAGGAGAAGATCATCAATGAGTTCGGGGCCTTCGACATCCTTGGCTTCAAAGCGGCCATTGCGTGGCAGTGGCTTATGAGGCAGCTGGGCAAGTCCAAGAGATGCAGTAGAGGCTGGAGTCCCTGGAATCCAGTAAGATGGCTGCTGAAGAGGTACTCCAGGCTAGGGACGCTCAGCTTTCCGCAGCTCGAGCTGCTGCTGATGACCAGGATCAGAAGCTGCAAGATCTGAAGGGTAAGCTGAAGGTTAAGGAGGATAACCTGTCCCAAGCTAAGGCCGAAGCTTCAAGGGTTCAGTTAGAGCTAAATGAACAGAAGACTTCTTCCTCCAAACTCACTAATGAGTTTGACAAATCCAAAAAAGATTTGGAGGAGAGTTAAAGGAAGTTGGCTAATGCTGAAGCCTTCACTAGTGGAAAAATTGTCATTTATAACACCCTATTTGTAACGGACATGATAAAATCCGTTACAAAAAGAGTAATTGTAACGGGCAAAATTTTTGATCGTTACAGAAAAACTTATTTGTAACGAGCAAAAAAATGTCCGGTACGAATAATTAATAATCGTAACGGGCAAATTAATGCCCGTTACGAATAGTTATTAATTGTAACGGAAAAATATAAATCCCGTTACAACTAAATAACTCCCTAGGGTTAAAGATCGGTTCCTAGAGGAACAATCCCCAGCCGCATTTCTTCCTCACTCCTCTTCTCTTTCTCTCTCCTCAAATCACTCTCTCATTCTGCATTTCTCTTCTTCCTCACTCATCTTCTCTTTCTCTCTCCTCAAATCACTGTCAACACTGCTCATTTCTCTTCCCGCATTTCTCTTCTTCCTCACTCGTCTTCTCTCTCTTCCTGTTCTTCAAGCTCAACAACAATGGCGGCGACTCCATTGTCAGCCGAGAAGACCACCTCTGGTAGACTCGAAATCGAGCTTGCTGAAGTTGAAATGCCTGGACTTATGTCTTGCCGTACTGAATTTGGTCCTTCTCAACCTTTTAAAGGTGCTAAGATGACTGGATCTCTTCATATGACTATTCAAACTGCTGTTCTTATTGAGACTCGTACTACTCTTGTTGCTGAAGTTCGTTGGTGTTCTTGCTACATCTTCTCTACCCAGGTATAATTTCATTTATCTCGTCATTTTTCGATTTAATCCCCTTTTTTTTATCTGTGATTTGCCCTTGATTTTGGAAATTTCCAGATCTTAAATGGGGTTTTATTGTTTTTATGGATTGGATCTTGTTGGGTTTGATTCATGTTGTGATGATTTTAATGAAATGAGTAAATGATTGATTTGTAGAATTTTTGATTTGAAATGGACTGTTTTTTCTAGGGATCAAGATCTCAAATCATGTGAATTTTTATTTTAAGAATTGTGGGTTAATTGATTAATGATAAAATTGGTGGTATATACTTAAATTATTTAATCAATTTTAGTGGGATTTGGTATATAAATAGAGTTTAAAATTAATAAGTGTTTAATTTGTGCAATAAATAATTCGAAATGTGTTGTTCATTTCTGGATTCTTAAGATCTAAGATCTTATAGAATTATGGGGGAATTAATTAGTATTAAAATTAAAATGGACGATTAAATGGTGGTATTACTGTTATATACTTAATTTGACTCCATGAATAGTTGCGATTTTAAGATAAAGTATGTAGTTGGCCGCTTAGATTTGTGACGTAGAGAGGTTAGCTTCTCGGTTCGACGAAGAAGTGCAACGTCATAAAGCTTGATTTTCAGTTTTTAAGGGTAATGATTTCTACTAGTCGGGCTCCCGGAGTCAGATTGCTTAATAAAATACGTTTTCGAAAATTGAAACGGGCCAATGAGTCCAACACACAGCGCTGTGACTGACAGGCTTTTTAAGCCATCCGAGTTCGTTTAAGGCTCGAAAATAGCGTTTAAACATTTTCCGGATTTTATTTTTATTTTATTTTCGCATTAGGGTTTTGTTTAGACTACTTAAACGTTTTAGCCGTCTTTAATATTCAGTTTTTGACATTTTTATAACAATCTCAAGAGTAATACTCTTTTCTGGTGGATTCCGGAGTATTTTAACATATTTATCGCTTGTAAATCTGTCTGTTTGCGAAGGATTAGCGCTTGCTTTTCTTGCTACCTTTCCGACTGCGTCAATTTGAGAAGAAATTCAATGACTTGTTAAGATTGTATTAATGCATAACGTGCCTATTTGTTATCAAAGAGAAGATGAACATTCAAGTTGGTTATATCAGAGAATTACAATTGATACTGATATATGAGTAAAAGCATCATCTGTATACGTTGTCTAATTATAGAAAGTTAGCGTCTGCATTTATGCCTGCTATTCAAAGGTACTGGTGAGATGATGTTTATGGTGGTTTAACTTGGTAGAATTAGAGGAAAGTTATGATTTTGGGAACGAATGCAGTTCGAGTTGTGTACTTTGGCAGTTGTTCATCTTTGTTTTCTGGTTTGTTCTACAAAATTTGTAGGATAACTTGACATATGACTAAGATTTGTTTTGATTCTTGTTTATCTGTTTCGTTCTCAAGTGTCCTTGAAATGAGGAAATTGATACCATTGACATTCCTTATGATCTTACTTTCTGGTGATTTCTCATCCAAGATGTCGTGTGGTTTAAGTTGCCACTTAAAGAGATACCTGCTACTGTCATTTTCATGTTTATTGCAAGATTTATGAACATAAATACTAAGTAGACTCTTAGTAAGGTCCCATATTCTAAACGCCCTACCAAATTGTTTCTTATCAAGTTTATTATATGATTTGTTGTCGGATTTGTTGTCTACCGTTTAAATTCTCTTATGGGATTTATCCGTATATATTTCACTGGTTACTCGTTTATAGACACTTATTTTAATGGAAACTTTTGGAGTGGTGTATTTCTTTTTGGATGGGATTGGAGCTCATTCAGTCATTCCACTCCCTAACAGATGCCCCGTGCTTTTATTAATAATTCTACAACTACTGATTATAAGTTATGACAACTTGTTTTAATTATGAACATCTACCCTAATGTTTTATAAATTTTGTTTTAAAGATGTGTGCAACAAAAATTAGGGGGGCCTACTGTTGCTGAATATGAGAAACTTCAAACTGAGATGTCAGACTTGCAGGAGAAATACTAAGAGCTTCTGGCCACCCATCAAGAGACTATTAAGCAGGTATTTTCCTTTCCTTTTATTGTATTCATTGTATGATTTCCATAGGCAGTATATATGTAAGCCTTACAAGCACTGCCCTCAACCTGATGTGTGTGTGTGTATTTTTAACTATGCAGATTAATATTTAATAGTTCTTTTTTTGCAGGTTCTTCTTGATTAGGAGAGATACATGACAAGTAGTGATGGCTCTAGCATTCCCGGTTCACTTGTTGTGCCTATGGGAGCTGAAAATCAGGTTTGTAAAATTGTAAAGCTAAAATTGTATATATTATTTTTTTAACTTTAATAAATAATATAGGCATGTTGTGTTTGATTCTTCACTAGTGTAGTTTGCATTTTTTTGCTTCAGATCTATCGATTTTATTATTATTTTTTTTTTTCTGATTTTGGATCTTTCTTTGCTAGTTTGGGTATGGTGATAAGTAAACCGAGAGTACGGCAAGATATGCTACTCAGATCTTCTCCAGGGGCTTCAACAGTTCAACAATCAACACGGTTGGTAGTGCTTCCTCCAGTTCCTCCTCCACTGCCCCCTTTGCTGAAATCACGCCAAAATTAAACAACAACAGGAACAACCCGACAAAGAACAACAATCTGCTATTATTGCTGAAACAGTTCGAATTATGAGCAAACGAGAGAGCAACGTATTGAATTTGAATCTCATCTTAGTTATAGCAATTAGCAAGTGCATGACTTGTTTTTAATTTCTTTAATTGATAAAATCATGTGAATGTTGTATAGCTTTTGCTAATTGAATAACTGTATATTTGTATAAAATATTATTTATTTTTTGTAATTGATAATTTATAATAGTAATTAAAATTTGGCAGCATACTAGCAGGTATCACCTGCTGGGTTTTTTTTTTTTTTTTTTAATTTGGGTTCAATTGTATTCGTAACGGGCAGTCTGAGTGCCCGTTACGAATAACGGGGTTATTCGTAACGGGCACTCAGACTGCCCGTTACAAATAACCCGTTATTTGTAACGGGCAGCGCCCGTTACGAATAACATATCCTATCCGTAACGGCAGCATACGTAACGCCCGCTGCCCGTTACGGATAGGCTGTTTTTGCCCGTTACGGATAGCTATTTTTCCGCTAGTGCTTGCTCCAAGTTCGCCTCTATACCCAGGAAGAGTATGAGATGGGTTACACGAACGGGTTTAAGGTGGCTAGGAGGGTGGCTCTCCATGCTGAGCCTTCTCTAGATTGGGCCAAGTGTGCTAGCTGGGTCCAGGATCCCGAAGATCCCCATATGAAGTTCCCTACTCCTTTTGAGCTCGAAATTTTGAAGGCTGAAGAAGACGAAGAGGAAGCCAAGCTAAGGGAGATAGAGGCTGAACAGAGAGCGATGGAAGCCCAGATGAAAGTCAAGCCTGCCTCTTCCACTGCTGGAGCTGAGTCTGCCCAGGAACCAGGCAATGCTGACTAGCTTGACCCTCCGACTGAAGCATAGGAACTCGGGCAGTCGTCTTCATAATCTTACGGATGGACATGTGCTTAACTTTAGACTTGTCGCTTTCTGAATATTTCTTTTTGCCTTGTTTTTTGCTTCAGCTTGCCTTGATGTACAAACAGTTTTATTTTTGTGTTTGTACGTATTTCGACAGCTGTTATTTTTCGCTTATGGGCGGCTGCCGATGCTATCTTTCAATTCTGAACATCTGAACTTGTAGCTCGTGATTCGAGCATAACTTTCATTTATAAATCTGATATTTTCCTCTTATCGCCTTGCTTTAAACTTGCATGCTTGCTTTCCTGAATTTTTAAATTCTTCGCATAATTTGCTAAGTAAAAAGCTTCGGCTGGAAGGTTTCAGCTGAGGTTATCTGCACTTGTAGTGCCTGTTATCCCCCCAAAGATTTAAAGACTTGGTCTTCAGATTACTGAGATGGTTTCTTATTATAATTTTTTTTTTCGCTTTCGGGTGAATCAAAGTAAATTTCTAACAGTTATGTTATTGCTCTTGATTTTCTGTCTATCTGAAAGAATGGATATCTGAAACACAGAGCCAACTCAAGGCAATGTCTTAGATAATGGCTCTCTGGGATACAAGGCTCAATTAAGGCAATATCTCAGACTTGTCTATGGACTCATTGCCTTGGAGAACAGGTCTTGCCGAAGTTTTCGCCTTAGCTAAAAGACCAGTATTCTTTAAAAAGGCGAGTTTATCAGCAATCCGAAATCTGGTGCCCTGTAGGATAAGGTTTCAGACAGGGCTGAAGGAAACCCTTTAAAGAGTAGATAGAATAAAGAAAAGATGAAAGAGTAGAAATTGCAAATATTAGTAGAAATAGCGGCTCTGAGGCCTTTCTTTAACAATTCTGAATGTACATACAAAGATTGTTCTACCCCAAAAGGTTTACACATGATATTTCTTAAGTACATCCGCATTCCAGTGATTTTTCAGATCAATTCCATCCAACTGCCGAAGTCGGTATGTTCCCGGCTGAAGCTCATCATAAATTTCATAGGTTCCCTCCCAAGCAGCTGAGAGTTTCCCATGGATTCGGCTTTTCTGGACCGCGGCAGCGTTCCGAAGGACGAGGTCTCCAATTTTAAGAGGCCTCGCATGGATTCTTCAGTTGTAAAATTTGCTGATTCTCTACTTGTATGCGACCATTCTGTCTCGGGCTGAGTCTCTTACTTCTTCAAGGAAATCAAGGGATTCCTTCATAAGTTGCTCATTCTCAACTGAGAAGTGGTGCACTCGCAGGCTTTCAGAACCGATTTCTACTGGGAGAACGACTTCGGCACCATACACTAATTCAAAGGGTGAGTGGCCCGTTGCTTCTTTTTCGGTTGTTCGAATAGACCAGAGAGTTCCAGGAAGTTATTCTAGCCACTTGGATTTTTGATCCTCCACCCTCTTCTTGAGAGCGTTAAGGATCTGCTTATTTGCAGCTTCGGCCTATCCGTTACTTTGCGGGTGGCATACCGCTGACTATGCCAGTTTGATGCTGAACTGATCAATGTACCGCTTCAGCGGCAGATTGTCAAATTGTCTTCCATGATCAAAGACAAACACTTTCGGGATGCCGAAACGAGTGATGATATTCTGCCAGATAAATTTTATGACAGTTTGCTCTATGATGTTCGAGGCTGCCTCGGCCTCGATCCATTTACTGAAATAGTCAACACCGACTATCAACCACTTTTCTGGTACGGGGCATCCGAAAATGGGCCCAGGATGTCCAACCCCCATTGGGAAAACGGAAGTGGGCTTAGGACTGGCTGAAGTTCCTAGGCTGGCTGATGGATGACTGGTGCAAATTTTTGACATTTTTCGCACTTTCTGACCAGTTCCTTAGCGTCTGAGATCATGGTGGGCCAATAATACCCCGCCCTTAAGGCTTTATGGGCTAGGGTCCTTCCCCCAATGTGGTTCCCACAGATGTCGAGGTGAATTTCCCAAAGGATGTAATCTGCATCTGTTGGTCCCACGCACTTCTGCAATGGGGCTGAGAAGGATTTTTTCAGAAGCTCTCCCTTGAAGACGATGGACCTTGCACTGGTTCGCTTCAATTTGGAGGCCAAAATTTTATCTTCGGGAATTTCTCCCCGAAGCTTGAAAACTAGGATGGGATCCATCCAGCTTGGCTCTTGCTCAACGCAATACACTTCAGGTGCTTTGTTAACACTTCTCTCTCGGCGCACCTCCACATAAACAGATCGGTTCAACTAAGTGAGAGTTGAACTAGCAAGTTTTGAGAGTGCGTCGGCTTGTGCATTCTGACCCCTTGGGATCAGCTGAACTTCAAAAGTTCTTAGCTTTGTAATAACTGATTTGATCTTGGCAAGATAGGCTATCATCGAGGGCTCTTTGGCCTCGTAGCTACCACCGATCTGATATGCAACTAGCTGAGAATCCGTATTCAGACAGACATGTTCGGCTTCCAGCGAGATGCACAATTCTAGGCCAGCGATTGCTTCCTCGTATTCGGCCTTGTTGTTCGAAGCTTTAAAAAAAAATTCAGTGCATACTCGAAGGGCTTGCCTTCGGGAGAGGTTATAACTACCCCTGTCCCCAAACCATTTACAGTGGAGGATCCATCCATAAAAATGGTCCAGCTTTTCTTTTCGTTGTCTAGCGTCTCTTGGTACGAGCATTCATCACGGAAGTCCGCTAGAGCTTGAGCCTTTATGGTTGCTCTCGGCTGGTAGCTGATGCTGAACTTTGTTAGCTCGAAAGCCCACTTGGCCAGCCTACCAGATTTTTCAACTTTGTCGAGAACTTTTTCCAGCGGATGATCAGTTAGGACCACTATTTGATGGCAATCGAAATAGGGCCTCAACTTCCGAGCAGCTACCACTACTAGGTAAGCAACTTTCTCGAGTAAGGGGTAGCGGGTCTCGGCATCCGTCAGAGTGTGGCTGACGAAGTAGATTGGTTGCTGAATTTTATTTTCTTCCCTCAACAGTACTGCACTGATGGTAGCTGGGCTAACAGCCACGTATAAGTACAGAGACTCTCCCTCTACTAGGCTGGCCAGTGTTGGACGTTGAGCTAGATGCTCCTGAAGCTGCTTGAAGGATTCTCTTTGCTCATCCTCCCAAACGAGATCTTTTGTTTTCGGGAGTTTCAGGGCTTTGAAGAAAGTTATCCCCTTATCCGAGGCCCTAGAGATGAACCTCGAGAGGGCTGCCATTCTTCTGGTGAGCCGCTGAACATCCCTTTTTGTTCTCGGCTCGGGAAGATCAAGCGCTACCTGCACCTTAGCGGGATTGGCATCAATCCCTCTTTTGCTGACCATGAATCCAAGGAATTTCCCTGACTTCACGCCGTAGACACACTTCTTCGGATTCAGCTTCATTTGGTGCTTTCTTAGGGTGGCGAAGGTTTCCGCCAGGTCCTTAACATGGTCCTCATCTTTTTTTCTTTTGACGATTGAATCCTCGACGTGGACTTCCATGTTTCGGCCTTTTTAATCGGCGAAAACTTGATCCACCAGCCTTTGATAAGTTGCCCCCGCATTTTTCAATCCGAAGGGCATCATTCTGTAATTATACACCCCGGCGTTCGTGACGAATGTCGTCTTTGTTCGGTCGTCGGGGTGCATGAAGATCGGATGGTACCCCGAAAATGCGTCCATAAAACTAAGGAAGGCATGGCAACTTGTCAAGTCGACTAGCTGGTCGATCCTCGACAAGGGATAGAAAACCTTCGGACAAGCCTTATTTAGGTCCATGAAGTCAACGCACATTCTCTAAGTGTCATTTGCCTTCTAAACCATCACCACATTGGCCAGCCATTCTGGATACTGACAGGGTTCGATGAAGCCGTCATCCAACAACTTTTTGACTTCGGCTGCGATGTCTCAGTTCTTATTTGCGGAGCAATTCCACTTCTTTTGCTTAACTGGCCGACACGTTAGGTCGACGTTAAGCTTGTAAGAGATGAGGTATGGACTTATCCCGGGCATGTCAGCTGCCGAGAAAGCGAACACATCTCGGTTGTCCCTAAGGAGTTTGATGAGCTCAACGCGGACCTTTGGATCAAGATCCAGCCCAATTGTAACGCATTTTTCAGCGTCTCCTTCGGTCAACTCGACCATTTTAGTCTGTTGGTCCAGCTCCATTGCTGTGGGGCCGGACTCTTTACTTTCTGGTCTGCTGTCTATATCAGCAGGTGTCCCAGAATTTTTCTTTTTTGGCTGGCTCTCTGAGTCTTTCGGCTCAAATGAAGAGCTAGTCCTTTCTTTCCCTAGCCCCTTTTCTTTGGCCAGATCACCTTGGGCCGAAGCGCTTAGGCCTTTCAGCTTCTTCGCATTTGGCTCTCTTTCTTTCTCCTCCTCATCCTCGTCGTCATCTTCTGAACGACTAGTGGATGGCTTGAGGTAGTTGCACCTTCGGGCTTCCTTTTGGATGCCCTCGATTCTTTCGGGGTAGCCAACATCCGAAACATAGATCATGAGCTGGTGGTATGTCGAGACTACCCCTTGAATCTCGTGAATTATGGGTCTCCCTATGATCATATTGTACACTAAAGGAGCGTCGATGACCAAAAATTCAGTCATGACGTTCCTAGCTGCTTCATCACAGCCGATGGTGACAGGAAGGGTTACCTTCCCATCTAGATAAGTTGAGGCCCCATTAAATCCGGATATTGGGTAGGGTACTGGTGTGAGGTGCTTGGGCTTCATCTTAATTCGTTTGTAGGCCTTTCGGAACAAAATATTTGCTCCGCTACCACCGTTAACAAGAACTTTGCTGACATCATGGTTGGCCACCGTGGCGATGATCACCAACGGGTCCTCGTGAGGGTACGTCACCTCCCGGCAGTTAGCGGATGTGAACGTCATGTTCGGCACCGGTGACTGGGGCTGTTGAATGCTTGCGTTGTTTACCTGGTGGGTCAGAGCCCTGAGGTGACGTTTGTGCTCCCTCCGAGAGCATATATCTCCTGAAATAACATGGATTGGAGGAAATTTTCCCTCCGAAGTCTTGCTATTCTTTCGGGCGAAATCAAGTTCTTGCCGAGGGTCCTTTTCATACTTCTCAGCCTCTTTTTTCTCGCGGTGATCCGCGATATATTTTTTCAAGTACCCCTTCCGGACCATATCCTCGATTTGGTCCTTCAGCTGGATACATTCTTCAGTGTTGTGTCCCGGTGACTCATGGAACTCACACCACTGATTTTTGTTTTTTCGCTGATACCACTCTAGGAGTGGTCTCGGCTTTCGGTAACTCTGCTCCTCCTTTGTCACGATGTAGATTTTAGCGCGCGGAAGGGAGAGCGGAGTGTAGGATTCGTATCTGCCCGTGAAGGGAGCAGATTTTTTCTTTTTCGGCTCGTTAGCCGAAAATTGTTCCGAGGCTTTCGCCTTTCCTTACGCCTTTTGGCCTTGGCCTTCAGACGGTTGTTGTTTTTGCTTCCCGCCCCCAGATTGAGGTTGGGTTTTTGTTTTGTTCCATTCTTTAGCCCGGATAAACTTATCCAAAGCGTTCAGAGCTTCCTCCAAAGATTACGGGGGATGCATGACCATGAAGGCAAGGAACTTTCCAGGCTGAAGACCGTTTTGCATGGAAAAGACGGCCATCCCTTGATCCAGCTGGGAAACGCTGGATGACTCGTTGCTGAAACGAGTAAGGTAATCCCGGAGACTTTCAGTCTCCCCTTGCTGCAAGCCCATGAGCTCTGCTGTGGTTTATTCTCGGCGGTTCGCCATGGAAAATTAGCTCTTAAACTTGGCGGACAGGTCGTCCCACCACGTTATGGAGCCTTCCTTTACCCCCTTGGAGATCCACGCTTGCGCAACCCTCTTGATAGTGGTGGGAAAATATTTGTACCAGGTCGCTTCGGACCTAGGGCACATATGCATATGCCCCTCATAAGAGGCAATATGGTCCATCGGATCCGAAGTCCTATCGTATGTAATGTGCGACAGGATTTTAACCGTCGGCACATGTTCTTCTAGAATCCATTATTCAAATGGGGAACTGGTGGGAAGCATCACAGCCTTACCCTTGTTCCTAGCCGAAGGGACCGTGCTCTGCCCTCTCAGAGAGGTAGGAGTGGTTTTCGTCCCCGGCTGGGAAGGTTGAGTTTCGGCTACAGGGAAGGAAAGGCGGTTGTGCACACTCCGTTCCCTACCGCCGAGCCGGTCCAGAGCGCTTCGGCGGGCAGTCTCTGGCCGAGAGGCAAAGCTGCTGCTTTTGTGAGTTTTGCTCTGGGTGAATTGGGTAGAGGGTTCCTCGAAGAAGTGAGAATTCCTTTTCCTTTCTCGTTCGGTTCTCCAAGTATCCTCTTCCCATTCTGCCAGCTCCCTAAAGGAGGGAGGTTTCTCCCCTTCCTGGCCGAGCCTTCTCCGCTGGTGCTTGGTTTGCGGAGGAGTTCGGTTGCGTGGAGGCGGCATGTTCTGAGCCTTCACGGCGTCCATGAGTACCGCCAAAGCCCTTGCTACCTCTTCCAAATTGGGCCCCATTAAAGGGGTCCTCGGTTGAGTGTGAGAGTGAGAATGGGTGCTCAAAGGCTTACTTCGAGGTATTAATTGAGTCCTACGATCGGACTGGTTCTCATTGTTATACCGAGGGGGACTTAGCCTATGCTGAGATTGGATTACGGGAGAAAGAGAATCCTCCCGATATGCTCCTCCCGAGCTGGCACCCTTAGAAGAGTTCCGCTCTGGAGAAGGTGATGGGGTAGGAGTAGGAGGGTCCATGGGCCTCTTACCCGCTCCCTGAGTCGCTCGCCGCTTCTGTGAGGGGGAAGCACCGCTATTTTTGTTCTTGCGATTCTTAGCCATTGATACTAAGATTTTGGTAGAACAATTTAGATTGGCTTAAAGATTTTTTGAAAGTTTTCCCCACAGACGGCGCCAAATTGTTTCGGATGAAAACAATGGGACCTTGCCGAAGGTCTAAAGAGGTTGATGAAGACTGACTCGATCCAAATGATGTTGGGCTGAGGGTTTCCTGGACAGAAAACACACGTAAACAGGCCTCGGGGGTTGTGCCGAGGAAGGCCCCTCCGATGCCGAAGTCAAACAGTGTTTAGAGAGAGAAAGCTATGCAAGAGTATTAATTGCTTGAGGCTTGAAAATGAATGAATGATAAATGATGTAATTGAAGGCTTTTATACCTTATCTTGACAAGGAGAAGAGATGGGCTTGAGGTCATATGGGCTAACCATGATGACTTGGGCCGTTGACTCGAGATTGACTTGGCAGGATTGAAGGCTTGGGCCTTGACCTTAACTTGGATTGAATCATTTAATGACTGGGCCCAATTAGGCGTAATTGAACCCAAACACTAGTAATTTCAATAACAATTATAATATAATTTCTTATAATTAAGTTGAGAAACTAATTAGTTCTAGAAAAAACATAAAATATACCACCACATAAAATTAGGAAGATAAAACTAAATAATAATATGAGTTAGTTTACCAAAATTTTATTGTAGTTATAGACATGGAAATGAAAATGAATAACCCGTCCTATATACTGCAATTGATGATCGTTATCAATATACTTAATTAACTAACTTTAAAAAATAAAAAATAAAAAAATAAAAAAAAATAAAAACCAATCTGTCATTAGGCAGTTGATGAACTTGGAAGCAGTTTCTCTTTTCTCTTTTTTTTCGTTTTCCTTTTTAAATTTATTAAAGATTTTTTTTTTTGAAACAAAGCTATGAATTATCATTATAGGAGATCGATTTCTGCCAAAGTTGTCAAGCTTTGGGGGAAAGGACCGAGAGAAATATGTTCATTACAATCCCTAGTATCCCATCGTGCAACACTATGGGAAAGGGTATTACCCGCACGCTTAACATGAGAAAAACAAAATGAACTAAAACTAGAAGCCAAACTAGAAACATCTTCATACATTAGGAAAATAGGGGAGAAACCCTTTGCATTTGACTTTACTATATTCACTACAGAAGGTGTGTCTGATTCGAGGTGTACATTGTTGAAGCCCAATCTCTTTGCCACTTGTAGACCGTACCTACAAGTTGTTGCCTCAGCAGCATTCACATCCCAGCCATCCCCTACCACACGTATAGCAGCTGCCAGAATAGCTCCCTGCTCGCTTCTAACGACCACACCAAGCCCTGTCCTTACTCCCAAGTGTGCATCACAGTTCACCTTAACCATTCCAGCCACATGACAGCACCAATTACTCGAGCCAATGTTCACAGTAGACCCTGATTTATTTGCAGTCATCACAACATACTTGTTACTCTCTTTCACATAATTCACCCACCCCCGAGCAACATTAATAACATTGAAATTATTCTGCTCATAAATGCTCTGATTTATACAATGCCAAGATGCCTACGCAAGGGAAGCCATAGATAGAAACTCCTCCTTTGACATATTCTTTGAGCACAACAAAAAACGCTCCACAAAACCGCTCACAAGGGCAGCACTCACCTTAGAAGCAAGTGGGCTTGCTGCCCAAATCTCTGTTGCAGATTTCCACTCAAACGTGGCATTTATGTATAGGCGTTGTTTGAAGTGCGCCTACGTTAAAGCATGTAGTGAATATGCTTGGCACTCATGGGAAGTGGGAATTGACATAATACGATTAGGGATAAGGAAAGTAGGGAGCCGCCAACAAGTTTTTGAGGAACTTGTAAACCATTCACGGATCATTTAAGGCAACCATGAATAAAGGGACAACGAAGGCAACAACGATTGACCCGTAAAGGTTACACCCCATTCATAATCCATGAGATTACTAACTCCATATGGTTCGGAACCATGAAAGGAGGATTGGGGATGATGGTACGAAGTGAGTCATGGAGTCACATTCGCCCGTATTGGCCTCTACTCGATTCTTATAGTGAAAAGTGATTCCTGCGATCTCAAAGGCATACAAACAAAATATTCAATTTGCTCCAAACTATTATTAGGCTAAATTGGTTAAATATTAATGCAAGACATAATTCTAAAATACTTGTGATCACTTGAATTAAATAACAACATTAAAAAGGAACCTAAACCGGTTGTCCAAATTATCTTATTAGGCGTGATTTTCAATTACATATTCCCTTTAACATGCAACATAGTTATCATAATAACAATAGAATAAACATTTATATTGGAAGCAATTTAACAATAATAGCGTTAGTCAAATCAAATATAAAATAACATCAATCATGATACTAGCAATATTAAAATAAAATAAGAGTAATTAAATTAATTAATTACTCACATTCCGCGCGTTCCTTTAAATTGCTACATCATGAATAAACCGTTAGTAACTTCAATAAAAATAAATCAAATTGAAATTAAATTAAATAAATGTAGATTTTATTTGGTCCAAACCCTCGGTTAATTATACCTTTCGCGCCTTGGTCTTAGTATATAACTTTGGGTATTGTATGAACTCCTTGGAGTGCATAGGGAAGTATTATGGAAGAATAGGGTAACTAATATTTAGGCTAAAGAGGGAGAAAAGATATTTTGTGATCAAGCTTATTGATGATTGAAAAAAGGAGTGATATGACCTGTATTTATGGAGAAAAAAAAAAAGAAGGGTCGAAGAATTAAGATAAGATCCGAAATAAATCGGAATAAAACTCGATAGATTGCATTTTTTGCGGTTTTTGTTTTTATCATATCTTTTGATCCAGAAATCAGAATAAAAAAAATAAGATATCGTTGGAAAGCTCTTGAAGTCTACTCTCTAATCCAATTAAAATCAATTTAAAATATTTTTTAGAATAAAATATATTTCCGAAATAGTGAGACGTTGTCAGTTTTGGATAGAGTTTGATATTTTTATTCATATCTTTTCCGTTATAGCTCGGAATTAATATTATAATATATCATTGGAAAGATAATTTCAAGGGCTATCCAACCATATAAAATTTGGATAAAAAATATGAGGCACAAAAATATTATCTGTATATCTTTGAACGTCTTTCAATTCGGATATAAATAAGACTTTAAAAGAGAGGAGTTTTATTCAATTCCAAATTCTTTAATCTTATCTTTTCAAAAGGATAATTAAGATATTTTAGAAACTTATAGAAGCTTCCATTTAATCCTTATTGATTTAGGAATGGGATTAAATCCTTTGGAACCTCCACATGATCATTGGGTCGTAGGTAATGTGGGCTTAGGTTCGGTTTGGGCTCGGCTTAATATTTTGGCCATAACTTATTCGTTATACTCGGATTTGGGCTTATAATATATCGTTGGAAATCTCTTTTCAAGACCCATCCAACTATTAAATCATTGGACCAATATTATGGACCAAAATAAATAGGACTAAACATTTTTATAAAAAGGACACGAAATGAATGATTTTAAAGGATACAAAATGAATTATTTTGGGTTTAAAGGTAAAACAAGAGGAAAATAACTTATGGTTTGGGGAAATGGGCTAGAAGTTAGGTTGGTTTATGAAATGGAAATATGGATTTAAGCACTCCAAAATTAAATACTCAACCCGACCAATAATGGCGGTGAAAGGTGTTCATCATCGGGTTTGGTTTTGGGGAGACATTTTTAGGTGTCTACATAAGCCCCCACTTTGACTGAGTTTGTAGAAACGTCAGTTTTGAAAACAATAGTAAAAGTAGTCGATAGGGACGGAGAATGATTTAAGACATTCTGCGATCCTAAATCAGTCTATATATGTCGATACCTGCAGAAAATGTTAATTCCACAGATAAAAGAGTAAAGGGATAGAACGCTTATCTGACACCAATGTATCAGTGACAAATGAGTTTGGTAGTTTCCTATACTTGAAGGAATCACCCGGATGACGTTTGTTGAAATGTTTTTCATGCCTGAGGAGAGCCGACTGACGAGTTTGGTAGCTTTCTAAGCCTGAAGAAACCTACCGGATGATACTTTCCATGCTTGAGGAAAGTTGACATATGATTTTGGCGTTTTTCTATGCTTGAAGAAATCCACCGATAATGTTTTCCTTGCCTGAGGAAAGCCGACAAAGGAATTTGGCGGTTTTCTATGCTTGAAGAAACCCACCGATAATACTTTCCATGCTTAAGGAAAGTCCACAGATGATGAGATTGCAAGTCTCTGTGTATCGAGAACCTTGCGCCGTGAAATGATAGTGGTTCGATTGTCCCCGAACGTGGGCTGTAGATGGTCCGCTTGTCCCCGAACGTGGGATGTAGTTGGTTAGCTTGTCCCCGCACGTGGGCTGTAAATGGTTCGCTTGTCCCCGAAATGGGATGTAGATGATTCGCTTGTCCCCGGACGTGGGCTGAAGATGGTTCGCTTGTCCCCGGACGTGGGCTGTAATTGAGACCAGCAAAATAAAATTTGCCAAGGGACTCGTATAGACTATGATTGACTTGACCAATTGACTTGACCAAGTTTGACTTATCACGACATGACATGTTTATAACTTATGGTTGTGTGTGTGTGCAGACACAAGCAACCAAAAATGCAAAAGCAAAAATTTTCTGTCATTTTTGTCATGACACGAGTGGAAGGTACCGACTCTCTCCCGAGAAAAACGTGAAAAAAAAAAGTTTTATTTTCGAACTTCCCTTGATGAGAAAATTTTTAAAACATTTTTTAATTTCCCCAAAAGAAAAGTTATGAGAAAGGGAAAAAGTTTTGAACTTCTTCGTTGAGCAAGACGAAAGGGATTGAATTGCTTGTCTTGAAAATAATTTATGCATGATGCATGTTCTTAGGCCAGGAGGCTAAGGATAATTACATTATGTGACACGATAGATGGATGAACTTAGATCATGGAGCTAAGCATCATATACGGTGTAAGGAAACGATCTTGAACGTCACTTAGGTCTGGAAGCTAAGCACGTATATAGATGAAGTGATTATTGCATAATGAACGTTGCTTAGGTCAAGGAGCTAAGAACTATATGCTTTGTATGATTAACAATTATTGATATATAAATGTTACTCAGCACATTATACAATGCATGAAACAATGAACATTGCTCAGGTCAGGAAGCTAAGCAAGTATACAACGTTTCTTTTAATGAATGTTGTCTTGAAAGATGATGAAGCATGCATAGTGTTGAAACAAGATTTCATGATAAAGGGCTCTTAAAGGGAAGGATGATTGATATGGATATGGATGTGTGAGTGAAGTGTGTGAATGTACTAAGGCTGGCTGCAAGGGTTATGGTGATGGAAAGAGATGTGAGAAGAGTCAAAGATGATGACACTTTAGGCTGGGTAGGCTAAATGATGTGGGTTCAAGCCCCCAAGTCTAGCTCTAAATTGTTAGGGGTAAGCATTGGATATTCTTTGACTCGATCATGCATGGATATGGATATGAATGTGGCCGCACCTCGATGTGAGGTTGCCTACGTATCCGTTAGGAATCAGGCCGAATGTAGCTCTAAGCTAACTTTGCACAAGTGTATGTACACCTCAAAGAGTTCTTTCAAGGGTTGTAATGTGGTTAAGCTGATGGTTTAAGGAAGAAAGGGGTAAAAGGCTCAAGACCCGAGAGAAGCCCCCAAGATGTGTAATTGTGTATTTGAAAATTTGGACTTTGCAAGTTTATTTTCAAACTTTTTTTGAATTTCTTTTTCTTTTTTTTTCATTATTTTGAATCAATGTAGGCAATCTCAGATCATGCGGTCCATCACTCACTTAGCATTCATGTTTCTCAGGCACGGTACCAAGCACTCGATGAGAGACGCAATTTGAGACGTGTTCATATCAAAGACATTGGAACACTTGCCCTTAGACATTGTTTTATTGTTGCTTTGCTACTTTTTTTTTACTTGCTTTTTGAATGTTATACAATTACACACCTTCCCATCCTAGGGTTAAGTGAATGTGGGTTGAAAAAAAAAAGGTCAATCATTAGACGAGGCTCAAAGTAGTTGATGAAGAAATGGATCTGTGATTGAGTGGTTAATGGGGAATGAATGGGTTGCAAAGGTACCTCAAATCAGTGGTATACCTTGTGTTCAGTACGACAATTGTTTTTTTTTCTAATCACATGATTGAATCTAAGAAAGAGATGCTCGTTTATGAAGAAGGTAAGAAATGTGATACATAGACACATGGATAAGGAGAACCTATGCTAGACTTTTCAGGGGGAAGGGTTTGAAACAAAAGAAGAAGAAAACATGAAATCTTGGTGAGAAACTTGCATCGTGCTTTGTCTTCATGGCTGTTTATGAGTTACTTCTAGCTGCCTATTGAGGAAAATAGTTTCTTGTTGTTGATGCTTTGATTGGAAGGAAAAAAGGAAGGAGTGACGTTCCCCTTATTTTTCCAACTATTGCCTAGTTATTTTAGACTCAAGTACTGTGTAAGGAAGAACTCACTTAATGCATTCACTCAATACTCGGATTGAAAAGGAAAAGTGTATGAAACGATTTTGAAAACTGATGGGAAATACTCCACTCATTCCTATTACGACGGAAAACGATGTATGCATGGTCCTAGTATACGATCATTAACAATATAGTGCATTATTCGAAGACAAAGTGTGTGCATTGACTCAACATGTGTATTAGGTGAGTTTATTAAGACTCATGGTATGATCGCATGGCTAGATATGAGGACGTTGTGAAAAACAAATGACCCAATGACCAAATAGCACGGAAGACTAAAAGACAAACTAACTTGATTAATTTTGTCCAATTTTAATGTTTATGCTATTAACTAGGTGAAAATGGTCTATTGGCAATCATTAGTCATAAATAAGATCAACAACAATCAAAGACAAAGAACACATGTTAAGGTTAGCACAAAAAATCACAAGAAACTAGGAAGAGGACTAGAATTCTAGAAGAGTTAGGACTCATGAATATAAAAAATAAGAAAAATCTATAATCCTATGTTATTTGAGTTGACACAGATTAAAGGACTTGGCTAAGACTTGCTTGACAAGAAAAGATATAAATAAAAATTAAAAAATTAAACAAAAAAAAAAAAAGTTGACGCTAAAAAGACACCTAACTGGACAGGCTGTAGTATATCAGTAATAACTTTTGATTTGTGACTTTGATTGGGACGAAACCTCGGGGCTATAGATCCATAGGTATCACGACACGTAAATCTTTTTAGAACTCCGGATATGACCAAAACAAGTTGACTCTTGTGCAGTATACGGGAATAAAAATCCGGGTGACTCAAAAATAAAAAATAAAAAAATAAAAAAAAAATCTATGGATCGACTCTAACAATAAAAAAAAAAGTTTTGATAAGAGAAAAAAGAATAAATAAATAAAAATTCAAAAAATGCACACATAAGCACATTGTCACGAATGATGCAATGAAGTTCGCAACCTAAAGTCAAGTTCTATGTTCGACTATGGTCAAGCTTAAAAGGGTGTCAAAGGGTATCATGGTTAAGAGTTTGGACGCGTTAGCAAGGCAGCCTCCCTTGAGGGTGTATGCCAACGGGCGGCTCCGCGAGTTCGTGATGAAATCAAACTCGACACCATGGTTTGGGTGGATTTAAAAACTCGAATGAACCCTTATTGCCATGAGCGTTTTTGGGTTGATAGAGCTTAAATCCCCCAGGCTAGCCACATACGTAGAACACGTACTATTGTGGCAAAAAAAAGGTAACCTAAAATGCATATGCATATGTGACAATTCAAATTAAATCGCAGGAATACAATTCAAGAATCTCAGTCAAAGTGGGGGCTTCTGTAGACACCTAAAAATGTCTCCCCAAAACCAAACCCGATGATGAACAACCTTTCACCGCCATTATTGGTCGGGTTGAGTATTTAATCTTGGAGTGCTTAAATCCTTATTTTCATTTCATTAACCAACCCAAATCCTATCCCATTTTCCCAAACCATAACTTATTTTCCTCTTTTCGTGCCTTTAAACCCAAAATATTTCATTTCGTGTCCTTTAAAATCATTCATTTCGTGTCCTTTTTATAAAACGTTTAATCCAGTTTATTTTGGTCCATAATCTGGGTCCAATGATTGAATATTTGGATGGGTTTGAAAAGAAATTTCCAAGGATATATTATAAGCCCAAATCCGAGTTATAACAAATAAGTTATGACCAAAATATTAAAATGAGCCCAAACCGAACCTAAGCCCACCTTACCTACGACCCAATAATCATGTGGAGGGTCCAAATTATTTAATCCCATTCCTAAACCAATTAGGATTAATTAGAAGATTCTATAACTTTCTAAAATATATTAATTATCCTTTTTGAAAAGATAAGATTAAAGAGTTTGAAATTGAATAAAACTCCTTTTTTTTAAAGTCCTAATTCTATCCGAATTGAAAGACATTCAAAGATAGACAGATATTATTTTTGTGCCTCGTATGTTTTTTTATCCAAATATTATGTGGTTGGATATCCCTTGAAACTATCTTTCCAATGATATATTATAATATCAATTCCGAGCTATAACGGAAAAGATATGAATAAAATTTCAAACACTATCCAAAATCGACACAGTCTCACTAATTAGGATATATCTTTTATTCTATAAAATAATTTAATCTGATTTTAATTGGATTAGAAAGTAGACTTCAAGAGCTTTCCAACGATATCTTATTTATCTTATTCCGATTTCTGGATCAAAAGATATGATAAAAACAAAAACCGCAAAAACTTCTGTCTATCGCAAGAGTTTTAATCCGATTCGAACTCGATATTTTCTTGATTCTTCGACCCTATTTTTTCCCTATAAATAGAGGTCATATAACCCCTTTTTCAATCATCAACAAGCTTGATCATAAAATAATTCTCTTCTCCCTTTTTAGCCGAAATACTAGCAACCCTATTCTCTCAAAATACTTCCCCAAATTAAGCACTCCATGGAGTTCATACAATACCCAAAGTTCTATACTTAAACCAAGGCGTGAAAGGAAGCGCGGAAAGTGAGTAGTTAATCACTTAATTACTCTTATTTTTATTCTTGTTGCTAGAATCATGATTAGGTTTATTATTTGATTTGACTAACGATATTATTGTTGAATTGCTTCCAATATTAATGTTTATTCTATTGTTATTTATTGATCACTATATTGCATGTTTAAAGGGAATATGTAATTGAAAATCACGCCTAATAAGATAATTTGGAAAACCGGTTTAGGTTCCTTTTTAATCTTGATATTAAATTAAGTGATCACAAATATTTTAGAATAATATGTTGCATTTATATTCAACCAATTTAGCATAATAATAGTTTGGAGCAAATTGAATTTTTATTTGCATGCCTTTGAGATCGCAGGAATCACTTTTCACTATAAGAATCGAGTAGAGGCCAATACGGGCGAATGTGACTCCATGACTCACTTCGTACCATCATCCCCGGTCCTCCTTTCGTGGTTCCGAACCATATGGAGTTAGTAATCTCATGGATTATGAATAGGGTGTAACCTTCACGGGTCAATCGTTGTTGCCTATCGTTGTCCCTTTATCGTGGTTGCCTTTTATGATCCATGAACGTTTTACAAGTTCCTTAAAAACTTGTTGGCGGCTCCCTACTTTCCTTGTCCCTAATCGTATACGTCAATTTCCACTTCCTAAGAGTGCCAAGCATATTCACAACATGCTTTTACGTAGGCGCACTTCAAACGACACCTACAATTTGGCGACTCCACTGGGGAGGATTCTTGGTTATTTACCGATTTGAGTGATCGGTATTTAATTAAGATGAGTGGATGAGACTTGAAAGATTCTTGAATTGTATTCCTGCAATTTAATTGGCATTGTCACATATGCATATGATTTTTTTTAGGTTACCTATTTTTCCACAATAGTACATGTTCTACGTATGTGGCTAGCCCGGGGGATTTATGCTCTATCAACCCGAAAACGCTCATGGCAATAAGGGTTAATCCGAGTTTTTAAATCCACCCAAACCATGGAGTCGAGTTCGATTTCATCACGAACTCGCGGAGCCGCTCGTTGTCATATACCCTCAAGGGAGGCTGCCTTGCTAACGCGTCCAAACTCTTAACCATGGTACCCTTTGACACCCAAATAAGCTTGACCATAGTCGAACATAGAACTTGACTTTAGGTTGCGAACTTCATTGCATCATGCTTGGCGATGTGCTTATATGTGTTTTTTTTTTTATTGACTTTTTTTAATTAATTTTTTTTTCTCTTATCAAACTTTTTTTTTTTTTTAGAGTCGAGTCATAGTTTTTTTTTTTAAATTTGAGTCAACCCGAATTTTTATTCTCGTATCCTGTACAAGAGTCAACTTGTTTTGGTCATACCCGGAGTTCTAGAATGATTTACGTGTTGTTCCAACTATGGATCTGTAGCCCCGAGTTTTTTCTTTCATTTGGCATTGGTTTTGTCCCAATCAGAGTCACAGATAAAAAGTAATAACTGATTTACTACAGCCTGTCCAGTTTAGGTGTCTTTTTAGCGTCAATTTTCTTATTTTTTTTAATTTTTAATTTTTTTTTTATAACTTTTCGTGTCAAGCTAGTTTAGCCAAATCGTTTAATCCGTGGATTATAGATTTTTATTATTTTTTTTTTTTATACCCATGAGTCATAACTCTTCTAGAATTCTAGTCCTCTTCCTAATTTCTTGTGATCGATTTTTGTGCTAACCTTAACATGTGTTCTTTGTCTTTGATTGTGGTTGATCTTATTTATGACTAACGATTGCCAATGGACCGTTTTCACCTAGTAAATAGCTTAAACATTAAAATTGGACAAAATTAATCAAGTTAGTTTGTCTTTTAGTCTTCCATGCTATTTGGGTCTTTTGTTTTTCACAACATCCTCATGTCTAGCCATGCGATCATACCACGAGTCTTAATAAACTCACCTAATCACACATGTTGAGTCATTGCACACACTTTGTCTTCGAGTAATGCACTATATTGTTTATGATCATATATTAGGATCATACATGCGTCGTTTTCGTCGTAATATGGATGAGTGGAGTTTTTCCCATCAATTTTCAAAATTCTTTTATACACTCTTTATTTCCAATCCGAGTACCAGGCGACAAGAAGTAATTCATAAGAAACCATGAAGACGAAGCACAAGACAAGTTCCCATATAAGATTTCATGCTTTTTTTTTCTTTCGTTTCAACCCTTTTCCCCTAATAAATCTAGCATAGGTTCTCCTTATCCTTATGTCTATATGCCATGTTCCATTAATGAGCATTTCTTTTCTTTGCATTCGATCATGTCATTCACCAAAAAAAAAAAAAAAAAAAAAGAATCATCAATTGCCGAACTAAACACAAGGTACACCAATGATTTAAGGCACCTTTGCAACCCTGTCATTCCCCATTAACCACTCAATCACATATCCATTTCTTCATCAACCACTTTGAGCCTCGTCTAACGTTTGGCCTTCATTTCTTCAACCCGCATTCACTTAACCCTGGGATTGGAAGGTGTGAAATTGTATAACATTCAAAAGGCAAGTAAAAAAAAAGTAGAAAAGCAACAATAAAACAATGTCTAAGGGCAAGTGTTCCAATGTCTTCGATATGAACACGTCTCAAATTGCGTCTCTCATCGAGTGCTTGGTACCGTGCCTGAGAAACATGAATGCTATGTGAGTGATGGACCGCATGATCTGAGATTGCCTACATTGATTCAAAAGAATAAAATAAAAAAAAATCAAAACAAAAAAAATATATGAAAAATAAAATTTGCAAAGTCTAATACACAATTCCATGTCTTGGGGGCTTCTCTCGGGTCTTGAGCCTTTTACCCCTTTCTTCCTTAAACCTTTAGCTTAACCACATTACAACCCTTGAAAGACCTCTTTGAGGTGTACACACACTTGTGCAAAGTTCGGTTAGAGCTACGTTCGGCATGATTCCTAACGGATACGTAGGAAACCTCACATCGAGGTGCGGCCACATTCATATTCATATCCATGCATGATCGAGTCAAAGAATATCCAATGCTTACCCTAACCCATTTAGAGCTAGACTTGGGGGGCTTGAACCCACATCATTTAGCCTACCCAGCATAAAGAGTCATCATCTTTGACTCTTCTAACATCTATTTCCATCACCATAACCCTTGCAGCCATCCTTAGTATCACATTCACACACTTCACTCACACATACATATCCATATCACCTTTCCTTCAAGGAACCTTCTATCATGAAATCTTACTTCAACGATGCGCATGTTTCGTCATCTTTCACGACAACATCAAAAGAGACATTGTATACTTGCCTAGCTTCTAGACCTAAGCAATGTTCATTGTTTTATACATCGCATATTGTGCTTAGCTCCTTGACCTATGTGACATTCATTATGCGATACTCATCGATCACTTCATCTATATACGTGCTTAGCTTCCAAACCTAAGTAACGTTCAAGATCGTTTCTTTACACAATATGTGATGATTAGCTCCATGACCTAAGTTCATTCATCTATCGTGTCACATGACGTAATTGTCCTTAGCCTCCTAGCCTAAGAACATACATCCTGCATACATTATACTCAAGACGGGCAGTTCAATATGACAAGAAGAAAATCCATGTGATTCATTTCGTCTTGCTCAACAAGGAAGTTCAAAACTTCTTCCCTTTTCTTATCATGACTTTTATTTTGGGGAAGTTCAAAAACAAAACTTCATTTTTTACGTCTTTCTTTCTCGGGAGAAAGTCGGTACCCTCCACTCATGACAAAAATGACGGAAAATTTTTGCTTTTGCATTTTTAATTGCTTGTGTCAACGCACACACTAACTCAAGACACACACAATCACAAGTCATACACATATCATGCCATGTCAAGTCAAACTTGGTCAAGTCTTTTGCTTTTGCATTTTTAATTGCTTGTGTCAGTGCACACACTCACTCAAGACACACACAATCACAAGTCATACACATGTCATGTCATGTCAAGTCAAACTTGGTCAAGTCAGTTGGTCAAGTAAATCACAGTATATACGAGTCCATTGGCAAATTTTATTTTGCAGGTCTTATCTACAACCCACGTCCGGGGACAAGCGGGCCATTTACAGCCCACGTCCGGGGACAAGCGGACCATCTACAGCCCACGTCCGAGGACAAGCGGACCATCTACAGCCCACGTCCGGGGACAAGCGGACCATCTACAGCCCACGTCCGAGGACAAGCGGACCATCTACAGCCCACGTCCGGGGACAAGCGAACCAACTACAGCCCACGTCCGGGGACAAGCGGACCATCTACAGCCCACGTTCAGGGACAATCGAACCACCATCATTTCATGACGCAAGGTTCTCGATACACAGAGACTTGCAATCTCATCATCTGTCGACTTTCCTCAAGCATGGAAAGTATTATCTAGTGGATTTCTTCAAGCATAGAAAACCGACAAATTCCTTTGTCGGCTTTCCTCTAGCATGGAAAGCATTATCGGTGGATTTCTTCAAGCATAGAAAAACGCCAAAATCATATGTCGACTTTCCTCAAGCATGGAAAGTGTCATCCGGTAGGTTTCTTCAGGCTTAGAAAGCTACCAAACTCATCAATCGACTTTCCTGAAGCATGGAAAGCATTTCAACAAACGTCATCTGGTGGATTCCTTCAAGCATAGGAAAATACCAAACTCATTTGTCACCGATACACTGGTGTCATATAAGCGTTCTATCCCTTTACTCTTTTTTCTGTGGAATTCACATTTTTTGCAGGTATCGGCGTATACAGAGTGATTTAAGATCGCAGAACGTCTTAAATCATTCTCCGTCCTTATCGACTACTTTAACTATCGTTTTCGAAACTGACGTTTCTACAAACTCAGTCAAAGTGGGGGCTTCTGTAGACACCTAAAAATGTCTCCCCAAAACCAAACCCGATGATGAACAACCTTTCACCGCCATTATTGGTCGGGTTGAGTATTTAATCTTGGAGTGCTTAAATCCTTATTTTCATTTCATTAACCAACCCAAATTCTATCCCATTTTCCCAAACCATAACTTATTTTCCTCTTTTCGTGCCTTTAAACCCAAAATATTTCATTTCGTGTCCTTTAAAATCATTCATTTCATGTCCTTTTTATAAAACGTTTAATCCAGTTTATTTTGGTCCATAATTTGGGTCCAATGATTGAATATTTAGATGGGTTTGAAAAGAAATTTCCAACGATATATTATAAGCCCAAATCCGAGTTATAACAAATAAGTTATGACCAAAATATTAAAATGAGCCCAAACCGAACCTAAGCCCACCTCACCTACGACCCAATGATCATGTGGAGGGTCCAAATTATTTAATCCCATTCCTAAACCAATTAGGATTAATTAGAAGCTTCTATAAGTTTCTAAAAGATCTTAATTATCCTTTTTGAAAAGATAAGATTAAAGAGTTTGAAATTGAATAAAACTCCTTTTTTTTAAAGTCCTAATTCTATCCGAATTGAAAGACATTCAAAGATAGACAGATATTATTTTCGTGCCTCATATTTTTTATCCAAATTTTATATGGTTGGATAGCCCTTGAAATTATATTTCCAATGATATATTATAATATCGATTCCGAGCTATAACGGAAAAGATATGAATAAAATGTCAAACTCTATCCAAAACCGACACCGTCTCACTATTTAGGCTATATCTTTTTTTTAAAAAATAATTTAATCTGATTCTAATTGAATTAGAAAGTAGACTTAAATATCTTTCCAACGATATCTTATTTATTTTATTCCGATTTCTGGATCAAAAGATATGATAAAAACAAAAACCGCAAAAACTGTTGTCTATCGCAAGAGTTTTAATCCGATTCGAACTCGATCTTTTCTTAATTCTTCGACCCTCTTTTTTCCCTATAAATAGAGGTCATATAACCCCTTTTTCAATCATCAACAAGATTGATCATAAAATAATTCTCTTCTCCCTTTTTAGCCTAAATACTAGCAACCCTATTCTCTCAAAATACTTCCCCTAATTAAGTACTCCAAGGAGTTCATACAATACCCAAAGTTCTATACTTAAACCAAGGCGTGAAAGGAAGCGCGGAAAGTGAGTAGTTAATCACCTAATTACTCTTATTTTTATTCTTGTTTCTAGAATCATGATTAGGTTTATTATTTGATTTGACTAACGTTATTATTGTTGAATTGCTTCCAATATTAATGCTTATTCTATTATTATTTATTGATCACTATATTGCATGTTTAAAGGGAATATGTTATTGAAAATCACGCCTAATAAGATAATAATACTTTGAAGCAAATTGAATATTTTATTTGCATGCCTTTGAGATCGCAGGAATCACTTTTCACTATAAGAATCGAGCAGAGGCCAATACGGGCGAATGTGACTCTATGACTCACTTCGTACCATCATCCCCGATCCTCCTTTTGTGGTTCCGAACCATATGGAGTTAGTAATCTCATGGATTATGAATGGTGTGTAACCTTTACGGGTCAATCGTTGTTGCCTATCGTTGTCCCTTTATCGTGGTTGCCTTTTATGATCCGTGAACGGTTTACAAGTTCCTTGAAAACTTGTTGGCGGCTCCCTACTGTCCTTGTCCCTAATAGTATACGTCAATTCCCACTTCTTAAGAGTGCCAAGCATATTCACAACATGCTTTTACGTAGGCGCACTTCGAACGACGCCTACAATAAGTAACCAAGAATCCTCCCTAGTAGAGTCGCCAAAGGAAGTGGGAATTGACATAATACGACTAGGGACAAGGAAAGTAGGGAGCCGCCAACAAGTTTTTAAGGAACTTGTAAACCGTTCACGGATCATTTAAGGCAACCACGAATAAAGGGACAACGAAGGCAACAACAATTGACCCGTGAAGGTTACACCCCATTCATAATCCATGAGATTACTAACTCCATATGGTTCGGAACCACGAAAGGAGGATCGGAGATGATGGTACAAAGTGAGTCATGGAGTCACATTCGCCCGTATTGGCCTCTACTCGATTCTTATAGTGAAAAGTGATTCCTGCGATCTCAAAGGCATACAAACAAAATATTCAATTTGCTCCAAACTATTATTAGGCTAAATTGGTTAAATATTAATGCATCACATAATTCTAAAATATTTTTGATCACTTGAATTAAATAACAAGATTAAAAAGGAACCTAAACCGGTTGTCCAAATTATCTTATTAGGCGTGATTTTCAATTACATATTTCCTTTAGCATGCAATATAGATATCATAATAACAATAGAATAAACATTAATATTGGAAGCAATTTAACAATAATAGCGTTAGTCAAATCAAATATAAAATAACCCTAATCATGATACTAGCAATATTAAAATAAAATAAGAGTAATTAAATTAATTAATTACTCACATTCCGCATGTTCCTTTAAATTGCTACATCATGAATAAACCGTTAGTAACTTCAATAAAAATAAATCAAATGGAAATTAAATTAAATAAATGTAGATTTGATTTGGTCCAAACCCTCAGTTAATTATACCTTTCGCGCCTTGGTCTTAGTGTATAACTTTGGGTATTGTATGAACTCCTCGGAGTGCTTAGGGGAAGTATTATAGAAGAATAGGGTGACTAATATTTAGGCTAAAGAGGGAGAAAAGATATTTTGTGATCAAGCTTATTGATGATTGAAAAAATGGGTGATATGACCTCTATTTATGGAGAAAAAAAAGAAGGGTCGAAGAATCTATACACCTTAAAAGCCAAATTGGTGACAAAATGGATATATTCTTATGAACATTGTACTAACTATTCTACCCCTAAAAAACTAAAAAAAGTTTATTAACGTCTTTACTCTTTAACTAACTAAGGGCCTGTTCATATTTACTTAATTTTAGTTCAGTTCAGTTCACCTCCAATCAGTTCAGTTCAATTCAGTTCATCTTCAATCAGTTCAGTTCAGTTCAGCTCCTAATTTCCCTCTCTCCTAAAATATTCATATCAGCTCAATTCAGTTCAGTCAGTTCAGTTCAACTCCAATCAGTTCAGCTTAGTTCAGTTCAACTCTAATCAGTTCAGTTCAGCTCAGTTTAGTAACTGTGAACAGGCCCTAAGGCATGCTACTTTGGTTTTCTTTAGATCAGATCAGTCCTTTTCTCTACTCAGTTGCTTTCTCTCTCCTCTCCTTACTCCATGTTCATTGATCCTCCATGAAAATAGCTTTAGAGGTTAAATTATTTTCTTTTTATTATTAAATTATCGAATACGAGACTTTCTTACTCAGTATTTTTTTCTCCATTGAAGCAACTTTCGAGCTTTTCCGTTCCTCCATTAAAGCAAATTCTGAGGTTTCCCATTAATTGAAGCAGCTTACAAGGTAATGTGTTTTTCAATCATCACGTTTCCATTTTAAAATCCGATTTAATCTTTATGAATTATTATCAGATTTACTTCGATCTATTTTGAGAAAAAAAAAATGGAAACCAATTTCATTAATATTTGTGGATTGAATATTTTAGGGTTAAATTTGATAAAAAAAATTAATGTCGGGACCTCCTGATCAATTTACTCACTTGCATTTTGGGTATGTCAAATTCTGGTTAGTGAAGTTTTCTTAATCTAGGGTTTTAAAAGGGATTTATGGGTTTTATTTTGGATTAATTTTTCCGTTTATAAGGTCAGTCCCTAATTTCTTGTCAATTTTTTTCAGGTATCAAGTTTCAAGAACTATGGCTCGAGTATAAGCCAATAATCTAGATCTTCAAGTCACTGGACGCAAGCTTGAGTTAATGGTGTCCTTGGCAGGTCCTGATTTTTGAAAAACTGTCTTCTAGGATTTTTTTTTATAGTTTTGAATGAATTTTGAACTAGGTTAGTGTTTATTTGGATGTGATTCTAGAATTGAGATTTTAAGTTCTGGTTGCTACTGAATTAAACATATGATTCTTTTTTTTTTTTTTTTGAATTGTTGGGATCTGAGTTATCTGGATATTGTTTTGTGTACTAAAACGTGTTTTGACTTTGGTTGTGTGTTGATTTATTGCTGAATTAGTGTAGATTTATGCATTTTCTATGAATTATTGATTATGATATGGGTGGAAATTTTGGAGAATGTAGAATGGGGGTGATGCGTTGCTTATTAGGGGTTTGGGGTTAGAAATAGGATGTTTTTATTGTTTAATTATGTGGGATTTTCACATTTTAATTTTTTGATTGAAATAGTGGTTCATGTCTTCTGTATCATGCTGCAGAAACGTAATGCAGGTCAACTTTTGCGTGGAGATGTCTTAAATGGTACTGCCTCATTTCTTCTACCTGTGATTTTCTTTTTAGATTAGTTTATTCTTTCAATGTCATTAGTTTTGTCTGTTTTTGTTGGATCTGATTTTGTTTTAACTTAGATTTTGTTTTTGTTGGATCTAATTAGTTTAATCTTCGTCAATGATATGTTTTCCAAAATTGACAGTCTAAGCTTCAATAGCATTGTTTCTGGGTTTGTCAAGAGCTTTAAACTCAGATTTTTAGGTTGTTTCGGCTTTATAATTTTGTTGATTCCTAATTTTTGTCAATGTTTTCTATTGTTTTATTTTCCAATTACATATTGCTAATTATAGCATAAAAATCCAATATTATTGGTGGGTGTTAGTTGCAAATGGAGTGGTGGTTGTGGGGTAAAGATGGATTTTGATGATTTAAAAATTGAGAAATTTAGGGGTAGATATTTGGTGATTATAGAACTGCACTAAAGTTAGAATCTTTATTATGGAGATGAGACTATTGGAAGAGTCGATAACTCTCATCGTTACCATCCTGGAATTGTTGCTCTTTGGTTAATTTTCAGAGTTTTTTTAAAGCTCCACATATCTATAATAATTTATGCCATGATTTTAATAAATATGGAAAGATTGAATGCTTTCAGTTATTAAACAGATTTTTGGTATGAGTATATGAAAAAGAGGGTTCCTTATTCATTTGGCATAGAGTAAAGAACCCTCTTTTACTTATAATTAAGCTTATTTTGCTGAAATTCTTCTCATGTAAAAATCCCATTTTGACTATTTTTCCCGATGATTTCTGCTTTGTTCGTGAAGAAGGGAGCTTGAATGGGAACGGAAGCGATAAGGTTAACGGCTAGCAAAAGAGCAGCATTAAGTGTGTTCCTCGATCCTCCAACGCCTTCAGTTTTCAGTATCCTTTCATTCTTTGGCAGGTATCATTCTTTGTTCATTTATGTTTAGTCCATTTCTCAGGTTTTTTTGGGTGTTTAATCTGATGAATTTGAATTCTGGGATTTGGGGTTTTATTTATTTATGGGTACTGTTGGATTTCTATTTAGAGGGAAAAAAAGAATTTATTTGTGCAATTTGATCCAAAAGTGGTCATATGGGCGGTTGGGTGGTTGAGAATTGGGTGTAGCTAATTGTTACGACTTTGGGTGTGTGAGGGAGGTTGGGGTTTGGGAGGCTAATTATATTTATATTCTTTGTTTTCTGTTAAATTATTCTTGGTTTAAGATTTTACCTGAAATTTTGTTCTTTTATCTCTTATAATTAGATATATATGTTTGGGTTCCTTCCATTGAATGAACTTCTGAGCTTTTCCTACATTGATGCATCTAGCAAGGTAATGTGTATATATATATCATCGAATTTCAATTTTCTCTCTTAAACTCATATATATCTAGCAAGGTAATGTGTATTTATATGTCTTTAAAATTAATTGAGTCAATAAATCAGTATATTCAACTTTCTCTCTTAAGTTCAGTATGTTTTATCCTATAGACCGTAATGTAATAAATTATCGATAATTATATTTAATGGGATAGGTTGATTTTTTGTTTGGGTTAAAATATCCCTTCATTCTCTATTTTGATTGTCGGTTTGAATTTGTTTGTGACTTAGTATAGACATGATGGTACATAAAAGGTATTGAAGAATTTTCTTAACTTCAAACTGCTGCATCATGACACTTTGTAAGGGTAGAAGAAGAATTGAATTGATTGTTGTTCTTGTGAAGATTGTATACATTGTTTTTGCTTCTAATGCCTTGTATAGCTTTAGCCTTTAGATCGAGGACTTGGACTGGTTCAATAATATAAAATAAGAAACGGATTCTTGTTTTGTAACACCCTAGAAATTCCTTTCCTCTAAATACCCATTCTACTCTTTTAAAAATACAATTTAGGAATAACTAAGACATTACCGCTACCGTGAAAACAGCTAAGGCAATTATCAAAGATACACAGCGGAAGACTCAAATTTTAAAACGATTAAACAAGTCAACCCAAAGTCAACCAAACAAAAATAAAGTTTAAAAACCAAACGAAAATAAAGTTTAAAACCCAACGAACAAGTTAAATAAAATCAAACTACAACTTGGAACCATTAAAGGCCCTTATTCAAAAACCGTTCCCAAATCAAACCTTTATGTTAGTCCACACATTATATATCATAAATAAATAAATCATAAAACACATTGTAATCTAATGAAAACTAGTAGGATTCACTCTTCACTCATGCCCCATCATGATCATGCTTCAATACCTGAAAAGTTTATCTCTACTTGTTTCCACTACTCTCCATTAAAAATGGGTCATCATAGGGCCAAGATAAAGACATGGCAAAAAACACAAACACACACAATTAGCAAAGCTGAGTACATAAGTGTAAGATAGCCACACTAACATGCTTTCACCTATCAACACACACTTACCTCATTGCACATGTTCACAAACACACCAATCAACACAACACAATGACTAGACCCTAATTAATTCATTTTGCATTGATTACGCATCGAACGGGTTTCCACCTATTAACCTCCCCCAAATAAATTTGAGGTTAACTGGCACGGGAGCTAACCGTGCCAGCGACAAAACCACACAAAGGTGGCGGAATTCCTGCGCATAATAATAAATAATAAAAAAGGAATATACAGCGTCCTGTACTCCATTGGAAGTTATGGTTAAATATAAAACCCCATAACTCCCCCCATTGTTCATACTCAAGGTATATGCGTTCCAAGAGTTTTGGTGCGTAATCTCTTTCACTTTACGTTATTTACATATTATTAGACTTGGTGATGACTCTCAAAGCATAATAAATCAATCAACAATTATTATTCAATCAACACACATACCAATTTAATTCTTGAATAATTAGTGACCACATATTATTTATTGTTGAATCCTTTTTAATTCTACCTCAGTGTCAAAGACACCTTAAACGCATAAAGCGCCAAAATCCTATCCCTCGGTGTTAAAAACACCTTAAGTGCAAAAAGGCACCAACATACAATTTATTCCTTGTGTACATAGACACTTATATAGCTCATTCCTCATGCTTAAAGCATCAATAAAAATTATTTGAACCATAATAAAATTCCTTTTTAAGATTCCAAACATAATTAAACATGTAGTTTAATTAATCATGCCTTCTAACATGCCATAAATAAAATTGTGGTTCAAACGCAACATGCCCAAAATATAATCTTCCAATCTAAAACCATCACAAATAATTCATGCTTCACAATTCAATCACAAACACCATAAATTCACAATTCCATACATAAACCTTAGCATGATTCTACTTGTAATCAATTGAAATCAAACCTAGCATGATTCAACATCACCAAAATATGCTAAGTACGCGTACGTACCTCAATAACGCCCTTAAAGTGACCGAAAACACTAGAACAATTCCCGAATCAAGTCTCCTACATAAAGGGACAATAATATTAAATTAATTACCCCTGTATACATAATTTCCAGCAACTTAAACTCACTTTAAACCATTTTTAAAAAATCTGAAAATTATTTAAAAACCCCTAATTAAACTCCTTTTTAATAGGTTATCACACCCTTTTATTAAAATCACAATTATACTACTTTAAATAAAATTCCAGCATTTTAAATTAATCAAAAATCCTTTAAAACTTCATCAAAATACATCTTTATACTTAAATTATCCATATAAACATTAAATTATCTCTTACCCCTTTTAAACTCAAAGATAGAATTTAAAGCATAAAAAAAACTTCGTTAAAAATCAAAAACTGCTCGAAAATCGTATTTAGAGGCTGAATTTGGCCACGAGAGGGTGGTGCTAACTACCAAAGGTAGTGAGGCTTTCTTAAAACGTTGTTTACACTCGAAAAACACTACTTTTTTTTATCAAAATCAGAGGAGTTTAGAACCTGATCGGGATTAAAACGGGATTAATATTAACGAACGGAAATCTAATAATTAAAACATGAATTTACGTGTTCAAAATAATCTGGAATTAAGTTAAACTAATTAGTAGTTATAATCACCAAAATTTCAAAAAATCATTACTATAAAAGCCCTAAATCAATTGTTCATAAAAACCCAAAAAATCAAGTTTTTAATAATTTTAAAAGTCTAACTTATAATTTTATGAAATCTGAAAATAAAACACTTTATTATTTAAAATTTACAATCTTTAATCATCAAAACATAATTATGATACTAATCAAACATACTTTGAATAATTAAAACAAAAACCCATAAATAAAATCATCAAAATAGCTAGAATGAAAAGGGAAGAAGGAGGTGACCCGTGGTGGTGGTCGGCTGGTCGCCGGCAGCTGTTGGGCGGCGGGAGGTGGCTGGTGACGTGGCAGGTGTGAGGTGGCGGGTGACGTGGAGGAGCAAAGCTTCCAACTTCTCCTTGCATTGTGAGCAGTTCACGTGAAACAGGGGAAAAGAAAAGTAAGAACAAGAGAAAGAAAATAAGGAAGAAGGAAAAGAAAAAAAAAAAAAGCTTACCCCTTTGACTTTTGTGTGGCAAATTTGGGGATCAAAGGGATATTTATAGAATAGGGTAAATTATAATTATTTGGGCCTCATAAGAAAGGGTATGATGGGAAGAATAATTGGCCCAAATAAATAAGTAAATAAAATGATTAGCCTTATAGTGAAAATGGGCTACATTTAGATTAATTAGTTATTGACCCAAAACTTGTTTTATTTATATATTCCAATAATTAAAATAGTTTGACCCAAAATATATTTTATTATTAAATAAATAATATATATATATAATACATTAAAATACGGGGTATTACATGTTTAGAGGGCTTGACATTTTCAGCTTATATCTTTCCTCAAATCTGTATATCTATTGGGTGGTAGCGTTGGTGTAGGAGGAGGTTACTTTCTCTCCTCAATCCTTTGTTATCTCAAGTTACTTCTTTATATGGCTAATGAGGAGCTCACTTGCTCTGTTGTGTTGGATTTCAGGCTGAAAGAGGAGGAGATCTAGAAGAATATTGAGGTTCGTGAGTTTCTTAAAACTCAGAGGAGACTAAACACTTCTTCCAGCTTCTCTTTGCGTAGTTGGGCTACATCTGTTTTTCAATATTGGAATAGGTAAATGGTCTCTCCTAATCCTCAGAGGAGAATAAACGCTTCTTCCAGTTTCTCTTCGCGTAGTTGGACTGCATCTGTTTTTCAATATTGGAATAGGTAAATGGTCTCTCCTAATCCTCAAGCCTTACCATCATTTTCTAATTTTATAAGCCATTACCATTATTTAGGTAATTAGCATACTGTTTGTACTTCCATTTTTATGTTTAGTCTTGCAGTTAGATGAAGAGCTAACCGTTTTATTACATTGTGCAAGACATTATGAGTTGCCACCTTGAATCATCTTGTAAAAATTTACTTATTGTGAGGCAGTCTCATGTGAGATGTTGCCTACAGGAATCATGAAATCCAATGCATTCATCTGATTATGTTATGATAATCTCTATATTCGGTTTGCTTTTGTATGTGAGTTGGCTGTCAACATAAAATTGCTATTTGCTGATCAAGTGGAAATTGCAGCATAAATTTTGATGATATTGTGTAAATGTGTAATGAACTAGATATAGGAGGTAACAATTAGGATTGCACAATGAATCAGCTAAGTGCTTGAGGAAGAAGGCAGATAAGCTAAAAGAAATGTGAAAATCAGGATGTCTATATAAATAGAGGGTAGGAAGAGGGGATCACAAGAACAATTCAGAAGTTTAATATAGCTTTAATTAGCTTTGTTAGAGGATCAAGTCTCTTGAATACTTGGTATTTATTGTAATAAAATTCTCAACCAAATTCACCATTTTCATCTCTTCATCATTTTCTTAAACATGATGATTTATAACATGTTGTTGCAGGTGCGACCTGTGGTTGAAACAGGATATGAAACTTTGTTGCTTGTGAGGTTGCTGTTGGAAATCAAAATTCCTTCCCTTCGTAAATCTTCAGTGAGTACCAAGGATGCATATTATTCCAGCAATATCTTCATATCATATAACCTCAAGCCATTGAATGATATTTGCCTTTAACTTGGATGAAAGTATGAAATTGTACCTTTTTGCTGAAATTATATGACACTAATTTGATGATTGAATCAACTTTGGTTGCTAATGTGTTGCAGAATTCTTTAGTGTTGGGATGAAATTATGAAATTGCCCTGTATTTATGACCCTAATTTGATGATTGAATTGACTGTAATTCGGTTGATAATGTGCTGCAGAACTCTTTAATTTTGGGATTGAACTATGAAATTGCCCTAAATTTATGACCCTAATTTGATGAGTACATTGACTTTAAATTGGTTGCTAATGTGCTTTAGAACTCTTCGATGTTGGGATGGAACAATGAAATTGCCCTAAAATTGTGACCCTCATTTGATAATTGAACTAAATTTGGTTGTTAATGTGTTGCATAACCCTTTTAGTGTTAATATTGAACTCCATGAATTTAATTGCTCTTGAATATACTTACAAAGGAAAATTACAAACAAACTTTATTATATTGTATGTAAATTCTTTTACTATTTGTTTACCTTTTTAATTGTTGTAAAAAAAAAATTTAAAAGAGATCGCTTATTTCAGATTTCATAACTTCATATGCTATTAATTAATGTTTGAATTCATCCAGAATGTTCCGTTAGACTTTGCTAAAGCACACTTTGGTTTGTTTCCAAAATCAACCAATGTTGTGCATTTTTATGATACTCGGTTTGATGCTCAATTGAAAAATAAGAGACGCGATGACAAACTTATCCAATGTTTTATCAACAATCTTAATGTATTTGTGCTATTGGAAGAATAAGCCCAAAATATTTGGTAAAGTGAAATACATATGATATATAAAATTCTCAGCTTTGTATATGAGAAATAAGTTTTTAAGAATATTGATTTGTAAAAAATCCGTGCAAATGATTTAAAGTTTATTTCGCACGTTAGTGTAGTTAATAGATAAATCAAAAATAGAACTCCTTCATTTAATGAACAACAATATTGAATTTGGGCCTGCCACATTTTGCATTGGTTATACTAACATTTAAAATGTTTTTCAATAGGAAATTAACACATTCACTAAATTAAAGGATTGTTCTGTAATGTTGTCAAAACATTCAACTTGTAGATTCATAATTGATTTATTTATCTCGATAAACAAAATGTTGCGCTCGCATCGCGCGGGTGCGCCACAACTGGTTAAGATAAGATCCGAATTAAATCGGAATAAAACTCGATAGACAGCAGTTTTTGCGGTTTTTGTTTTTATCATAACTTTTGATCCAGTCGAAATAAAATAAATAAGATATAGTTTGAAATCTCTTGAAGTCTAATTTCTAACCCAATTAAAATCAGATTAAAATATTTTGTAGAATAAAAGATATTGCCAAAATAGTGAGACGTTGTCAGTTTTGGATAGAGTTTGATATTTTTATTCATATCTTTTCCGTTATAGCTCGGAATTGATATTATAATATATCATTGGAAATATAATTTCAAGGGCTATCCAACCATATAAAATTTGGATAAAAAATATGAGGCACAAAAATATTATTTGTCTATCTTTGAACGTCTTTCAATTCGGATAGAAATAGGACTTTAAAAGAGAGGAGTTTTATTCAATTCCAAACTCTTTAATATTATCTTTTCAAAAAGGATAATTAAGATATTTTATAAACTTATAGAAGCTTCCAATTAATCCTAATTGGTTTAGGGATGGGATTAAATCCTTTGGACCCTCCACATGATCATTGGGTCGTAAGTAAGGAGGGCTTAGGTTCGGTGTGGGCTCGGCTTAATATTTTGGCCATAACTTATTCGTTATAATTCGAATTTGGGCTTATAATATATCGTTGGAAAGCTCTTTTCAAGCCCCATCCAACTAATTAATCATTTTACCAATATTATGGACCAAAATAAACAGGACTAAACGTTTTTATAAAAAGGACACCAAATGAATGATTTTAAAGGATACAAAATGAATTATTTTGGGTTTAAAGGCACGAAAAGAGGAAAATAAGTTATGGTTTGGAAAAATGGGCTAGAACTTGGGTTGGTTTATGAAACGGAAATATGGATTTAAACACTCCAAGATTAAATACTCAACCCAACCAATAATGGCGGTGAAAGGTGTTCATCATCGGGTTTGGTTTTGGGGAGACATTTTTAGGTGTCTACGGTATGATAGACTCCTCTGGGGCGTCACATATACTACAGCTCTTCTTAGTTTTAATGTGGCGATAGAATAGTCTTTCTTTGACAGCGAGGAAGCCCTTACAAGCTCTCCACAGAAAATGTTGCAACTTTGGGTGACACTTCAAGGCCATTTGATCTTCCACACCTCCTTCATATCCGCCCCTTGCATTACAGCCGAGACTTTCTTACATGACCAATACCCCGACCACACAGAATAGGTCACATCTTTGGATGGCCTCCAATACACTTTATCAACGGGGCAGCATGGAGACAAAGGGATCCGAAGTATTCTTGCCACATCTGCACTGTTAAAAGTGTTTGAAATTATACTCGCATCCCACTTACCACAATTATGATCAATAAGGTCGCTTACTCTCAGCCCCATATCACTGTTAGCACTTGGAGATGGAACTATTGCCGAAGAGTTTCCATGTAGCCAAGCTTCATCCCACACATTTATAGCACTCCCATTACCCACTCTCCACTTAAGGCCCTCAAGTAACACACCCCGTGCACCCACATACTCCTCCAAGCATAGCTTGGGTCATAACCTCACGTAGCCTAAAGAACCTCACAATTCTTAAAATATCTCGCCTTTAGAATTGTGTGAATAAGTGTGCCCAGGCTTATGGTGAAGTCTCCACAATTGTTTTGCTAATAACGCTTGGTTAAACCATTTCAGATCTCTAAAGCCCAACCCTCCAAGAGCTTTGTGTTGACATAAGCTTTCCCATCATTGCCAATACATCTTCTTTGTAGTCTCCGTAGAACCCCACCAAAACCTCGCAAGCATGGAGTGGATATCATCAATAAATCCATCCGGAAGTTTAAAAATGCTCATCATATAGTTAGGAATCGCTTGAGCTACCGCTTTTTTAAGCACCTCTTTTCCCGGTCTCGAAAGCATCTTTTCCTTCCAACCCTGTTGTTTCTTCCATAATCTCTCCTTCAACCCCGCAACGCTTTTTTCGATCTTCCAATGATAGTGGGAAACCCAAGGTACTTTTCATGTCGTTCAACCTCCCTAACACCCAAAATTTGAATAATCTCTTGCCTTCGATTTTGGTCTACATTTTTGCTAAAAACAACTTAAGTTTTGCTTAAATTGACGTTCTGAACTGAAGCTCTCTCATATTTGCTGATTATATCAGCTATAACCGAGCATTCTTGCACACTTGCTTTAGCAAAAAGTATACTATTGTCTGCAAAGAAAAGGTGAGACACCCTGGGAGCATTCCTACAAATTTTGGCACCATGAATTTAGTTACCATTAGCCGCTTTTGAGATTAGCGTCAAAAAAGCAACCGCATATAACAGGAACAAGTACGGAGAAATAGGATCACCTTGGCGTAATCCTCTCGAGGGAGTCACAGACCCCGAGATATGCCCGTTTATCTTAAAAGCAAAAGAAATGCTCTTAAGACAACACATAATTCGATGAATCCACATATTCGAAAACCCCAGTTTTATCATCACCTATTCCAAAATCACCCATTCCACCCTATCATACGCTTTGCTCATATCAAGTTTTAGTGCAACATTGACATCCTTCCCTTCACCACCTCTCTTCATAGCATGAAAAATTTCAAAGGCAACAATGGAATTATCAGTTATGAGCCTCTGCGGAACAAAAGCACTCTGATTCGGAGATATAATATCGCCAAGAAATTTTTTCAATTTATTTGCCAACACCTTAGAGATGATTTTATAAATAACATTGCAACAACTTATAGGTCTGAATTCCGAAATTAATGTTGGCTTGTCACATTTCGGAATAAGAACAATACAAGAGTTATTTATTTCCGCCAAATCCACATTCCCATTCCACCATTTTTGAAAATAAGAAATAATATCACATCCAACAATATGCCAAAATTTCTGAAAAAAAATAAAGCATGCATACAGTCAAGGCCCGGAGCCTTATTAGGGTGCATTTGAAACAAAGCCTGTCTAAATTCTTCCCCCGTTGGTTCTCTATCTAGGAATGAATTTATCTCATCTGTCACTAAAGTGTCCAGGCCTTCCATTGCATCTTGAAACCCAGTTGGAGAACTAGTGGCAAAGAGTTTAGCAAAATATGCGGCTATCAGTTTCTTGATGTCAACTATTTTATTTTTCCACACCCCATTGTCACCAAAGAGCCCAACAATCCGATTTTTTGTCTTCCGTTGACTCGCCTTGTGATGAAAATATTTTGTATTTTTGTCCCCATCATGTAACTCATTTTCCCGGGCACGAGCAAACCAATACGACTCCTCCATTAAATAAAGAGAATCAAGTTCAGTCGAAATGGTGTGACATTGCTCCAGTTTTATACCATCCATGGCGCCCTCCTTTAACGCCTTTTTGGCTTTCTTGATTTTCTTTTTGATGTCACCGAAGGTTAAGGCAGCCCAGCTAGCAACACATTCACCACAAACAACAATTTTTTGTCTAATACCGATCCCGGCCGCACTCACCCATGCATCACTCATAACCCCACTACACCCCTCATTAGACAACCAGAAATGTTCGAACTTGAATCCTGAATCCCCCCAATCATCTTGTCTTCTAGTTTCAGTTGACAAAATTATCGGAGCATGATTTGGTTTCAATATAGATAATGTCGAACCTCACGATCCGGGAACAAAGAACACCACCCTTCATCAGCTAGGAACTGATCCAACCTTTCTCTGACAAAATTTGCCATGGAATTCCCCCTTTCCCAAGTGAACGTACAACCCCTATATCCAAGATCTTTCATAGCACAACTATCAATTGCCCCTCGGAAAGCATCCATGAGCCTCTCGCTTCTTGGGACCCCTCCTTCTTTTTAGATAGGCTCAATATTTCTTAAAATCACCAAAAATCACACAAGGGAGATCATCAAGCCCTTTGAGTTGTGTCATAAGCGACCAAGTTTGACATTTATTAGCTTGTTCCAGCCACCTATAAATTCCAACAGCTTTCCAAACAGGAACATTATTATCATCCAACACATGAGCACAAATATGATGAATAGAGTAAGACACTATTCGCATATTAATATCCCTCCACCACATTCCCAAACCACCGGATCTACCATTACTACAAAGAAAACACCATACGTATAACCACAATAATTTTTTATTTTATTAAGAATTTTTTCATTAAGCATAGTCTCCATTACAAAGACAATATTAAGCTTTTCCCTCCAACACATGTCTTCGAGGCCCCTAACTGCACACGAGTTGCCAAGCCCGTGGCAGTTCCAGCTAAATATTTTCATTGCTTTTCGAGGGCTTAGACATCCACAAGGCCCTCTACTTTAGATACAAAAGAAAAAAAAGACATATTACTCACACAAAGTTTTTGGCTCTTTTCCACATTAGTGACAGGAACATTCGGAGAAGACTTGAGCACAACATCAACACTCCTTTTCCTCGATACTGCCCCCGCATCCCGACTTTCGTTCATATCCATTCCCACGGCCTCACCATCATACCTCTTATGTCGAACACTGGTGCCCGCATTCAACACCATTTTCTACCTCTCACACTGATTTGCAACCTCCTTAATCATTGAATTATTGGCTTTAACACCGTCCTACACGTATTTACCAGCTTGCATAGCAGACGGCCTTCACACCATTACACCACTGCCTTCATCAGCAACCGCAACAAGAGAGAGAGCGCTAGTGTAGACACCCATTTGTGTCTCCCCAAAACCAAACCCAGTGATGAGTATCTTTCACGTCGAATCCTAATCGAATGAAGTGAAAGTGTGGAAAGTTTAGTGTTGCAGATAGTTTTAATTTCTTTTCTCTTCTCTCTACTTTTGAAAACCTATTTTAAGAAAACAGCCAATCCAGTTTGGTTGGTCCATGATATGGGTCCAATATTAGTGTAGTTGGATAGGGCTTGAAGAGAGCTTTCCAACGATATATTATAAGCCCAATTCCGATGAATAATGAGGAAGTTATGGCCAAAATACTAAACTGTGCCCGATTATGAGAAGATCCCATTGCCTCATACCACTGATGAATGCTACAGGTTTCAAAATCTCATTCAAGATCTCATAGAAGCAAATAAGATCCCATTGCCTCTAGCTAACGAGAAGACTGGGTGATGATGAAGCAAATGACACAAGACGAGAGGCGAGCTTGAACGACAAGATTTCATGACCTCTTTTTCTATTTCTTTTTCAGTTTTTCCTTTCCTATATAAGTCTAGCATAGGCAACTTTCTCTTCCCTTAGATTAATTTTGTAGATTCTTTCTTTCCCCTTAGATTAATTTTGTAGATTCATTCTTTTTTCCTTTTAATAAAATGAGCATTTATTTCCTTACATATGATCATTTCATTACATTGCATTTTTTTCAAAAAAATAAAAAATAAAAAAAAAATCCATGTCAAACTAAGCACAAGGTATACCAATGATTTAAGGCACCCCTTTTAGCCACATCATATCACATTTCACCCTTCAAATATGCAATCCTTTTTTGATAAACCACTTTGAGCCTCGTCTAACGATAGACCTTTCATTTTTCAACCCATATCTACCTAATCTTGGGATGAGATGGTGTGCAACTTATGCAATATTTAATTTCATAAAAAGCTTGGGTAACTTCAAAAGATTAAAATAGAAAAAAATAAGCAAAAAATAAATAAATGTGTACAAAAGGGCAAGTGTTCAAATGTCATTGACATGAACATGTCTTTGATATGAACACATCTCATATTGCGTCTCTTATCAAGTGCTCGGTACCGTGCCCGAGAAACATGAATGCCAAGTGAGTGATAGACCGCATGATCGGGATTGCCCACACTTATAAAAATGAAATAAGTGCTAAAGCAAAAGAGAGAGTTAAAAAAAGAGTAGAAAACCTCAAGCATAAAAATACAAATACTCAATAGCAAGGTTGCACACCTTGGGAGCTTATCGAGGGTCTTGAGCCTTTATCTCCTTCTTCTTCAACCTTTATCTTAACCACGTTACAACCCTTAAAAAGACCTTTTTGAGGTATACACACACTTGTGCGAGGTTCGGCTAGAGCTACGTTCGGCCTGATTCCTAACGGATACGTAGGCAACCTCACATCGAGGTGCGGCCGTAATAAAATGCATTCATATTCACATTCACACACTCACACCATGATCATATCAAGGGATCTCCTGTGCTCATCCCTATTCATTTAGAGCTAGACTTGGGGGCTTGATCCTTACATCATTAGCCTACCTAGCCTAAGAGTCACCATTAGTTGACTCTTCTTGAAATAAATTTTTTCCACGCACTTAACCTTTGCGGCCTAACATAAGTATCACTTTCATACACCGCACAAATACATGACCAAATATACTTCCCTTAGGAACCCTTTGTCATGAAATCTTAACATAACGCTGAAGCATGCCTTGTCATGTCGAAATCACTCATCAATTATAATCAACATTGCATGAAGTGCTTAGCCTCCGTGCCTAAGTTACCCAAATACTTTCATCATTGAGTCAACCATTGAGATAGCCTAGGATAGATTAATCCTTGCACCTTGAGAGATAGTATCAAACAACATTTGACTAAGCTCATTCAACATGCATCTTCAAAAAAAAAAAACTTCACTTCGATTCTTTTTCGTGTCTTTCTTTTTCGGGAGAAAGTCGGTACCCTCCATAAAAAATGACGGAAAATTTTTGTTTTTTTGCATTTTCGATTCCCACGGTCACAGTACAATGCACACACGAGTCATGTACACGTTGAGTCATGTCATGATATCACCTTGATTTGAGTCTAACACATGTATCAAATACTTTGAGTCGAGTCAACCTCGAGTCAGTTAATCATAGTGAGTCAAATTTATACCTTAAGTCATGGCAAGTCAATGAGTCAAGCAACACTAAGGATTTAGTCAACCCTAAAGAAAGATAAGAAAAGTCCTATAGTCAAAGATTAAATGCAGGTGCATCCTAGCAAGCAAGAACATTCCCGGATTTTTTTGAAAAAAACCGCGAATATGATACATAGATTCTTCCAAGATGAGAGGAGTTTGAGCAAAATTACATAGATAAGTAAATTAGAGATGAAGAGCTTTAATTTACAAAAGATTTGAGCGGATTTGGTTGAAAGGAAACGACCAAGATCTAAGTTCAGAGCAAAACCAAGCAACAGTGGCAGCAAGAGTAGAATAGGGAAGACCCGACTCTAGCACCAGAGGACAAGGTTGTTGTGTGGCAACAACATCTGGCGTCTGGCAACAACATCTAGCGTCTGGCAACAGAGTTCAGCGCCTGACTCTAGATCCCAGCGTCTGGCGACAGAGCCAATTCTTGGCGCCAGCGTTATTTCAGCAGCGACAGAGCTCGAAGCCTCTCAGAATGGTTATTTCGACCTCATACAGCAATTTCGGGTTCCTTGGTACTCCAGTTAGCCCCTATAAGCAAATTGACATGATTAGTAGTCGGCTCGATTACAATCGTAGTAAGTGATTGACCTGACAAAAAATTGTCTCACTTAGCTTAAGCGCCTAAAACACTGGATCATTACAAGCACCAACGTATCGGTTTAAAATCAAGCACTTAAACAAAAATATTTCCAAATATGGATTGTCGCGCATTCTTCTGAAACGATAATATTTCCAAATACAGATTGTCGCGCATTCTTCTCCAACTGACAATATTTCCAAAACATGGATTGTCGTGCATCTTCTTCAACGACAATTTTTCTAAGATTGGATTATCATCTCTGGCAAAGTTTCCAAGCGTGGATTGTCGTGCTCCTTCTCTGTTTGGCAATTTTTCCAAGTTCAGATTGTCACCGTTGGTAAGTTTTCCGAGATTGGATTGTCATACACCCAGTTCCCTATGGCAAAATTTCCCAAAGGATTGTCGTAGGTTTCTATTCATCATAAATTTCGGCAAAGGTTCCTCAACATGGATTGTCATTCATTTCAGTAAATGGCAAATTTTCCCAAAGTGGATTATCGGTCGACTCTTTTTTGCAAATGTTCCAAGACGCAGGTTGTCAATTGTGGCAATATTTTCCTAAAAGGATTGTCGCATAGCGTTGGCTAATTTCCAAGGTGGATTGATTTCAAGAGTTATATTCCAAGATGTGGATTGTCGATCGTAGCAAAATTCTTATGACAAATTGTTACGAAGCATTGGCAACTTTTCCCAAAAATTGGATTTTGGCAAATTTTCCGAGATACGGATTGTCGTTTCATCGTGGCAACATTTCCAAGGATGGATTGTTACGAAGCATTGACAACTTTCCTTAAATCGGATTGTCATACAACATACAAGAGTTGTGTTGGCAACTATTCCTAAAGAAAAGAGGATTGTCATCACAGCAAAGGCACCGACATACTGGTTCACAATTCAGCAAAAGCACCGACATACTGGTTCACAAGCAGCAAAGCGCCGACGTACTGGCATAGCAGCATTAAGGATCAACAAGCAGTGATCTTTTCGAAGACTATCACAGAGGAAATTGGAGGCGGTTACAGGCGTAGCAGTCTTCAGGCGGTATTCTCTAGCTTGCGGAAGATCGTCACAACAAATCAGTTACTTTCAGAGACGTGTGCTCGACGGTGCAAGATACGCGTTTCTTAACTCTCTTATCTGTTTAACTAACACTAGTTTACAGGTATTGGCGTTACAAGAGTGATTTAGGATCACAGAACGTTCTGAATCATTCTCCGTCCCTATCGATACTTTGACTTTCGTTTTCGAAACTTGCGTTTCTCCAAACTCAGTCAAAGTGGGGGCTTCTGTAGACACCCATTTGTGTCTCCCCAAAACCAAACCCAGTGATGAGTATCTTTCACGTCGAATCATAATCGAATGAAGTGAAAGTGTGGAAAGTTTAGTGTTGCGGATAGTTTTAATTTCTTTTCTCTTCTCTCTATTTTTGAAAACCTATTTTAAGAAAACGGCCAATCTAGTTTGGTTGGTCCATGATATGGGTCCAATAGTAGTGTAGTCGGATAGGGCTTGAAGAGATCTTTCCAACGATATATTATAAGCCCAATTTCGATGAATAATGAGGAAGTTATGGCCAAAATACTAAACTAGGCCCGATTTGGTTTTTATATGCGGCGCAATGATCTAGAGGAGGGCCTATTATTAATTATCATTCCTAAAACTATTAGGATTGATTATAGTCTTCTAGAATACTCTAGAAGGTTCTCTTAAATCCTAATGGAGTTAGGATTGATAATTATGTTTTAAAGAATTTGAAATTGAATAAAACTACTCCTTTTAAGAATCCTTGTTTTGTACGAAGTGGAATATATTCAGATTTTATTTTTGTGACTCATAATCTTTATCTAAATTTTATATGGTTGGATAGATCTTGAAATTATCTTTCCAATGATATATTATAATATTAAATCCGAGCTATAACGAAAAAGATGTGAATGAGATATGAAACTCTATCCAAAATTGACACCCTTCCACTATTTCGGCCATATCTTTTTATCTATAAAATATTTTAATCTGATTCTAATTGGGTTGGAAATTAGGCTTCAAGATATTTCCAACGACATATTATATGCCTTATTTGGACTTTTGGATCAAAAGATATGATAAAAACAAAAACGCGTGAAACTGATTATTAGTGCCTGATGCTAAGCATTAGCATCTGGCGCTAAGTCTTGGCGCCTGGCGCTAATTGCCAGTGTTGAAGCTAATCAAGTGTTTTACGCGTCAGTAATCTGTTTTCGGTTTTCTATCTTTTTGGCTTTTTTTTTTTACTATAAATAGCTTCCTAAAAACTCCGTTTTGATTCACCAACTCTCATCAAGATTTTCTTGATTACTCTCTCTCTCTTTTCTAAACTAGACTTCTCTTAAATATAAAAATTCCGCATTCATTAAACTTAGATATACCTAGCCATATTCGAAGTTGCCTTCGCCCTAGACGTGAAAGGTTTAATTTCTGAGGGTTTGGTCTCAAATCTCTCCTTTAATTATTTAATTTAATTCTTTGATTATTATTTTCCTTGAAGTTACTAACGTGTGTATTTTGTTATTAGAAAGAGGTACGAGGCATCCAAGTAAGAGCTTTAATTGTTTAATTGATATTATGATGTAGAAATCATGCTTAGGTGGTTGTTATTATGATATTCCTAGTATCATGTCTAGGGTAAATTTAATACCCAGTATGATTAAAAGTATGATGCCTTTTATTTTATTCCTAATATTTATGATTGTTAGTATCATGTTAGGGCTAAATATATGATTTTTATTGCTTAGTGACATGCTAGGGTTTGTTATCAATCTTGTTAGTATCATGCCTAGGATCTTGCTATTTTTATTATGCTTTAACATGTTTATAATTATTTTAATTATTATTATTTTGATGATTATTGTTATGGTTATTTATTATGTTGCTTGATGATATTTATTTTTATTGCTTGATCACACCTTTTATGCATGTTTAAAGGGAATTTGTACTTGTATTCACGCTTAATAAGATAATTAATAATCTTGTTTAGGGTTAATATGATTATAATTCAAGTGATCGCCAATAATAGTTTATTTGTGCATTAATATTCAACCAACGTAGATAAACAGGTTTAGGGTTAATCCTATTGATTGCATGTTAGTCAGAAAGCGCACATGAATACGATCAGAATAAAGTAGAGGCCTATTATTAGGGCAGGTTCAATCTCTTTTAGGTTGGATTTGTACCTTCATCCCCGAACCCTATTTGGTTCAAGACCTTATGGAGTTGACGATCTCTTGGATCGTTAAGGGGTGTAACCTTCACCTCGTGAACAGTTTACAAGTTCCTAAAAAACTTGTTGGCGACTCTTTTGCTCTATCTTCTTTCCTTTTGGACGCCACCGTACTTTAGTGTATGATCACAGTGGGGTTCGAGCTAGGGGTTAACGCTTGAAATATTCCCTACAGCTAGGCTTTGGCATGGCAGCAGCATTGGTTTTTGGTGAAGAAAATAGTAGCAGCAGGATCATTATAATTAGAACGTTGCACACGGCCTTTCTTTTTTATGCTTTCCACCCATTTCTTCTCCTACTCCCTCTCTGCAGCAGGTACCTTCAAACGGTGAGGGGAAGCTGTCAAGAATGGCCCGTATTGAAATACAATTGGAGCATCACCACTACCAGTGTTCTTCTCATCACAATCCTTATCATTGTGACCTATACGGCCACAATAATAACAAAAATCACCAAGGCGTTCATGTTTAAAGCTAACACATTTAACATGCCCTGAATCAACAGCCACTTTAATCCCCCTTCGAAGGGGTTTATTGATATTAACCATCACCTTAACCCTCATATACTCGTCCCATCCAAGCGGGTCTGATTCGTCCACCTCAATGCACTCACCAATACAATCACCCACTTCCCTAGCAAACCAAGATGATCTTTTCCCAAAAGAAACATCAAGAATCCGCACCCAAAAAGGGCATGAATCAAAGGTTGTTCGTCTGAACAAATTTCCTTCAAAAGCAAGGTTTGAATGTCAAAAGTGATGAGTGACATTTATGTCACTCTTAGGGAGCATTTTTAGAGCTATTTTCGTATTTATTTTCCCTTATTTTCCTTTTATTCTCTTGTTTTCTCTTTAATAAAGTTTGTAGTTTATTTTGGTAATTTTGGAGCATTTTAGTTTATTTTCTTTATTTTTTTAATTTTAGTTTATTTTCGTATTTTATTTTACTTTATTTGCTTGTATAGTTTTTCTTTTATTTTTATTAGTTTAGTTTTATGTCTCTTAATTACTATTTCATTTTATTTATTTCTATTTTATTTATTTTATTTTATTTGTCTTGGTTTTGTTTTATTTCGTCCTTTATTTATTTTCAATTTATTTTATTCTTTTTTTTCTTTGTTCCAATCCTTTCTTGGTTTTATGTGTAGGTGTTCGGGTTTCGTGTCAAGTGAGTTTGGGTTTCAATTTGAGTCAAATGCCCAAGCCCCATTTCATGAGCATTCTGCCAGCTCCACTACCACGCATCACAGCCACCACTACCCCCTGTTCTCACACCAATGCACAACCCCACAACCACCAACAACAGCAACAGCAACTCCACCACAGCCACTTCCTCACCAGCCTCCAATCACAATTCACTTTGCCACCTTTCCCCTGCAAACCCACCATCAAACAACACCACCAATCACCTCCGTACAATCACCAATTCACCCGCATCAACCAGCGCACCTAAACCACCATCTCCGCTCAATTCCACTCACCTCCATTTCCCCTGCTCCAATTTGCAACACCCTGCTGCAACCACTCACCAGCGCAGCACAATCAACCACGGCAGCCGTAACAACCACCATAGCACACCAATGATTGCTTGCAATTAGAAAAGCAACAAAGACGAGGAATTAGATGAAATTGTGGACAATGTGCTCAATTGCGGGTTTCAACACCCACCTCACATTTGGTTTACTCTTTCCTTCTTCCCTCATCTTTGCTTTCTTATATGCATTTGGATTGAATGAATATGATTTGTTGTGTGAATGTGTTTTCTTTCTTCCCCTCCCACCCACCCTCCCTTTGTGCCTTTATTTAGAGCATTGAGGACAATGCTCCATTCCAGCTTAGGGGAGTAGCTATTCGCTAGCTTGGGGGGTTATCTATATCTCTTGGTGGTTTCTTAATCCATAGTCTCATGATTGCTTGATTTATTTCTCTCATACTTGCCAAAGTCTATTATTGACATTGGTTTTCTATGTTTGGATGGCCATGACTTTTGGTATTTGTAGCTTTGATTGATCATGCTTTCATCTTGCACAATTGTATATGCATTCTTGAGTATTGTTGGTTTTGTGAATATTTGTTTGTATAGTGTCTTTCCATGGCATTCAAGGCAAAGTTTCAAAATGTTTTGTTTTAAACTTGGACATAATTGGGCTTTAGCACCTAGAATACCCTCTTTGCTAGTTGTTAGAGGTTTTCATGCACTTGAATGTCGAGGTTGGTTCTCACATATAGCTTTGCCAAGGTAGTAGAACTTAAGGGCTATGAGACCTTAGCTCACTTGGTTTGTGGTAAGATGGTTATCGCTCTCTAGCTAGTTAAAGCTTTAAAGGTGATTTTTGCTACTCCAGTACCGTCATTTTTGTGAGGATGTGTCTATATTGTTCTAGCCTTCTACATTTCTTGCATGTGTGGCGTTTGGATCCTTGGCATTGCTAGCTTATATCGAGAATTTGGCTTGATTCTACTTGAGATCGAGACCGAACCAACCTAGGGGAAGACGAAGGCAATTAGGATTTTTGTTTTGTTTTATTATTTTCTATTCTTTTGTTTTTCTTTTGCATTTGCTCATTTAGTAACCTAATTTGAGTCATTTTCCCTTCTTTGGCATACCCACATTATAAACCAATGGACCTTTGCTTTATTTTCACCTTTATTAGTTTTTGTGAAGCATTCTTGGGACTTGATTTGTATTTTTGGTTAACGAAAGTGAGAAAAAGAATGAAAAAGAAGTGATAAACTCAAATTTTGGTACTTTTGATTATAGTTGTTATGTTGAATGGTTTGAGCAAATGAGAAGAAAATAAAGGAAATGAAAGAAAAAGCCGCTCAAAGTTAAAAGAGGCGAGAGCAAAGAATAAAAAGAAATGAAAAAAAAAAAGAAGAAAATATTGAGAAAATTCAAAAATATTTGATGTTTGGTTGAAAAAGAATAAGCTTGGGGGAGGATTTGCTAGAATTTTTTATTTGAAAGTTGGTTGTTTATTGAGTTTGAATTGAGGAATGATCGACCTTGCTTCACTTCTAAGTTTACCACCAATTCCCAAATTTATTTCCACGCCCTTTACCCTAGCCTAAACGTTTCAACCCTTTTAAGACCTTTTGACCTTAGTAAGGTTTAGTTACTACCGGTGGAGGGTAATCAAGCCAAGCCTATTGAGCGAGCTATCGATGCCAAGATGTCGGGTAGCCTAAATGTTTTTCATTGCTTATTTCTTCCGGTTCCTTCGAGGAATCTCGAGATATCACCTTAAAAGTGGATACAAAACTAGTGAGGACGCGGAAGTTTGGTTGGAGATAAGGAGGAGTGTAAGTCCCTCTAAGTTCTCTACCCTTTGCATGCTTTATGTGTGCACCAATCTTAGCTATTCTTTTGCTTGGCTACCTTTATTGTCTAGAAAGGATTGTATTCTTGTGCATTTAGCCCATTGTTTGTGTTTGGTTTGAATGTTATGTGTTGCCAAGAGTTGTGGGTTAAACCTCTTATTAGGAAACCCTCACGAGAGCTTACTCGTCCTCTTTGGCGACATAGGGGTTTAAAGGGTTTGATGCATACGCTAAATGCATCCGTGATTCCTACGGCAGTGAGTTAGTGTACATTCTTTCTCTTTGTTTCTATTTTGTTTCTTTTTCTTTCAATAATTCCGTCTTGTTCTCTTTTGCCTTATCTTTGCTCGAGGACGAGCAAAGATTTAGCTTGAGTGAATTTGATGAGTGACATTTATGTCACTCTTAGGGAGCAGTTTTTGAGCTATTTTCGTGTTTATTTTCCCTTATTTTCCTTTTATTCTCTTGTTTTCTCTTTAAAAAAGTTTCAAGTTTATTTTGATAATTTTGGAGCATTTTAGTTTATTTTCTTTATTTTATTAATTTTAGTTTATTTTCGTATTTTTTTTTACTTTATTTGCTTGTATAGTTTTTGTTTTATTTTTATTAGTTCAGTTTTATGTTTCTTATTTTCTATTTCATTTTATTTATTTCTATTTTATTTATTTTATTTTATTTGTCTTGGTTTTGTTTTATTTCATCCTTTATATATTTTCATTTTTTTTCTTTGTTCCATCCTTTCTCGGTTTTGTGTGTAGGTGTTCGGGTTTCGTGTCAAGTGAGTTCGGGTTTCAATTTGAGTCAAATGCCCAAGCCCCATTTCATGAGCATGCTGCCAGCTCCACTACCACGCATCACAGCCACCACTACCCCCTGTTCTCACACCAACGCGCAACCCCACAACCACCAACAACAGCAACATCAACTCTACCACAGCCACTTCCTCACCAGCCTCCAATCACAATTCACTTTGCCACCTTTCCCCTGCAAACCCACCATCAACCAACACCACCAATCACCCCTGTACAATCACCAATTCACCCGCATCGACCAGCGCACCTAAACCACCATCTCCGCTCAATTCCACTCACCTCCATTTCCCCTGCTCCAATTCGCAACACCCTGCTGCAACCACTCACCAGCCCAGCACAATCAACCACGGCAGCCGTAACAACCACCATAGCCACCAATCGACTCAACCAAGTAACAGCCACCACCACCTCCAATCTACCACCTGACCAGCAATCAGCCGCACCTGCACCACCGTCAACAACTAGCAACAATTAAGAAACCAATCGAACCAAATTCGCACGAGCAAAATGCAATTCCAATTGGGTTCGAGCAAACCGTTGAGAGTTCGGTCGAAGTACGAGTCAGAGACTTTTAAAGTTCTGTAAATTGAAGAGGTGTGGTCGAACACAACCATGGTTCGACAGAACCAACCGCGTAGTTCGGCCGCACCAACCCGTGGTTCGACCGAACCATGTCACGAGCTTCGCGCGTGATTCTTAATGAAGATCGAACGGTTTTTATATGATGCTTGATGATAAACAAGGAGGATGAACGGTGGTGATTCTTTGATGAAGCTTGATGATGGATTTTGATGAATGGTGAAGATGATAATTGAAGCAGCCAAAGAATCGAAGAAAAAGAAATGAGGGGCTGATTGTTTGGTGGGATTGGTGGGTTTATTTTATCCTATTTTCTTTTCTTTTTATTTTTATTTCTTTGTTTTCTTTTCCCTTATCTTTATTTCTTTCTTTTTATTTTAGTTTCTTATTTTTTACTTTCCTTTTTAATTTATTTTCTTTTCTTTTCTTTTTCTATTTTTCCTAGCTTAGTATATATACCCATTTTTGGAGGTAATTAAATTATTCAAGAACCATCTATTCTACTCTCTAATTAGTTTTAGGAGAGCTTCTCTCTCTAGGTTTAGGTTAGAATTAGGGTAGTTTAGAGAGAGAAAGTAAGGGTTTCACTATTGATGAACTTGGATATTGAAGAAGAAATTGATCATCTTTTCTATAGACTTTCATCTTCAATCAATGAGAATCTCTAACTCTCTCTCCTCTATTTTTATTTGCTTTATTTTGATTATTATTTTAGTTGTTGGTATTGCTTGTTAATCATGTTTATTCTTGATTATTTGTTAATTAATCTTGTTATTAGCATGATTAGTGAGTAATTTCCCCGTTAAGGGGATGGTTGTGGTGTAGTTGGATCTTGAGCATGTTCTAGGGTTTAGAATTGATTTGTTTGTGATTAAAGTCTTTATATGCTTGATATTCTTTAATTTTCTTGCAAGTGCACATTGTTAGTTGATTAAAGGTGAATCTTTGCTAACAAGAAACGAAAGTTGACTTAGTTAAGGTTCATTACTATCGATTGTTATTTAATAGTACCTCCTAGTATATGGTTCTAATGTGGAAACATAGAGGCTATGTTAGGAGAAGCCAATTGACCCCGGAAGGCGGCTAGATTGGACCCTTTACTTCGATATTCATGCATGTTTAGTTCATAATTAATTCAATTTCTATGCCTTTGTTTATGTTCAAGTGAATGCTATACCTAAACCATTTCCCTTGATGTTTTATTTCTTGTTTTAGCATCTTTAGACTTTACTTTATTTATCTCCTATTCCGGACTAGCTTAATTGTCGATAACATTTGGTGGTGTTTATCTGTTCTCTGTGGTTCGACCCCTATGCTTGCCTTATACTCGTATTAGGTTTGTTTAGGTTGAATAAATTGTATTTGATTTAGGGATAGACAATTGACGACGCATTTATTCCCTTGTCAAATTGGCGTCGTTGTCAGGGAACGGCTTCCATTACCGTTATGTTATCTTATTGAGACTAGTCCATTGTATATAATTTTCATTCTATTTGTTGGTTTTTATTTGTGTTGCTTTATTTGAAAAAAAAATGGCTTATATTTCTATTCCTCAATTTGATAATGAACCGTTTTGGGTGTATTTCAATAGACTTGAGGATTACCTAGATGGTGTTAAAGGTTTTACCAAGGGTGATTATTGTGAAATCATTAATTTGGGATTAAATGAGCATTTTAGAGGAGTAGTTGACAATATGTTAAATGGTAGATTTCAAGACATGTCTTCGGATGAAGCTTGGGATTTCTATTCATGGTTAGCTAGGGATAATTATGATTAGGAGAGGGCCAATCATGAGACTTATGTTCGGGATTCTCATGCTTTTAATGTTGATGCTAATTGTCATGATTTGTCTAATATGAATTCCCATGATGTGCTCGATGCTCCCCATAGTGACCATGTAATGCATGATTTCAACTCCCCTCCCTCTATAGCTCAATGTAATGAGGTACATTCTAATGATGATGAAGTGCATGTTCTTTCTCATATTGCATCCGATTTTTGCATGAATTCTAAAGGTGTGCCCCATAGTCCCCTAGATGATTCCAATGAGCAAGCTTTTGACTCGTCTATTCATGATGATTTGGACTCATTTGAGATTATGGCCCAAATATTTCTTGAGTTTCAAATGGTAGCCCATCACCTTATGAGTGATTCATTGATAAGGCTTCATTAGAAAGAGATGAGTTTGAGAGAAATTTGCCCCCATTCACTCTTGATTTTGAGATGGTAGGCCTTGAGAAATTTAAGGGAGATGTTGTTCAAGGTTGTGAAGAGGAGGTTGAGGTTGAATCGCTTGGAGTTTTTGAGCTTGAGGGAGATGTATAACTTGAGGGTTCTTCATTTGAGGATTCCATGATTGATTTTCATTCCCTCATTAGTGATGTGAGATCTTGTGATGAGGGATTAGCTACCCCTTTTTCCCTTTCTCATACACCTTTTTCCCAAAGGTTTAACCATATCTCCTACTATCCTATGTTCCTCCCTTCTTTTCTCAAAGAACCTCTTAGGGATCCTCTTCCTATTCATGCTTCCGAAGCCCCCAACTCTTTCATTGTTGATGAGGAAAAGAGTTATAATGCCAACCAAAAAGATTTTTGTGAGAAGAGTTTGCCTCCCTATTTTTCTTTTTATTCTTCTACTTTTTCTTCTTATTTTCTTGATTTTTCTTTTGATTCTTTTACTTTTTCTTTTCTCCCTTCTCTCAAGCATAAAGTCTCCTTGTACTTTATGTTTGTTTGTCATATGAGCATCGTGTATGCTCTATTTCTTGATATGTTTGCCGGTGCATATGACAAGCTTTTGCGTTCTTTGTCGGGTTATTTACTAGATTGGTCATGCTTGGACGTTAAGCAAGCCTTTCTCGGGAAGTAACCCGTGTTTTATTGCTTTCTTTTTCTTTCTTTTGTGTTTCTCATTTTTGTTTACTCTCTTGTCTATGTGTATAGGTACTTGATGCATATAATCATGAGCAAGGATTTTGGATTGAGCTCCTTGAGAAGAAGCACACCAATGATTGCTTGCAATTAGAAAAGCAACAAAGACGAGGAATTAGATGAAATTGTGGACAATGTGCTCAATTGCGGGTTTCAACACCCACCTCACATTTGGTTTACTCTTTCCTTCTTCCCTCATCTTTGCTTTCTTATATGCATTTGGATTGAATGAATATGATTTGTTGTGTGAATGTGTTTTCTTTCTTCCCCTCCCACCCACCCTCCCTTTGTGCCTTTATTTAGAGCATTGAGGACAATGCTCCATTCCAGCTTGGGGGAGTAGCTATTCGCTAGCTTGGGGGGTTATCTATATCTCTTGGTGGTTTCTTAATCCATAGTCTCATGATTGCTTGATTTATTTCTCTCATACTTGCCAAAGTCTACTATTGACATTGGTTTTCTATGTTTGGATGGCCATGACTTTTGGTATTTGTAGCTTTGATTGATCATGCTTTCATCTTGCACAATTGTATATGCATTCTTGAGTATTGTTGGTTTTGTGAATATTTGTCTGTATAGTGTCTTTCCATGGCATTCAAGGCAAAGTTTCAAAATGTTTTGTTTTAAACTTGGACATAATTGGGCTTTAGCACCTAGAATACCCTCTTTGCTAGTTGTTAGAGGTTTTCATGCACTTGAATGTCGAGGTTGGTTCACACATATAGCTTTGCCAAGGTAGTAGAACTTAAGGGCTATGAGACCTTAGCTCACTTGGTTTGTGGTAAGATGGTTATCGCTCTCTAGCTAGTTAAAGCTTTAAAGGTGATTTTTGCTACTCCAGTACCGTCATTTTTGTGAGGATGTGTCTATATTGTTCTAGCCTTCTACATTTCTTGCATGTGTGGCGTTTGGATCCTTGGCATTGCTAGCTTATATCGAGAATTTGGCTTGATTCTACTTGAGATCGAGACCGAACCAACCTAGGGGAAGACGAAGGCAATTAGGATTTTTGTTTTGTTTTATTATTTTCTATTCTTTTGTTTTTCTTTTGCATTTGCTCATTTAGTAACCTAATTTGAGTCATTTTCCCTTCTTTGGCATAACCACATTATAAACCAATGGACCTTTGCTTTATTTTCACCTTTATTAGTTTTTGTGAAGCATTCTTGGGACTTGATTTGTATTTTTGGTTAACGAAAGTGAGAAAAAGAATGAAAAAGAAGTGATAAACTCAAATTTTGGTACTTGTGATTATAGTTGTTATGTTGAATGGTTTGAGCAAATGAGAAGAAAATAAAGGAAATGAAAGAAAAAGCCGCTCAAAGTTAAAAGAGGCGAGAGCAAAGAATAAAAAGAAATGAAAAAAAAAGAAGAAAATATTGAGAAAATTCAAAAATATTTGATGTTTGGTTGAAAAAGAATAAGCTTGGGGGAGGATTTGCTAGAATATTTTATTTGAAAGTTGGTAGTTTATTGAGTTTGAATTGAGGAATGATCGACCTTGCTTCACTTCTAAGTTTACCACCAATTCCCAAATTTATTTCCACGCCCTTTACCCTAGCCTAAACGTTTCAACCCTTTTAAGACCTTTTGACCTTAGTAAGGTTTAGTTACTACCGGTGGAGGGTAATCAAGCCAAGCCTATTGAGCGAGCTATCGATGCCAAGATGTCGGGTAGCCTAAATGTTTTTCATTGCTTATTTCTTCCGGTTCCTTCGAGGAATCTCGAGATATCACCTTAAAAGTGGATACAAAACTAGTGAGGACGCGGAAGTTTGGTTGGAGATAAGGAGGAGTGTAAGTCCCTCTAAGTTCTCTACCCTTTGCATGCTTTATGTGTGCACCAATCTTAGCTATTCTTTTGCTTGGCTACCTTTATTGTCTAGAAAGGATTGTATTCTTGTGCATTTAGCCCATTGTTTGTGTTTGGTTTGAATGTTATGTGTTGCCAAGAGTTGTGGGTTAAACCTCTTATTAGGAAACCCTCACGAGAGCTTACTCGTCCTCTTTGGCGACATAGGGGTTTAAAGGGTTTGATGCATACGCTAAATGCATCCGTGATTCCTACGGCAGTGAGTTAGTGTACATTCTTTCTCTTTGTTTCTATTTTGTTTCTTTTGCTTTCAATAATTCCGTCTTGTTCTCTTTTGCCTTAGCTTTGCTCGAGGACGAGCAAAGATTTAGCTTGAGGGAATTTGATGAGTGACATTTATGTCACTCTTAGGGAGCAGTTTTAGAGCTATTTTCGTGTTTATTTTCCCTTATTTTCCTTTTATTCTCTTGTTTTCTCTTTAATAAAGTTTCTAGTTTATTTTGATAATTTTGGAGCATTTTAGTTTATTTTCTTTATTTTATTAATTTTAGTTTATTTTCGTATTTTTTTTTACTTTATTTGCTTGTATAGTTTTTGTTTTATTTTTATTAGTTTAGTTTTATGTCTCTTATTTTCTATTTCATTTTATTTATTTCTATTTTATTTATTTTATTTTATTTGTCTTGGTTTTGTTTTATTTCATCCTTTATATATTTTCATTTTTTTTTCTTTGTTCCATCCTTTCTCGGTTTTGTGTGTAGGTGTTCGGGTTTCGTGTCAAGTGAGTTCGGGTTTCAATTTGAGTAAAATGCCCAAGCCCTATTTCATGAGCATGCTGCCAGCTCCACTACCACGCATCACAGCCACCACTACCCCCTGTTCTCACACCAACGCGCAACCCCACAACCACCAACAACAGCAACATCAACTCCACCACAGCCACTTCCTCACCAGCCTCCAATCACAATTCACTTTGCCACCTTTCCCCTGCAAACCCACCATCAACCAACACCACCAATCACCCCTGTACAATCACCAATTCACCCGCATCGACCAGCGCACCTAAACCACCATCTCCGCTCAATTCCACTCACCTCCATTTCCCCTGCTCCAATTCGCAACACCCTGCTGCAACCACTCACCAGCCCAGCACAATCAACCACGGCAGCCGTAACAACCACCATAGCCACCAATCGACTCAACCAAGTAACAGCCACCACCACCTCCAATCTACCACCTGACCAGCAATCAGCCGCACCTGAACCACCGTCAACAACTAGCAACAATTAAGCAACCAATCGAACCAAATTCGCACGAGCAAAATGCAATTCCAATTAGGTTCGAGCAAACCGTTGAGAGTTCGGTCGAAGTACGAGTCAGAGACTTTCAAAGTTCTGTAAATTGAAGAGGTGTGGTCGAACACAGCCATGGTTCGACCGAACCAACCGCGTAGTTCGGCCGCACCAACCCGTGGTTCGACCGAACCATGTCACGAGCTTCGCGCGTGACTCTTAATGAAGATCGAACGGTTTTTATATGATGCTTGATGATAAACAAGGAGGATGAACGTTGGTGATTCTTTGATCAAGCTTGATGATGGATTTTGATGAATGGTGAAGATGATAATTGAAGCAGCCAAAGAATCGAAGAAGAAGAAATGAGGGGCTGATTGTTTGGTGGGATTGGTGGGTTTATTTTATCCTATTTTCTTTTCTTTTTATTTTTATTTCTTTGTTTTCTTTTCCCTTATCTTTATTTCTTTCTTTTTATTTTAGTTTCTTATTTTTTACTTTCCTTTTTAATTTATTTTCTTTTCTTTTCTTTTTCTATTTTTCCTAGCTTAGTATATATACCCATTTTTGGGGGTAATTAAATTATTCAAGAACCATCTATTCTACTCTCTAATTAGTTTTAGAAGAGCTTCTCTCTCTAGGTTTAGGTTAGAATTAGGGTAGTTTAGAGAGAGAAAGTAAGGGTTTCACTATTGATGAACTTGGATATTGAAGAAGAAATTGATCATCTTTTCTATAGACTTTCATCTTCAATCAATGAGAATCTCTAACTCTCTCTCCTCTATTTTTATTTGCTTTATTTTTATTATTATTTTAGTTGTTGGTATTGCTTGTTAATCATGTTTATTCTTGATTATTTGTTAATTAATCTTGTTATTAGCATGATTAGTGAGTAATTTCCCCATTAAGGGGATGGTTGTGGTGTAGTTGGATCTTGAGCATGTTCTAGGGTTTAGAATTGATTTATTTGTGATTAAAGTCTTTATATGCTTGATATTCTTTAATCTTTTTGCAAGTGCACATTGTTAGTTGATTAAAGGTGAATCTTTGCTAACAAGAAACGGAAGTTGACTTAGTTAAGGTTCATTACTATCGATTGTTATTTAATAGTACCTCCTAGTATATGGTTCTAATGTGGAAACATAGAGGCTATGTTAGGAGAAGCCAATTGACCCCGGAAGGCGGCTAGATTGGACCCTTTACTTCGATATTCATGCATGTTTATTTCATAATTAATTCAATTTCTTTGCCTTTGTTTATGTTCAAGTGAATGCTATACCTAAACCATTTCCCTTGATGTTTTATTTCTTGTTTTAGCATCTTTAGACTTTACTTTATTTATCTCCTATTCCGGACTAGCTTAATTGTCGATAACATTTGGTGGTGTTTATCTGTTCTCTGTGGTTCGACCCCTATGCTTGCCGTATACTCGTATTAGGTTTGTTTAGGTTGTATAAATTGTATTTGATTTAGGGATAGACAATTGACGACGCGTTTATTCCATTGTCAAAAAGCCCAGGGTCTGCCTTCCAAAACCTTCCTCCTATCATCATCATTGAAAAATTGGAACACAAATAGATTAGTATCGACAGACCTAATCGCCACATTCTCATCAATTCTCCATAGGTTTTTCAGCACCCTTTTCATTGCCTCAACATTACAGGTCTTCTTGGTCAGTAGTTTACCCACCAACGACAAAGCTAGCTTTTGTTGCGGACCATCTTCATCCACCATTGCATTCGACCTTTCAAGCATGAAATTCTCTTCCTCAGTCAGTTTTAGGTTCTCCCACTCTTTCACCAATTGATCCTCCATGACACACAGTAAGATTGATTACGAATTGATTGATTTATCTTGGAATTAGTAGAGAATAATTGCATGAAAAATTTGAGAGAAAACGGAATACAATCCCTAACATAGAGCGTTTTTTTTTAACCCTACTCGAGGGACTTAAAGATATAAATTTATTAAAGCTTTTATTTTCTTAGTTTATTTTTTTTAGAAAATTTGGTAAATAAAAAAAAATAACTAAATTTTTTATTTCCCTAATAATAGCAAAGAAGGGTATTTTTGGAAAATAAAAATTCCCAACCAAAAATGGGGGTTCACTCTAAAGAGTAACATAGATATATAGACGTGGGGAAGGCCATGGCCGACACCAAGCCCCCATTGGCTTCGCCACTGACTTTTTCTATGCTTGAAAAGGGACAAAAAAAATATGTTTATATAGTGTATGACAGTATGAGTGTGAATGAGATACAACTAATCTGGTCACGAATGAAAGATACAACGAATTTTGTCACCAATTAGGCCAAAAATGAAAAGCATCAATCCCTCAATTAAGCCAAAAACAATTGACTTATTGTTTTTGGTCTTTTTTTTTTTTTTTTTTTTTTTTGGAAACCAGCCATAAACAATTGACTAATTGAGTATATTTCAAGGAATTAGCTAGCTTAATTAGGATGCCATGAAAAATACTATACAATGCAATTATGACAAAGGAGAAATAATTCTTTTCAAGCACAACTTATTTGTAGTTTATATTAAAACTCCAACTTTCATGATTCAGTTTTTGAGCCTGGTTATGCCATTTTTGTATATTGTAAGATTTTTTATAATGATTTATGTTAGCCAACCCCAAATTATTTCTGGGACTAAGGCTTTGTTGTTATTGTTGTTGGAAGAAATAACATTTGTAAGTTACACTTTGAATTTTGTTAGCCTGAAGAAATTACCTGCAAGCAGAACATTAAACATAAAAGTACACAAGAAGACCAAAAGAAGTGTCAATATACCAGTAGTTAACTAGAAAAAATTACCTGTAGAGTTTGGATCGTTTCTAGCAAGATTAACAACACAAGTCCTGCATGACTGGAATCACCGGCAACTGTTTTCATATGCTCCATTTTTATGTACTGCAGTATATTGAAGTATTATACGAGTAGTTCATTACACTAAACCGTCTAAACATGTTCAGACTGCCTGTTTTGTGTTCTAGTTCGCTCAGGAGTCAGGACTCAGGAGCAAGCTTGATAATTGAATTGATAGGCAATTAGGCAGTTAGGAGACATCGTCTTATTTGCTTGTAGTCGCTGGAGAAACATACAGATTCTGCAGAATCTTGAGTTCCAGTTTTTGCATTCATCTGTTTCAAACATTAACTTGTCAAATGTCAACCATGCATCCACGCTAATCTGGGTTTAAAATCCACGAAGGCGGCACTTTTAGTTCAATCTCCAATTGCATGTTATATGATATCTTCAAATACAACACCGTATTTGGTAAGTATTTGATCAAATACTCTGTACACTTGCGTTCTTTCTATGTACCTTAAAAATGCAAATTTCTGTCATTCTACACTTCAGAAATAGACTGAGTCATATTGAGAAGTTCAGCATATAAGGCATCAATGGTTACACAGACATGAGACAAGAGATTGCAAGATTTGAGGCTGCACGTTAAAATAACAGCTAGTCACCCTGAATAAATCTATTTTTCGATACTTAATGAAAGAAAGTCGACTGTTATAATCACCCTATCTTATAGCACTATATATTTTATGTTTAACAGGGCTAATAGCCCGGAAAATATAATGTGTACTCGTAATCTTGCTCAAACACCAAACCAGTGTAACAAATTACGTAGGCAATGCTAAACAAAAAACAATTCTGAGTACATAATTCAGCCCATAATTTTCAGGTACTCAGCGAACATTCTTCATTTAGAAATGGAGTGATTCTGATATAGCACCTTTTCAATTCAATCAGCATCAGCACGAAGTAGCTAACCTAAAAGGGGATGAACAAAGATAATTACCTACAAAGAACCAAAAGAAAGCTTTACATCCAAAAACTCTGACCATAACTGAAGAATATGATTTTCTAAACAAAATCATAATAGATCAATTTTGTGAGACAATACTGATCAAATCCTCAAATACTCAGAAGTTCTTCCCTTGGCAAGCTCTGAACAGTGTCAGACCATCTTCCCGGTGAATGGTCACTGCTGTTATTCGATGATACATGTGCTTCTGCCCTAGTATCTCTTATCATCCTTAAAATCTCTTTCATTTGAGGTCGACTATCAGGATTAACAGCAACACAAGTCATTGCAATAGTTAAAAGAGCACTCAATTTCTCCTCGGATGTCTCATTTCCTGAACTACCTTCACCAGACTCGGTCTCCTCTTCTCTCACGGACCTAACCCATTTAGGAATGTCGGCCCCATGCTCTTGAACGAGGTCTTGATATGGGGTTTTGCCTGTCATCAGTTCTAGTAGTAGAACGCCAAAGCTGTATACATCGGCTTGCTGTGTTGGCAATCTTCGGCTGTCTCTGCATTCAGGAGCTCTGTAGAAAAGGGATGAGGCACTAGGTTCTTCCGTGGACTCTGGATTTCTGAATGATTGGAGTCCATAATCTGTCAGGCAAGACTCAAAGTCTGATCCAAGGAGGACATTTGAGGATTTCAAGTTCCCGTGGACAAGTTCAAAGTTTTGATGTATGTAAAGAAGCCCGATTGCCAGGTCCTCAGCGATTTTGAGGCAAGATGTCCAATGTAATGGCTTTCCACCTCCAGAAGGTCTATTACCTGATAAGATGCGACGAGTTAATTCAGCAACGCAACATCATTACTCAGACAAATACAACCTCATTCGAACAAGTATAATACAGCAATGACTTACTTCTTAGGAACAAAATCCAAATTTCTAAAATTTATAGACTAAGGTTACCTTAGATACCATGAGATAACACTAACACTACTTAAATAGTAATATTATCGTGTTAAAATATCAGTTTTGAATTGAATATCAATGCAGTATCTATTAAGTTCCTGAATACTATATTGAACTTTCAGAGACGCCTGATTTCAAATAGAGGAGTAACATGCTCGTAAATCTGAAACGTGTATCATATAGGATTAGCTTTTTCATTGATTATGCAAAGAAAAGAAGTAGCTAGCCAAAGAGTATCCTATAAGTTAGCTACAGACTACAGTAATCAAGATCGGTAAACAATCTTAAATCGATATCTTCCAAAAATCCCATAATATATCTGAACTTTGTTCATAGAGATTGCCAATAACAAAAGTTAAACATAAATTCAACTATCATTAAGGTAGAGGTCACTAGGTTGATGGAATAATCCCCCTCAAAAAAAAAAAGGTTGATGGAATAATCATGAATGCTAATGCGAAAGGCGATTGGTTTAATGACTTGAAGTTGTACGACTGTAACTTCAGATTCTTGCTTCAAAGCAATTACAGTATTAGTATCAATCATAGTTAATAATTAGTTAGCTTGTCATTAATTATCCTATTATTAAAATCCTCTATATTACTGTACCTAATGTAGTATTATGTTGTAACTTGTAAGACATACTGTAACTGCTTTTAGGACTCAGATAGGACATGCCAAATCGCTAATACATATTAGCGAAAAGTAATTTCTGATGAATATTTTACACGATAAGTTAGAGAAGTGAAACTAAAACTACTTCTTAATTTACTTTAACCTTGCAATTTTTTTGTTTTTTTTTTTTTTTTTTACAAGAACCTTGCAAATTAAATAATATTACATATGAAGTAGTTAAAATAATGTAGCTTAACTTATTCAAAAATTCACATAAACTAATATGAAATAGGACTTTTTGTACATTGGATATGCAAAAAAGTAGAAAGAGAAAGTAATTAAAGTAAAGTAATATTATGGTACTTGAAAAAAGCAAATGTGACTTACATTTTGAGTCATCAAAAATGGCAAAAATGACTATCAATCGGGGACGGATGGAGTACATTGAAACAATTCAATTAAGAATTCACGTGAAAAGTGTTAAAGGACCAACTCAAAGCATGGGCCCTCCTCATACCCAGCGCGTAATATTCCACTTGAAAGTGGGGGTGGATGAGATTCGAACACATGACCTTTGTGTCACGCTGGCTCCGATACCATGTTAAAGGACCAACTCAACCAAAAGCTTAAACTGATGATTGAGGCCCAGGAATATGTTTTATACTCTATCAACTTTTGGTTGAGGCCCAAGAATATGTTTTATACTCTATCAAAAAGCAAGCGTACCGCCACTCTGGAAAGTTAAGCTTGTGTCTCGTGTCTAGAAAACACAAGGAAAAGGACGTGTAATCACGCACTCTGACACAACACCCATGTTAAAGTAAACACTGATTATCTGCTATATCTATCTGTCAAGGGAACGGTCTCGATTGTTCAAATCTACGCAAATGAATGGTCCAGATTTATAGATTGCCCCTTACTTTGAGACAAATTTAAGAATTTTCCCACTTAACAAAAATGACAGCTACTAGCAAAGTAGCAAGTGCATAAAATTAAATCAAAATATCAAATCATGCATATAATGCCATAATAGAACAGAAATAAGTTATTTAGACAGATTTAGGCAACTTCAGTTTAACTTTCAATTTAGAAAATGCAATTATACACATTTAATATTAAAAAAATGCACATTTAGTATAAAATATATGCACATTTGTTCCTTCTCATTTTAAGGTCCTTCTTATATATATATATATATATATATATATATATATATATATATATATATATTATTGTGTGTTTAGAGAACTATAAGGACAAGGGTGAAACTCAATCCCATAATCTCTTGAAATGGGGAAGGAAGTTCTAACCACTTAAGCTATCCCTCACTCTCACGCCTACATATATAATGAAGTGCATATATTTGGTTAATTAGGTACTTGGCTTCTAGGACAAACTTGTCGTAAAAATGGTGGTCCATGATCTAAGATCAATGGAATGTGACATTTATCTTATACTTCATGTTTATGAATGATCCTAAATTTTGTTTACGAATGATCCTAACACTTGGCATAGACACTCTTTGCAATTGACAAGTGTTTTATTTGGTTTAAGGAGTGTATTATCAGTCAATTACATTATACTAAAGGCGAAACTTAGAGAACAATTGGCAAAATATAATAAAAAGTTTTCCCTCCAAAACCACTTACTAAAAAAAACTTATTTTAATTAAATTATGACTTTTAGTTTGTATAAATAAAATCTAAAATAAATGTCCTTAAATATCAAATTGCCCATTATAACTATTACATTACATGTTTAATTAATTTCTTTCACAATATTTCATACTTTTTATTACTAAGTCTATTTATAATATTTATATCCATTATTTTTGGTAAAATTTATTGTCATTAGAATTATTTAACAACCGTGCATTACACGGGGTTTAATCTAGTGAACAACTAAAAGTGAATGTATAATATAAAATTACCTCCATTTTAAATTATTTACACGATTTGACATAAATAGTGAATAAAAAAATATTTAAATCATCACAAATAATACTGGTATGATACTAATTACTATAGTATATTTTATTGTTTTTGGTGCAAGTAAAAGGAACTATTACACATTCTTCATACAACCTTTTTTTCAACCAATTAGTCAATTTAGCTACACAAGTAAACTTTCCCCCACCAATTAAATTATTAAGCCCATACTTTCTCCATGTTGACATATTTTTTTTTCCATCTGTTTAGAATAATTGACGACGACGACGACAACAACAACAAAGTCTTAATCCCAAAAAAAACCAATAAAATCTTAGTCCCAAAATAATTTAGGATCAACTAACATGAATCATCTTAAAAAATCATACGTTATAAAGAAAAGGACATCACAAAATCATCATTTAAATGAGATTGAAAAATGTTTTTTTTTTTTTTCTGTTTTTTTTTTTTTTTGGAAACCGTGAATAAGGTGTGTACCAAAAAGAGTAAGGATTCACTAATATGATTAGGGTCAGCTAACATGTATCGTCTTAAGAAATCATACGTCATAAAGTAAAAGGCATGACAAACTCATCATTTAAAAGAGATTAAAAAAATTGAAAAAAGTTTTAAAAGAAAAAAAAAAACTAACTGTGATTAAGGTGATAATTGACACATACTAAAAGAGTAAGGACTCGCTAATATTTAATTGTTCGTTTGGCATTGGTTTTTTTTTTTTTTTCAGTTTGTTTCCACTTTTCTGTTATCAATTTTCAACATGAGTTTAATAAATTTGACTAATTTATTCATTATACGACATATATTATATGATTTTGAAAAACAAAAAACCAAAAAATAGAAAAATCACAGTGATGCCAAACAAAATCTAATAGTTTTATATTTTGCACAATGATCAACCACTTTTAAGGTTTATACTAAAATAATCTCCACTCTAACTCAAACATTCCCCTAACTTCACTTTAAAATGGTAAACAATTCAATAAAAATACCCTATTTAAACATTTCTGGAACTTTGTACTCATCATGTGTCAATTAAATGAGAAAAGAGGGAGCATTTCATTTCATTGTGCAGCAAGCTTCATGATTCTTTTGTGTAAAAGTAGCTATCAAATTCAACCTCCATTGCAACAATAAAACAAAATTTTTTAAAAAATAAAAAATAAAAAATTAAGGTTGTAGATTGCACAGAAATTAAGGTAATTGAAAAGACTGTATTGAATTGTTAATGTGGTAAATGGATGTGTAATAAAAGAAGATAAAATAAAATTAAAAATAGAAAAGTTACATAATTTGGAAATAAAGGTTAAAATCATAAATAATTAATGTAATTCATGTTTATTTTAATTTAGAAAAATTTGTAAAATAATCCTTTACTTTTAATAATTCCAAATTTGAAATTAGCAAAAAAAATAGCAAAAAAATAATAATAATAATAATAATAATAATTCCAAATTTGAATTATATTCCAACTTTGGGAGTTGTTTACTTTCTTCAATCCCTTTTACCGCTTATTGAACGGGTTAAATTTTTTCTTTAAGTGACATGTGTCACTAGTTAATTGGCTAAAAAAATTAAATTAAATTAAAAAAACCAGTCAGAACCCTTTACCACCCCTTGGCTTCGACCGACCAACCCAACTGCGTCGATTTCCCCTCCCCTTGCTAGACCATCGTCCACCCTTTTCCCTCCTCCCGCCGGCCATTTTCCCCCAACCCCGCATCTCCCTCATTGCCATCTTTGCGGCTCACTTCATTCGCTGCTCCCATGCGCACAATCAAGAACGTCTGATCCCATTCATCGGAAACAACCGCCATCGAACCACAACCCACCAACAAACATATTCAACCAGCAACGATTGGACCAACTCAGCCCACAAACAATCCTAGAAACGCCTCCTCCCATCCCCATCTTCGAAAAAATCGTGAATTAGAATGTGGGTCTTTGAATTTGGGGATGAAGTCGAGAATTAGAAAGGTGGGTCTTCGAATCGAAAATGCGGATCGGAAGCGTTGCTGATGGGAAAATGTGGGTCTTCGGGGATGAAATTGGTGTTGTTCGGCCAGTGTTGGTGGCCAACATTAGTCGGAATTTGGCTATGAATTGTTGCGAGGCGATTGGGAAGGGGGAGGATGGCTAATTTTCTGATTTTTTTGTTTTAAAAAAATAAAATTGTGGGCTAATGAGAACATCACACCTGTCAAGTGACTTGGTATTATAGGTCATGACTTTTGTTGACCGGATTGGGATTGAAGAAAGGAAACAACCCTCAAAATTGGGATTATTTCAAAATAATCTAAAATTGAGATTATTAAAAGTAAATGAAGCAAAATTTGGGATTATTATTTACAAATTATTTTTTGAAGTAATGTCAGATAATTAATGATAACTATATATATATATATATATATATATATATATATATATATATATATATATATATATATATATATATATATATATATATATAGAAAATGTTATACATAGCCCTTAGAGCTACATATAAGCATTGAATTCACATTTGAAAATCGTAAAAAATTAAGAAATCATCAAAATATAAACACTAACAACACTGATTTACGCGTGTTTTTGTCATAAATTCCTATTTTTATACAATTTTCAAGAGTATATTTAATACTTATATATAACCCTTAGGGTATATAATCATAAAATGTATTGTACCTTTTTTGGTAAATGTAATTAAAACGAAAAACTTTGGGCCTGTTCATATTTACTCATTTTCAGTTCAGTTCAGTTTAGCTCCAATCAGTTCAGTTCAGTTCAGCTCCAATCAGTTCAGTTCAGCTCTTAATTTCCCTCTCTCATTAAATATTCATTTCACCTTAGTTTAGTTCAGTTCAGTTCAGTTCAGCTCCAATCAGTTCAGTTCAGTTCAGTTCAACTCCATTCAGTTCAGTTCAGCTCAATTCAGTAAATATGAACATGCCCTTACAGAGTAAATAACTTTGAAAAACTGAGATAGTAGCAGTGTAGAGTACATCATTAAATAAGAATATAAGATCACAGTGTAGTACATCATTAAATAAGATCACTAATAAGGACTGAGGCCGTTCACTTTTTTTACTGTGATAAATCCATCAAGCAACGGCATTTATTTCCTAACTAGAACAATTTAAGGTTTTTCTGAAAGAAAATTTAAACTTATTTTGTAATTCAATTTTTTTTTTAACTGAATTTTAGTGTTTGACCACCCATTATTAAGTTATTTATGTTATTTGTTGAATGCTTCAAAACTATTTCATGTACACATTAAAACATTAATCTTGCTTCAATATTTAATGAGAATCTTCCATAAAAAAAACATTTAATGAAAACCCACATTACAAAATTTTTAAAATACGAAGTACTGTATATCTGTAACAGAGTACTCTATATATAATTCAAGCAACCAGATTTGAATATTCATGGTACTACAAAATTAAATTAAACTAAACATTAATTACAACCAAGGATTAATACTCGTAACTTTTTATTTTATGTAAATTAAATCCAAAATATATTTCATTTTACTTAATCTTTTCTTTATAAGCCAAAATTAATATTTATATTTTTCCACAGCCTGGAATCACAAAACATTATACTGTATTTCTTTTTTAAAAAAAAAAAAAAAAAAAAAAACAAACAAACAAATGAAATAATAATAAATAAATAAAAATCAGAACCACAGAATTAAACCGACAGAGTAAATGAAAAAAGTGCCGGAAAAACATACCGTGAACAAGGGAGAAGAGACTTCCGTTAGGAAAATAATCATAAACCAACAAACGTTCTTCTTTAGCCTGAAAATAAGCTCTTAAAGGAACAATATTTGGATTATTCAATTTCCCTAAAACCTCCAGTTGTTTCTTGAATTCCTCCAATTTAGGGTATCTTGCATCTTTCAATCTTTTAACAGTCACAATATAACCTGATTCCATCACCGCTTTATATGTACTTCCTATTGTACCTCTTCCTAACGTTTCTGCCGACGCTTTCAACAAATCATCTAAATTGTAACTCATCACTTGATCACCTAGAAACAATAGCTTCCCTAACTTATCACCCTCCCATGAAAACCCTCCTTTTCTCTCTCCTCCGCCACCCGATGGCTCCCCCTTTTCCCTCTCCGCTGTCGCCGCTACTGCCGCTACGGCTTGATCTTCCGCTTGTGATTCCTTCCTGTTCGGTATGGCTCTCCTGTTCCGCTTTCTACACAGGAGGACTGTCAGTATGATGATGAGTATTATGAGGGCAGTTCCGCCGCACAGTGCTCCAATGAGAATTTTTGCACGACGAGATAGGCGGTGGTGATGGCGATGGTGATGCTTCAATGGAGGAAGTGACAATGCCGGGCTTAAAGCTGGCGAAAGAGGGTTACACCTTGCATTGCTGTTACCAATCTGTGTTCCGCAGAGGTTTATATTGTTTAGAAAGGATGATTTATTGAACTGTAACAACGCTGTTGTCTTTGGGATTTCTCCCGAAAGACGATTATTTGACACATTGAAGAATGCAAGGGTTGTTTGATTTAATGGTGGGATTTCGCCACTGAAGTTATTTTTATCCAAATACAACATATACAGCCTTGGCAACTGAGTAATCGATCCCGGGATCCCCCCAGATAGATTATTATCCGACAGATTAATTATCTTCAGCCTGTGCAGAGATGTGAGAGACGCCGGGAATGGTCCCGTAAATTGGTTGAGGTTGAGGTAGAGCACTTTGAGATTCACTAGTTTTGACATGTCTGGGATTTGACCGGTTAAGTTGTTTGACTTCAGACTGAGGACGCGGAGCTGGTCAAGAAGTGAGAGTGTTGCGCCGTTAATGGTGCCACTGAAGGCGCTGCTTTCGACTACGAGCTTCAAAACTCGACCTCTCTTGCATTCCCTTACACCTTCCCATGTGCAGGGGTCGGAGCCCTGCTTCCATGGAAGGTTATTTAGTGGATCAATTTCACCTTTCAATGTTAATAAAGTTTTCGCATCATTATTCTGCGCCATTGAAGAACTCAGGAAGGAGATCATATACAGAAAGACGAGAGCGAGTGACATTATTATTTTTTGGAAAAAACTGAATAAAATTAGTTTGTTAATGAGGGTAGATCTATTTGACTATTATTGGGTTATTTTTGGTATAAATTTTGTTTCCTTTTATTTGTCGAGTCGATACAAGGGTTTTCGACGACGTCGACAAAGATCTTGGAAAAAACATTTGGAGGCGAAGTTTGAATTGGGTAGTTTTGGGAGTATTCAGTATGGAAGAAGCAATCACTATCTAAAGTGACTGATTACTGTGATTAGTGAAAAAAATGATGCTAACTTAGAGATCTATACAATATTGATTCTAAACTAACCAATGGTCCCATTTTAGGGGTATGTAGTGTTAAACAGAGGAATTAGTTGTTGAAGTACCTAAAGAGAAAACTCTGGAAAGAGAGAGAGAGGCAGAAAAAAGACTGGTACATTAATCAGTCCATTGGAGGAAGAGTGTGAGTGAGTTTGGTTGGAAGAAGTAGGTATGAGAGTTAACATTGGAGTTAACTCTTTCCCAGCTAACTGTTTCTTTGTTTTAAAAAATACAATAACTTAAAAAAAAAAAAAAAAAAAAAAAAAAACTACACATTGATCTAAGACTAGCATAGTACCCATGCAATGTACATTTATAAATGAAATCACTAATTTCGTAGGAAAAAACAAATATAATTCAATTAGTAATAAGGGGGCCATTTACTAATGGTCGATTTAAAAATAAAGGAATGTAATTTGTGTTAAATATGGAAAAGAAAAATATACAGAAATGAGGGAAAATTGTTACGTTGTATTTCATATTCCATCTAGTACGGGATATATATACATGTACATTACCTAGGGTTCCATCAACGAATAAGACCAAATTCCCAACTCTAGAGTATTCTAGATTGTATATGGGATAATAGTCATCCACAATAGATATTATCATAACACTCCCCCTTAGATGACTATATATTGAATAAAACAATATTTACTATAAAACACGTACAAAATAATACACTATAATGCGCATAAGATGTTGCCTCGTTAAAAACTTTACCAGGAAAACCCAGTGGGAAAAAATCATGGTTAATGAAAAAAGAGTGCAGCGCACGTTAACTTCCCCTCATGACTACATCACTTAAAATCTTTAAGACGACGCAATCAAATGTTGTAAACTTACTTTTTGAATGTTGTTGTCGGAAGAGCCTTAGTAAATAAGTCTGCTAAATTCTCACTTGAACGAATCTGCAATACATTTATATCTCTGTAGGCGTCGCTCGAAGTGCGTCTACGTTAAAGCATGTGTGAATATGCTTGGCACTCATAGGAAGTGGGAATTGACATAATACGATTAGGGACAAATAAAGTAGGGAGCCACAAACAAGTTTTTTAACACTAGTAGAAAAAACGCTATTTGTAACGCCTTATTTGTAACCAACAAGTGTTTTTTAGTTACAAATACTATATTTGTAACCAACATTAGCTATGTCTTTACAAATAGAATAGTATTTGTAGCTGACAACATAATGTTGGTTACAAATACATCCTATTCGTAACAGACATCATAATGTTGGTTACAAATATATCCTATTCGTAATGGACATCATAATGTTGGTTACAAATAGGAAGGTTATTTTTATATACTTTTATAACGGCCCAAAGCCCATTACTCTCATAACCCTAACTACCACTACAGCCGCCCCCTCCCCCATTATTTTCTTTCTGGTTTGTTTCTCTCTCCTCCTCCATTCTCTTCTTTCACCCCTCTTTCACTCTTAGCTTCCTTTATTTGTTCCTCTCGAATCTCAACTCCTCCCTTCTTCACTCTCTTCTTTCCCTCAACCTCTTAGCAATTCTCTCCTCCACAAGCACACACTGCACCATGAGCTATTATCATCAACAATCGAGCTTCACCATCAACATAGCCAATGTTAACAATATATGTCTTTAATGGTGCTTATGAATTTAGGTATGAATATATATTTTTGAATTTAAATTAATTTGGGGATTGTTTCGGTAATTTGTTTAGGAAAATATTCGTTGTTTGTTATCAATCAATTGAGCTTCATGTTGTTTATATGGGTATTTGTTTGTTAGTTGAGCTCAGAGTTTTTAAAAAAGAAAAATTGGATTTTTAGAGGGTTTACTGTTTCTTCCCCATTGGAGAGATGCTTTGATATGTGTTTTTTCGTGTGAAATTTGTTGAGTTTTTTGGAATACCCATTAGGGAAAATTTCTCAGATCTCTTTTTTATTCTATGTGATTTTAGATGGGTGTTGTTACTTTTTGGGTGTTCTTGATTTATGCGAAATTTTGGTTAGAATTATGAGCAAATTTCTCATTGTTCATCGACTATGTGTTGTGGTATCCGATTTATGTGAGTTAGTTAATTTTGATTTTTTTTTTTTTTTTTTTTTTTGTAATCTAGAAGAATTAAAGTCCTTAATTATCATTGACTCTTGCTAAATGCTTATGGTTGAACATTAGTAACTTGAGATTTTTTTTTATTCCGAATATATAAATTAGCAATTTTATATTATTTAGACCCAATTGTGCGTTAACTTAGATAAATATAACGTATAAATTACCCTTTTGAACAAATCTATCATTTCCCTATGATCTAATTTAGAAGTCTCATGTTTTTTTTTGTTATTTGTTTTTATGTGTTTGCACAGGGAAAGGAGCTTAACAACATTTGTGAAGGTTATACTAGGAGTCTAAGCCCAACGTGACAAACTATTATGGAGCTATATAGACACTTTTTACTTTTTTAGACCATTCACTAGTAGAAAAAATGCTATTTGTAACGCCTTATTTGTAACCAACAATTTTTTATTAGTTACAAATATTACATTTTTAACCAACATTAGCTATGTCTGTTACAAAAAGGATAGTGCTTGTAACGGACAACATAATGTTAGTTACAAATACAGCCTATTTGTAACGAACAATATAATGTTGGTTACAAATACATCATATTTGTAACGGACAACATATAGTTGGTTACAAATAAGAAGGATATTTTTCACCATCTCATAACCGCCTATTTTTCTTTCTTTTCAACGTATCTCCTAATTGGTTGTAAAACATAAGCCCAACTCTTAAAGGCCCATATATAAGTTGGAAAACCTAAACCTAACTCTAATTCACTCATTCACTTAGCCGCCTCCATTGTTTTCCCTCCCCTCTTTTAACAACTCTCCTAATTCCCCTTCTTCACTTCATATGTATCTCTCATTTCTCTTTCTTAAATAAACTCCAATTTATCTCTCCTTTTAATTCCACCATTGTTGCAACTTCTTCACCTGCGAGCCAAGCTTCCATGGCTGCTTTACCGTCGAGCATCCATGTTACTCCACCTTCCACCGTCGAGCACCCATGTTGTTCCGCCTTCCACCGATGAGCACCCACGTTGCTCCACCGTACTTCGTCGACTACCCAAGAGCGCCGATAAGAATGTTTAGCACCCACAAAATAATTTTCGAGCCACAAGCATTATGATTTCAAGGTTTTTCATTTTTAGAATCGATTTTTATTTAGGTTAGATTATAGATCTAATTACTCTTGTTTTTATTTTTAATCCATGTTTATGATTATAATTAAATTGTTGATACAATTGTAATTTTACTTTACATTTTTTTAGATAATTGTATAATTTTGAGTTTTTGATTTTTTGACGATTTTTTTATGTATAACTTTAATTTACAATATTTTTTATGTTGGGTTTGTTATATCTTAGCTTAAATCTGATTGTTCTTTTATTCATTTTGAGACAATTGTTCTTGTCAATTTTTGTTTGATTGTGTTAATTTCTGGACACTTTTTTGGGCGATGTGGCGGTTCTTTTCGTGTAGTGGCTGCTGTAGGTGGTGGTGTGGGTCACGATGTTGGAGCGATGGGTTGTGGTGGTAGTGAGGATGGTTGCGGTGTGGGAGAGTAGGTGGCGGTTAGGGAAATGGGAGTGGGTTTAGTTCATGGGCAAGGGTTAGGTTCAGGTTCAACAAGACATCTCAACCTAGCATTTTTGCTAGGTATGTTTTTTTTAATATTGAAAATAAGCATTTGTAACGGACAATTAAAATGTTGGTTACAAATGAGAGCTTAATTGTAACTAACATTTAAAATAATAGTTACAATAAACTGTCAAATTAGGCTATAAAATGGGGTATTTGTAACTAACATTTAGAAAGTCCGTTACAATTGCCCGACTTTTTGTAACTAACAGTGTTGGTTACAAAAGCCCAGTAGTATTTGTAACCCCTGTATACGTAACTGATAAAGTTGGTTACGAAAAGCCCATTTTTGTCAGTTACAAATGACGTTTTTTCTACTAGTGATTTTTAGCATAATCTGTTGTAAATCTTGTAATTAAATGATGTAGAGATAGAATATAATTTAGTTTGTATTAATTGAAAAGATTATTATTCCCCAGAATATTCACCTATTTATTTTTATCTTTTTTTTATTGTTGAATTGGTGCCAATAATAATAATAATAATAATAATAATAATAATAATAATAATAATAATAATAATAATAATAATAATAATAATAATAATAATAATAAAGTTACATCGACCTAGCATTTGCTAGGTATTTTTTTTAATATCGAAAATGAGCATTTGTAACCAACAATTGACATGTCCGTTACAACTAGGTACCTATTTGTAACTGACATATCAATTGTGGGTTACAAATATATACCTGTTTGTAACGAATATATTAAATGTCCGTTACAAATACATAACTATTTGTAACTAACAATTGAAATTGTTGGTTACGAATAGGTACCCATTTGTAACGGACAATGTCTGTTACAACTGACAGGACTATTTGTAACCCCTGTACTTGTAACGGCCAATGTTGGTTACAAAAACATATTTTTGTTAGTTACGAATAGCGTTTTTTCTACTAGTGTATAAGGAACTTGTATACCGTTCACTAATCATAAAAAGACAACCACGATAAGGGACAACGATAGGCAACAACGATTGACCCGTGAAGGTTACACCCCATTCATAATCCATGAGATTACTAACTCTATATGGTTCGGAACCACGAAAGGAGGATCGAGGATGATGGTACGAAGTGAGTCATGGAGTCGCATTCGCCCGTATTGGCCTCTACTCGATTCTTATAGCGAAAAAATGATTTCTGCAATCTCAAAGGCATACAAACAGAGATTCAATTTGCTCCAAACTATTATTAAGCTAAATTGGTTTAATATTAATGCAACATATAATTCTAATATATCGTGATCACTTGATTTAATAACAAGATTAAAAGGAACCTAAACCGGTTGTCCAAATTATCTTATTAGGCGTGATTTTCAATTACATATTCCCTTTAAACATGCAACATAGTGATCAATAAATATAATAGAATAAACATTAATATTGGAAGAAATTTAACAATAATTCCAACATTATAAAAAAATAATAGAAATAAAAGGAACATAATTCTTACTTTGATTCTGTTTGCTTGCAACTATAAAATAATAAACGAGTTAGTAACTTCAAGGAAATAATAATAAAACAATAATTAAATTAAATTAAATTAAATAGAGTTGATTTGGGGCCAAACCCTCAAACAGTTCTACCTTTCACGCCTTGGCTTAAGGACATAACCACGAGTAAAGTATAGACTCCTTGGAGTGCTTGAAGAAGAAATTTTGAAAGAAGAAGGGTAGGCTAGTGTTTAGGCTAGAGCATAGAAGAGAGAAAAAACAGAGAATTAATTGATGCCCCGTACATCAGAAATGAGGGGGGTATTTATAGAAAAAATGTGCTGAGGGAACACACGGAACCCTAAAAAAATACACCGCGACACGACAAAGTGTACCGTGACACGGGAATCCCCACCGTCAGACGGGGAACATTTCCGTGACACGGTGGACTGCTGTGTGACGTGGGAAATATTTAGTGAACGGGAAACAAAATTCATCAAGGGTTTACGTGGAAAGGACACGGAAACCCCCGTGTCACAGCAGGTGCCACGTGTCACAGGGAATCCCACCGTCAGACGGTACAGTTTCCCGTGACACGGTGGACTAATGCCGTGATGCGGGAGTCTTTAGTCCGTTTTTCCGTCTAAATTCATTTTTAACCCTAATTTCGTTCAGCATTTTAAGTGCCGATGGATAATTTCGGGCCATTTCTGATTTATTATTATTTGGGCTAAAAAGAAAATAAGTAAATAAAATAAATAAAAGATTTGGGCCAAAATAAATAATAAAACAATAAAATAAAAAAAAGGTTTGGGCTGAAATTAAAAAACTATGTTTTGACTAAACATCAAAACTGATCCATTGATTATTCAAAAATTGAATTTAATTAAATAGGATTTTTTAAGCACTCTCGGGATTAAATACTGAACCCGACCAATAGTGACGGTGAAAGGTTGTTCATCATCGGGTTTGGTTTTGGGGAGACATTTTTAGGTGTCTACAGAAGCCTCCACTTTAACTGAGTTTGTAGAAACGTTAGTTTCGAAAACGATAGTCAAAGTAGCCGATAGGGACGGAGAATAATTTAAGACGTTCTGCGATCCTAAATCACTCTGTATACGCCGATACCTGCAGAAAAATGTTAATTCCACAGATAAAAGAGTAAAAGGATAGAATACGTATCTGACATCAGTGTATCGGTGACAAATGAGTTTGGCAGCTTCCTATGCTTGAAGGAATCCACCGGATGACGTTCGTTGAAACGCTTTCCACGCTTGAGGAAAACTAACTGATGAATTTGGTAGCTTTCTAAGCCTGAAGAAACCTACCGGATGATACTTTCCATGCCTGAGGAAAGCCGACTTACGAATTTGGTGTCATTCTATGCTTGAAGAATTCCACCGATAATGCATTCCATGCTTGAGGAAAGCCGACTTGGCGATTTTCTATACTTGAAGAAAAATCCATCGATAACGCTTTCCATGCTTTAGGAAAGCCGACTTAGCGGTTTTCTATACTTGAAGAAAAATCCACCGATAACGTTTTCCATGCTTAAGGAAAACCGACAACTGATGTAATCGCTGAAATTTGCAAGTGTATGATGGTTTGATTATTATCCCCGAACGTGGGCCCAGATGATTCACACCTTCAAGTCGACTATCCGACCATATTAGGTGTTTTAAAATGTCGACAAATTGACTTTGATGCTAGCAAGGGGTAAAATAGTAATTTTGATACCCTTTAAATGCCAGTTAGAATTTCCCGCGTAATTTTACTGAGAAACTAACTGTCCAATTTGTGCGGAGAATCGTGCAATTTTGGTCAAAATGCCAGGAATAATATTCGCTGACAACTTCAAGGAGCATGCAGGTCACTCGCAAAACCACCGTGTCACGAAGAAAAACTCCCGTGACACGACAGTTAGTCCCGTCAGCGGAATAATATCCCGTGACACGGGATTTTTGTGGTTGCAAAACTGGTCAAATGTTCAATTTTAGCGTTTTTTACCAGCTAAAATACACATGCACCACGTCAGAATTTTACCGTTACACGGTAACGGACACCCTGGCACGAGAAACGGGGATGCATGACGGGATGCTCTTCTCTTTAAATTTGAGCTTCCATTTGCCATTTCATGCTGCTCTTTCACCATTTTCATCTCCCGTTCTTCTTTTCTCCTTAATTTTTTTTTATTTTTGAGTCCAAGAACTACCGTGCCACGTTAGCTCGACACCGGAGAACGTTCGTGCTCACCGTGTCACGTTTTCAGTCACCGTGACACGACGGTTTTGCTACTGTGTTCTCTTATTTTTATTTTTCTCCGCTACTGCTTGCCGTTGCTACTGTTCTGGAGCTCCTCCATGACCAGATTCACCGTGACACGGGCCTTGAACACCGTGTCGCTGCGGCTGTTACTGCTGTCTTCACGGTTTTTTGAGCTTTGGAGCTCAAATCCTCTTCAATTTTGCTCTAATTTTTTGCTATTTTCTTCATTTTTGATTCTTCACAAGAATCCATGTAAGTTTCCTTTGATTTTTGTCTCGAATTTTGCTTCAAGTGAGTAACTTCATGTAAAAACCCTTGAAAAATCAATTTGGTGTAGACACCCATTTGTGTCTCCCCAAAACCAAACCCAGTGATGAGTGCCTTTCACGTCGAATCATAATCAAATGAAACGAAAGTGTGGAAAGGTCTAGTGTTGCGGAAAGTTTTATTTTTTATTTCTTTTCTTTTCTCTTCTCTCTGTTTTTGAAAACTTTTAAGGAAAACAGCCAATCCAGTTTGGTTGGTCCATGATATGGGTCCAATAGTGGTGTAGTTGGATGGGGCTTGCAAAGACCTTTCCAACGATATATTATAAGCCCAATTCCGATGAGTATTGAGGAATTTATGGCCAATTTACTAAACTGGGCCCGGTTTGAGTTTTAAGTACGGCCCAATGATCTAGGGGAGGGCCTAATATGATTTATCATTCCTAATGTAATTAGGAATGGTTTTGGTCTTCTAGAACATTCTAGAAGGTTCTTATCATTCTTAATTCAATTAAGATTCTTTAGAGTTTTAATTAGATCAAATAGCATTTTCGACTGAAATTATATTATTTTATCTTCCAGTACGGTAAAATTATCAGATTTTCGAAAACGTGTTAAAAGTCGGTTTGGCGTCCAACCCCAGGCCTTGGCGCCTGGAACCAGGATTCGCGCCAAACGCCAGCCATTGGCGCCTGGCGCTAGCCACTGGTCCTGGCGCCAATGAGCCAGGGCTGGCGCCAAGTTGTTTTTGCGATCTTCAGACTCTGTTTTGATAAATTATCTTTTTTTGGCTGATTTTCTCTATAAATATCGTATCAAAAACTCTGTTTTGGGGGACGGATTATCATCTATCATTCACCACTTCTTTTATTCTTAAGTTTTAATAAATTTCGTTTTCGTTCATTCATCTACAATCTTCAATCGTCAACAAATTAGTTTATGAATCATTAATCTTTCATTATTTCTTTTCTAATACTTTATTCTTTAACACAAAATTCCACATTCACAAGATCTTGATACACCTAGCCATATTCGAAGTTGCCTTCGCCCTAGACGTGAAAGGTTTTAATTTCTGAGGGTTTGGTCCCAAATCTCTCTTTCAATTATTTAATTTAATTGTTTTGTTTATTATTTTCCTTGAAGTTACTAACGTGTGTATTTTGTTATTAGAAAGAGGTACGAGGCATCCAAGTAAGTACTTTATTGATTTTTATTGATTTTATGATGTAGACATCATGTTTATTGTTATTATGATATTCCTAGTATCATGTCTAGGGTGTTTCTAATATTAAGCGCGATTAAAAATATGATGCTTCCTATGTTCTTTCTAACATTTATGATTATGATTGATGATGATTATTTATTATGTTGCTTGATATATATTTTTTATATTGTTATTTCTTGATCACCTTTTATTGCAGGTTAAAGGGAATTGGTATTTGCAATCACGCTTAATAAGATAATTAATAATCTTGTTAGGTTAATTGTGATTATAATTCAAGTGATCGCCAATAATAGATTTGTATGTGCATTAATATTCAACCAACATAGATTAAACAGGTTTAGGGTTAATTCTATTGATTGTATGTTAGTCAGAAAGCGCACATGAATACGAGCAGAATAAAGTAGAGGACTATTATTAGGGCAGGTTCAATCTCTTTTAGGTTGGATTTGTACCATCATCCCCGAACCCTTATTTGGTTCATGACCTTATGGAGTTGACGATCTCTTGGATCGTTAAGGGGTGTAACCTTCACCTCATGATGGTTTACAAGTTCCTTAAAAACTTGTTGGCGACTCTTTTGCTCTATCTTCTTCCCTTTTGGACGCCACCGTACTTTAGTGTATGATCACAGTGGGGTTCAAGCTAGTGGGATTTTAAAGGCTTGAAACTATTCCCCACAGTTTTTGGCGACTCCACTGGGGAGGATTTCTATTTTAATTCCTGAATTTGTTTCGGCAATGATTTAGAATGAGTGGATGAGACTCGAAAAATTCTAAGTATTTCATGTGCGTAATTTTGATTAACATTGTGGCATATGCATAAAAAGGTTCTCATTGGAAAGACCATCCGTAATGAGTCAAAAACATAGGATTTTACACGTAGGAAATTTGAGAAATGTCTTTCACAACTAGGACTGAAATAACACCGCGCGAAACTGGATGATTTTATTGAGCACAGAAAGCTGCTGAGGCATGTGGGAAGTAGCGTCAGGGGCCAGAGCTTGGCGCCATACTTTTAGCCGTAGCGCCAGACGCCAGTATTGGCGCCAGGCGCTACAGTTAAAAGTTGGCGCCAGTCTCTGTTTGCTGGCGCCAATTTCCCCCAATACCGAGCCAGAAATATGCGTTCTAATTTCGACCGGTTTTTCGTATTGTTTGCTCGATCCTACTTCCTGATTGAATTTTTTCTCATTTTTCTGAAACCCATATGTGTTCTACATATGGACATAACCCTCTGGGAATTCATGCTCTATCTACCCGATTGAACGCTCCTGGCAACAAAGGGTACATCTGAGATTTTGAATTCACCAAACCATGGAAGTGAGTTTTTTTTTTTTTTTTTTTCTAAAAAAAAAAAAACTCGCGGTGTTCTATCCACACGCGTTAACCCTTCACGGTTAGGCTTCTACGCGGTGCATCTGAACAATTAACCATGGACCCTATTTGACTAAACCATATCCCGAACTTTAGAGAACTAGAGCCGTGGTTAGGTTGCGAACTCATTGCATCATATTGTGCCTACTTGCCTAATTGTGCATTATTTGTTGTGCATATATATTCTATGCTCCTCCTAACCGTTTGTTGATTTGTGTTGAGATTTAAATTAATGACTTAAAGAGCTTTGCCTAATTAATTAATTAATTAATTAAATCGAGTCCATAACGTTTTTTCTTCTTTTAATCGGAGTTGACCTAGTACGACTTTAGGCATACCCCAGTTGACTAATAATACCGAAAACAGTCCCGGATCGAGGCTCCAAAGTCGGTGCCAAAATCTGAGCTGTAGCGCCACTGTATGGTGTGTAGCGCCAGACATTTACTAAAAAGTCTGGCGCCAACCACCATATTGTGACGCCAGTCCTGTCGCTTGGCCGATAGTTCGGATTATTTGTCGAGTCATCACCTAATGTCTAATTATTCAGTTTCCTGTTTAATTCGGTTAATTCTGCTTAATTGAATCAATATTCGAGTTTAGGCACTAAGTCCCATGGTCTTACACAAGAGTCCAAACATGTCACTTACACTCAATACACACACTATTACACATGTCTTGACCATGATTAAGGGAGTCTTGTGTGCGCGCGTTATTTTTCGTCATTTTTTTTTAGGGGGGTAAGTCGGATATTAATCCTCCAATAAATAATAGTACTTAAGTTCCCTAAAAACATGTACATTATTGCTCCCTAAAAATAAGCATACTTTTTTTATATAAAAGCCATAAAGTCAAACTGATTCGAGTCAAGTAATTAAAACGCAAACTGGCTTAATTTACAGCGCGTGGTCAAGAAAGGAAGGACGATAAATCAAAGATAACCTCTTCGTACAAGTCTAACTTTTCGACAAACCTATAGCTCGCAAGAGGAAAGCAAGAGTTATAATGGCAACTCAAGAAGAAGTTAACGATCTCAAAAACCAATTGGCTACTGTAACTGAGACACTAAAGCTTCTCGCACTTAAGATCGAGGATCCCGCGAAGCAACAACAAATGGACCTCATGCAAGAAAGCCTAAGCAAGTTGTCCAGTGACTACAAGTTTCAAGAACTAACATCCCAAGGGGTCTCGGTGGATAAGGATCTTCTTCCGCAGAAGTTCAGTGCCAACGACATCCCAAAGTTTAAGGCAATCGACAACCCCTACTTCCATCTAAGGGCATTTGAAACAATAATGAGTATCAAGGGTATCGATAAGAAAATTTTTCCTTCTCTGTTCTCGCTATCTCTCGAGACCGTTTGCCAACAATGGTTCTTTTCTCTTGAAAAAGAAAAGACCTCTACCTGGGAATCCATAGCAAACGCTTTCGTTGATAGGTACAAGTGCAACGTTCAAGTCGAAACTGACCATAGAGAACTTGAAATTCTCAAGCAGAAGGAGAATGAAGGCTTCACATCTTTCTTTAACAAGTGGAGAGAAACCTCAGCTAAAATGATTGAGGTACCAAGTGAAAAAGAGTCCGTGAGATTGTTCATTAAAAATCTCCAAGAAAAATATTCAAAACATCTTAAATATCAAAATAACCTTCATACCTTTAAGGCTGTTTATGATATTGGGATTAATATTGAAGATGACTTAGCTAAATCTAAAGCTGCCAGCAATAACTCCAACAGTGGCTGGAAAGGAAAGAAGAACGACAATCCTTCTTCTTCCAAAACCGCCCACTCAAATAATGTTAGCGCCTTTAATCTAGGAGAAGTCCTTGCCATGAACAACCAAGGACAAAAGAAACTTTTTAAGAGAAACTTCACTCCTATTGGCATGAGTTATGACACCGCGTTTGATCGGCTAAATGCAAAAGGTCTTATAACTCCCATTGGACCATTCGGAGATCCACCAGTCGAGAAAAGGTCGCCTAATTGGAACCCCAATGCACATTGCAAGTATCATCAAGGTAGGGGCCATTCTACTGAAAGCTGTTGGAAACTTAAGGAAGCTATCCAAGACCTGATTGACAGTAATAAGCTGCCGTTGCCTCCTGCCAGTAAGAAACCGAGTATTGATAATGCACCTCTAGCTCACACATTGGTTATCTCCGATGAAGAAAGCGAAGTTGACCCCTCATCTCTCATTAAGCCTGTCAAAGTGACCGAAGAAGAAGAAGAAGAGATCTTTTTCGATGTCGAGGATAATCCTCCAGAACTGGCAAATGAGGTAGAGATACGAATACTCACACTATATCTGAGGGAGACATCACAACTGTTACATGAAACTCTCAAAATTCTGAATGAACTTCGCAAGTAATATGATCAAGAACCTAAGAAAGAATTCACACCAGTAAAAACGACTTATGAGGCAAAATACTTTCCCTTACAAGTCACCGAAAGACCCAAGAAGAGCAATAAAATTTATACTCCAATTGGGATCCCGTATGCACAAATGTTTAAAATGCTCTCCGAGAGTGGCAAGGTCAAACCTCTCGAACCGAGACCATTTGAATCATTAAAAAGAACAGATATATATTACTGTCAATACCATCAATCAGGAGGACACACCATAGAAAACTGCTTCAAATTCAAGGATTTGGTGCAAAAAATGATTGATAGAAAGGAATTGGTCCAAGTTCAACAAGAAGAGGATATAAATGTTAATGGAGTATGGGACAGTGATGAAGAAGATGTCTATCTAAAAGACATATTAGAACCTTCACCTTCCATATCATACACCACAGACGACATTTGGGCTGAAGAAGATGCATCAATAGACGTCCTCACAAGATCCGGGAGAATACAACCTCTTGTTTCAACGCAACCCATGCCTACCGTACAACAAGTTCCCATACCTATCATCGAGGACAATGACATTGTTAAACAATTCAAGAAGACAAAAGTTGAGATGAATGTATGGAAGCTTCTGGCAACATCTCGAGAGCATAGGTTGGCTGTGATGAATGCCTTAGATAAAATCGGGATAGATTCTGACACCACTCCTGAGGGACTAGCTAACTTCCTCACGAGTGATCTCCCTAGTCCAATTAATCTAATCACCTTCTCTGATAAAGATTTACCCCCGGAAGGTGACAAACACTACAAAGCGTTAAACCTCACAGTAGTCTGCAAAAGAATGAATGTTCCCATGATGCTTGTAGACAATGGATCGGCTATCAACGTCTGTCCACTTAGGACTGCGAGGATGCTCGGCATAAAGAATGAGGATTTAACTCCGTCCACACAAGGAATAAGAGCTTACGATAATACTCGACGTCAAGCTCTTGGAAAAATAACCCTAAATGTGACGGCAGGAGCAATAGAACATGCTACTACTTTTCAAGTGGTAGACATCAAAGCCTCATTCAATCTGTTGTTAGGACGCCCTTGGCTCCATGATCTAAAGGCCGTCCCTTCATCTCTCCACCAACAAGTCAAAGCTATAGTTGGAGGAATCCCCATCACCATTGATGCTTCGCCAATGAGGATCAAGTCAATAGAGAATCCAATCATCAACGTGGAGCACGACGAAGATGATGAAGACCTATGGGGCTTTAACGAAGAAGTCTCCTTAATCCAAGAGGATGAAAGGACATCTCTTTGCCACGACCCCCATTCCAACATGATTATCAACACTATGCTGAAAAAACAAGGACACTTCCCTGGGATGACCTTAGGAAAGAAGAAGGGGATAGCAAAATCGATAGAGTCACCTGGCCTCCCTAAACTAGATACTTTCGGACTTGGTTTCGAACCGACTCGGAAAGATCTCAAGCGAGCCCAGGACAAATTGAAAGCACGTAGGGACGCTCGCATTCAAAAGAAAGCAATTCCAATGGATCAGTACCCTCTTACGCCTATGGTCAGTTTATAAAAGAAGGAGAGGACTATCCATGCCATGAATTTCCCGAACCATTTGTTGTAAATGGCATACGACAACCAGGATTCGAGATTTTTTTGGATTGCTATTTCACTGATGAAATCCCAATTCCCGTCCATAAAGAGAAAGCACCTCCATGCTTTGACTTTAACGTCATGGGATTACTGTTTGGGCGAGAAAAGAATGAGCCAGTTCATGAGGAAGACAATTCCTCACTCATTCAAACGGTCCTACAAAGCGAAAACTTCGATCCCTCGAAGCTAATTACTCCAGCTGAAGGATTACTACAAGGGTGGCGCAAGACTATCAAGGTGATTACTCCGAGTGGGAGGAAAATATCAATCACGACAGGACAAGGGCCAATGTTTGAAGAATCGTCAGGGTCAGAGTCAGAGTCTGAGTCAGAGTCTTTCCCTTTAGAATCTTCTAAGTCTTTAGTTATAACGCCTTCCCTTCCTGTTTCTTCTCCTAGGATAGTTAGTGATCCAGTCCCTGAGGACATATCACTCTTTGATGTAATGATCTCAGAGTATAATAATATCGCTCATTCTCCTTACTTCTCGTGTTCTTCCCTAACCCAAGATGACGAACATTGCTTAGCAAACGATGAAAAAGATAAATAATTTATTAAAGCAATGGAAACACTTGAAAAGAAAACACCAGTAATTGAAGAGACTGAAACAGTTGACATCTCAAATGATTCAACTCATAAAAGAGAAGTTAAAATCGGACTAACATTGAATAAACAAGAAAGAACCGATTTAATTAACTTGCTTAAAGAATTTATCGACGTATTTGCTTGGTCATATGAAGATATGCCAGGCATTAACAGAGAAATAGCTCAACACACTATACCATTAATTCCAGGAATGAAACCTGTAAAACAAAAGCTACGTCGAATGAAACCCGACGTAGCACTTAAAATAAAAGAAGAAGTTCAAAAACAAATAACTGCAGGTTTCATCAAGGTATCCAAATACCCCGAATGGGTCGCTAACGTCGTCCCAGTTCCAAAGAAAGATGGAAGGGTAAGGATGTGTGTCGACTATCGAGATCTAAATAAGGCAAGTCCAAAGGATGACTTCCCTTTGCCACACATAGATATTCTAGTAGACAACACAGCAAATCACGCGCTCCTCTCATTCATGGACGGATACACAGGGTACAATCAGATTCTCATGGCGGAAGAAGACATGGAGAAGACAACTTTTATCACACCATGGGGCACTTACTGTTACACGGTAATGCCATTTGGGTTGAAAAACGCAGGTGCTACTTACCAACGTGCAGCAACTGCCTTGCTCCATGACATGATGCACAAAGAAGTCAAGGTATATGTAGACGACATGATTGTGAAATCAAAAGACCGTCCAGGCCATCAAGTAGCCTTAAGGAAATTTTTCGAAAGGCTAAGAAAATATAATATGAGGTTAAATCCCTCAAAATGCGCTTTTGGAGTTACCTCGGGCAAGCTCTTGGGATACGTCATAAGCTCTAGAGGAATAGAGATAGATCCAACCAAGATTAAAGCAATCATGTCAATGCCACTGCCCAAGACCGAGAAACAGATTCGAGGATTCATTGGCCGGTTACAATACATAAGTAGGTTCATATCAAAATTAACAACGATATGTGAACCAATCTTCAAAAAGCTCAAGAAGAATGTACCAGTAATATGGGATGACGAGTGTCAAAAAGCCTTTGACCGGATCAAAGCCTATCTCGCAAATCCTCCCGTATTAGCGCCAGCACTTCCCGGAATACCTCTTAGGTTATATTTGACGATTACCAAAGAGACAATGGGAGCCATGCTAGCACAAGAGGTAGAAAACAAAGAGAATGCAATCTATTACTTAAGTAAGAAGATGCTCGAATACGAAACACGCTATACACCACTCGAGAAGTTGTGCCTCGCTTTGGTGTGGGCCACAACTAAGTTGAGACATTACATGTTGGTGCATACCGTTTTCGTGGTATCTCGATTGGATCCACTCAAATACTTGTTCGAGAAATCAACGCTCAATGGACATATTTCAAGATGGATAGTCAACTTAGCCCAGTTCGATGTACGGTTTATGCCACAAAAAGCTATTAAAGGATCCGTGGTGTCAGACTTTCTGGCAGACTTTCCAATAGAAGACTCGACACCAATACAGGACAGTGAATTTCCATATGAAGATTTGATGGTCACTGAAGATGATACTTGGACCTTGTATTTTGACGGAGCCTCAAACCAAAAGGGATGTGGTGTCGGAGTGTTACTAGTATCACCTAAAGAAGAACACGTCCCAATCTCAATAAAGCTTGATTTTGACGTTACCAACAATGCTGCTGAATATGAAGCATGTGTGGTAGGCCTTGAAACAGCCCTGGCATTGGGAGTAAAGAAGTTAAGGATATTCGAGGATTCCTCTCTAATCATCAATCAAATATCTAAAAGGTGGAAAGTAAGGAGTGAAAGCCTAGCTCCTTACCAAACTTATCTGGAAACTCTTACCGATCAGTTAGAGAAGGTAGAATACACATATCTACCTAGAGAAGAAAATCAATTTGCTGATGCCTTGGCAAGATTAGCCTCAATGGTTAGGATTCCCACGGATATCGAGCAAATGCCTCTAACTATCAAAAAAAGGCACAAACCGGCATATATACAGGCTATATAAGATGACAATCCAGTCCAAGACGAAGATGAAGAACGAGAAGAAAAACCATGGTACACAGACATTCTCAACTATGTCACCAATGGAGAATACCCTCCTCATGCTGACAAAAGAGCTAAGCGAGCCTTGAGACTTTTGGCTTCTCAATATGTACTCATAGACAACGAGCTACATAAAAGGGTACCTAAAGGTCGAGATCTCCTATGTGTAGGGAAGGTGGACGCACAAAGAATAATGAGAATGGTCCACGAAGGAATCTGTGGAACTCATATAAATGGCAAAATGTTAGTCCAGAAAATAATGCGAGAAGGGTATTATTGGACTACCATGAATAGGGATTGCCATCAATATGTAAAAAGATGCCCTAAGTGTCAAATTTATGCCAATTTACAGCACGTTCCTCCATCTTTGCTCTATACCTACACATCACCATGGCCATTCTCTACATGGGGAATTGACATAATTGGCAAGATCGCTCCTCCAGGGACAGGAGGCCATGAATTTATTCTAGTAGCGATTGATTACTTTACGAAGTGGGTTGAAGCACAATCATATGCTAAACTCACCGCAAAACATGTAGCACTTTTTATCGAGAGAAATATCATTTGTCGATATGGAGTCCCACATGAAACGATAAGTGACAATGGAACTCACTTTCAAGCCGAATGTGAAGAATTGCTACATAAATATGGTATCCCACATCATCATTCGTCCCCTTATAGACCTCAAGCAAACGGAGCAGTCGAGGCAGCTAATAAAAATTTAAAGACTATCATCGAGAAAATGACAGAAAATTACAAGGATTGGCCTGACAAGCTTCACTTTGCATTGTGGGGCTATCGTACGTCAATCCGTACGTCAACAGGAAATACACCATTTTCTTTGGTATATGGAATGGATGCCGTACAACCTGTCGAACTAGAAATACCATCTCTACGTATTGCGCTAGAAAGTAAACTCGATGAAGTCGAATGGACTAGGGCACGATATGAAGAATTGATCCTACTCGACGAAAAACGACTAGAAGCTCTACATCACACTCAGTGTTATCAAACTCGTATGGCTAGACATTTTAATAAGAAGTTCAAGACAAGAAATATCAAAATAGGAGATTTGGTATTAAAGGCACTAAGGAAAAATGTTTTAGATCCAAGGGGAAAATTTAGACCTAATTGGTCTGGCCCCTACATTGTCAAAACAATCCTGTCAGGTGGTGCAGCAAAATTAACTGACATGGATGGCAATGAATTCTCAAACATGACCAATATTGACCAACTTAAAAAATACTACCCATAATTACTTGAGTAGGACACTCAAGAGAGCTACATTCGGCTTGATTCCTTAGGAAAGGATACGTAGGCAACCCATTACGGGTGCGACCACTTTATTTTTCGACATATCCGCATTCCAGAATTAACAAAAAGTCAACAAAAGTCGGAAAAGCAACTGGCGTCGCAGAACAGAGCCTGGCGCCAGCAAAAGGCCATCAGCGCCAGACGACAGTATTGGCGCCTGGCGCCAGACCTCAATATCTGGCGCCAATTCGCAATTATTGACTCCAATTCAGTAATAAAATCTGGGCAAATTTCGGCGTTTTTCGGAAAATTTTCGACTTCCGAAGAATTTCTGGAAAATCAATTTTTTCGGTTTTTCATTGCTTTAATAAAACAAATTTAAAGTAACAATTTAATTGAAAGCTGAAATTTCATTAATAAAATAAAATTGCATTGTTAATGGAATTTAAATAAAGCCGAAATAAATTAACTTTAAATAAAAACTAAGAATCTAATAAATCTAAAGCTAAGCAATGTTCTAGTCTTTCTTCTCCTTCTTTGCTCTTTTCCAATTCTTTTCTGCCTCCTCCTCTTCATCCATTACTTTAGCTAGTAGGCATCCTTTAGAGGACCTACATTCAATCTTAGAATAGATTGTCTCGCCTTCAGCTTACACCTCATGCTTCTTTTCCACCCAAACCTTTTTGTCTGTAGTGGTAGCTTTCCTTTTCCCCTTGTCTTTAGTAGAATTCTTCTTCTTAGGCATTATAGGTGTCTTGAACTCAATTCTTGCACCTAAGCGTTCCTTGGCCGGTGTCACCCTGTCACCTAGACGATTCTTCACATCAGTTCTACCCTGATCAATTGAAGACTTCTTCAGCAACCACTTCTTTACATCATTAGGCAAAGAAGGGGGAACCTTTTGGGTAATCACTTCCCATAAAGGTCTAGCGCTCCAGTACGTGTCAAATTTATCTACTTCTTGAGATATGGGATACTCATAGGGAGGACGAAGATCCCCGGAAGGAATATTTTGAAGCAAGCCATATTGTCTCTTTACTCTGCAGGGATAATAATATGTCATGAGAGACAAGCTTGGAAGACGGCAGAAAGGTTGCTTGTTAACACCAACCATCCTTTTTATTTTCCACCATGGGATGACCCACTTGATAGCAAAGTCACGTGATTCAAAGACTTTCTTCCACCCATGGCGCCCAATTTTAGGGATGCGCTTCTTTCTTCTTACAAAGCAGGTGGGCGTATAACTTTCAATGTCGTCCGGAGGGCTAATTAATCCTAGCCTTTCCATTAGCCACATCTGAAAAAAAAAAAATAAAAATTTCAATGCAAATAAATCAATATTACAATACAAAAATATATTTTTTAATTTCTGTAATTAAAAATATTATTTTTCTACTTGTAATAAAATTGGAGAACCGCGAAGAGGTGCTTTTGGGTCCCTTTTCAACTCATCTAGACTAATCATAGTCTCTCCAACTATTAAAGGCATCAGATTTCTCCCTGATTCAATTTGTTCTAGCACAGTGGTTATAATTGATCGACCCTCATTAATTTTACCACTGCTAAGACAATATTGATTAAGCATGCAGAATAAGAACGCCCTTCTTCTATATATGTGAAGAGATTCAGAAAGTGGTTTATCAAAATAATAGCGTGCGAATTCTTTTAAGTTCACCACGTTGCCATTCACTATCCTTGATAAATCTCTTTCCTTCAAATTAAAGAAGCGCTCAAAATCCTTATAGTAATATGCATCTACTCTAGGGATCACTACCAGGTCTATTGCAGGAAAGCCTAAAATAGCACCAAATTCCTCTGGCAAAGGGCTAATTTCATCATACCCTATTCTAAAACAATGTGTGTCAATGTTCCAATATTCTAAAGCGGTATGAATGAAGTCTATGTCTAGATCTACCCCTTTAATGCCATATATTCCCCCCAAGTGAAATAAATCCAATTCTTTTCTTTCTCTAGCATTGAGAGATCGACACCATTCATGAGAATATTGGGTGAAGGTTTTAGTGGCTAAAGACATGATTATTATTTCTAAAGAGAAGAATAATTTTTTCGCTGGAATTATGTGAATAATCGGCTGAGCAGGGGGCTATTTATGCACAAATCACGAGGAATTTCAACCTGACTGGAATACGTAGTCAGCGTCAATTGGCGTCAAACACCCGAAATTGGCGCCACACAGCAGCTCTTGGCGCCACGCGCTAGAAATAGCGCCTGGCGCCACGCGCCACAGGCTGGCGCCAGCTGGCGCCAAGTCAGCAGGACAGCCGCGTGCGCTCAGTTTGCGTTTTGATATTAAATTGGAGTCGGTTAATGACTTTATGGCCCCGTTTTAGTTCCTTCTAAATATCTTTCTATCCTTTTCTAAATTAATTAAATATAGCAATTATGTTTAGTTAATTTTTTATTCTTTTTTTTGGATTTTATATTAAAATTCAAAAATCAGTCTTTCTCTCCGTTTTTATTTTTCCTTTTTATTTTTTCCTTTTGGGGGAGAGAGTCGGATAATACCCTCCATCAATAATAAAAATGACGGAATTTTTGTGCACAATTGTTATCACATTTGCACACACTAACATACACTAACATAATAATAATAAATAATAATAGATTTACAGAACAGAGTGTCTAAATAACAAGTCAAAGGCAAAGTTCTATAAAAAGTCAAAATAAAATGCATATACATAAATAAACTACGGAGCCGAAGGACGTAGGCCCATCATGCCATAAAACTGCGCCGTCCGAGGAGTCACCTCTCCACCAGCTCCAGCCTCAGCACCAGTCCCAGTCTCCGTAGGAGGAGGGAAACTCAAAACAGGACCGCTCCAGCCAAGGCCAACCTGAGGCTGAGATCGCGGAGGATTCTGCGATGACGAGCCAACCTCGTACATCCCACCACCTCTGAAAGCCGAGGTAGCCTCTCCTAACGGTGCAGCCGGAACCTCCTCAGAAGAAGACCCTGAGCCCTCAGCAACGTCGGCTCGAGCAGCCTCAAAACGGCCACCTCTACCTCCTGACGAAGTGCGACGACGTCTCGAGCTAGACCTCGCCGGCTCTCTTCGCCCCTCAGGCCTCGTACGGGTGTGAGAAGCGATCGGCTGACCCTGTAAAAAGAAATAAATCAGAAACAAGGTGAAAACTGAAGCATAGTGCAGAAACAATAAGTAAAGAAAAGTTACCTCTCGGACAGCGTCGTCTCGACGACAGGTAGCTGCATTCCTCATCCGGACGAGTTGGCTCCGGAAGGCATCTATGCATCGTGCCATAGCCGAAACCACCTCGCGTGAGAACTGTCAAGGAAAGTTAAGTCAGTAAAAATGCATGATAACTAAATACAAGATTCTGAATTAGAGCTAGACTTACCCTGGTCTGGTGACGAGGAATCGACCGCTCCACGAAGCGCTCGCCCTGAGGAGCCGGAGAAATCATCTCCTCGATCGGCCCGTACATCCCCTGGTAGTGGATGGACATACGGGGTGGCACAAACTCAGTGGGACCATCCTGATAAAACAGAAAAGAAATCAGTAAGGTGTTACTTGGGGGCTACTCAGCGAAAAACGAAAAGCCAAGAATCTTACCCTCACATCCTCGGCCGGCACGGGGGCTGGAGCTAACAAAGGAAGTAGCTCCTCAGCATAACTCCGCCCAAGGATCACATGGGACCGCCAAAGAGAACCAGGCTCCTCAGCCATGCTCGACAACTCTCTCTCGTCGAACATGTGGCGTGGTGGAGGAACATGAACGACAAAGACATCGGAAGAGTGCTGTCTAGCAACTCTCTCTCCTAAATACGCAACTGCTCCGTAGGTCCCCAGAAAGTAACGGCGCTCAGCAGAGTACTGTGCAGCTAATCCAGGGACTGTCCAACCACCCCATGGCCGGTATACTACCTCAGGTCCCTATAAAAATATCAATCGGGTAAGAACATGTATAAAACGTCGCAGAAGAGCAAGATAGGCACCAAAAAACGCACCGAGATGATCCGACTCCGGACACGTGCAGTAGACAGGTCCACATGGTGGCCGCCCCAAGAGGCGCTCACCGGATACCCCCTCGGCGATGGTCTCGCCGGCGCAATGGAAGGAAAGTATTCATAGAACCAGATCTACAAAAGGCTAAAGCATGAGTAAATGCTAACTAAACATATAGGGCTAAATTTTATAGGGAATAATGTTTACCTCTACAACTTTCCAGAAAGCGGACAAAGCGACATTCGTCCTAAGAGACCGGTGGCGACACGAGTCCCTCAGTGCGCGAACGAAGTCAGTATAGGCCAAGCTGGCCCAGTCATAAGTCCCGATCCGCCGGAGATCGCGAACTGCAGGGAGATAGTAAAGCAATGCCCTACTACCCCTATCAGGGGAGAATGTCCCTGACAATAACATCAGCACAAAGATGCGCACCCGCTTCTCTCGGGTGGTCGCATCGTCATCAAGGGCCTCTGCCAGCGTCGAGCGGCGAATCCCTCTAGCACTAAACTGAGTCGTCTCGACCTCAGCTCGGGCCCGAACAGCAATCGGCCCCAGTAGTTCCTCGACCTCTGGAGAAAAGACGTCGATACCGCCGTCGAATGGCAGCGGCACAGAAGAGAACTCTAGTCCTGTGATAAGACTGAAGTCTGTAGGAGTGACCATCATCTCACCCCATGGAAAATGAAATGTGTTGGTGGTGTCCCAAAAGAACTCCACTAGAGCGCGTACTACGTGGTGACCCCCGCTGGAGGCAACCATAGCCTTGGAGGTCTCAAACAGGGCAACCAACCCGCAAGACTCCCGTAGGAGTCTCGTCTCTCGATCTCTGGCGATATGCATCCTATACAAATCGCCGAGACCATCGCAGCCAGAGCCGTGATGTCGCGTCCTTCCCGGCTCGGTTCCCCGTCTCACCCTCTCAGAAATGTGGTGGACAGGGGAAAAGAACAAGGTCTGCTCATCCCACTCTGGGAACTGACCAAGCGAAGTGGACGGTGTAGTGTCGTCCTCCACGGGCTCATGCTCCCGTCTAGTGTTTCGGGACCGTGAACCGGAGCCTCGTTGTCTAGCCATGCTACATTGTACAGAATCATCATAAATCAAGGTTCTATAGTATCTAAAGGTTTGCCTAGCCGCATGATACTATGTTCGCAAAAATAGAGTACGTAGTACTAAAACAGAGCACAAATTCGAATTGAGCATGATAAGCATTTTTCAAGCAATCAAACAATTTCTTGCAACACTATAGTGATCATTGTGACAAATTGAACAAGAATTGCTAGCAAAAACATCAAGAACGAGCCACATTGTTTTTCACGACCTTAGGAGGTCCAACAATGGCGGATTGCTCATTTCTTCGCCAAATTGAGTCAAACAAGTCTCAAATTACTCCCAAGGCAATATGAAAACATAAACAAGCAATTTCATGGCATAAAGTTTGATAAACAAAGCAAATTGAGCATTATAAGTTTCGAATTTTCATCAAATTTGTGAATGAACATGCCAATAATTCATAAAAACCGGTGTGAGTTGGAAGGAAACTTACATAGATCGGGATATATGGATGAAAAGAGCTTGGATTTGCAACAAATTTGAGCAAATTCGGTTGAGAAACGAATAAGCAACGATCAATTGAAGTTTCGACTTCTTTCGAGCAGCGTTCGCAACAAACCAGAGCACGAAATGAACTGAAAACGGGAATTTAAGGTGATTCCCGTGCTGGCGCCAGCCCCTAGGCATTGGCGTCACATTATGTGCTTGGCGCCAGACGCCAATTTCAGCGCATGGCGCTAATGCGAAAAAGCTGGCGCTGATCGATTTTCAGCGACGCCAAAACAGCCAGCCACCTTTTGGGGTAGTGCTAGCCTTCTGCAATATATTTTGGGTTCCTTGGTATGCCAGTTAGCCCCTCTGAGCAATTTGACATGATTAGGTAATAGGCTTGATTACATGAAGTGATCGACCTGATGAAAAGATCGTCTCACTAAGCTTAAAGCGCCTAAGCATTGGCTCATTAGCAAAAGTCACCGACATACAGGTTCATTAGCAAAAAAAAAGGGCACCGACGTATAGGTTCAAGAACAAAGAGCGCCGACGTACAGGCATAGCAAAAAGCAAAGTTCAGGCGAACTTTTAAAGATCGACGGGCGTGGATCTTCGGTATTTTCTTTTGGGAGATTATCGCATCAAATGAGGATGACTTCAAGAGAAGATGTCTTCGGCATCATTCCCTAGCTTGTGGAAAGTTGTCACAAACAACTGAAGGTAATTTCGGGCGAAATTGTCTTCGATCATAGTTCCTGAGGCATGGAACGTGATCATAATGCGGATGAGAATTATTTCAAGAGAAATAATTTTCGATGGTATTCCCTTGGACGTGGAATATTATCACAGCGGAGAGGATAGTTTCAGGCGAAGCAATCTTCTAATTTGGAAGCAGTTACAAGGCGTAGCAGTTTTCAAACGGGATGACATTCTCTAGCTTGCAGGAGGTCATCAAAGCAATCGGTTACTTTCAGAGACGTGTGCTCGACGGTGCAAGATACGCGTTTCTTAACTCTTCTATCTGTTTAACTAATGCTAGTTTTGCAGGTATCGACGTTACAAGATTGATTTAGGATCGCAGAACGTTCTGAATCATTCTCCGTCCCTATCGATACTTTGACTTTCGTTTTTCGAAACTTGCGTTTCTCCAAACTCAGTCAAAGTGGGGGCTTCTATAGACACCCATTTGTGTCTCCCCAAAACCAAACCCAGTGATGAGTGCCTTTCACGTCGAATCATAATCGAATGAAACGAAAGTGTGGAAAGGTCTAGTGTTGCGGAAAGTTTTATTTTTTATTTCTTTTCTTTTCTCTTCTCTCTGTTTTTGAAAACTTTTAAGGAAAACAGCCAATCCAGTTTGGTTGGTCCATGATATGGGTCCAATAGTGGTGTAGTTGGATGGGGCTTGCAAAGACCTTTCCAACGATATATTATAAGCCCAATTCCGATGAGTATTGAGGAATTTATGGCCAATTTACTAAACTGGGCCCGGTTTGAGTTTTAAGTACGGCCCAATGATCTAGGGGAGGGCCTAATATGATTTATCATTCCTAATGTAATTAGGAATGGTTTTGGTCTTCTAGAACATTCTAGAAGGTTCTTATCATTCTTAATTCAATTAAGATTCTTTAGAGTTTTAATTAGATCAAATAGCATTTTCGACTGAAATTATATTATTTTATCTTCCAGTACGGTAAAATTATCAGATTTTCGAAAACGTGTTAAAAGCCGGTTTGGCGTCCAACCCCAGGCCTTGGCGCCTGGAACCAGGATTCGCGCCAAACGCCAGCCATTGGCGCCTGGCGCTAGCCACTGGTCCTGGCGCCAATGAGCCAGGGCTGGCGCCAAGTTGTTTTTGCGATCTTCAGACTCTGTTTTGATAAATTATCTTTTTTTGGCTGATTTTCTCTATAAATATCGTATCAAAAACTCTGTTTTGGGGGACGGATTATCATCTATCATTCACCACTTCTTTTATTCTTAAGTTTTAATAAATTTCGTTTTCGTTCATTCATCTACAATCTTCAATCGTCAACAAATTAGTTTATGAATCATTAATCTTTCATTATTTCTTTTCTAATACTTTATTCTTTAACACAAAATTCCACATTCACAAGATCTTGATACACCTAGCCATATTCGAAGTTGCCTTCGCCCTAGACGTGAAAGGTTTTAATTTCTGAGGGTTTGGTCCCAAATCTCTCTTTCAATTATTTAATTTAATTGTTTTGTTTATTATTTTCCTTGAAGTTACTAACGTGTGTATTTTGTTATTAGAAAGAGGTACGAGGCATCCAAGTAAGTACTTTATTGATTTTTATTGATTTTATGATGTAGACATCATGTTTATTGTTATTATGATATTCCTAGTATCATGTCTAGGGTGTTTCTAATATTAAGCGCGATTAAAAATATGATGCTTCCTATGTTCTTTCTAACATTTATGATTATGATTGATGATGATTATTTATTATGTTGCTTGATATATATTTTTTATATTGTTATTTCTTGATCACCTTTTATTGCAGGTTAAAGGGAATTGGTATTTGCAATCACGCTTAATAAGATAATTAATAATCTTGTTAGGTTAATTGTGATTATAATTCAAGTGATCGCCAATAATAGATTTGTATGTGCATTAATATTCAACCAACATAGATTAAACAGGTTTAGGGTTAATTCTATTGATTGTATGTTAGTCAGAAAGCGCACATGAATACGAGCAGAATAAAGTAGAGGACTATTATTAGGGCAGGTTCAATCTCTTTTAGGTTGGATTTGTACCATCATCCCCGAACCCTTATTTGGTTCATGACCTTATGGAGTTGACGATCTCTTGGATCGTTAAGGGGTGTAACCTTCACCTCGTGATGGTTTACAAGTTCCTTAAAAACTTGTTGGCGACTCTTTTGCTCTATCTTCTTCCCTTTTGGACGCCACCGTACTTTAGTGTATGATCACAGTGGGGTTCAAGCTAGTGGGATTTTAAAGGCTTGAAACTATTCCCCACATTTGGGGATTTTTTATTTGGAGGTTTTATGTTGAAATTTTTGGCATGAACTAGCTTGTATATGTATGTATATGTATTTGTGAGCGATTTGAGACAAAAATTGTGTGATTTGGTGAAGAATTGAGCAAATCCCTCTCTTTTTTTGGTACTACTTTTGTGAAATGATGTTCTTGTTATTTTTGTTGTTCCTTTGCACTTGTATATTGGTTGTAGATCTTGTAAAATATGCCATGATGTGTCGATCTGTTGTTTTCGTGCAATTTTGAAACATGTTTTGTTTTGTGTATGTACTACATTGTCATGGAGAACAATATCATGCAATTAGGAGAACATAGTATTAGTTCGTCATGGAGAAACTAAATACTAGAAATAATTCCATTATTTCGCTAATTTTTAGCCTTGAGGTAAAAATTTAGCGTATAATAGAAAATGCAACTTGAAATAACCATTAAGCTGTTTGGAATAAATAACTAAAAAACTTAGGAAATGATGCTAAGCATTTAGATTTTTATTTTTGTAATAGCATGCCTAGACAATGGGATCGCGGTCTTTCCACTCGTGGCCGGCGTCGGGCTTTCCGGGAGGACACTCCCACAGTTCTTGAGGGCATGGACGACGATACCCTAGAGACGGAGCCTCGTCCTTCTTCGAGTAGGGGCAGGTGGGTTCCACCTCCGTGGTCGTCGGATGAGTTGGTTTTATGCAGTGAGAACCACGTTTCTCACTGTCCACTTGCCGGCATAGTCGATGGCACGCTTCGCCATCACGGTTCCGAAGCTGGAGATTTGATTCCTCAACTTCATGGGATTGTCACGAGGGATCCTGTTACGAACGCCTTGTGGGAATCTGCTAATTTAGTAGATTTTTATTCGGCAATCGTAGGGTTTCGTAGCCCCCGGGGTTGTGGCGCGACAGTCGTTCGCGCGTTGTTGGAGTACTTTTGGGATACTACCAATACTTTTCACTTTGCTTGGGGGGAGATGACAGTGACCCCTCTGGATTTTAGCATGATCAGTGGTTTACGCTTCACCAACTGGGTCGTACAACAGATGTCTGATCTTTCTTGGGGGGCGGCCGAGGTAGCCGGTGTCTCGAAGTGGTCCTAGGAGCGGGCGATAAGAGTTGGCTTCTATTCTGGCCCGTGGTTTTGACATGGATGAGACATCACCTGAGCAGCGAGTGCGGATCTTCATTTTGATTTTCATTTCCATGACTCTTTCTCCTGATAGGAGTTCTCGTGCGCTCGTTTGCTACCTTCCTTCTTTACTCAGGATCAATGAGATAAGATCCTTTAGCTGGGCCAGTCTTGGATATGCCGATCTTCTCTTGTCGTTACGTCATGGCTGTAGGCAGCTGAACGACCAGGCCCTTGTCACTGTCTACGGTTTATGGAGAGTCGAAGAGGTGACGATCTTCCTCTTCTTGTTTAGTTTTAATTTATTCGACTCATGTGCTCAAAGATTACTTTTCATTGCAGCTATGGTTCTATAAGTACTTTCCGGGATTGGCCCCTCGACGGCGTCGTGGAGCTGTCCATGACTTCCCTATCAGAGCCAGCTGGCGTGACCGAGGCGAGTCACGAGTGGAGTCTGTCCCTGCGCTACGCGGGCTGCTACGCCGAGGCACCACTTCTGTTGGTGTAAGAATTACTTTTGTAGCCCGTTATTTTCTTTCCTGACGTTATTTTCAGCGTTTCATTGCAACTTTTTGTGATTTTTAGGTTGCTATTGATATCCAGTATCGGCCTTGGGCTGGGATGACCAATTCTCCTTAGGCCTTGCAACTTTCGGCGCACCGCACTGTTTTTGTTGGTACTGGACGCTTTGTCTGGTATCTGGGGGAGCGTGTCGTTCGTTAGCACAATAGTGATCGCTTTGTGGTGCCCTTGTCTCCACCGGAGTCGATGCTGGACTCACGCTTGCTTAGGGAGTTGATAAACAGGGGAGAGCGCTACACTTTTCCTTGGCAAGAGCTTGTGCGTATGGAGGGCGATTATGCACAGGACTTGCTTCCCTCCTTGGCTCCTCCACCCCGTCTTCCTGAGGTATGATTTCTTTTGAGAAGTTTTTGCTAGTCTCTGTTTAAACCGTCGAATTACCTGATTATTCAATCGTATTTTCAGACGACTATTCGTCGTGTGGGGAGGATTGAGATCCCGCCTCAATCCGTCCGCTATCTGGGGCCGATCGGTATTACTGAGGACTATATTGCTGACGCACCAGAGGGTTTCAGACAGGCGCAGGAGTCTTTGCCAGATGTTTTTGAGCCGGTAAGCTTTTGATACATTATTCATCCCTTTTAATACCGCTTGTTACTAATTTTTTCTTTGCTTTGTTCTCAACCTACCCGCCCGGAGATGATAGGATTCATGAAGCTGGTTGACGCTTTGAAGTACTACATCATCAAGCTTCGGCGTGGTGCGAGTTGTCGGGGCGATTCTAGCGATGTTCTTGAGGTATGTTCACTTTTTCTCATTTTTACCATTTGTTCAATTTTTCACTGTTGACATCTTTTGATTTTGTGTCTTTCAAGAGCGACGGAGGTCCCGCTCGCGCTCAAGGCATAGAGGCTCGGACGAGGGAGAGCCTAGTCGTGGCATACGATCTCCTGAGGTTCATCGGCATTCTCAGTCTCAGCAAGAGCCTCAACTTTCTAAGCCGTTTCAGGAGGCTCAGTGGCAGCAGCCTCAGTCTTCCCAGCCGTTCCAGCACTTTCAGGGTCAGTGGCAGCGACAGTCGTTTTCACAATCTTCACAGCCTGAGTTCAGGCCAGTTATCACTCCTGTGGATCATGGCTTATACTCAGCTCCATCATCTGGGGCACTTCCTGTACCGATGCCAGGCTTGTTTTCAGTTCCAGTGTATGGGATGATGCCTCCGCCGACACTTCCTACCTCTTGGAGTTAGTCTACACCTAGTTGGACGGGTCCTACTTTGAGTTTGACTGCTACTGGAGTAACAGGGACTAGTAGGGATACTACTCCTCGTACGTACCCGGATGATGGAGGGACTCTTTGGCTCACCGCTCCCGTATTCACAGGCTGGAGATGATACTAATCCTCACTCTTCTAGTTCTATAGATTTTTGACCGAGGGTCTTTATTTGTACTTTAGTTGGTGACACTTGACACTGCTTATGCATCATGACTCATTTTGTACATTATTCACAGTGTATGTATTTATTAGTGTGTGTTAGTGTGTGCTTGAGACACATTGTGTGTGATTGTGTATTTATTAATGACGCGAAAAAAAAACGTAAGTGGAGGGTGCCTACCTTCCCCAAAAGAAAAAAGAAATAAAAAGAAAAGAAAAAAGGGATTAGTTTTGCAACTCCTCCAAAATAAATAAGTATGGAAATGGGACAAGGTTTACAACTTTCCCAAAGAAAAAAAAATAATAAAATAAAGTAATAATAATAGAAATAAGAGTAAATAATAAAATAAAATAATAAATAATAAAGATAAATAGAAACAAGAATAAAGTAATAAAAAATAATAAAATAAAATAATAAAAATAACATAAAAAATAATAATAACAAAAATTGAGAATTTTATTAGGAATTAAACTCTCGAAAAACAGAATTACAAGATAAACGTTGAAGATAAAACAATAAAAATCCGGATAAATATAGGAAAAGGATAAAAAAAGGAATCGCGTGGGCACCGCGACACGGCACTGTACACCGTGTCACAACAAAAGCTGCCGTGTTGCGGCATAAAATCCCATGACACGGTGGTAATTCCCATGTCACGGTGCGCGTATTCTGCAACAGTGTGGTTTACCCGTATAGAAAGATAGATTTTGAGTATTTCCGAGCGTTTTTGCTATAAAATAGGACCAGTATATTCGTGATATGCATAATTACGAAACATAAAATAATTAGAATTACATATTTCAATAATAATGTCTCAGAATTTTGATAATACATTGCGCAACTGGTCTTATTCTTTGACCAATGCTGACAAAAGAGAGTTGGAGTTGTTTCATGTCAGGGGTTTATTTGCCCTGAGACATGTAGTGATTGACCATGATTTTCTTAGGGCAGCATTAGACTATTGGAGTCCAGAAACACATTGTTTTAAATTTGATTACGATGAAATCTGTCCCCTGCCGGAGGAATTCGGTGCCATATTTGGGTTTCCTGCCAGAAATCTTATTGCCATGCCTACCCTACGTGAGTATTATTACCAAGACTTTGAACGCCGTCTGAATCTTACAGATCCAGATTTAAATAGAATTGTGTGTGGTAATGAGGTAGACCTAGAAAAACTTGCAAATTTATATTTCAATCGTCCTTTCTCTGAGTCTTATCATGTATACCGTAGAAGGGCTTATATTTTTTGCATGTTTAGCAAGCTTTTATTTGCAAACGGTAGGGTAGGACATGCTCGTCTAGCGTCTGTGCATGAACATGTTGAATCTGGGAGATCTCCTATGCCTACGTGTCTAGGAGAAACTTTGCGCGACCTTGATGAAGCAAAAGCTGACCGGAAAGCCATCAGGTAGGGCTCTCTAGTACTGCTGCAGGTAAAAACGTGCTCTAAGTAGCCCCATGACACAAAATAGGCACCGTGTCACAGTGCACTTCTGCCGTGTCACGGTGGATCCTGCAAATATTTTTTTTTTTTCGATTGTTTTTTTTTTTTTTTTTTTTTTTTTTTTTTTTTTTTTTTGCAGATTTGGTTGATGGAGCGTTTAGAACTTTTTGAAGCCCCCGACGATATTGAAAAATATGGTCCCAACGATCTAATCCGCAGGAAGAAGAATTACTCCGTGAACATGTCGTATGAAGATTAGAAGAATTTCTTTGCAAAGAGAGAATTTTCCATTCGTTGGGTGGTTCCTTGGTGGAGGCTTACTAGGATGGTTGGTACGAATGATACTTCGTATTGTCGTGTTCCTAGTATCTCAAGGCTAACTTTTTTTTGTCCTTCTCGATTGATGTGACAATATGGACTTGAACAAGTAGTTCCACGCTATAACGATAGTCCTCGTGAAGTATCGTTGCATGAAAGTAACGTTCACAAGTACGAGACTTATTGGATTGGAAGACCTTTGTGGACCGTTTCTGCAAGTAACCAAGCTCCTCCTCCCTTATCTAGTGCATACAAGGCATGGTTGAATCCTAGAAGTAGAAGGATTCGAGTCGGATCACACAACTTTGATGTGAAGAGCCGTCTTGGAAGTAAGAAAGCGCCTCCTAAGGATCGTCTAAGTCCAAGAACACAAGGGATTGAGTTTAAGACTCCTATAATGCCTAAAAAGAAGAATTACGTGAAAGGGAATGGTAAGGAGAAGATGGTTTATAGAGAGAAGCAACCAAAGAATTCGAAGAAAGGTGAAAAGGGTGAAAGTTCGACTAGGGGTGTGACGGTTCGGGCTACAAAAGACACATTAATGGTTAAGGCCGACCTAATTGAAAAAGAGAAGGAGGTTCCTAAAGTGAAGAAGGATTAGATCAGTATGGCTTTGCTTATAAGATTTATATATTTTTTTTTTAAAATAAGGCGCATGATGCCAATAATTGTAGTCACATTTATTTTAATAATAATAGCATATTTATTTTCGCCTTAAATAAAAATTACAACGACTTTATATATATATATATCCGAGTCAAGAAGTCGGACGTAATGGAAGAATAAAAAAAACGTCGAACAAATAACAGAATTTGCGAAGTCTGCGTCACTAAAAAAAATCACAAAGTCTGACATTCCACCTTGCCACGGTGGAAACTGCCGTGGCGCGGCAACTTTTTTTTTTTGCTAGACTTCCATCGTGCCACAGTGGAAACTGCCGTGGCACGGTGGAATACCCCGTGGCGCGGCAACTTTTTTTTTTTGCTGCAAATCTACCGTGCCACGGTGGAAATTCCCGTATCACGGTGGACTCCGGATGTTGAACCGGCAAATTTTTTGATTTTAGCTCCATTTTGTCGTGATGCAATGCTGAACTGGCGCGTGTACTTGATCGATAGAGGAAGGATTTTATTTTTTTAAAGTGGTCGGGCCCCCTTGAGGGGTTGCCTACGTATCCTTAAAAAGGAATCAGGCCAAACGTAGCTCTATTGGGTCATGAACCCATGCAACTAGGCATAGAATTTCTTGAGTTGATCCAAGTTGGTTAAATTGTGGAAACCGTTACCGTCCATGATGGACTTAACAATGTACGGGCCTGACCAATTTGGTATGAATTTTTCTCTTGGATCCAACACATTTTTGCGAAGTGCCTTAAGCACCAGGTCACCTTCTTTGATGTTCCTAGTCTTGACTTTTATATTGAAATGTCGCGCCATACGCTGTTGGTAGGTTTGGACATGATGCAAAGCTGCCAAGCATTTTTCGTCAAGTAAGACTAATTCATCATATATTGCTCTAATCCAGTCGACTTCATCTAGTTGGCTTTCCAACGCGATTCGGAGAGAAGGGATTTCGAGCTCTATTGGTTGTACAGCTTCAACTCCATAGACCAAAGAGAAAGGGGTAGCCCCCGTTGATGTATGAACAGAGGTTCGATAACCCCAAAGGGCGAAATGTAGCTTACTTGGCCAATCTTTGTAATTTGCCGTCATCTTTTTGATGATAGTTTTTACATTTTTGTTGGCCGATTCGACCGCATCATTTGTTTGTGGCCTGTAGGTTGATGATTTGTAATGCTTTATATGATATTTCTGTTATAATTCCGCGCATTCGGCTTGGAAATGCGTTCCATTATCACTGATCATCTCATGAGGTACCCCATAGCGGCATATGATATTTTTCTCAATGAATTGAGCTACGTGTTTTGCCGTTAACTTAGCATATGAGGCAGCTTCGACCCATTTGGTGAAATAGTTGATTGCTACGAGGATGAATTCATGCCTCCCTTGTCCTGGTGGCGTTACCTTTCCAATGATGTCAATACCCCAAGTAGAGAAAGGCCATGGAGAGGTATATGTGTAGAGAAGCGAAGGTGGAACGTGCTGTAAATTTGCATAGACTTGACATTTCATACATTTCTTGACTTATTCGTGGCAATATCTCTCCATGGTAGTCCAATAATAACCTTGTCGTTGAATCTTCTGGACTAACATCTTAGCATTCATATGCGTTCCACATATGCCGGCATGAAGATTTTCCATGGTTTTGTGTGCTTCTTTCTTGGCTATGCATAAGAGATTTCTCCCTAGTGCAGTCCTTTTGTGGAGTTCTCCCCTGATGAGCACATACTATGAGGCTAGGAGCCTCAAAGCACGACGTGCCCTTTTATCAGTATTAGGAGGGTATTCTCCTTTTGTCACGTATTTAAGGATATCTGTATACCATGGCTCTTCATATTCTTCTTGTGATTCTTGTTCATCATAAAGTGCGTGAACATAAGCCAGCTCATATCTTCTTTCTATAGTCAACGACATTCTGATTGTATCTGTTGGTATACGCACCATTGATGCTAATTTAGCCAGTGCGTCAGCAAACTTGTTTTCTTCTCTAGGCAAGTACGTATATTTGACAGGGTAAAGTCGTATCCCCTAATAAAAAATAATTACCTAAGTCCTCTAACTAAAGTAGATAGGGAAGTAGGGTCGAACTCCACAGGGAAACAAGTCTTTCTATTCCTAATTAATTATTATAGTCTAAATTATCTAAGTAACCAATATTTTTGTGAATAAAATCTAAACTACGGAGAATAAGGTCGAAAGAAATAAAGTAGGGGGAAAATCAAATATTAAAAGGCCTAGGGCATAGGTTCACTAATAAACAATATTCCAGGGAAAATCATAATAAGCAATCACCAAGCATGGGTTAATCAGATTATAAAGGGCTTTCGCTACGTATTATAATCACAGAGTTAATTTACCGGTATTAAATCTCATCTGTCGAATCTCGACTTAACCATTTATAAATTAATCTGCCTATTGAAACTAAGCCTAAACATCAATTCTCATCTGTCAAATCTCGAATTAATATTGCTAAACTCATACAATTAAATCTGGCCAAACCTAATTGCATAGCATTAAATCAATCAATAGGAAATCAACCAAGCATTGATAATTGACAATCACAAAATTACCCCTTCATATCATTTATTAGATCCCCATAAACCCTAGAAATAAAACTACTCACGCAACATCATAACTAAGCTAATCAAATAAATAAATAAAAGCATAATCAAAGAAGTAAGTAAAATAGCTGAAATTAAAAGAGAAGAAATTGTTACCAAAAAGAAATCTGGATTAATGAAAATAATTAAGAACAAAAGTTGAGAGAGAATTTAAGAGAGAGAAATATTCTAAGTAGAGAGAGAAAGTCTAAGAAAGAAGGTAAACAAAATTCCGTACAAAAATCGTACTTAAACGTTTTCTAAAACAAAAATTAAAACTAAACTAATCAGGCTCCATATAAACACGCGCCCGATCGGGCGAAGGGCCGCCCGATCGGGCCCGACTTTTCCTTTTCGCTCCTTCTCAGCAGCATCGCCCAATCGTGCTAGACGCTCGCAGGATCGGGCGCGCTATAGGCCACGCACAGCACCAAGCAACGCCGCGCCCGATCGTGCCACTCCTTGCCCGATCGGGCCCTTGCTTCACTTTGAGGCTCGGACTTCGATTGGGCTTGATTTCTCGGCCCAATCTGGATTTCCTCTTCGGGTCTTGAATACTTGGTCCAAATACCTCGGGATCCCAATTACCGAGCCCTTAATCACCGGCTCGATGACTCTAACCGGCCTTGGGCTTCAAAGATGGTCGTGCACTTCTAATTCCCGTAGTCGCTTCATAAAAAACCTGAGAAAATTCTCCAAAGGCGCAATTTCCTACAAAACTCAACAAAAACTACGAAAACACTAGAAAACACAAATTAGTAATAAAAGTGGCTCGAAAGAGCCAAAAACACTACTAATTATGACCAAGGGACGGGGGTAAATTACTATATAAAATGGATACATCAAACTCCCCCAAGCCAAATCTTTGCTTGTCCCTAAGCAAAGAGCTCATCAATGAACATATAAAACATACTTCACCCCAATAATCAAATCAAGTACCAACGATTCAAGGCAAATCTAATGAACATGCTTCAACATCAATCAATCTTATTCATCTAATCACCCTTCCTCCCCAACAATTGTCAAGTAGAGCAAACCACAAGAGCATATAGAATTCAAGACTAGTGCTCACACACTCAACTCTCATTTATGTGGCGAGTAAAAGATGTACTCGATCGCTCTCCAACCAACCCCTTTAATGTGAACAATGCCCTCCCAACTCACACTCTCGTGTGTATAAAAACAATGTACGTTCATCCTACTAGTCGACTCGAAATATGCCAAGTCATAACTTGCATTGATAAACAACACTTTCACATTTACATAACTTCTATGCACAAGGTCGGATGGTCCTTAAAGCTTGTAATGTAAGGCTAGGGTAAAGGGTAGGATAAATTTGGGATTATGTGAGAGAAAAGCTATGCATTAAGGGAGCCAAATCCTAATAAACCCATGATCAAAATAAATGATGATCATACATCTCCATCAACATAACTAACTCCAACAAAAACCACCAAATACAACTCTAATCATCATAAACAATCCCAACACTTACAATAATCACTCATAAAAATATGATAATGTAGAGCTTTGAGTGAAAAACAAACTTTGAACTCATTCTTTTTCTTTTTCAACTTGAATTTTTTTTTCTTTGAACAACCTTCAAATAGAACATTTGAGCATTAAATTTTTTTTCTTTTGCTCTTTTTTTCTTTTTAACTCATATTGGAAATTTCAACTTTGAAACACAACATCAATATTTTCCAATCAAAAATCAAAGAACAATAACTCTTCTTTTATTCCCACATTGTGCAAATAATGTGCACACCACAACTCCCTCACCTCACCAACTAATAGCTCCCCCAAGCCAAGCTTGGGACTAGCAACCAATGGGGCTCATATAGGCTTGTAATGTGGCTAAATAAACAATAAAAAGGCACAAGCAACAACATGGGTAATAAGAAGGGAACAAATGTATCTAATAGTCTGAAGGCTACCTAAAAGAATGAACGCCTTCGTCCTCCTCATGTGCATAATAATAAGTCATGAAACACTACTCATAGTTGCAAATCAATACTCAAATTTGTTGACATACCAGGTGTTTAGGGTAATTTTACCCCGCCACGTGGTCCAATCAGAGGATGACACGTGTTAGCCTAAGGATGGCCCAAAGTGGACCAATCCCTGCTTGACACGTGTCACTCCAGAAATTAAGGGAAAAAGGCGGCCTTCAGGCCCAAATCCCGAGAAAGCCGCAAAACGGCGCAGCCCACCAATGATTAGGGTTCAGTGACCTAATCAGGGGCACAAATCCCAAAGACCCTATAAATAGGGAGATGTCCCTCTTTTTTAGGGCACATTTTACCATTTATTACACTTGCCTTCTCTCACATCAGAGAAAGACCTGAGCTTGGAATCCGAGCAGATACCCACCTAAATTTCCGTTCTCTTTATTCTCTTTCAAGTTACTAACTTGACCGTCGGAGGCGGAGCTCCAACCACCCGGAGTCTCCGTTATTTTGCAAGTACAGCTCAGCCGGATCAGACTTCGTGTTGTAACTCTCCCGAGGGACAAAAATACCCAAAACATTTGGCGCCGTCTGTGGGGAGAGTACCTCGAAGATGGTTTTAGAGTCTGTACCACCCCCTAACTGTCCGGGCGATGACCCAGAAGTCTTTACAGACCATGAAGATGAGGATCTTCAGGTCGAAACCTTTACAGCCAATGATGGCTCTCTCATAACCAAGCGCATCCGGCCCAGAGACACTCTGGAGCGGGGTGCCTCCCAAGCGGGTACTAGCCGACCCTCTGGGCAGCCGGAAGGGGAAACCCAAACGGTAGCTGGATCAGCCCCTGTCACCCAAGACGAACTCATGAAATTCATGACTAGTTTCAAGGGTGAAATTAAAGAGCTGATCACCCAAAGCCGGGCTGGCCCAAGTAAAGGCCAGTCGGCGAAGAAGACTCCTCCGGAGAAGGGGAAGTCAGTCAGAGACCGGCAGCCCACTCCTCATCCAAAGGAGAAGGCAGCCGGGACCATTGATTGGTAAAAAATTCTCCTTCCCAAGAGGAACAACAACACCCGCCGGACTCAGCAGCCGGTGGGAAGTAAAAAATCAATTCCTAATGCCTGGGAAATAATCAACCGAAAGAGGAATCAGCAGCTGTCTGAGTCAGCTTCAACGTCGAACTTTCCAGACAGCTTCAACAACTCTACTGCAGGGAATTCTCTCTCTCTGCATGGGAGCCAGACAGGCGGTAACACCGTCCATTCTGGCCCTCAGATGATTGGAGTTGTGCCGTATGTGCCTACTCAGGCTAACGGACATTATCCCCCTCACTTCTTGCAGCCGGCTCTCTTTGGAGGTCAGGCGGCATATCAAAATGTCCAGCCATTGGACTGGCAGCTCCGTCTGCTGCGCCTAGGTGAACAACCTTCTGCGTTCACCCGGGAGATAACCGAGGCGGCCCAGCCGGCCAAGGTTAAAAATGTGTTGGTTGGTACCTATGATGGTACCACCAATCCGGAAGACCACCTCATGGCCTACACCAACCTCATGTATCTGCAGGGGTTGGATGATGCCACTTGGTGTCGGTGCTTCCCAGCTACATTAAAGGGCATTGCCCAACAATGGTTTGGCAACTTGCCAGCCGGGTCCATCGATAGTTTCAGGAAGCTCGCCTTACTGTTTGCTTCCAACTTCCCAATGAACATCCCTGCTAAGAAAACAAGCCTTGATCTGAGCACTGTTAGGTAGGGAGAGAGAGAAGGGCTATGCTCATATGTCAGGCAGTTCAATCTGATAAGAATTCAGATTCAAGGACTGTCTGACGAAGTAGCTTTTACAGACTTTTTCAAGGGTCTGAGAGACGGGTCGACCTTTAAGTTCGACCTAGTAAAAAAAGGGGCTTTCACCTTACAGGCGGCCCTGAGAGAGGCGGAAACTACATTCAAGCTACCGACCTCTGCTCGCCTGGTAGCCAGTCGGACTCAAAGAAGTTCGACAAGCAGAAAGACAGCCGGTCTGCTCAGCCGGCCAAAAAGAAAGAAGAGAGCAAGAAAAGAAAAGAAATCTGGGCGGTTAATGACTCTGATCAGCCGTCCCAAAAGAAAAAGAAAGAATTTAAACCGTACGTTCCCAAGTACGAGTTTAATAAAGACTACAACTCCATCCTCATGGAGGTAAAGGACCGGCTGTCCATTGAAAAGCCGAATCCAATGAAGAGTTCTGTTCAGTCACGGAACAAAAATAAATTCTGTCAATTCCATGAGGAGGTTGGCCATGACACCAAAGACTGCTTTAGTCTCCAACGGACGTTGGACCGTCTGACTGACAAAGGGCTGTTGAAGTCCTACATCTCTAAGTCCCCAGCCGGGGCAAAAAAGAAAAACAAGGGTCAGTCCTCCAAGACTACCCCCCAGCCTGCTAGTAGTTCGGATACCGACAAGGAGCCGGTCTACACTATAGCAGGCGGGTTCTCATGTGGTGGCCCTACCATCCGGGGCACCAAGAGCCATCTTCGAAAGATGGACAAAGATGATGATGAGCAGGTGTCTGCCAGCTCCTCCTTCCCAGACGTCTTGATCACTGAGAAGGATAGGGGCAGCGTCCGCCGTCCGCATGACGACCCGGTTGTCATTGAATGTAAGGTGGCCAACCAGCTGGTTGGACGGATCCTTATTGACACCGGCAGCTCCTCGGACATCATCAGTCTCCGGTGCCTGCAAAAGCTGAAATACAATGTCAGCAGCATGCATCCGGTCACCCACCCCTTGGTTGGTTTTGGGGGTGGGATGGTCTACCCAGCCGGTAGAATTGACTTACCCATCCGACTGGGAGAGAAAGGTCAGGGACGACATATTGTCGTCAGATTCTTGGTCGTTGAGGAGTTGACCACCTACAACATTATCCTTGGCCGGCCAACCCTCAATGAAGCCAAGGCAGTAATCATCCCGTCTCTCATGCTCATCAAGTATAAGAGGGATGACGGCTCTGTTGGTTCCCTGAATGGGGATCAGAAGACGGCCCGAGAGTGCTATCTCTCAGCCGTCAGAGACACTGTGGCCCCAGGCGGCCAGGAACCAATAGACCTTGACAATGTCAAGGATGCCGAACCAGCACCTGCCCCACCAGCAGCCGGAAAGAAAAGAAAGGCACCTCTGCTGGTGGAGGTGAAGAAAGAGAAAAAATAGCAATCACTGACCGGTGAACGGTCAGATGAGCTACGTCCCCAACCGGTTGGTGAAAACATTGACCTCGTTCTGGATGACAGTCGTCCAGAACGTATTGTAAAGGTTGGGACGGTTGCTCATGCTACCTTGGGTGCAAGTTTGCACCTCCTGCTGAAGGAATTCAAAGACATCTTTGCCTTTGAAGTGGAAGAGATGCCAAACGTCAGCCCGGATCTCGCTGTCCACAAACTCGCCGTGGACCCCAAAAAGAAGCCCATCCGAAAAAAGAAAAGAAACCACGGTGAGGAAAGAAGTCAGGCGGCAGCTGCCGAAGTTAAAAAGCTGCTAGACGCCAGGTTCATTCGGCCTTGTAACTTCCCCGACTGGGTGGCCAATGTGGTTCTTGTTAAGAAACCGAATGGGACCTGGCGCATGTGTGTTGATTACACAGACCTCAACAAGGCGTGTCCAAAGGACAGTTACCCGCTTCCAAAGATTGACAGTCTGGTCGACTCTACAGCCGGTCACGCCTTGATGAGATTTATGGATGCCTACTCCGGCTTCCATCAGATACCCCTGTGGAAGAAAGATCAAGAGAAGACGACCTTCGTCACTGATAAGGGGCTATTTTGTTATACTGTGATGTCGTTTGGCTTGAAAAATGCGCCTGCCACTTTCCAACAGATGATTAATACGGTCTTCATTAATCAGATTGAGAGGAATGTGGAGGCGTACATTGATGACATGATAGTCAAATCCAAGCTACAGACAGATCACCTTGCTGATCTCCAAGAAACATTCACCACCCTCAGGCGGCATAAGGTCATGTTGAATCCAAAGAAATGCGTCTTTGGTGTTGAGTCTGGGAAGTTTCTTGGATTCCTGATTGATCAAAGGGGGATAGAGGCTAACCCCGAAAAGATACAGGTGGTGATTGACATGAAGTCACCCCGTTCTGTCAAGGAAGTGCAGAGACTCACCGGTTTTCTGGCCGCCTTGGGGAGGTTCCTCAGCCGGTCAGGCGACAAATGCCTCTACTTCTTCCAAGCAATCAGGAAGAAGACCAGATTTGAATGGGGGGATGATGCTGAGGCGGCGTTCCAGAGGTTGAAAGAGCATTTACATTCTCTACCTAGGTTGGTCAGTCCTTTGCCTAGGGAGACGTTGTACATGTATTTAGCCGTCTCAGATCATGCCCTTAGTGCCGTTCTCCTTGCTGAGCGAGACGGCATGCAGCTCCCGGTTTACTTCATTAGCCATGTTCTTAAAAATGCTGAACTCCGGCACCCCATGGTTGAAAAATTTGGCCTTGCTTTGTATATGGCATTCAAAAAATTGAAGCCTTACTTTTTGGCACATCTGGTGGTGATTTACACTGACCAGCCACTCAAGCGGCCAATGTCTACATTGGATTCATCCGGGAGAATGTTGAAATGGGCTATTGAAATGCAAAGCCTTGAAATCACTTACGAACCAAGAAAGGCAGTGAAAGGTCAGGCGTTTGCCGACTTCATTGTTGAAATGACCCGTCTGGTGGCTCCGGATAATCTTGATCAGGTTTGGAAAGTGTACGTAGACGGGAGCTCTACAAAGAACGACTGTGGTGCAGGCGTAATCTACGAGTCTCCTGAAGGGGACATATTTGAGTATGCACTACGCTTCAAGTTTCAGGCCTCTAACAATGAGGCGGAATATGAAGCCCTGCTAGCCGGCATTCGCATGTGTAAGGCGGCAGGGGCCATTAAAATTGACGCCTACTTTGATTCCCAATTGGTTGTTAGCCAGTATGAGGGAAGCTATGAGGCTACTCATCCGGCTATGATCAAATATCTTCAGGCAGTCAAAGAAGAGGCCGTGGCACTTGAGGAATTCCGGCTGAATCAAGTGCCTAGGTCGGAAAACAACCAGGCGGATGCATTGTCAAAACTGGCGTCTTCCGCCTGCCATGATACGCCTCGGTCAGTCTTTTGGGAAGTTCTTGAAAAGAGAAGTATCTATGAAGATCCCATTGGAGTTCTGGACCGAAGCTCTACCTGGATGGATGGCATCCGGGCTTACTTTTCAGACGGCACACTTCCTGATTCGCCACAGGAAGCAGCCTTCCTGAAGAAGCGAGCTGCAAGCTTCGAGTTGAGAAACGGAGAACTCTTCAAGGCAGGGTTTCTTAAGCCCCTGTTGAAGTGTGTCACCCCAGAAAAGGGGAAGGAAGTTCTCGAAGACTTGCACTCGAGATTCTGCGCCTCCTACATAGGCGGCAGGTCCCTAGCCGCCAGAGCCAGACGACATTACTTTTGGCCCACTCTTGAGGCAGACGCCAAGGAGTTGGTGAAGAAATGTGACAAGTGCCAAAAATTTGGCAAACTCATTCACCGTCCGGCTACTGATCTGACGGCGATCCACAGCCCAATCCCATTTGCAAAATGGGGCATGGACATCTTAGGTCCTTACACGCCTGCTCCAGGCGGAAAGCGCTACATCTTGGTGGCTGTGGATTATTTCACCAAGTGGGTGGAGGCTGAGGCGGTTAAGAATATCAAGACCTCAGACGTAATTTCCTTCATCTGGAAGAACATTATCACCCGGTATGGGGTACCTATGTCTATGGTGTTTGATAATGGTCCTCAATTTGAGACGCCTCAGCTAAAAACTTGGTTGGGAGACCAGGGGATCTCAAGTTGTTTTGCATCCGTCGGCCGGCCCCAAGCAAACGGCCAAGTTTAAGCCTTCAACAAACTCATCTTAGACGGAATTAAGAAGAAAATAGAAAGATTCGGTGGCTTGTGGGCAGAAGAGTTAATCTATGTCCTATGGGCCATTCGGACTACAGAAAAAGGGGCAATCGGTGAAACCCCATTTCTCATGGTTTACGGTGCTGAAGCCGTCTTGCCCATCGAACGTTACGAGCGGACTCTCAAAGTCATGCTATATGATGAAGAGGCGAACTGGGAAGCAATGCGCCTGGCATTGGATTCACTCCCAGAACGCAGGGGCAATGCCGCCTTGCGTCATGAGATTTACCGTCTGAGGATGACTAGAGCCTACAACAAAAAAGTACACAAGCGTCCCTTGAAAGTTGACGACTTAGTGTTACGAAAAATGGAGGCAACCGGTAGGGCCAATGAGCTGGGGAAGCTAACTCCAAATTGGGAAGGCCCCTACCGGATCTATGAACTCCAGACGGCAGGCGCCTGCCTAGAACTTGGAATGTAGACAATCTGAAAAAGTACTACTTCTGAGAATGTAAATTTTTTGTAAACAATGAGTCAATTAATGAGAAATCAGACTTTGTTTGCAAGCTAGTTTCGTTTTTTCCGTCTGGGTAATACTCAGATGGATTCTTTATGTATTTTTACTAAGTTTTACTTAATAATTGTCTGTCCGCCTGGGTAATGACCCAGACAAATTTTTCTGTTTAACTAAGTTCGATACTTAGTGTAAATTTAATGACATTCGGCCAATACTCCGACTAAAAACTAAGCACAAAAACGTTTAGTGGCTATACAACCGGTCTCAAACAAGACCAGAGGCTAAAATAGCCGGATGGTTGCTCATTTTATAAAATCGCCTGTCCCAACATGGACAAAGGCATCCGGCGACACCCCTCTGGGTGCAATCGTCGTAGAGAACAGACTATTTGTCGGTTCTACGTACCCATGCAGCCGGCAAAAATTGAACGACCAAATTGGTCAACTTATAGCCGTCTGATCAAAATGACCTAAGAACGAATGCCCTGAGGCATCAGTCAGTAACCGGCTGAAGTTCTCACTTAGGTTCTTTATTCCAAAACTGCACTTCCTACCCCAATTGGGGCAAAGGATTTCAATGGCTATGAAATCTCTGCTAAGACGGACAAGCGCCGTCTGGGTAGTGACTGGATCGCCTGTTGGTGTACGGCTGTGCACTTGGTTTGGGGCAATCACTACTGTGATTGATTGACTTACAAACATATCATGCTCTTTGTAGCATCAGACTTTTTCAAGTTAATCAACCAACTCCACTTGAAACCAATCACACAGCCGTCCAGGGGCAAGGACAGCCAGACTATTGATTAGTTAGGCAAAAAATCGCCGCATGCTTTTGATAAGTTAGGCAAAAATGAAAAATTAAAATTTGCAAAAATTGAAAATCAGACACAAAATGATCAAAACCGACTCAGTCGGTATATTTCATAAAATTCCACCCAACCAAACGGTTGTAGTGGATTAAATGTTAACCGGACCCTGTCCGAGAGAAATGAGAAATTGTTAATTAACCTGGCTCCTTAGCCGGTAAATACAAATATACTCGGCACGCAGGCTGGAAAAAACAAGTTTTGGCATACTGCCGCTGAATAAAAGAAAAAATAAAAACAGAGACTGGCATACTGCCGCTGAATGGTCACTTCTTGCCTGCAGACGGTTCCTCCTGGTCCTCCTCCTCATCATCTGAGGGTATCTCCTGTGCTTTACCCGGACTAGGTAGCTGAGGCGCGGACGACTCGTTGATGGAGTTGACCCAGGCTTCGAAAGAGTCAGGCTCTGGCTTGCCTCTATCCCTTAAGTACACCACGTACTCGGCATAGCTGTGAGCCAGTGCCCAGACGCCGTAATCCGCGTTTGGGTACAAGGCAGCCCAGGCGATCTTCATACGGGCGTCATTGTCAGCGTCACTCTCGGAAACAAGGCGGTTTTGCTCCGCCTCCAGGGTTGCTGCAAAGTTCTTCTAAGCCTGAGTAGCCTCCTTCTCTAGTTTTGCAACCTTGGTCTTCAGGTTGGTGTTCTCTTCAGAAACACCCTGAAGTGTGCCAAGGTCCGTCTGAGCCTTCTTGAGCGCCTCATCAGCCTTTTTGGCGCTCTCATCCGCCTTCTTCTGGGCCTCCTCCGCCTTCTTCCGGGCCGTCTCAACATCAGTCGCCCGCTGTTTGGCCGTCTCCAGATCCGACTCCAGCTGCTGGATTTTAGACGCCTGTGTCATAATGATTGCTTTAGTTTCAAGTTCATTTACGATAGTCGAGTGTAAAGCAATATTATCAGCGTCTATGGCGGACTTCTTGGCCCTTTTTACCTCTTCCCGTTTGCGGAAATAAGGACGTTTGAGCCCGTCCACCCGCAGCATAGCCTGCAAAAAAGCAAGCGGTATTAGTATTGCAGGCGGGATAAAACACTTGGAAAAAATAAATTTGACATCTTACCTCAGCCAGAAGGGATAGAATGCGTTCCAGATTAAACGTCTCTATCCCAGGGATGCTGTCTTTATCCCTCTTCCGGACGACTTCAAGCATGGCCTTGACATGCTTCTGGACGTCTGGACAGCGGGGAGATTGATCTGCACCACAATCAATACGTGATGAGTGCAAAACTAAGGCGGCACCTATCTGTTGCCGACCGTCTGAGGATGACGTCTGTTGGGAGTGGGATTTCACTCGCAAAGGCCACCCTAGCTCGGGCGGGGATTCAAAAGGGTTCTTACCTTCAGAGCCGGCCAAGCGGGAACCGCTTGCAGGCGTAGTGAACTCCCCGGTTGCTGATAAGGGGTTGACGAGATCGAGGCACAAGCTGCCGCCTACCTTCTCGTTTCGCCCCGCTATCCGCATCTGCTGATGCCTGGCTGAGGCGCCAGGAGTTGGCGCTGAAGTGGATTTTTTGATTTTGTTGAGAACGGAGGGGGTCTCCTCCCTAGCCCGTTTGAGTTGTTTCTCAAACGTCTTTCCAACCTCTCCTCCCTGCGAAAATAACCAAGTTAAAGATAGCATCCGGGAATAATAATTTTTAAGACCAATTTACGAAATGGTCAGGCGTTTATTACCTTGGCTTTGACCTCAGCCGCAGCTTTTTCCGCAAGCTCCTTGCGGATGACTACAGAGGACCGCTTGGGAGTCTTCTCCGACTGCAACATGTTTAATGTTTCTTCTGCAAAAAGAAAGAAATTGGTCAATATCATAAATCAATTCCGATAGAAAAATACTACAGACGGATATAAACTCAGGCGCATACGTTTGGTAAACATATGTCCTAGCCCGCAGGCGGCTAAGAAACACTCGTCCCTGAACCAGGCGCTCTTGGGGATCCAGTTCTTAGGGACTTTTATTGTTTCCCCGGTTGACAAGGTTGCGTCTGTGAGGCCGAAAAAGTCTGCCTCAATGATCTTGTCAAAATCTTCCTCTGGGATCCGGGGAAGAGCGCACTTCCGGCCCATCAAGTCGGGCTTCTTATTGTACAGACGGAATTCATAATTCTCCCGTCTGGTTGGAGCTGACATCAGGTAGAACCTGTACTTCCAGCCGTCGAATTTCGAGACCTTGTCCAAGGTCATCATATATTGGGGATGCGTGGTTAGAGTGTACCACGCCCTCCAGCCACCTGGGCTTCTGCTAAGATAATGCATACTAGCAAAAGCCTCCCAGCCGGGGTTAAGCCCCTGGAACTCGCAGGCGGCAACATACCCCATAATGTTTGTCCAAGAGTTAGGGGTAAGTTGCCAGACTCCGAGGCCGTAGCCTCTCAAAATTTCCTTCACCGCATGGTGAAGGGGGAAGCGAAGACCAGCCTTGAATGCCGCCTCATAACAGCCGAAATAGCTGTTGGCATTCTCTTGATCGTCCTCCCAGGCGATGGTGCCATTTTCAGGCGGCACTCGGATTCTATACCCGTCTCCTAGCGGGTGCATTTGAGTAAAATTCTTTAAGTTCTCCTCCATTTGGATCCAGTCCTTGGAGGAGACGTGGATGTTGAAGGGATCATCCTTATCGTTCCATTTTTTCCTTTCTTCCTCCTCGCTATCCTCAAGCGGGGGTAAATCGTCACTGCTCTCAAAGGTAGAGGCAGAGCTGTCACTCTCCGTCTCCTCCTCATTTTGGGCCAAGGGGGCAGAGACGGCCTCATCGCCGCCTTGGTCGCACTCTTCCAAAAAGGAATCAGCGGGAGTTGAAGGGGCGCGCGGAGGGGATCTCTCCAGAGCCGTCTGGTCTCCCTGACCAGACGTTTCTCCCTCAGGCGTTTGGCCGCCTGAGCCTGAGCCTTCGCTTCTGTAATTTGGATCAGTTGCCGTCTGCATTGTCCGAGCCATTGTGTCCTGCACAGACACATAACTGGTCGGAATCCAAGGCAAAGAGTGGTCCCAACACCCCGAGACGGCACTCCCAGTCCTAGACTCAGCCGTCTTTGGTGACCGGCTGGACTCTAACCTAGGCTGTGCCGTGTGTGTTGGTGATGCATCCATTTATTGCAAGAAATATGTACAAGCGGTGAAAAAAGAAAAAGAGCTGAGAGAGGCAGAGACGGTACCTTTTGAAGTGATATCTGAAACTAGGCGGGTCCGGCTGGGTCGATGGAAAGCGAGCTCTCTTGCTTGCGCCTGACTCAAACGGATGACTTCTGCTCTCTCAAAGTTCTCTCTCTAGAAAATGTTTTGTAAGCGTACAAAATTATGAGGGTAAACGGCTATATATATAGAGGGTAAATATGGGGGCATTCTCGTAATTTACTCGGAAGGTGAACGGTTACTCTTTAATGGTAAAATTACCGCCAATCGGAGCATGACACGTGTCACAGATGCCACGTGGCGTGCCACGTCACATCTGTGAGGGGCAAATGTTTAGGGTAATTTTACCCTGCCACGTGGTCCAATCAGAGGATGACATGTGTCAGCCTCAGGATGGCCCAAAGTGGACCAATCCCTGCTTGACACGTGTCACTCCAGAAATTAAGGGAAAAAGGCGGCCTTCAGGCCCAAATCCCGAGAAAGCCGCAAAACGGCGCAACCCACCAATGATTAGGGTTCAGTGACCTAATCAGGGGCACAAATCCCAAAGACCCTATAAATAGGGATATGTCACTCTTTTTGAGGGCACGTTTTACCATTTATTACACTTGCCTTCTCTCACATCAGAGAAAGACCTGAGATTGGAATCCGAGCAGATGCCCACCTAAATTTCCGTTCTCTTTATTCTCTTTCAAGTTACTAACTTGACCATCGGAGGCGGAGCTCCAACCACCCGGAGTCTCCGTTATTTTGCAGGTACAACTCAGCCGGATCAGACTTCGTGTTGTAACTCTCCCGAGGGACAAAAACACCCAAAACACTAGGAATTATGGAACTATCACACATTTCCTAACCAAATCAACTAGTCAAGCACTATATTCACAAATAGTTGGCAAAATTGACTCATGTTTAGGAATCCAAGCAATTAAACTTCAAATCATGACCAACAAATACACAATGCTCATTTTCAATAACCAAGAATCAAAACAAATTTTCTCAAGTATGGGGCACAGGGAAGCATGATTTACAATTCATTGGAACGTATTTTTGAATTTTTTATTTATTTTTCAATTTTTTTGTATTTTTTCATATGTAAGAAAGAAATAAAAACTACACTAGGAAAGCAATTAAAACTATATTAGAAAGCAAATAAAAAGAGAAAAGGAAGAGAATTACCAAGCGAAAGAACACCCCCCCAAGCCAAATCAAGCAATGCCCTCATTGACTTGGGAGTGTAGCCTACTCCTCATCCTCATCCATCCTCGAATAGCCCCCTCCGTGGCTAGAACCGGCTCCTCCATGGCTAGAGGCACCACCTCCATAACCCGAACCACCTGCAAAGAAGTTAGGGTCCACATTCCCCCAAGCCCACCAAAAGGTACATCGGTCCCATAACCATGGACCGATGAGTAGTCGACGTAGGTACCGTAGGCACTTGGGTTCGTATATCCACCTTGCGGATATTGGAACCAATCGGGAACAAGTGAATCGGGGGGGATAGCCCCCCGACGGGCATTATCATCATACATGGGGTATAAACCCCTCCCTAGGTTCCTGTCTACATACCCCACCCTTCTATCTAGAGACCCTACTCTAGTGTCCAAGTCCCTAACCATACCCTCAACTCTCCCTTGCCCCATCTCAATTCTATCTAATTGGCTCCTAAAAGCTGAGAAGTCATAAGGGGCGTTGGGGTCAATGTTGTAGTTGGTTGAGGAAGTGGGAATATCATATGTAAAGGGTGGAGGTGGTGGGTAGTGTGGTGAATGGTGATGAGGTGAGTGGTCTACGGGAGATTGGTGGGGTTGAGGTGAAGGGTGAGGTGGTTGAGCCTCACCTTGACCGTTAATCTCGAAAGTGTAAGAAGGCTTCCCCTTCTCAAATTTGGTCAAGGTAGGGTTGAGTAAAGTGAAAGCATTATCCCTCCTACCCGATTCCCGTTGAATCACCCACCAAGTCTCACCTTCCATGACATTAATCCAATTAAGGCCACCTAAATAGGGTAGGTCCATAATAGTTGGGCCGGCTACCTTACCGTCATCGTTAGGAACAAAGTTCAGGTGTTTGACGGCTATGTGTGTTACTAGGCCACCAAAATAAATGGGTACCCTAGACCTACCCGCCTCGGCCGCATTGGCCACCCGTTGGAAGTGGTTGGCCATTTTGTGGACTATGTTGAGCTTTTCACTCCTCGGGATCATGTATGACCCTAGCAATTCAAGCTCATCCCGCCTAACATTAGCGGGTTCATGCCTTCCAAAGATGGTAAGGCCAACAAACCGTTGCCAAAACTTTGGCACGGGATGTTGTATCCAAGTGCCCTTGGCATGTTGGAGGTTCAAATTAGCATCCCCCGTAAGGGATTGATAGACAACGGCAATGTTGTCTTGGGGAGGTTTAATTGGCCTATCCGATTTTAACTCAAAAATTTTGCCAAATTCTTTCAATGTCAATCTAACATCATTATTTAGTAATCTAAATTGAACATGAGAAATTAAAGCATTAGATTTTATGACATTAAAACTAGAAACGAATTCTAAGGTTAAGTAATCATAAGTATCGTAATGCATGTTAAAGAAACCGCTCATGCCAATTTCCTTGAACAACTTTTCTACATGCTTATCAATTCCTAATCTAATAAGGGTGGGGTGATGAACAAAACAAGTAGGAATTACCTGCCTCGAAGTGAGGTTGATCATCCTTTGTTTTTGCTCTTGGGTGGTGATGACCACCCTCTCCCATCCCGGAACTTGCAAATCCGGGTCAATTCTGGCCTCTTGTTGGCTTGAGCTTTCCCGCCTTACAGTTCTTGATCTCTTGAGAGCCATTTGTGATTAGAAAAGATAGGAATTTAGGACTTTCCCTCTCTTAGGGTTTAGAGAAGATTGAGAGAAAGTGGTAAAAATTAGGTGTAGATTGTAGAGAAAGATGAAAGGATTAAAAATATGCAAAAATCTTTGAGTTTTGATGGAAGGATTGGAGAAGATCTTGAAAACAAGTGAGTTTGAAGGTGTAAAAATGGACGTTTTAGAGAGAGAAAGTAATGGTGAAGAAGATGAAAGAAAAAGAAAGTGAGGAAAGAAGGAAGGGGAAAGGATATAGAGGACGACCAAATAAGGCGCGCCCGATCGGGCAAGCCTCGCCCGATCAGGCGGATAATGCTGAAATCCAGAACCTTAGTTGCGCGCCCGATCAGGTGAGCTCCGCCCGATCGGGCGCGAATACGAAAGAAAATTTCGCCCTTTCACTCGCCCGGTCGGGCGAGCTTCGCCCGAAATTTCTTTTTCTTAACTCGATTTGCGCCCGATCAGGCAACCTCGCCCGATCGGGCGAAATTAGCTCGAGTTTCTAACTGCACTTGCGCGCCCGATCGGGCTAATTTAGCTCCGATTTCCAACTCTACTTGCGCGCCCGATTGGGCAACCTCGCCCGATCGGGCAAAATTAAAGCTGAAATTTTCCCTGCTTGTGCGCCCGATCGGGCCTGTGCCAAGTCAGATGTCCTTAGCTTTTTCTTCGTCTTCAAATTTTTTTTTCTAAGTCTTTTGACCTCTCAAACCTATGCCTGTACAAAAACACTTATAAATGGAAAAATTTCACTCTCCTCGCCTCTCTAAAATAAAAATAAAGAAAAAAGAAAACTAGTCTAGAAAGCAAGAAATACGGGTTGCCTCCCGCAAAGCGCTGGTTTATCTAGGTCCCGCACGACCCTCTTACCACAGTGAAACTCAGAATGAATCGGAACCACTTAGGTGAAGTATATCAAGTGTTCCAATTGTAGCCCCCTCATGATATAGCTTGAGTCTTTGGCCATTAACCTTGAACTCGTTACTATGTTCGTCGAAAACCTCCACATAACCGAATTTGTTTGCCTTTTTTACGATAAAAGGACCCGACCACCTTGACCTTAACTTTCCTGGGAAAAGTTTAAGTCGTGAGTTGAATAGTAACACTTTATCACCCTCCTTGAATTCTCTCGGAAGGATCATCTTGTCGTGCCACTTCTTCGTCTTCTCTTTGTAGACTCGAGCACTATCATAGGCCGTCAACCTAAACTCATCGAGTTGATTAAGTTGAAGTAACCTCTTTTCTCCCGCTAGTTTGGCATCTAGATTGAGCTCCTTAATAGCCCAATATGCCTTATATTCCAATTCGACCGGGAGATGACATGCTTTTCCGTACACGAGTCTATACGGAGTAGTACCTATAGGGGTCTTGAATGCAGTTCTGTATGCCCAAAGAGTGTCGTCCAACTTGTCGCTCCAATCTTTCCTTGACTTTGCCACGACCTTCTCTAGAATGGCCTTGATCTCACGGTTGGAAACCTCAACTTGGCCACTAGTTTGGGGGTGGTAGGCTAAACCTGTCCTATGGTAGACACCATACTTTTTGAGGAGGGTGTCCAAATTCCGTTCATGAAAGTGAGATCCTCCGTCACTTATTATAGCTCTGGGTACACCAAATCTTGGAAAGATGGTTTTCTTGAAAAGCTTGTGGACGACCTTGGCGTCATTGGTAGGAGTGGCGATGGCCTCGACCCACTTGGATACATAATCCACGGCGACAAGAATATAACTGTTCCCTTTTGAAGAAGGGAACGGTCCCATGTAATCAACACCCCAAACGTTAAAAATTTCAACTTCTAAAATTCCTGTTTAGGGCATCTCATGCCTCCGCGAGATGTTGCTAGTCCTCTGGCAAGAGTCATAAGCCTGCACAAAAATTTTAGCATCCTTAAACATCGTAGGCCAATAAAAACCTGACTCATTAATCTTGGCCACCGTTTTAGTGGGGCCATGATGTCCTCCATATGGTGAGGTGTGGCAACTAGTAAGCACACCGTGGACTTCCCATTCGGGAACACACCTGCGAAATAATCCATCTGCACACTCACGAAACAAAAAAGGATCATCCCAAAAATTATGTTTAACATCAGAAAGGAATTTCTTTTTTTGTTGGTAGGACAAGTCAAGAGGTAGAGTACCACCCACTAAATAATTAGCAAAATCCGCATACCATGGGTGTTGCTCTAAAACTGCATAAAGGTTGTCATCGGGGAAAGAATCATCTATAGGTAGAGAATCCTTACCCTCATCATACCTGATACGTGACAAGTGTTCTGCCACTACGTTCTCTGCTCCCTTTTTATCTTTTATTTCTATGTTGAAATCTTGGAGCAGAAGAACCCATCGGAGTAGCCTTGGATTCGATTCCGCCTTAGCTATCAAATACTTCAATGCTGCATGGTCAGTAAAAACAATGACTTTAGAACCAACAAGATATGATCTAAATTTTTCTAAAGCATAAATAACAACAAGAAACTCCTTTTCCGTAGTGGCATAGTTGACTTGGGCTTCATCCAACGTTTTGCTAGCATAGTAAATAGCATGCAAAACCTTGTTCTTTCTCTGTCCGAGCACGACTCCTAGCGCAAAGTCACTTGCATCACACATGATCTCGAAAGGAAGGTTCCAATCGGGAGCACATATGATGGGTGTCGATATCAAAGCCTGCTTAATCCTGTTGAAAGCCTCAAGACACTCGTCAGTAAAAATAAAAGGGGCATCCTTGAGTAAAAGCTGCGTCAGTGGGTTAACAATTTTAGAAAAATCTTTGATAAAGCGGCGATAAAACCCCGCATGACCCAAGAAACTTCTAACTCCCTTAACATTAACTTGGGGAGGTAATTGCTCAATCACTGATATTTTAGCTTTGTCTACTTGTATGCCCTTATCAGATACAATATGACCTAGGACTACTCCCTCCGTCACCATAAAGTGACATTTTTCCCAATTAAGAACTAAGTTGCACTCTTCACATCTTTTCAAAATTTTAGCGAGATTAATTAAGCATGAATCAAATGAAGAACCATATACGCTAAAATCATCCATAAAGACCTCCATAATAGACTATATGAAATCAGAAAAAAATGCTCATCATACAATGTTGAAAGGTAGCGGGTGCATTACATAAACCAAAGGGCATTCTACGATATGCAAAAGTGTCATAAGGGCATGTAAAGTAGTCTTTTCCTGATCTTCATGGTGAATCGGAATTTGGAAAAATCCTGAATACCCATCCAAATAGCAAAAGAATTTATGATTGGCCAACCTCTCAAGCATTTGATCTATAAAGGGAAGAGGGAAGTGGTCCTTTTTAGTGGTGATATTTAATCTATGATAGTCAATGCACATACGCCACCCTGTTACAGTTCTAGTGGGAATTAATTTATTCTTTTCATTTGTTATCATAGTCATCCCACCCTTCTTTGGCACTACCTGCACATGACTTACCCATTTGGAGTTAGAAATAGGATAGATAGTACCTGCATCAAGTAATTTTATAACCTCCTTCTTGACTACTTCTTGCATGTTGGGATTTAATCTTCGTTGGGGTTGAATGCAGGGCTTGTAATTTTCCTCTAGATGTATTCTGTGCATACAAAAGTCAGGGCTAATACCCTTGAGATCATCAACACTGTACCCAATAGCCTTCTTATGGGTTTTGAGAACCCCTAGAAGTTGGGAAGTTTGTAGGTCAGTAAGTGCAGTACTGATGATCACGGGGTGTAGTTCCTGTTCATCTAGAAAAATATATTTTAAATGAGAAGGGAGAGGTTTTAGCTCAGGTTTCTTGACCTCTGCAGGTTTTGATTCCTGAACTAAATTTACTACCTTCATTGTTTCCTTGGGGCTTAACTCTTTTAAGGAAAGAGCCTTTTCAATATCTAGTACCTCATTACCCCAAATGCTTGCATTGTCTCTAGATAAATTCCCGCAGAGAACTTCCTCTAGGGGATCTTTCGCAAGAACCTGTGGCAAGCTATCATCACAAATATCATCCATTATATCAATTATATCAATGTAGCAACAATTTTCCTTTAACATAGGCCCTTTCAAAACCTTCCCTAAATTAAAAGTAACATTATCGTCACCTACAGAAAGGGTTAGTTTACCATTTTTAACATCAATGATTGCTCCTGCAGTATGGAGAAAAGGCCTACCTAATATAATGGGTATTTGTGTGTCCTCTGCCATGTCTAAAACAACAAAATCAACAGGAATAAAAAATTTACCAACTCTGACAGGTACGTCCTCTAAAATACCTAAGGGGTATTTTATCGAACGATCTGTCATTTGCAAAGTTATATTAGTAACTTTTAATTCTCCCATATTAAGTTTAGCGCAGACAGACAATGGCATGACACTGACACTAGCACCCAAATCACACAAAGCTTTATCAATAAAAACATTCCCAATATGACAAGCGATAGAAAAACTACCGAGATCCTTTAATTTAGGAGGGGATTTGTTTTGCAATAAAGCGCTACACTCCTCTGTAAAAGCTACAGTTTCTACTTCATTAAAGGCCCTTTTCCTAGTCAGAATGTCTTTCATAAATTTAGCATAAGCAAGAACTTGAGTGATTAAGTTAGTAAAAGGAACTGTTACCTGCAGGTTTTTCACAACCTCTAAAAACTTACCGAATTGTTTATCAAACTTACTCTTCAGTTGTCTATTAGAGAATGGAAGTTTGATAACCGGGCTCTGCACATCTCCTCCCTTATTCTGCGATTTACCCTGCACAGAAACACTAGTAGAGTTAGTATCTATTTGTAGCCCTACAGGGCTAGCAGGATTAGCGTTTGGTATAGAGGAATCTAGATCAGGAACTGGTCTATCTTCCTTTGGCATAGGAGGTCCATCATAATGTGAACCACTCCTTAGAGTGATTGCATTGGCATGATCTGTAGGATGGATAGGTTGTGATGGTAGAGCTCCCTGCTGACGGGATTGTAGGGTAGATGAAAGTTATGCAATTTGATTGTCCATGATTTTATTATGGGCTAGGATAGAATCAATTTGCGCGTCCCTACTCTCCATGTGCTTTTGCATATTGGCAAGTATTACTCTAATTTCTGTCATGGCAGGGTCGGAAGATGATGAGGGTGATGCTTGGCTTTTCTGGCCAGAATTAGGATGATAATATTTTTTGCTGTGGTGGGGTTTGCTGTTGTGGTTGTTGCGGAGGTGGAGGGTTTTGAATATTGGTGCTCCGGTATGAAAGATATGGATGATTTTTATAACCCGCATTGTAAGAATTGGAATAGGGGTTATTCTGCCTATAGGTTTGAAAGGCTTTAACTTGTTCCATAGAGCTCCTACAATCTTGCTCCCAATGACCTACAATTCCACAATTTTCACAAAAAGCTTCATTGTTAGCAACAGTAGAAAAATTAGCTACAGAGTTAGGAGCAGCAGTAAGATTATCTAATTTTTGACAAATAGACATTAATTGAGCTTGCAAAAAGGATACGGAATCGACATTATGTTTTCCTTTATTTGCAAACCCTCTCGGATTCCCATATTGGGAATTGTGTATTGCCATGTCTTCGATAACCTAACCTGCATCGTCCACATTTAAATTCATAAACCTCCCACTAGCTGCCGAATCTAGCACTGATCTAGAAGAATTTCCAAGTCCATTATAGAATGCTTGGATCAATTGCCATTGTGCTAGATTGTGGTGAGGGCATTCTCTCTATAGATCCTTGAACCTCTCCCAAGCCTCATATAACGTTTCGTCGGCCTCTTGAGTGAAGTTCTGAATATCACTCCTTAGCACCGCTGTTCTCTCTGCAGGATAGTATTTATTATAGAAATTCAAAGCAAGAGTTTCCCAGTCAGTAATACCAAGTGCAGTTCTATTCAAACCATTAAACCATAATTTAGCTTTGCCACATAATGAAAAAGGAAAAAGAATCTCCCTGATTTGGTCTTGCGTGACCCCAGCTTGTCTATGGTGTTACAATATTGGCAGAAATCTGCGATGTGAAGATTGGGATCTTCACCCTTAGCTCCACTGAATTTCTTCCTCTCTATCATAGTGATAAATTGGGGCTTGATCTCAAATTGAACTCCATCTAGAGCCGGAGTGGGAGTAAGGTGCGGGAAATCTGTGAGCTTCGGTTGCGAGTAGTCACTGAGTTTCTTCTGGGCCGTCATCTCTGATTCTGAATCTGAAGGAATATCTGTGTCACTAGAATCAGAGGGAGGATCTCTTCGACTGTTGTCCTCCTCAGAACCCGCTAGAATTTGTCTATAGAGTTTCCTTTGCCTATAAAAAGAGCGCTCGATCTCAGGGTCGAATGGGATGTAACCTGATCTGGAACACCTGGGCATAAAAAAAGAACTAAAAGACAAATATGAGAATTGCCTCAAAGAACTAACGTTCTCTGAGACAAAAGGGGATAATCTAAACTACAAAAATATAATCAGAAAACAAAAATAAAACCGTTTCCCCGGCAACGGCGCCAAATTTTGACAGGGTAAAGTCGTATCCCCTAATAAAAAATAATTACCTAAGTCCTCTAACTAAAGTAGATAGGGAAGTAGGGTCGAACTCCACAGGGAAACAAGTCTTTCTATGCCTAATTAATTATTATAGTCTAAATTATCTAAGTAACCAATATTTTTGTGAATAAAATCTAAACTACGGAGAATAAGGTCGAAAGAAATAAAGTAGGGGGAAAATCAAATATTAAAAGGCCTAGGGCATAGGTTCACTAATAAACAATATTCCAGGGCAAATCATAATAAGCAATCACCAAGCATTCGTTAATCAGATTATAAAGGGCTTTCGCTACGTATTATAATCACAGAGTTATTTTACCGGCATTAAATCTCATCTGTCAAATCTCGACTTAACCATTTATAAATTAATCTGCCTATTGAAACTAAGCTTAAACATCAATTCTCATCTGTCGAATCTCGAATTAATATTGCTAAACTCATACAATTAAATCTGGCCAAACCTAATTGTATACCATTAAATCAATCAATAGGAAATAAACCAAGCATTGATAATTGACAATCACAAAATTACCCCTTCATATCATTTATTAGATCCCCTTAAACCCTAGAAATAAAACTACTCACGCAACATTATAACTAAACTAATCGAATAAATAAATAAAAGCATCATCAAAGAAGTAAGTAAAATAGCTGAAATTAAAAGAGAAGAAATTGTTACCAAAAAGAAATCTGGATTAATAGAAATAATTAAGAACAAAAGTTGAGAGAGAATTTAAGAGAGAGAAATATTCTAAGTAGAGAGAGAAAGTCTAAGAAAGAAGGTAAACAAAATTCCGTACAAAAATTGTACTTAAACGTTTTCCAAAACAAAAATTAAAACTAAACTAATCAGGCTCCATAAAAACACGTGCCCGATCGGGCGAAGGGCCGCCCGATCGGGCCCGCCTTTTCCTTCGCGCTCCTTCTCAGCAGCATCACCCGATCGTGCTAGACGCTCGCACGATCGGGTGCGCTATAGGCTACGCACAGCACCAAGCAACGCCGCGCCCGATCGTGCCACTCCTTGCCCAATCAGGCCCTTGCTTCACTTTGAGGCTCGGACTTCGATTGGGCTTGATTTCTCGGCCTAATCTGGATTTCCTCTTTGGGTCTTGAATACTCGGTCCAAATACCTTGGGATCCCAATTACCGAGCCCTTAATCACCGGCTCGATGACTCTAACCGGCCTTGGGCTTCAAAGATGGTCGTGCACTTCTAATTCCCGTAGTCGCTTCATGAAAAACCCGAGAAAATGCTCCAAAGGCGCAATTTCCTACAAAACTCAACAAAAACTACGAAAACACTAGAAAATACAAATTAGTAATAAAAGTGGCTCGAAAGAGCCAAAAACACTACTAATTAGGACCAAGGGACGGGGGTAAATTACTATATAAAATGGATACATCAATATTCCACTTCATCTAGTTGCCCCGTGAGAGTTTTCAGATGAGCTTGATACGTAGCGAGACTTTCACTTCTCACCTTCCATCTCTTGGAGATCTGGTTAATGATTAGTGATGAATCACCGTAGATTATGAGCCTCTTAATTCCCAAGGCCACAGCTGTTTCTAATCCCAAAATGCATGCCTCTTACTTTGCGGCATTGTTGGTGACTTGAAAGTCGAGCTTCATGGAAATTGGGATATGCTCTTCATTGGGTGATACGAGCAAGACTCCTACACCACAACCTTTTTGGTTTGAAGCTCCGTCTAAATAGAGCGTCCAGCTATCATCTTCGGTCATGAGTAAATCTTCGTCAGGGAAATCGTACTCATCTTCTTCTTTCTCAACTTCTTCTAGCAGAAAATCTGCTAAGAAGTCAGAAACCGCAGAACCTTTGATGCCTTTTTGTGGTACAAACTTCAAGTCAAATTGAGCAAGGTTGACTATCCACCTTGGTAATATGCCATTGAGTGTTGATTTTTCGAACAAGTACTTGAGAGGATCCATCTTGAACACGACATGCACTGTATGAGTGAGCATTTAATGTCTTAGTTTCTGTGCGGCCCACACAAGTGCGAGACACAACTTTTCAAGCGGTGTGTATCGTGTCTCATATCCTTGAAGCTTCTTGCTCAAATAATAAATTGAATTTTCCTTGCTTTCGATCTCTTGTGCTAGCATTGCCCCCATCGTTTCTCTTGTGACCGTAAGGTAGAGTCGAAGAGGAAAGTCAGGCATTGCTGGCGCTAGCACGGGTGGGTTTGCTAGGTACTCTTTGATTTTGTAGAAAGCTTTTTGGCAATCATCATCCCATGTAACCGGGACATTTTTCTTAAGCTTCTTGAATATAGGTTCACATATCGTCGTGAGTTTTGATATGAACCTACTTATATATTGCAGCCTTCCAATGAAGCCTCAAATATCTTTCTCATTCTTGGGCGGTGGCATGGCCATGACCGCTTTGACTTTTGTGGGATCAATTTCAATCCCTCGAGAACTGATCACATATCCAAGTAGTTTGCCTGATGTGACCCCAAATGCACACTTTACTGGATTTAATCTCATGTTGTACTTGCGGATTCTTTCAAAGAACTTGTGAAGTGCAATTATGTGGCCTGGGTGATCTTTTGACTTAACAATCATATCATCGACATAGACCTCCACCTCTTTGTGCATCATATCATGTAACAATGTTATGGCTGCTCTTTGGTAGGTGGCACCCGCGTTTTTCAACCCAAATAGCATTACCGTATAGCAATATGTACCCCATTGTGTGATAAATGTGGTTTTCTCCATATCTTCCTCGGCCATTAATAATTGATTATATTCGGCGTAGCCGTCCATGAACGATAGGAGTGCATGGTTTGCTGTGTTATCGACCAGAATGTCAATGTGAGGTAGAGGGAACCCATCTTTCGGGCTTGCCTTATTGAGATCCCTGTAATCAACACACATTCTGACCCTTCCATCCTTCTTTGAAACTGGAACCACATTTGCTATCCACTCTGGATACTTGGATACTTTGATGAAACCTGCAGCCAATTTCTTTCTGATTTCTGATTTTGAGAGCCACATCCGGTTTCATACGGCGCAACTTTTGTTAAACAGGCTTCATACCTGGAATGAGTGGTATTGTATGCTGAGCTATATCCCTGTCAATTCCTGGCATATCTTGGTATGACCAAGAAAATACATCAACAAATTCACTAAGCAAGTTAATTAGCTCTTTGCGTTCATCTTGACTTAGTGTTAATCCAATTTTACTTCTTTGATAGTCGTATCATTGGAAATATTAACTGTTTCTGTATCTTCAATAATTGTTGTTTTATTTTCGTGTTCTTCCATTGCTTTTATTATTTCTTTGTCATTTTTATCATTAGCAAAGCAATATTGATCAGGGTTAGGGGAATGACACGCATCGTAAGCAAAGGCATTCATTTTATTGAATTCATTGGTCATTACATCAAGGGGGGCAAGGTCAGCTGCAACCTCGCCGGAATTATTTAGGACGGAAAGAGAAGGCTCAATAAGAGACTCAAGATTGGATTCTATACAGAAAGAGGGTTGACCTCAGACCCTAAGGACTCGTCTACAGATTTAGACTCAGACTCGGACTCAGACCCAAACGACTCAGACTCATCAAACATAGAACCTTTGCCAGCGGTTATTTCCAACTTCTCTCCGCTTGGCGTAGTGATCTTCACTGTCTTGCGCCATCCCATTGAAATATTATCAGCCTTGACGATTAACTCGGAGGGGTCAAAATCCTTGCTTGATATAACAGCTTGAATGAGCTCGGAATCATCATTGTAGTCAGGCTTGGATTCATTCTTTTCTAGTCCAAAAAGAAGGTTAATGTTCAGATCATCAGAGCTTGGACTAGCTGGTTTCTTATTTGTGAAGAGTTTTTTGCCTTCATCGACAAAGTCACAATCAAGGAAATCTCAAATCCTGTTTCACGCTTCCCATCGTGGACGAAAGGCTCAGGGAATTCATAGCATGGGAAGTCTTCCCCTTCTTTGATATATTGGCCATTGTGGGTGAATGGATACGGATCCATGGCCATTTCCGTCTTCATGATTCGAGCATTCTTGCGAGCCTTCATTTTCAGAAGGGCTTATTTCACATCTTCTTTTGTTAGCTTGAATCCTAAGCCAAAGGTATCTTTCTTAAGTGCACCAGGATGGCCCCAAAGTTCAGCCATTTTCTTTTTGAGTTCGAGGGTCATTCCAGGGAAATGCCCTTGCTTCTTCATAATGGCATTAACATTGGTATTTGAATAAGGATCAAAGTCGAGATGACACTTCTCCTCTTCTTCGATCATGAGCACATCATCAAGCGAAAAACCCCAGAGATCTTCATCTTCTTCGTCATGTTCAACATGGACGATGGGAGTATCAATAACTTGAATGCGCATGGGGGAGGCATCAATGGTAATTGGAACCCCTCCAACTATAGCTTTCACTTTCTGGTGCAATGACGATGGGATCGCCTTTAGCTTATGAAGCCAAGGACGTCCTAACAACAGATTGAAAGAAGCCTTAATGTCCACCACCTGAAACTTGGTGCGACGTTCAATGGCTTCAGTAGTTATGTTTAGGATGATAGTACCCACGGCTTGACGGCGAGTATAATCATAAGCGCGAATCCCTTAAGTAGAGGGAGTCAGTTCTTCATTTTTTATGCTCAACTTCTTTGTAGTGCGGAGTGGGAATACATTGATTGCAGAGCCATTATCAACTAGGCTCATAGGAACATTCATCTGCCTACACACCACAGTGAGGTGTAAGGCCGCCTTGTTATGTTGGTCCCCTTCCGGGGGCAAATTCTTGTTAGAAAAGGAAATCAAATTGCTAGTACTTGGCAATTCAGTAGTGAGAAAGTTGACCAGTCCTTGAGGAGTCATATCATCATCAACTCCTATTTTCACCAGAGTATTCATCATAACCTTTCGATGCTCATGAGAGGTGGCCAAAAGCTTCCATACATTCATTTCCACCTTGGTCTTTTGTAATTGCTTGACCACATCGTTGTTCACAGGGTTGATGGGATCAACTATTGGTTGTGATTGCGGTGGAGGTGGAGGTGGACTAGGCTGTTGCAACCGTCCACTTCTGGTGAGAACCTTGACCTCAAGGTCTCCCAAAACATCTTCACTTGTGCTAAGAGACGAACATGCTATATCCTTGAGATATATGTCTTCATCGTCACTATCCCAAATTCCATTCACTTCTTTATAGCTCGAGACAAATACAACTTCCGGCAAAGGTTCATTCACAGGTTGAATGAGTATTGATGAATCAAAGGAGACTTCATCTCCCAAGATAGCCAAAGCATCAGAAAGAGGACCTATTTGAATGTTAGGCTTCTTGCCCCCTGGTGATGAGTGACATTTATGTCACTCTTAGGGAGTAGTTTTAGAGTCATTTTCGTGTTTATTTTATCTTATTTTCCTTTCTTTCTCTTTAATAAAGTTTCTAGTTTATTTTGGTAATTTTGTCGTGTTTTAATTCTTTTCGTAGTTTTTAGTTTATTTTCGTATTTTATTTGCTTTTGATTTGTTATATTTCGTTCTTTATTTTGATGAGCGGCATTTATGCCACTCTTTTATCCTTTTTCTCTAAGGATTCTCCCCTCGTTTGCACTTGTTTGGCCCTCTTTCTAAGCATTTTTACTTAGCTTTGCTTTCTCTTTTCTTTCTCCTTTATCCTCCCTTTTCTTAGTCTTCCCGCTTTATTCTTATTGTGCTTTTCATGCTTATGCTTTGTAGGAACCATCGAGATTTTGCCGGGGAGCGGCTTCCATTACCGTCATGTTATCTTATTGAGACTAGTCCATTGTTTATATTTTCTTTTGATTTGTTTTTGTTCTCTTTGTTTTGTTTGAGAAAAAATGGCTTATATTTCTATTCCTCAATTTGATAATGAACCGTTTTGGGTGTATTTCAATAGACTTGAGGATTTCCTAGATGGTGTTAAAGGTTTAACCAAGGGTGATTATTGTGAAATCATCAATTTGGGATTAAATGAGAATTTTAGAGGAGTAGTTGATAATATGTTAAATGGTAAATTTCAAGACATGTCTTCGGATGAAGCTTGGGATTTCTATTCATGGTTAGCTAGGGATAATTATGATTGGGAGAGGGCCAATCATGAGACTTATGTTCGGGATTCTCATGCTTTTAATGTTGATGCTAATTGTCATGATTTGTCTAATATGAATTCCCATGATGTGCTTGATGCTCCCCATAGTGACCATGTAATGCATGATTTCAACTCCCCTCTCTCTATAGCTCAATGTAATGAGGTACACTCTAATGATGATGAAGTGCATGCTCTTTCTCATTTTGCATCCAATTTTTGCATGAATTCTAAAGGTGTGCCCCATAGTCCCCTAGATGATTCCAATGAGCAAGCTTTTGACTCGTCTATCCATGATGATTTGGACTCATTTGAGATTATGGCCCAAATATTTCTTGAGTTTCAAACGGTAGCCCATAACCTTATGAGTGAGTTCATTGATAAGGCTTCATTAGAAAGAGATGAGTTTGAGAGAAATTTGACCCCATTCACTCTTGATTTTGAGATAGTAGAAGGAAAGGATGTTTATTGTGTTGAAAAGGAGGATAAGGTTGATTACTTTGGAGTTTTTGAGCTTGAGGGAGATGTAGAACATGAGGGTTCTTCATTTGAGGATTCCATGATTGATTTTCATTCCCTCATTAGTGATGTGAGATCTTGTGATGAGGGATTAGCTACCCCTTTTTGCCTTTCTTATAAACCTTTTTCCCAAAGGTTTAACCATATCTCCTACTATCCTATGTTCCTCCCTTCTTTTCTCAAAGAACCTCTTAGGGATCCTCTTCCTTTTCAAGCTTCCAAAGCCCCTAACCCTTTCATTGTTGATGAGGAAAAGAGTTATAATGCCAACCAAAAAGATTTTTGTGAAGATTTTTCTTTTTCTTCTTCTACTTTTTCTTCTTATTTTCTTGATTTTTCTTTTGATTCTTTTACTTTTTCTTTTCTCCCTTCTCTCAAGCATAAAGTCTCCTTGTACTTTATGTTTGCTTGTCATATGAGCATCGCGTATGCTCTATTTCTCGATATGTTTGCCGGTGCATATGACAAGTTATTGCGTTCTTTGTCGGGTTATTTACTAGATTGGTCATGCTTGGACGTTAAGCAAGCCTTTGCGGGAAGTAACCCGTGTTTTATTGCTTTCTTTTTCTTTCTTTTGTGTTTCTCATTTTTGTTTACTCTCTTGTCTATGTGTATAGGTACTCCATGCATATACTCATGTGCAAAGATTTTGGATTGAGCTCCTTGAGACGAAGCACACCAATGATTGCTTGCATTTGGAAAAGCAACAAAGACGAGGAATTAGATGAAATTGTGGACAATGTGCTCAATTGCGGGTTTCAACACCCACCTCACATTTGGTTTACTCTTTCCTTCTTCCCTCATCTTGGATTTGCTTTCTTAATTGCATTTGGATTGTATGATTATGAATTGTTGTGTGAATTAGTTTTCTTCCTTCCCCTCCCACCCACCCTTTGTGCCTTTATTTTGAGCATTGAGGACAATGCTCCATTCTAGCTTGGGGGAGTAGCTATTCGCTAGCTTTGGGGGGTTATCTATATCTCTTGGTGGTTTCTTAATCCATAGTCTCATGATTGCTTGATTTATTTCTCTCATACTTGCCAAAGTCTATTATTGAGATTGGTTTTCTATGTTTGGATGGCCATGAGCGCCTTATTGAGTTGACTTTTGGTATATGTAGTTTTGATTGATCATGCTTTCATATTGTACTATTGTATATGCATTCTTGAGTATTGTTGGTTTTGTGAATATTTGTGTGTATAGTGTCTTTCCATGGCATTCAAGGCAAGTTTCAAAATGTTTTGTTTTAAACTTGGACATAATTGGGCTTTAGCACCTAGAATACCCTCTTTGCTAGTTGTTAGAGGTTTCCGTGCACTTGAATGTCGAGGTTGGTTCACACATATAACATTGCCAAGGTAGTAGAACTTAAGGGCTATGAGACCTTAGCTCACTTGGTTTGTGGTAAGATGGTTGTCGCTCTCTAGCTAGTTGAAGCTTTAAAGGTGATTTTTGCTACTCCACTACCGTCATTTTTGTGAGAATGTGTCTATTTTGTTCTAGCCTTCTACATTTCTTGCATGTGTGGCGTTTGGATCCTTGGCATTGCTAGCTTATATCGAGAATTTGGCTTAATCTACCCAAGATCGAGACCGAACCAACCTAGGGGAAGACGAAGGCAATTAGGATTTTTGTTTTGTTTTATTATTTTCTTTTCTTTTATTTTTCTTTTGCATTTGCTCATTTAGTAACCCAATTTGAGCCATTTTCCCTTCTTTGGCATAACCACATTACAAACCAATGGACCTTTGCTTTATTTTCACCTTTTTTAGTTTTTGTGAAGCATTCTTGGGACTTGATTTGTATTTTTGGTTAATGAAAGTGAGAAAAAGAATGAAAAAGAAGTGAAAAACTCAAATTTTGGTACTTGAGATTATTTTTGTTATGTTGAATGGTTTGAGTAAATGAAAAGAAAATAAAGGAAATGAAAGAAAAAGCCGCTCAAAGTTAAAAGAGGCGAGAGCAAAGAATAAAAAGAAATGAAAAAAAAAAGAAGAAAATATTGAGAAAATACAAAAATATTTGTTGTTTGGTTGAAAAAGAATAAGCTTGGGGGAAGAGTTGCTAGAATTTTTGATTTGAAAGTTGGTAGTTTATTGAGTTTGAATTGAGGAATGATCAACCTTGCTTCACTTCTAAGTTTACCACCAATTTCCAAATTTATTTCCACACCCTTTACCCTAGCCTAAATGTTTCAACCCTTTTAAGACCTTTTGACCTTAGTGAGGTTTAGTTACTACCGATGGAGGGTAATCAAGCCAAGCCTATTGAGCGAGCTATCAATGCCAAGATGTCGGGTAGCCTAAATTTTTTTCATTGATTATTTCTTCCGATTCCTTCGAGGAATCTCGAGATATCACCTTAAAAGTGGATGCAAAACTAGTGAGGATGCGGGAGTTTGGTTAGAGATAAGGAGGAGTGTAAGTCCCTCTAAGTTCTCTACCCTTTGCATGCTTTATGTGTGTACCAACCTTAACTATTCTTTTGCTTGGCTACCTTTAATGTCTAGAAAGGTTTGTATTCTTGTGCATTTAGCCCATTGTTTGTGTTTGGTTTGAAATATCAAAACTCGAGTTTTCTTGATTTCACCTTTGCCTTGAATGTTATGTTTTGTCAAGAGTTGTGGGGTAAGCTCTTAGGAAACCCTCACAAGAGCTTACTCGTCCTCTTTGGCGACATAGGGGTTTAAAGGGCTTGATGCATACGCTAAATGCATCCGTGATTCCTACGACAGTGAGTTAGTGTACATTCTTTCTCTTTATTTCTATTTTGTTTCTTTTGCCTTTAATAATTCCATCTTGTTCTCTTTTGCCTTAGCTTTGCTCGAGGACGAGCAAAGGTTTAGCTTGGGGGAATTTGATGAGTGACATTTATGTCACTCTTAGGGAGTAGTTTTAGAGTCATTTTCGTGTTTATTTTATCTTATTTTCCTTTCTTTCTCTTTAATAAAGTTTCTAGTTTATTTTGGTAATTTTGTCGTGTTTTAATTCTTTTCGTAGTTTTTAGTTTATTTTCGTATTTTATTTGCTTTTGATTTGTTATATTTCGTTCTTTATTTTGATGAGCGGCATTTATGCCACTCTTTTATCCTTTTTCTCTAAGGATTCTCCCCTCGTTTGCACTTGTTTGGCCCTCTTTCTAAGCATTTTTACTTAGCTTTGCTTTCTCTTTTCTTTCTCCTTTATCCTCCCTTTTCTTAGTCTTCCCGCTTTGTTCTTATTGTGCTTTTCATGCTTATGCTTTGTAGGAACCATCGAGATTTTCAAGAGGAGGAAGCTAAGCTCAAAGGAAGCTAGAGGAAGCATGATTCAGAAGAGGTTCGGCCGAACCTCCTGATGGTGTGGCCGAACCAAGGTGTGGCCGAACGTGCTCAGTGGTTCGGCCGAACTTCGAGGCATGGGCAAGATGAAAATTGGAAGTTTTGCAGGAGTGGCCGAACCACAGGAGTTCGACCAGACCAGGATCAGGGAGGTTCGACCGAACCTACCCATGGTTCGGCCGAACCTACCCATGGTTCGGCCGAACCTACCCTGTAGTCCGGCCGAACCTTCCCATTTGTTCGGTCGGACCTCTCCTTTTCTCAGCTGACTCTATACGGACTATATAAGTCCCTTTTTTTAGAACGTTTTGGGGGGGGGGGATGGAATAACTATCTATTCTACTCTCTAATTAGTTTGAGGAGAGCTTCTCTCTAATTAGTTTTAGGTTAGGTTAGGATTAGTCTTCTTTGGTAGAGAGAGAAAGTGAGGTTTTCTTCATTAATGAACTTGGATTTTGAAGAAGGAGCTTGTTCAATCCTTTGTAGACCTCATCTTCAATTAATGAGCAATTTCTTACTCTCTCTCCTCTATTTTTATTTGTTTATTTTGATTATTATTTTAGTTGTTGGTATTGCTTGTTGATCATGTTGATTCTTGATTATTTGTTGATCAATCTTGTTATTATCATGATTAGTGAGTAATTTCCCCATTAAGGGGATGGTTGTGGTGTAGTTGGACCTTGAGCATGTTCTAGGGCTTAGAATTGATTTATTTGTGATTAAAGTCTTTATATGCTTGATATTCTTTAATCTTCTTGCAAGTGCACATTGTTGGTTGATTAAAGGTGAATCTTTGCTAACAAGAAACGGAAGTTGACTTAGTTAAGGTTCATTACTATCGATTGTTATTTAATAGTACCTCCTAGTATATGGTTCTAATGTGGAAGCATAGAGGCTATGTTAGGAGAAGCCAATTGACCCCGGAAGGCGGCTAGATTGGATTCTTAATTTCGATATTCGAGCATGTTTAGTTCATAATTAATTCAATTTCTATGCCTTTGTTTATGTTCAAGTGAATGCTATACCTAAACCATTTCCCTTAATGTTTTATTTCTTGTTTTAGCATTTTTAGACTTTAGTTCATTTATCCCCTATTCCGGACTAGCTTAATTGTTGATAACATTTGGTGGTGTTTACCGTTCTCTGTGGTTCGACCCCTATGCTTGCCTTATACTCGTATTAGGTTTGTTTAGGTTGTATAAATTGTATTTGATCTAGGGATAGACAATTGACGACGCGTTTATTCCCCTGTCACCTGGAGGGACAGGAAGTTGATTAGCATCAATCAGGTCTTGGATCGTATCCTTCAACCTCCAACACTTCTCAATATTATGACCCTTGCCTTGATGAAACTTGCAATGAGCATTGGGGTCATAGCTAGCGGTTCTGTTCTCTGGTCGAGGTTCTGGAAACAGTCCAATTGGCATAATCAGCCCTTGACTATGAAAGCGCTCAAAAGCAGCATCATAAGTCATTCCCAAAGGCGTGTAAACCCTCCTTTACCTTTGGAATCTTTGAGGAGGAGCATTAAGGGCCATCACATCATTGGTATTGATATTGTTGGTAGCATTATTGGGCTTGGAAGACGAAGAAGAAGGAGTGTCGTTCTTCTTGTTTTTCCAAGTACTGTTGTTATTATTGTTGCTACCAGCAGTCTTCATCAGTTCATCTTCGATATTGATTGCAATATTGTATACAGCGTCGAAGGTACTCAAAGGTAGAAACTTCAAGTGTTTATTTTACTTATGAGTAAAATTGGCAATAAACAAGCGAACCATCTATTTTTCCTTAGGGGAATCCACCAAGAGCACAGCTATTTCCCTCCACCTGCTTAAGTAAGTGGTGAAGCCTTCATTCTCTTTCTGTTTGAGAATGGAGAGTTCACATTCAGAAGTCTTGGCCTGGATGTTACACTTGTAACGATTCATGAAGCTTTCAGCGACATCCTCCCAGGTCGCAACATGTTTGGATTCCAGAGAGTAGAACCATTGTTGACAGCCATGCTCTAAGGAAAGAGGGAACACAGCAGGGAAGAGTGTTACATCTACTTCCTTAAGAGCCATGGTCGCAGAAAAGGCCTTCAAGTGGAAAAGTGGATTATCAGTAGGCTTGAACTTGGGAATGTCAGCAGTGGAAAACTTCTCAGGAAGCTTTTCCCTTATGGACGAAGAGGTGACAGGTTGCTCCACATAATTGAACTCTTCAGAGATCTTACTCATCTATTCCTTAATCTTGTCCATTGCAGCGGCAGTGACATTGTTCTGATTGTCTTGCTCTACCGTGTTGACTCTAGTAGTGAGTGTTTACATCATGTAAGACAACATCTCAATGGTCTTGTTGATGTTCTTGATATCTTCCTTAGTAGCCATTGGTTGAAAGTAGACTAGAGATAGATCTTGTGGAGATAATTGTGGTGGTTTCCTTGTACGCCTCTTTGGTATAAGAGGTTGTTAAGGTATTGACTCGAACCATAACAATCTACCTGTAGGGAATATTTCAAGCATTATCCCTAGCTTGAACCTCACTGTGATCATACACTAAAGCATGGTGGCGTCCAAAGGGAAGGAATCTAGAGCAAAAGAGTCGCCAACAAGTTTTAGGAACTTGTAAACCGTTCACGAGGTGAAGGTTACACTCCTTAACAATCCAGGAGATCGTCAACTCCAATAGGTCTGGAACCATGACTGGTAGTTCGGGGATGAAGGTACAAATCCAACCTAAAAGAGATTGAACCTGCCCTAATAATAGGCCTATACTTTATTCTGATCGTATTCATGTGCGCTTTCTGATTGACATGCAATCAATAGGATTAACCCTAAACCTGTTTATCTATGTTGGTCGAATATTAATGCACAAATAAAACTATTATTGGTGATCACTTGAATTATAATCATATTAACCCTAAACAAGATTATTAATTATCTTATTAAGCGTGATTACAAGTACCAATTCCCTTTAAACATGCATAAAAGGTGTGATCAAACAATAACAATAAATATCAAGCAACATAATAAATCATAATAATAATTAAAAATCATAATCATAATCATATTTATCATAATTATGTTAAAGCATAATAATAGCAAGATCCTAGGCATAATACTAACAAGATTAATAACAAACCCTGGCATGTCACTAAACAATAAAGATCAAATATATAGCCCTAACATGATACTAACATGAATATTAGGAAAGAAAATAGGAAGAATCATAGAAATCATAATTGATATAAGCAAATCACCCTAACATAACACTAGGAATCATAATAACAACCTAAGCATGATTTCTATATCATTATAACAATAAATCAATTAAAGCACTTACTTGGATGTCTCGTACCTCTTTCTAATAACAAAATAGACACGTTAGTAACTTCAAGGAAAATAATAAAACTAACAATGAAATTAAATAATTGAAATAAAGATTTAGGACCAAACCCTCAGAAATTAAAACCTTTCACGTCTAGGGCGAAGGCAACTTCGAATTATGCTAGGTGTATCTAGGTCTTGTGAATGCGGAATTTTGTATTTGAGAAAAGGCTAGTTTAGAAAAGAGAGAGAAGTTTATTTCAAGAATTTCTTGATGAGAGTTGGTTAGAATTAGAAAGAATAAGAATTGATGGTTGAACACAGAATTTTAAGAGGCTATTTATACAGAAAATCATTCGGATGGATAAAAAAACGAATAAAAGTTTATATCAAACACGCGCGTGGCGCCAAACGCTGGACTTTAGCGCCAGACGCCAGGATTGGCGCCAGGCGCTGGAAAACAGTTTTTGCGAATTTTGTTTTTATCATATATTTTGATCCAGAAGTCCAAATAAGTCATATAAAATGTCGTTGGAAAGCTCTTGAAGTCTACTTTTTAAACCAATTAGAATCATATTAAAATATTTTGTAGATAAAAAGATATGGATGAAATAGTGGAAGGATGTCAGTTTTGGATAGAGTTTTGTATCTCATTTATAATTTTTTCGTTATAGCTCGGATTTAATATTATAATATATCATTGGAAAGATAATTTCAAGATCTATCCAACCATATAAAATTTGGATAAGGACTATGAGGCACAAAAATAAAATCTGAATATATTCCACTTCGTACAAAACAAGGATTCTAAAAAAAAGTAGTTTTATTCAATTTCAAACTCTTTGAAACATAATTATCAATCCTAACTCCATTAGGATTTAAAAGAACCTTCTAGTGTATTCTAAAAGACTATAATCAATCCTAATAGCTTTAGGAATGATAATTAATAATAGGCCCTCCTCTAGATCATTGGGCCGCATATAAAAACCAAACCGGGTCCAGTTTAGTATTTTAGCCATAACTTCCTCATTATTCATCGGAATTGGGCTTATAATATATTGTTGAAAAGTTCTTTTCAAACCCCATCCAACTAAACTATTATTGGACCCTTATCATGGACCAAAATAAACTAGAATGCACGTTTTTCAAAAATAAGGTAAGAAAAGAAATATTTTCAAAAACAGAGAAAAGAGATATTTTAATAAAAACATCCTCATCACTAGACTTTTCATACTTTCGCTTTATTCGATAATCAAATGACATGAAAGGTACTCATCACTGGGTTTGGTTTTGGAGAGACACATTTGGGTGTCTACAGAAGACCCCACTTTGACTGAGTTTGGAGAAACACAAGTTTCGAAAACAAAAGTCAAAGTATCGATAGAGACGGAGAATGATTCAGAACGTTATGCGATCCTAAACCATTCTTGTAACGCCGATACCTGCAAACTAGCGTTAGTTAAAACAGATAAGAGAGTTAAAGAAACGTGTATCTTGCACCGTCGAGAACACGCTTCTGAAAGTAACCGATTTGCTGTCGAATTGTTGTATTACTGCATTTTTTACGACCTCTTGCAAGCTAGATAATGCCGCTTGAAGACTGCTACGCTTGTAACTGCCTCCAATTCTTCCATGATAGACTTCTGCAAGCTAAAGAACCCCATCCAAGATTGGTTCGCTTGAAACGACCTTCTAGCATTTCGTGACCATCTTCCGTAAGCCAGGGAACACAATCAAAGACAAATTCGCTTGAAATCACCTTCAGTTGTTTGTGACAACTCTCCGCAAGCTAGGGAACGCTGCCGAAGATATCCTCGCCTGAATCTATCCTCATTTGTTGCGATAATATTCCAAAGAAAATTACCGAAGACCCACGCTTGTCGATCTTTAAAAGCTCGCTTAAACTTTGCTTCCATTATGCCAATACGCCGACGCTTCTGCTGCTTTTGAACCTGTATGTCGGTGCCTTTTGTTAAACAAACCAGTATGTCGGTGCCTTGCTACATGAACCAGTATGTCGGTGCTTTTGCTGTGATGACAATTCTCTTTTCTTTGGGAATAGTTGCTAACACAACTCTTGTATGATGTTTGACAATCCGATTTAGGGAAAGTTGTCAATGCTTCGTAACAACCCATCTTTGGAAATATTGCCACGATGAAGTGACAATCCGTATCTCGGAAAATTTGCCAAAATCCAATTTTGGGAAAAGTTGCCAATGCTTCGTAACAATTTGTCATAAGAATTTTGCTACGATCGACAATCCACATCTTGGAATATAACTCTTGAAAGCGATCCACCTTGGAAATTTTCCAACGCTATACGACAATCCTTTTAGGAAAATATTGCCACAATTGACAATCCGCGTCTTGGAACATTTGCAAAAAAGAGTCGACCGACAATCCAATTCGGGAAAATTTGCCACAAACTGAAATGAATGACAATCCACGTTGAGGAACCTTTGCCGAAATTTATGATGAATAGAGACCTACAACAATCCTTTGGGAAATTTTTCCATAGGGAACTGGGTGTATGACAATCCAATCTCGGAAAACTTGCCAGTGATGACAATCCGAACTTGGAAAAAATTGCCAAACAGAGAAGGAGCACGACAATCCACGCTTGGAAACTTTGCCAGAGATGACAATCCAATCTTGGAAAAATTGTCGTTGAAGAAGATGCTCGACAATCCATTTTTGGATATATTGTCAGTTGGGGATGACAATCCAATTTTTGGAAAAATTGTCGTTTAAGAAGAATGCGCGACAATCCATATTTGGAAATATTGTCGTTTAAGAAGAATGCGCAACAATCCGTATTCGGAAATATTGTCGTTTAAGTGCTTGCTTTTAAACCGATACGTTGGTGCTTATAATGAGCCAGTGTTTTAGGCGCTTAGGCTAAGTGAGACGATTTTTTGTCAGGTCAATCACTTACTACGATTGTAATTGAGCCGACTACTAATCATGTCAATTTGCTTATAGGGGCTAACTGGCGTACCAAGGAACCCGAAATTGCTGTATGAAGTCGAAATAACCGTTCTGAGAGGCTTCGAGCTCGGTCGTTGCTGAAATATCGCTGGCGCCAAGAATTGGCTCTGTCGCCAGACGCTGAGATCTAGCCCCAGGCGCTGAAATCTGTTGCTAAACGCATGATGTTGTTGTCTGGCGCTGGAGTCGGGTCTTCCCTATTCTGCTCTTGCTGCCGCTGTTGCTCGGTTTCGCTTTGAACTTTGAACTTGGTCGTTTCCTTTCAACCAAATCCGCTCAAATCTTTTTTAAATTAAAGCTCTTCATCTCTAATTTATTGATCTATGTAATTTTGCTCTAACTCCTCTCATCTTGGAAGAATCTCATGTATCATTGTAGGGAATATTTCAAGCGTTAATCCTCTAGCTTGAACTCCACTGTGATCATACACTAAAGTACGGTGGAGTCCAAAAGGGAAGAAGATAGAGCAAAAGAGTCACCAACAAGTTTTTTTAGGAACTTGTAAACCGTTCACGAGGTGAAGGTTACACCCCTTAACGATCATAGGGATCGTCAACTCCATAAGGTCTTGAACCAAATAGGGTTCGGGGATGAAGGTACAAATCCAACCTAAAAGAGATTGAACCTGCCCTAATAATAGGCCTCTACTTTATTCTGATCGTATTCATGTGCGCTTTCTGACTAACATCAATAGGATTAACCCTAAACCTGTTTATCTACGTTGATTGAATTTAATGCACAAATAAAACTATTATTGGCGATCACTTGAATTATAATCAAATTAACCTTAAACAAGATTATTAATTATCTTATTAAGCGTGATTACAAATACAAATTCCCTTTAAACATGCATAAAAGGTGTGATCAAGCAATAAAAATAAATATTAAGCAACATAATAATAATAATTATTATAAATAAATCATCATAATAATAATAATTATAGCAATAATAAAATAATAATAATAATAATCAAAACAATTACAAAATAATCATAAATCATGTTAAAGCGTAATGAAAATAGCTAGATCCTAGGCATTATACTAACAAGATTAATAACAAACCCTAGCATGTCACTAACAATTAAAATCAAATCTTTAACCCTAACATGATACTAACAATCATAAATCTTAGGAAGAACATAGAAGGCATCATAACAATCATATTTAATATTAAAGTTACCCTAGACATGATACTAGGAATATCATAATAACAACCTAAACATGATTTCTACATCATAACATCAATAAAACAATTAAAGTACTTACTTTGATGCCTCGTACCTTTTTCTAATAACAAAATACACACGTTAGTAACTTCAAGGAAAATAATAAACAAAACAATTAAATTAAATAATTGAAAGAGAGATTTGGGACCAAACCCTCAGAAATTAAACCTTTCACGTCTAGGGCGAAGGCAACATCGAATATGGCTATGTGTTACTAGATCTAATGAATGCGGAATTTTTATATTTGAGAGAAGCTAGTTTACAAAGAGAGAGAGAGAGAGTAATCAAGAAAATCTTGATGAGAGTTGGTGAAAATAGAGAGAATTGATGATTGTTGATGAAAATTGGTTATCGAAAATGGAGTTTTTGGCACGTTATTTATAGAGAAAATGAGCCAAAAAGATAAAATATCAAAACAGAGTCTGGCGCACATAAAACTGAATTAGCGCCAACGCTGGCTATTGGCGTCAGGCGCCAACATTAGCGTTAGGCGCCAATGCTGGCGCCAGGCGCTACAGCTGGCGTTTGGCGCTGACTCAGAAATTCACGCGTTTTCTTAAAATCAGATAGAAATTGCCGTACAGAAGGATAAATCGTATCTTTCCTCAAAAAATGTTCTTTGATTTTAATTAAAACTCTGAAAAGTCAACAAAAGTCAATTTATCAATGCTAATTGAATTAGGAATGAAAAGAACCTTCTAGAAGAATCTAGAAGACTAAAACCATTCCTAATTGCATTAGGAATGATAAATCATATTAGGCCCTCCTCCAGATCATTGGGCCGCATATAAGGCTCAAACCGGGCCCAGTTTAGTAATTTGGCCATAACTTCCTCAATATTCATCGGAATTGGGCTTATAATATATCGTTGGAAAGCTCTTGTCAAGCCCCATCCAACTACACTACTATGGGACCCATATCATGGACCAACCAAACTGGATTGGCTTTTTTCTTAAAATAAGTTTTCAAAAACAGAGAAAAGAGAAAAGAAATTAAAACTATCCGCAACACTAAACTTTCCACACTTTCACTTCATTTGATTATGATTCAACGCGAAAGGTACTCATCACCGGGTTTGGTTTTGGGGAGACACAAATGGGTGTCTACAGAAGCCCCCACTTTGACTGAGTTTGGAGAAACGCAAGTTTCGAAAACAAAAGTCAAAGTATCGATAGGGACGGAGAATGATTCAGAACGTTCCGCGATCCTTAATCACTCTTGTAACGCCGATACCTGCAAACTAGCGTTAGTTAAATAGATAAAAGAGTTAAGAAACGCGTATCTTGCACCGTCGGGCACACGTCTCTGAAATTAACCGATTTGCTGCCGCTTTAATGTTGTTTTGATGACCTCCTGCCAAGAGAATGCCATCCTGCTTGAAAACCGCTATGCTTGTAACTGCTTCCAATATAGAAGATTGCTTCACCTGAATCAATCCTCTCCCGCTTTGATAATACTCCACGTCCAAGGGAATACTATCGAAGATTGCTTCACTTGAAACAATCCTCTTTCTCTTCATGACCATCTTCCACGTCTAACGGAACATGATCGAAGATTGCTCCACTTGAAACAATCCTCTTCCATTTTGATAACATTCCACGTCTAAGGGAACGCCATCTTGTTGTTTCGATGTTCACTCGTCTCTAAACAAAGAGCTTCTTTTTTTAGATATGTTCACGCGCCTCTGAACAATAGAGCTTCTTTATTTTTTGGATATGTCCACGCGTCTCTAACAGTAGAGCTTCTTTATTATATCCTTTTTTTAATATGAACTTCTGAATGATGTGTCCACGCGTCTCTGAACAAAAGAGCTTGAAAATAGGATGCTCACGCGTCTCTGAACAAAAAGAGCTTGAATGATATGCCCACGCGTCTCTGGAGCAAAGAGCTTTGATGATTGAATGTTTGTTGTGATAATATTCCGAAGAAAAATTTCCGAAGACCAACGCTTGTCGATCTCTAAAGCTTGCTTGAACTTTGCTTCCGTTAAAACCAGTATGTCGGTGTCTCCGTGATGAGCCAATTCTTAGGCGCTTTAAGCTAAGTGAGACGATCTTTCATCAGGTCGATCACTTATTGTGGTTGTAATTAAACTAACTACTTAATCATGTCAAATTGCTCATAGGGGCTAACTGGCGTACCAAGGAACCCGAAATTGCTGTATGAGGTCAAAATCACTTTTTTGAGAGGCTTCGAGCTCTGTCGCTGCTGAAATATCTCTGGTGCCAAGCGCTGAAAACTATTGCCAGACGCTACATGTTTTCGTCTGGTGCTGGAGTAGGGTCTTCCCTATTTTGCTGCACCTGTATTTTTTTTTTTACTATAGAACTTTGCCAATTTCTTTTAATTATCTTAGGGTTGACCTAAGATTTAACGTCGCTTGACTCATCGACTTGACACGACTCAAGGTATAAACTTGACTCTCTGTGATTGACTCGACTCGAAGTGTTTGACACGTGTGACTCATGACCAGTGTGTGCATTGTATTGATTTTGCGACACGAAAATGCAAAAAAGCAAAAATTTTCCGTCATTCAAAAATTTTCCGTCATTTTTGTGGAGGGTACCGACTTTCTCCCGAAAAAGAAAGACGCGAAAAAGAATCGAAGTGAAGTTTTTGAAGGTGCATGTTGAATGAGCTTAGTCAAATGTTGTTTGATACTATCTCTGAAGGTGCAAGGATTAATCCATCCTAGGCTATCTCAATGGTTCACTCAATAATGAAAGTATTTGGGTAACTTAGGCGCGGAGGCTAAGCACTTCATACTTCGTGATGCAATGACAATCATGATTGATGAGTGATGTTGGGCATTTTGACATGACAACGCATGCTTCAATGTTATGTTAAGATTTCATGACAAAGGGTTCCTAATGGAAGGTATATTTGGTCATGTATCTGTGATGTGTGTGAAAGTGACACTAAAGTTAGGCCGCAAGAGCTAAGTGTGTGAGAAGATATTCTTTTTAGAAGAATCAAATAATGGTGACTCTTAGGCTAGGTAAGCTAATGATATAGGGATCAAGCCCCCAAGTCTAGCTCTAAGTAGATAGGGATGAACATAGGGAATCCCTTGATATGATCATGGTGTGAGTGTGTGAATATGATTGCATGTTTATTACGGCCGCACCTCGATGTGAGGTTGCCTACGTATCCGTTAGGAATCAGGCCGAACGTAGCTGTAGCCGAACCTCGCACAAGTGTGTGTATACCTCAAAAAGGTCTTTTTAAGGGTTGTAACGTGGTTAGGCTAAAGGTTATAGAAGAGAGGGATAAAGGCTCAAGACCCTAGATAAGCCCCCAAGGTGTGCAACCTTGCTTTTGAATCTTTATTTTTTCATGCTTGAGATTTTCTACTCTTTTTTATCTCTTTATTTTGCTTTAGCATTTATTTCATTTTTATAAGTGTGGGCGATCCCGATCATGCGGTCTATCACTCACTTTGCATTCATGTTTCTCAGACACAGTACCGAGCACTCGATAAGAGACGCAATCTGAGACGTGTTCTTATCAAAGACATGTTCATGTCAAAGGCATAGGAACACTTGCCCTTTTGTACACTTTTATTTATTTTTTGCTTTTGCTTAGTTTTTCTATTTTAATTTTTTGAATTCACTCATGCCTTTTTGAAATTGCATAAGTTACACACCATCCCATCCCAAGGTTAGGTAGACGTGGGTTGAAAAAAGAAAGGTCTATCGTTAGACGAGGATCAAAGTGGCTTATCAAGAAAAAGGGATTGTATACTTAAAGGGTGAAAGGCAATATGATGTGGTTACAAGGGGTGCCTTAAATCATTGGTATACCTTGTGCTTAATTCGACATGAATTTTTTTTTTTTTAATGCAATGCAGTGATCATATGCAAGGAAATAAATGCTCATTTTTATTAAAAAGGGAAAAGAAAGAATCTACAAAATTAATCCAAGGGAAAAGAAAAGTTGTCTATGCTAGACTTATTGGGTAAAGGGTAAATAAAGGAAAAGAAAAAATAATGTCATGAAATCTCGTCGTTGAAGCTTGCCTCTTGTCTTGTGTTGTTTGCTTTATTGTCACTCGCTCTTCTTGTTAACTGGAGGTGTGGGAAGCTTGTTATTATCAATCAAATGTTATATTGCCTCCTTTAACTTCCAACAACTCTCAGTAGCATGACTCCTAACTTGATGGTATTTGCAGCGCACATTTGGATTCCAACTAGGCACTCTCTTCTCAAGTGGGGGATCTTGAAGAGGTCCAATAGGAGTGATGAGTCCCTTGGCATGGAGTCGATCGAAAGCATCATCGTAGCTAATTCCAATAGGGGTAAAATCCCTTTTCGGTTGCTTTCTAAATCCTCGACTATCCATGGCTAGGATCTCACTAAGGTCGAAAGTACCAACACTGTTGCTAGAGTAGGTGTTTTCGGAAGAAGAAGGATAGTCGTTCTTCTTTCCTTTACAGCCACTGTTACTATCTTTACTAATCTTTGCCTTCTTGTCGTGCGGAGGAACATGAAGGGGATTTGAATTAATGAAGTCTTGAACACGATCCTTGAGGGCGAGACACTTTTCAGTAGTGTGACCGCGACCTTTATGGTATCGACAATAGGAACTTGGATCCCAATTGGGAAAACGTTTTTCATGTGGAAGGTCTTGACTGGGACCAACGGAGTGAATATGGCCTTGATTGTGAAGACAGTCAAAAGCTTCATTGTGAGTCATTCCTATTGCTGTGTATTCTTCAATGGTCCGTTTTGCCCGTGGCTTAGGAGCATTGAGTTCTTCATTAAACCCTTGGAGAGAATTTGGTTCGATGGCCATCACCCAATTTGCTAGTTCTTCTACCACATTCAAGAGCATGGCAACGACATCTTGTAGTTTTCGAACGTCCTCTTTTAGACTTGACGAGTCTTCCCTGGTATTATCTAAGAAAAGACTTTCATCCTCCCCAATCACGACCACTTCATCGAGAGAGGTTATATTAGCTGTCTCGATCATGGGTTCTCCTACAGGTGTGATAAGAAGTGATGGATTGAAGGATGCTTGATCTTCTTCGATGGCTAGAATTTCGGAAGTTTCATTGTTATCGATCAGATCTTGATTAGCTTCTTTGAGTTTCCAACACTCCTCAGTGTCGTGAGCCTTTCCTTAGTGATATTTGTAGTACTTATTAGGGTCCCACTTGGGTGGCCTGGCTTCTGGAACTGGATCTTTGATAGGCCTTATGGGCATGACTAGTCCTTTGTGATGTAGCTTCTCGAAAGCTGTTTCATAACTCATACCAAGTGGAGTGAACACCCTTTTTGACCTTTGGATTCGTGATTTAGAGGCGTTCGTGGTATGTACTTCATTAATGGGAGAGGAAGAAGAAGGATGGTCGTTTTTCTTTCCTCTCGCATTATTATCTTTTAGAAGGTCATCTTCAATGTCAATGCCTATATTATAGACAGCCTTGAAAGTATTCAAGTTGTGTTGGTACTTTAAGTGCCTTGAATACTTCCCTTGGAGATTCTTGATAAACATCCGCACAGATTCTTTTTCGGTAGGAGCCTTGACCATATTAGCAGAAGTTTCCCTCCATTTATTGAAGAAAGAAGTGAACCCTTCGTTTTCTTTTTGTTTTAACATCTCAAGTTGTCTATGGTCTGTTTCATCTTGGATGTTGCACTTATATCTATCTATGAAAGCGTTTGCTATGGACTCCCAGGTATAAGTCTTTTCTTTCTCGAGAGAAAAGAACCATTGTTGGCGAACGGTCTCGAGAGATAGTGGGAACAGAGAGGGGAAAGCCTTCTTATCGATACCCTTAATGCTCATTATAGTTTCAAAAGCTCTTAGATGCAAGTAAGGGTTATCTGTTGCCTTGAATTTAGGGATGTCAGTGGCGTTGAACTTATGCGGAAGAAGTTCCTTGTCCAGCGAGACCCCTTGTGAACTAATGCCTTGAAACTTATAGTCACTAGATAGCTTGCTCAAGCTTTCTTGCATAACGTTCATTTGTTGTTGCTTCAAAGGGTCATCAATTTTGAGGGTTAAAGCCTTTAACACCTCAGTCACGTCATTCAATTGATTCCTAAGTTCATTGACCTCTTCTTAACTTGCCATTATCTTTTTAGCCTTTCTCTTTTGACGAATTGGTTTATCAAAAAGTGATACTTGAATAAAGAGGTTGTCCTTGATTAATCGCCCTTTTCTCCTCGACCAAGTACTGTGGAAAAGGAATTTGGGGATATTTATTGTTAATTATTTGACTCAAACTTTATTCAACATGCAATGGATGGAGGAAGTGAAGAAAGATTGGAATAGAATGTGAAGAAAAATGATGTAGATGGAGGGATATGAAGAATTAGGAATAGGATGTATCCCCAACTTAAATGACGGAAAAAAAACCGACTCATGCATGAACCTAAGACATGGTCATGGTGATGCATACTCAAAGTGTGTGCTAAGACTAGTGAGTGTAGGTGACATGTTGAGACTCGTGTCATGACCATGTGGATACACTATGTGACTAGACCCAATTAATGACTTAACAAGGTGTTATTGACAGCAAAATTTAACCAAACTAATTAGTAAACTGGTTAATTAGACACTAGGTGACGACTCGATCAATAATCCGAACTGTCGGCAAAACGACAGGACTGGCGTCGCACTGTGTAGTGTAGCGCCAGACAACAGAGCTGTCGCTAGGCGCCATACTCCACAGAGTGACGCTACAGTCCAGACTTTGGCGCCAATGTTGGAGCTTCAATCTGGGACTGTTTTCGGTGTTAATCAACAGGGGTATACCTAAAGTCGTACTAGGTCAATTCTGATTAAAATATTAGACTTTATTGACTCAAATTAATTAATTAATTAATTAATTAGGCAAAGTTCTTTAGTCATTAATTTATTAAATCTCAACACAAGTCAAACAAACGGTTAAGAAAAACATAGAATATATGCACAACAAATAATGCACAATTAGTCAAGTAGGCACAATATGATGCAATGAGTTTGCAACCTAACCATGGCTCTAGTTCTCTAAAGTTCGGGATATGGTTTAGTCAATAGAGGGTCCATGGTTAATTGTCCGGATGAACCGCGCGGAAGCTTAACCGTGAAGGGTTGGCGCGAGTGGATGGGACACCGCAAGTTTTTGAAAAAACTCGCTTCCATGGTTTGGTGAATTCAACATTCTCGAATGTACCCTTTGTTGCTCAGAGCGTTAAATCAGGTAGATGGAGGATGAATTCCCAAAGAGTTATGTCCATATGTAGAACACATATGGGTTTTAGAAAATTGAGAAAAAATTCAATCAGGAAGTAGGATCGAGCAAACAATACGAAAAACTGGTCAAAATTAGAACGCATATTTCTGGCTCGGTATTAGAAGAATTTAGCGCCAGCAATCAGAGATTGGCGCCAGGTTTTAGCTGTAGCGCCTGGCGACAAGCCTGTCGTCTGGCGCTACAGTTAAATGTCTGGCGCCAATGCTCTGGTCGCTGACACTAATTCCTACATGCCTCAGCAGCTTTTTGTGCTCGATAAAATTTTCAGTTTCGCGCAGTGTTATTTCGGTCCTAGTTGTGAAAGATATTTCTCAAATTTCCTACGTGTAAAATCCTATGTTTTTAACTCATTACGGATGGTCTTTCCAATAAGATCTTTTTTTATGCATATGACAATAATGTTAATCAAAATTACGCACATGAAATACTTAGAACGTTTCGAGTCTCATCCACTCATTCTAAATCATTGCCGAAACAAATTCAGGATTCAAAATAGAAATCCTCCCCAGCGGAGTCGCCAAAAACTGTAGGGAATATTTTAAGCGTTAATCCCCTAGCTTGAACCCCACTGTGATCATACACTAAAGTACGGTGGCGTCCAAAAGGGAAGAAGATAGAGTAAAAGAGTCGCCAACAAGTTTTTTTAGGAACTTGTAAACCGTTCACGCGGTGAAGGTTACACCCCTTAACGATCCAAGGGATCATTAACTCCATAAGGTCTTGAACCAAATAGGGTTCGGGGATGAAGGTACAAATCCAACCTAAAAGAGATTGAACCTGCCATAATAATAGGCCTCTACTTTATTCTGATCGTATTCATGTGCGCTTTCTGACTAACATGAAATCAATAGGATTAACCCTAAACCTGTTTATCTACGTTGATTGAATTTAATGCACAAATAAAACTATTATTGGCGATCACTTGAATTATAATCAAATTAACCCTAAACAGATTATTAATTATCTTATTAAGCGTGATTACAAATACAAATTCCCTTTAAACATGCATAAAAGGTGTGATCAAGCAATAACAATAAATATCAAGCAACATAATAATAATAATTATTATAAATAAATCATCATAATAATAATAATTATAGCAATAATAAAATTATAATCATAATCAAAACAATTATAAAAATAATCATAAATCATGTTAAAGAGTAACGAAAATAGCAAGATCCTAGGCATGATACTAACAAGATTAATAACAAACCCTAGCATGTCACTAACAATTAAAATCAAATCTTTAACCCTAACATGATACTAGCAATCATAAATCTTAGGAAGAACATAGAAGGCATCATAACAATCATATTTAATATTAAAGTTACCCTAGACATGATACTAGGAATATCATAATAACAACCTAAACATGATTTCTACATCATAACATCAATAAAACAATTAAAGTACTTACTTTGATGCCTCGTACCTCTTTCTAATAACAAAATACACACGTTAGTAACTTCAAGGAAAATAATAAACAAAACAATTAAATTAAATAATTGAAAGAGAGATTTGGGACCAAACCCTCAGAAATTAAACCTTTCAAGTCTAAGGCGAAGGCAACTTCGAATATGGCTAGGTGTTTCTAGAACTAGTGAATGCGGAATTTTTATATTTGAAAGAAGCTAGTTTAGAAAGAGAGAGAGAGAGTAATCAAGATAATCTTGATGAGAGTTGGTGAAAATAGAGAGAATTGATGATTGTTGATGAAAACTGGTTATCGAAAACGGAGTTTTTGGCACGTTATTTATAGAGAAAATCAGCCAAAAAGATAAAATATCAAAACAGAGTCTGGCGCACATAAAACTGAATTAGCGCCAACGCTGGCTATTGGCGCCATGCGCCAACATTAGCGTTAGGCGCCAATGCTGGCGCCAAGCGTAGCGCCAGGCGCTACAGCTGGCGTTTGGCGCTGACTCAGAAAGTCATGCGTTATCTTAAAATCAGATTGAAATTGTCATACAGGAGGATAAAATCGTATCTTTCCTCAAAAAATGTTCTTTGATTTTAATTAAAACTCTGAAAAGTCAACAAAAGTCAATTTATCAATGCTAATTGAATTAGGAATGAAAAGAACCTTCTAGAAGAATCTAGAAGACTAAAACCATTCCTAATTGCATTAGGAATGATAAATCATAGTAGGCCCTCCTCTAGATCATTGGGCCGCATATAAGGCTCAAACCGGGCCCAGTTTAGTAATTTGGTCATAACTTCCTCAATATTCATCGGAATTGGGCTTGTAATATATCGTTGGAAAGCTCTTGTCAAGCCCAATCGAACTACACTACTATTGGACTCATATCATTTACCAACCAAACTGGATTGGCTGTTTTCTTAAAATAAGTTTTTCAAAAACAGAGAGAAGAGAAAAGAAATTAAAACTATCCGCAACACTAAACTTTCCACAATTTCACTTCATTCGATTATGATTCGACGCGAAAGGTACTCATCACTGGGTTTGGTTTTGGGGAGACACAAATGGGTGTCTACAATCATATTCGCGGTTTCTTTTCGAAAAAATCCGGGAATGTTCTTGCTTGCTGGGATGCACCTACATTTAATATTTGACTATAGGACTTTGCTTATCTTTCTTTAGGGTTGACCTAAGACTTAGTGTTGCTTGACTCATTGACTTGTCGTGATTCAAGGTATGAACTTGACTCACTGTAATTGACTCGAGGTTGACTCGACTCGAAGTGAAATGACACGTGTGACTCATGACCCGTGTGTGCATTGTATTATGATCGTGGGACTCGAAAATGCAAAAAAGTAAAAATTTTCCATCATTTTTGTGGAGGGTACCGACTTTCTCCCGAAAAAGAAAGACGCGAAAAAAGAATCGAAGTTTTTGAATGCATGTTGAATGAGCTTAGTCAAATGTTGTTTGATACTATCTCTCAAGGTGCAAGGATTAATCCATCCTAGGCTATCTCAATTGTTGACTCAATGATGAAAGTATTTGGGTAACTTAGGCACGGAGGCTAAGCACTTCATACTTCGTGATGCAATGACAATTATGATTGATGAGTGATGTTGATATGACAAGGCATGCTTCAGTGTTGTATTAAGATTTCATGACAAGGGATTCCTAAAGGGAAGTATATTTGGTCATGTATCTGTGATGTGTGTGAAAGTGATTCTAAAGTTAGGCCGCAAGGGCTAAGTGTGTGGAAAAAGATATTATTTCAAGAAGAGTTAAATGATCGTGACTCTTAGGTTAGGTAAGCTAATGATGTAGGGATCAAGCCCCCAAGTCTAGATCTAAGTAAATAGGGATGAGCATAGGAGATCCCTTGATATGATCATGGTGTGTTAATGTGAATATGAATGCATGTTTATTACGGCCGCACCTCGATGTGAGGTTGCCTACGTATCCGTTAGGAATCAGGCCGAACGTAGCTCTAGCCGAACCTCACACAAGTGTGTGTATACCTCAAAAAGGTCTTTTAAATAGTTGTAACGTGGTTAGGCTAAAGGTTATAGAATAAGGGGATAAAAGCTCAAGACCCTCGATAAGCCCCCAAGGTGTGCAACTTTGCTTTTGAATCTTTATGCTTTTATGCTTGAGGCTATTAACTCCTTTTTAGCTCTCTTATCTGTTTTGCTTTATTTATTTTAATTTTATAAGTGTGGGAAATCTCGATCATGCGGTCTATCACTCACTTGGCATTCATGTTTCTCAGGCACGGTACCGAGAACTCGATAAGAGACGCTATCTGAGACGTGTTCTTATCAAAGATATTTTCATATCAAAGACATTGGAACACTCACCCTTTTGTACACTTTTATTTATTTATTTTTCTTTTTTTTCTATTTTAATCTTTTGAAGTCACTCAAGCTTTTTATGATATTGAAAACTGCATAAGTTGCACGCTATCCCATCCCAAGGTTAGGTAGATATGGGTTGAAAAAGAAAGGTCTATCGTTAGACGAGGCTCAAAGTGGTTTATCAAAAAAGGATTGTATATTTGAAGGGTGAAAGGTAATATGATGTGGCTACAAGGGGTGCCTCAAATCATTGGTATACCTTGTGCTTAGTTTGACATGGATATTCTTTTTTTAATGCAATGTAATGAAATGATCATATGCAAGAAAATAAATGCTCATTTTATTAAAGGAAAAAGAAAGAATCTGCAAAATTAATCTAAGGGGAATAAAAAGGTGTATGTGCTAGACTTATTGGGGAAAGGGTAAATAAAAAAGAAAAAGAAGAGGTCATGAAATCTTGTCGTTGAAGCTCGCCTCTTGTCTTGTGGTGTTTGCTTCATCATCAACCAGTCTTCTCGCCAGCTAGAGGCAATGGGATCTTGTTTGCTTCTATGAGATCTTGAATGAGATTTTGAAACCTGTAGCATTCATCAGTGGTATGACCGTTTCCTCGATGGTACTTGCAATAGGAGTTGGGATTCCATCTCGAAGATCGATTTTCTGGTGTTGGATCCTCGGTAGGGCCAATAGGTTTGATTAATCCTCGATCGTAGAGACGGTCGAAAGCAGCATCGTAGGTCATTCCAATGGGTGTGAATTTTCTCCTGGGTCGTTTCTTTTTATATCCTTGATTGTCCATGGCTAAGACACCATTATGGTCAAAGGTACTAACATTATTACTAGAGTGGGCGTTTTCAGAAGAAGAAGGATTGTCGTTCTGCTTTCCTTTCCAGCCACCGTGGTTACTATTGTTAGTAGCTTTTTGCTTTGCGAGGTCATCTTTGATTTCAATTCCGATGTCAGAAATGGCCTTGAAAGTATTCAGATTGTGTTGATATTTTAAATGCTTCGAATACTTCTCTTGGAGATTCTTGATAAATATCCTCACAGATTCTTTTTCAGTGGGCACCTCAATCATCTTAGCGGAAGTTTCCCTCCATTTATTAAAGAAAGAAGTAAAGCCTTCATTCTCTTTTTGTCTTAGCATCTCAAGTTGTCTATAATCGATTTCAACTTGAATATTGCACTTGTACCTATCAATGAAAGCGTTTACTATCGATTCCCAGGTAGAGGTTTTCTCTTTGTCAAGGGAGAAGAACCATTGTTGGCAAACGGTTTTAAGAGATAGAGAAAATATAGAGGGAAACACTTTCTTATCAATACCCTTAATACTCATTATTGTTTCAAAAGCTCTTAGATGAAAATAAGGGTTGTCAGTTGCCTTGAATTTCGGGATGTCGTTGGCATTGAAATTCTGCAGAAGAAGATCTTTGTCCACCGAGACCCCTTGTGAGCTAATGCCTTGAAACTTGTAGTCACTAGACAACTTGCTCAAACTTTCTTGCATGAGGCCCATCTGTTGTTGCTTCATAGGGTCATTGATTTTGAGGGTTAAAACCTTCAATGCCTCAGTCACGGTAGTCAATTGATTCTTAAGTTCGTTGACTTCTTCTTGAGTTGCCATTATCTTTTTAGCTTTCCTCTTTTGACGAATTGGTTTATCAAAAAGTAAGACTTGAATAAAGGTGTTGTCTTTGATTAATCGTCCTTCTCTCCTTGACCAAGTACTGTGGAAAGGGAAATTAGGGATATTCATTGTTAATTATTTGACTCAACTTTATTCAACATGCATAGATGAAAGAAGGTAGGAAGAATGAAGGTCGTGATGTGAAGAAAATGATGTAGATGGAGGGATATGAAGAAATTAGGAATATAATGTACCCCCAACTCAAATAACGGAAAACCGACTCATGCATGAACCTAAGACATGGTCATGGTGACATGTACAAAGTGTGTGCTAAGACTAGTGAGTTTAGGTGACATGTTAAGACTCGTGTCATGACCATGTGGCTAGACTATGTGACTAGACTCGAACAAAGACTAAGTTAAGACCTCGCGTATATGCATTAAACCTAACAGGCTGTGGTATTTTAGTCATAACTTTGATTTGTGACCCTAATTGGGATGAAACCAACGCCAAATTAAATATAAAACTCGGATCTACAAATCCATAGGTTGTACGACTCGTAGTTCTTCTTAGAACTCCGGCTATGACCAAAACAAGTTGACGCTTGTGCAGTATATGGGAATAAAAATCCGGGTTGACTTAAAGGGACTATGACTCGATTTTAGACATATTTATTAGCTCAAATTAATTAATTAATTAAACAAAGTCCTTTAGTCATTAATTAGTTTATTTAGGCTTAATCACAAGTCAAACAAACGGTTAGGAAAAACACAGAGTATGCACAAGCAAAGAATGCACAAGTAGTCAAGTAGTCACAATATGATGCAATGAGTTTGCAACCTAACCATGGCTCTAGTTCTTTAAAGTTTGGGATATGGGTTAGTCAAAGAGGGTCTATGGTTAATTTTCCGGATGCACTGCGCGGAAGCCTAACCATGAAGGGTTGGCGCTATAAATAATTTTTTGACAAAACAAAAATAGACAAAAAAAAAAGGAAAGAAAAAATGGAGGGAAAATTTTTAACCAGTGAATGACATGTGTCATCATTGGTTTCGCTTTTAGTATTAAGTTACAGATTCATTTTATTTATTAAAATAAATTAATATTGCTCCACATAGCTAGAAAGTTGACTCGTTCATTTCTTATTCCGTAGAGAAAAAAATTAAAATTTTCTTGTCATACTTTATGTTTCAGGAACTACAATCTAATAATCCCTCTTTTTTTAAATACTTGCTTTATTTCTCCTTGTGCGGAGTTTTAGAAAAAATTTAAAAAAGTAATAAAATAAGGAGGCAGTGGGATAGGGGAAGAATAAAAAATTGTAAAAAAAAAAAAAAAAAACAAAACAAAACAAAACAAAACAAAAGCAGTTGATAGAACTGGAGGATAGAGAATATGATTTATGTTCGGTTATCTAGGTGAGAGAAATAAATTAAATATTTTAAAAGATTTTCAAATAAGGAAATGAAGCAAGTATTTAAAAACGGACGGAAAAGAAAAGTAGAGCAAATATTTAAAAACGGAGGGAGTACGAATTATATGTTTTACTTGGTGTATTCACAAAAAACTTTAATTATTATTAATATTATAATAAATTTAGCATAAATTTTCCTTGGAAAATATTTTTTAACTTTTAGATTTATATTTTTTTATCTAAATTAATTTAATTTTACGTTAGGTTTGTATAGTAAAACTTTGAAAACTCCATATTTATTTAATATTATATTAGATATGTAGTCTAAAATTACATATAATGGAAAATAATACTTACAAAAAATGAAAAGTATATGAATCAATATAATCACAAATATATTATACGATTTGGTGAATATTTTGTCTGTAACTTATAAATAGATAATTAATGTCATAGGCTAAAAAAAAAAAATACACCAGAGGGGATTTTGGAGTGAAAAACATCACCAGAAAATGACACTTGTCATGCCTGGTGTCTATTTTGGTGTCTGTTTTAGTATTACACTATATTGATTACTTTCATTAGTTTGCTTTTTATATTCTCACATAAAACTTGTCCATGGAATTAAATCTGGCCTGGTTGATATGTAAGACGTTTTTTTACTAATTAGATATTAAAAAAAAAAAATGTTAGCATGACTTGAATTATTAAGTACTTTTTCCATTTTTTTACGAGTCTCACTTTCTTTGAGTACATTATTTATATAGAACCTGTTCTGGTTGATTGAGCTAAACTGAACTAAAATTAATATTTTATGAGAGAAGAAAATTAAGAAATGAACTGAATTGAACTAAACTGAACTGAAATTAAACGGAAAAGAACAAACTCATAATCTACTTTGGTCGATGTTGGTGAACTGCACATATAAAAAGCTAGTAAAGTGCCACTAAATGCACCATAATCATATTGTTAAATATATAGATAGGTGTCTGGTATACAAAAACTACTAAACCACTATTTGTTAAATCATATTATTACAATTCATATGCTCCATGTACTCGTATATTAAATAAATAGTGGTTTAGTGGTTTTTGTGTTAGGTACTTGTGTGGTAATTTTGATTTCTTGAAAATTGTTTATTAGTGTCGTTTGGCTATATTTAATTATTAATTTCATTTTCTATCTGACCAAAATAAAATACTGATTAAAATTTTTGGTCAATATACTACTCCATTCGTCCCCTTTTGATAGTCCCTTATGGACAAATTTTAATCCCAAAATGTTTACCTCATTTGTTTTTTCCAACAACCATTAATACGTAGTATTAATTTTTTTACCAAACTTCCCTCCAATATGCAACAATATTTGTGCAAATTTAATTTTTTCATATAAATTTTGTTTTTCTATGTACTTTTATTACTTTCTCTCTCTACTTTTTTTCATACCCAATGTCAATCTACTTTTTAAATGTACTTTAACTAGAGCTGTCAAAAACCGACCCGAACTGGTGACTCCGAACTATTCCGAAAAGGAACCGAACCGTTAATAACCCGTTATGTTATAACCGTAAACTGACCCAACCCGAATTTTTAAAACCTAAAACTGAACTGATCCAAATGTTTGAAAACTGTTAAGAAATCGTACCCGTTTTCAAGCGAACCGATGCAACCCGAAATCGAGAACAACCCAAACCTAGTACAGCCGAACCTGATAGTAACTCGACCTAGTGTAAACCAAAACTGTTAAAATCCGACAAAAACCCGATTAACCTGAACCGTTTATAACCCACAACTGGTTATGACCGAACCGTTTACAACTCGTAATCGGTTACGACCGAACCGTTTACAACCTGTAATCGGTTATGACCGAACTGTTTACAATTTGTGACCGATTATGACCGATCAATTTATAACCCATAACCTATTATCACCAAATCGTTAACCCTATATAGATTCCTTTTATGAGTAATGGCTTATTGGATAATATATATTAGTGATGAACCATGATATTAAAGTTGATATTGAAGGAGAGTAGAAGAGGGATAACCGTGATTATAGCGTTTGAATGAAAAAAATTGAAGCAGAGTTGAATTTTGCCGATTTTGATTGGGTTTCATTATTGGTGATTTTGGGAAGGTTTTTTTTTTTTTTTTTTTGTTGGCAGGTATTTTGGGAAGATGAATAAGGTCATTGGATTAAAGATGGGTTTAATCAGCGGTTGTGAGGGTGTTTTAATGAGGGGTATGGATTCTAATCCGTGTTTTTATCGAGTGGCCAATGAGAATTATAACTCAATAGTTAATACTATTAAAGAGATTATAACTAACTAACTAACTATTACTAGCTTACTGTTATTAGTAACTTACTAAGTTGCTATTTAAAACAAAATATAAATTCAAGTCTACAACTAATAAAATTAAAGTATAAATTATAATTATTACATTAAGTATATAACGTGTTTAAAACCTGACCAATTGCAAATTTACAACTCAATTCGTTCTAATTCATTACTCGATCAATGTAATTTGTTTAAAGTCGTTAAACCTTTATTCAATTTTGACATGTTGAATACATTTTAATATTTTATGACCCGATAAGTCCATTATCTATATGACCTGACTTGATTATGACTTGAGTCAATTGACTCGTTTCAACTGAGCATATTTATGACTGGAACCAAATTTCAACTTGTTCTAATTTTCGTTACCTATTCAACCTAACTTGTTTAACTCATAACTCGATTTTAATTTGATCTGATTTGAATTCGTGTATGAGTCGTAACCTAAGTCATTTGATTTGAATTCGTGTATCTCTACCCTATAAAAGCCGGGGAACACAAATAAGAATTACTGCTGAAATGAGGGATTTCCTTATGAACAGTGTGCGTACGAAATTGCCCCTGTATTTTGTGCTGGAAAATCCTTATCTATAGTGTCTTTCCTATTTTACCCTCAATTAATTTACATGTGCACATGGGTGATCTCTCTCCTCTATACTTTTCAGTCTCTCTCTCCTCATTTTTCTTTAATTTTCTTGAGAAACTCTCCATTTTCTCCCTCCTCCATTGCCGTTCAACATTTGTGCTTCAACCTACTAATTCGCGCTTAATTTCAAACTAATTCTATACCTCCACAACCTTGATGATGTTTCTTGTCAGAAAAATAGGGTTTCTGATTGTTTCAACATTCTTCATCAACTAATTTAGCAAATTATTCGTTAGGGTTTGTAATTTCAATGGGGAAAAAGGCGTAATGCTGTTGTTGTTTTATTAGACGACGACGACGGTGAATTCACCACTGGTAGAAGGGTGGTCACGACGAGGTTGGTCACGATGAGGGTATAGTAGGTTTTGGGGGTCGATGTTCGCGGGGGATGGTGGTTTTAAGGGCTGCAGTTGCGCGGCTTGTGATTTTGGGGCCGGGGTTAGATTCGCGCGGTTGTTGGTTTTGGGGGTCGAGGTTCACGTGAGAAGGTGGTTTTAGGGGTCGCGGTTGGTGGGTTGGTGATTTTGGGGGTCGGGATTATCGCTGCTGGTGGTAATGGGGGGTCGAGGTTCGCGCGGGACGGTGGTTATAAGGGTCACGTTTGCTGGGCTGGTCATTTGGGAGATCGGGATTCGCGCTAATGGTGGTAATGGGGGCCGAGGTTGCGTGGTGGTGGTGCGGCTGGTAATTTTGGGGGTCGAGGTTCGCCGATCGGTTGGATTTGGTGGCCCAATGGCGGTGGCCGACGAGTTTAGGGGTGGGGGTTTAGGTTTCACAGTGGTCTGGTGAACGGAAGGGAGTGGTTGGAGTTTTTTTGATTATTCGCGCAAATCTACAGCATTTACTAATTTACATCTGTTTTGTTTTCCAGAACTATAATTTGATTATATATATATATATATATATATATATATATATATATATATATATATATATATATATATATATATATATATATATATATTGACTAGATTATTGAGATCCATAATTGCAAGGATGCTAACTAGCAGCAACCATATTTAGATCTAAATGAAACATTACCTCTAACATCTATTTTGAGTTGAAAGAGATGTGTAGCTTAGTATATGAAATTTGTGAAATGTCAAGTTATTTGTTGCTTCATGAACCAAACTGATTTATTTATATCTTTTTTCTATGCAGTACCTTACCTTTTTTTTTTTGCATTTAAATCTTAGGAGAGGGGCATGATAATCGGGAAATTAGCTTAGGAGAGGGGCATGATAATCGGGAAAATCAATAGAAAAACTTCATTTTTTTCCCTTACCAGAAACATTATTATCATTTTTTTTAAAACAATAACCATGCTCAATACTACTTTAGACAAATATGTAACTAGCACCCGAATATAAAATTTCTTTTTAAACTCATTACGTATTTGGAAAAAAAAAAAAAAAAAACCCCCAACATTGCCGCACCTCAAGACAACAATCACACCCTAAAATTCCAAATTCCAATTAGTAACGCGCGCGAAGCGAGCGAAAAACACCCTAGTGAGTATAAATGTATGAGTTATAACTTGTTATACGTACAATATGACCTAATAAACCCAATTCTTTATAATCTGGTCAATTATATCCTAATTCACTTGATTTGTTTAACTCACTATTCAATCAACCCAGCTTGTTTTGTGACCCTTATTAATTAATTGTGACTTTGTGAGTTAGGATTTTACCCAATTCTTCATAACCTGCTCAATTATATCCTAACTCACTTGATTTATTTAACTCACTATTCAATCAACCCAACTTGTTTTATGACTCTTATTAATTAATTGTGACTTTGTGAGTTAGGATTTAACCCAATTTGTTTTGAACCAAAACTCGTTTTTAAATCGACTGAGTTCAACCGGAACCAATTATACTCTAACCGATTATAATCCAACCCGATTAGGACCCGATCTGTTTTGACCCGAAAACCGTTCTAAACTAGAAAACCCCGTTTTCAAACTAACCAAGTTAAACCCGAACCGATTATGACCTGAACCGATTACAACCCGAACCCGATTAGGACCCGATCAGTTTTGACCCGAAACACGCTTAAAACTGAAAAAATCCATTTTCAAACTGTTGAGTTCAACCCGAACCAATTATGACCCGAACCGATTACAAACCGATCTGATTAAGAACCGGACCCGAATAAAAATCGTAGTTAATAAAACCCAAACCGAATTAACCCGATTTTATTTAAAATCGAACTAAATCGGCCCATTAGTTATTTAAACTCGTTATAAACTGACCCGTTATAAACCGAAAACTTATAAACCGAATCGAAAACCGAACCGTTAACCCGATTGACACCTCTAACTTTAACTATTCTTATTTGGGCTTATTAATTCCCGTAAAAAATACTCATAAGAGACTATCAAAAGGGGACGGAGGGAGTAAATATTATAGTGGTCAAAATATTGATTCAAAATTTCAAATAACGTGATTTGTTAATATGGACCACAATTTTGGGACGGGTGGGCTACATGTATATTTAGCGTTCATTATAATTTTTTCTCCTTCCAAAAGTAGTAGTGGGTTATTTGATTATATTGGTAGCTTTTTCTTTTTAAATCTTTGTAAATAAATATTCGTCATAACTTTAATGTGAAAAAAATCATTGATTCACATGACGAGTTTTAAGGGAATTATTAGTGAGTAGTTCGGGCGTTGACCCGGGTTGTTACATTTATAGACGTGCAATTGATAAAATTTTCTAAACACTTTTCAAAACTGTAATTGTTATTGTGAAGTCAAAATTGAGTTTTTCTTTGAATATTTTTTTTTTAAGTTTTTAAGTGAACCTTTTGGTTTGCACTTATATGAAATTTTTTCATATACTCCCTCCGTTTTTAAATACTTGCTCCATTTCTCCATGCGCGGAGTTGTAGGAGAAATTGAAAAAAATAAAAAAAAATATGGAGGTAGTGGGGTATGTGGAAGACTAAAAAATTGTAAAAGAAAAAGTAATGGGGAGACTCGGAAAAGAGAGAATACGAAATTAATAGAATATGATTTATGGTAGGTCCACTACGTGAGAGAAATTAATTAAATATTGTCAAAGCTTTCTAAATAAGAAAATGGAGAACGGTCGAAAATGAAAAGTGGAGCAAATATTTAAAAATGGAGGGAGTAAATAACATACTTGATATTAGCTTAGATGGTTAAATGGTCATATATGTTAAAAGAGGTTGAGGGTTCGAACCTTTTTATCCTTGTGGCATTGTTTGAGTGGTTGTTTGGATGATGTGGCATTGTTTGAGTGATGATTTGGTGTCATGATATGTTGCGAAGATGACATGGTGCAACAAAATATGGACTACGTGGCACATTGACGTTTTTAAGAACACCTTTTAATATATTGGTACACAACAAAGGTATAATGGTAAATTAGTAATCCCTCCGTTTTTAAATACTTGCTCCACTTCTTCAATATGGAGATAGTGGGGTAGTTGAAATAAAAATTGTAAAAAGCAAAAGTAGTGAAAGAATAGGAGGAGGGAGAGTATTATGTTGAGTCTACTAGGTGTAAGAAATGAATTAAATATTGTAAAAGCTTTCCATAAAAGGAAATGGAGCAAGTATTTAAAAACGTCCGGAAAAAAAAAAAGTGGAACAAGTATTTAAAAACGGAGGGAGTACAACAAAAAAAAAGGTGATGGGACCACACATTGCCATTTTAGTACCATTACAACTAATTATTATATGATTACACTATCAATGACATGATTTCACAACCTAGTGTTACATATAATAGCTTCAAAATTATACCATTGTAACAATCTTTTGTACCATTAAAATCATTTGCAGTACTATTCTACTATCAGTTGTATATTTCACATCTCAATAGTACCAATATTAATTTTAAAAATATTTACTAATTGTAATGTTGTGTACCAACAAATTCATAATGATACTATACATTACTACTTGCTAAATTCACATAGGTAGGCAAGTGACGTATAGACCTGCATTTTGGGTTACATTAATTCAGATAGAATTATATCAAATCAGCTCTACAATTGGATAGGATTGGATTTTAGGTGAAATTGCATCAATTTGGATTTCGGGGTTAGATTGAGACTTCAAGTCAATATCATAATGGGTCAAATCTTTGGACACTTGGGTAATTGTTATTGTAATTACTACCTCCGTTGCATATTATTTGCAACGATTAGACAATTTTTTTCTTTAATACTATTTTTAATACTACTACTCCATTATTGTTAATACTACTTCTCTATTACATATACATATTATGTGTAACTTTTAAATTTTTTATACCTCACAAATATTGCTTAAAAATATTTGGGGAAGAAGCATACATATTTTGTACTAATGCTAATCAATAATTCACTCTAAGTTGGGTTATATTTGAAAATATAATAAAAATAAAGTTTTACAAAAAGAAATGCAAAAAAATTAGGAAGCAAAATAAAGTGGACCATCAATATATACACTAAATTAGGAAGCAAAATAAAGTTTGAATAGATATAATAATAAAAATGCAAAAAAATTACACCCTACTGATAAGTGACTTTTATGTCACTTTTAGGGTGTTTATTGAGTCGTATTCCGGCTTACTTTCCAATAATTTCACCCTTTTTATCCTTTATTTCTATTATTTTATTATTCTTGTCTTTTATTCTTTATTTTGAGTATTTTTGTAATTTTCTATAGTTTTTAGTTTATTTTCGTGTTTTATTTTATTTTATTTTATTTCATTTAATTTTATTATTTCTTTAGTTTTAGCATCTTATTTTATTTTATTTTATTTTACTTTATTTATCTTATTTTATTTTACTTTATTTTATTTATTTTATTTTATTTTCCAATTCACCCTCGTGTTGTTTTTGGTTGTAGGCGTTCCGGGTTTCAAAGTCATGTTCGAGTTCGGAGGTCCAACGTTCGAGGTTCAATATACGTGTCTCAAGTTTTGAGTCATAAATGGAGTTTCGAACTCAAGTCAAACACTTCACAATGCCCCTAACCGACCTAGCTGCTGCCCACCTCTTAACCTACACCACACCATCCCTTAGCCTCCACCACATCACTTCCCCTGCTCCAACTCTCCTTCTCCCCTGCTCCCTCAGCTCACAATCAATCCCACCACGCAACCCCACATCGCACCACCACAATCACACCCACAAACCAAACTCCCAATCGCACCGAAACCACCCAACATCACCAACATCGCAACTCCACCAATCCCAGCCACGCAGCACCTCCAACCAGACCAGCTTCCACCTGCGACCACAGCCGCGCCAGCCGCCCAGCCTAAACACCTCTGCCACCAGTCGATACCCACGCAATCCCACACACACACTCACCAATTAAACCCCGCAACACCAATTAACCCACCAGCCACAAAACCCTGCTCCTCCCAATCGCACCGAAACCACCCAACCTCACCTCCCATTTCACCACCAATTCGCATCTCCAATCGCACCAATCGAACCAAATTCACAGCAAGGAGCAACCCAGACCTCGCGGCCGCGCAGCCCTGTCAGAAAGCGCACACAATTGAGTCCAAAATCAGAGTCGAGGCAGAAGCTTTGCGCGTCCTCTGTGCGACCTCTGTGCGGGCGCGCATTCGTGGGTCAATCACGAGCTTTTCACGTGATTTTTAATGAGAATTGAACGGCTTTGATTGATGCTTGATTGATGACGATGAGGATTGACGGTGGTGATTGAGTGATGATTGATGATGCGTGATGGTGATGATGGAAAGAAAATCAGAGCAGCCAAGAAGATCGGGGGTCTGAGGGAATTTGGGGGAATTATGGGTTTTTAATTTCTTTTATTTTATTTTTATTTCCCTTTTTCTATTTCCCTTTTCTTTTCTTTTGTTTTATTTTATTTTCTTTATTTGTTTTCTTTTATGTATTTTATTCTATTTAGCCTTGTATATAAATACCCTTTTGGGGTTATTTTCTCTCAACCTTGAACACTTAACATTTTTATTTTAGATTAGATTAGATTAGTTTAGCTCTTTTATTTTCTCTCTCTTAGGGTTAGATTAGGAGTTTCTCTCTCTAGTTTAGGAGTAGTTTAGAGAGAGAAAGATTGGATTTTTCATGGAGTTTTTGGGATTTTGAAGAAGCAAATTTGTGGATTTTTCCTCTCATAAATTCAATGAGTTTTCCTAACTTTCTCTCACCTTTATTGCTTTCATTTATTATTGTTTTTGCTTATTTATTTGTTTATTTGAGTAGATTAATTAGTTTAGTTGTTGATTCTTG